>NW_027507685.1:187008619-187668619 GCF_037356315.1 Lithobates pipiens | reverse complement strand
ATTACTTTGTAGAACCACCTTTCACTGCAATTACAGCTGCAAGTCTTTTTTGGGGATGTCTCTACCAGCTTTTCAGATCTAGAGACATTTTTGTCCATTCACCTTTGCAAAATAGTTCAAGCTCTGTCAGATTGGATGGAGAGCGTCTGTGAACAGCTATTTTTAAGACATTCCACAGATTTTCAAATGGATTTAGGTCTGGACTTTGACTGGGCCATTCTAACACATGAAGATGCTTTGATGGAAACCATTCCATTGTAGCTCTGGCTGTATGTTTAGGGTTGTTGTCCTGCTGGAAGGTGAACCTCTGCACCAGTCTCAAGTCTTTTGCAGACTCTAACAGGTTTTCTTCTAAGATTGCCCTGTATTTGGTTCCATCCATTTTCCCATCAACTCTGACCAGTTTCCCTGTCCTTGCTGAAGAAAAACATCACCATGTTTCACGGTGGGGATGGTGTGTTCAGGGTGATGTGCAGTGCTAGTTTCTCTTATATTCACCGACCGATACAGCTCCTCTCTGGGTTGTTAGCCTTATCCCTAGGAGATTCTAGGCAAAGTTGTAATACAACACTCAGAACTCTTAGTTCTGCCCAGGGGGGCGGTCCCTCAATCTACAATCCCCACACCCTGCAATAGCAGCCTCAGTTTTATTTTGCCTAGTGAAGGAGATAGACCTAGGAACCCTGTGGGCCCATAGGTCCGTGTTTTTTTTTATGCAGAAGCTTTGCTTTTTGTGCAAGAGCCTGTGATCTTCTATCAACAGCCGGCTGGATGACAGGCTGGTTCACTTATCCTTGTAGTCTCCCCAGTCTGGCCATCAAGCATGTGCAGGTCGCAGCTACGGCTCGGCAGGCCACAACATACCTCAGTTCCAGAGGTGGTCCGCTTTCAATGTGGGCAAGGGCAGCATGCTTCTGGGCTCCAAGCGGCCGATTTTCCGGTGATTCCTTATTCAGCACACTGGCAGCCATTTTCTTGAAGCCGGCGCACGTTTTAGAGCTCTAGCAGTGGCTTCATGTGCCCTCAGCTTCCTGTTTTGTCATTACTGAGCGCTGGACAGCCTTCTATGTAGTCTGAGCACGTTTTTTAGATCGTTCAGCGATCATTCACCGATCGTTCTGACGTACTACTACTGACACAGTTTTGGTTCCTCTGCACCTGGGAGCACTAGGGGTTCTACAGGCACTGCTGTAAACAGCGCGGAACTCCTCAGGGTGGTGAGTCCGGCGGGTTAGAACCCCTCAGTCAGCAGCAGCAAGGAGGGTGGGACTGTCACTGTCCTAAGTCCCCTTCGGGTGGCAGACAGGGTAGGGTCAGCATGGCTTCAGAAACTGGTGTTTCTTCCCTCGAAATCCAGGCAATTGCAACCGTGTCACCTGTGGATGGCGCAGTCCCCATGAACACCCTGATTCCGGTCCTCTATTCGTTCGTTGCCAAGATGGAGGCGGTGCGTGGGAAGAAAGGTGCAAAAAAGCGGCCCCTGCCCCCCCCCCCATCCTCTGGGGAGAGCTCTGATGCAGATGGGTCCTGCTGAGGCCGGTGATCCCTGCTCTGTCTTGTCAGATGACGCTGACCAGGACCGTTCGGACAGTGAGAAAGAGTCCCCGTCCGGATCCGGGCATGACAAAGCGCTTGTTGGAGCACTTATCACAGCTGTGCATGATACCCTGAAGATTCAGGAACCAGTGGATCCTTCTGCTGATGTACCGGTCCCTTTTGGGTCCCGCAAGCTAGCACGTTCACCTAAGGGTTTTCCCGTATCTGACTTATTTTGACAAGTTCATTTACAAGGAATGGGGTCGCCCGCAACGGACCTTTTTGGTCCCCAAATACATGGCGGTGAGTTACCCCTTTAAGGAAAGCCTTCTCAAGAAGTGGTCGGCTCCTCCGGTCGTGGACCCCCCAGTATCCAGGTTAAATAAAGTAACCACGATCCCGGCTGAGGGGACTCCTGCATTCAAGGATCCCACAGACAGGAAGGCCAAGGCGGTGTGGCTCATTCGTTGTTTACGGTTGTGGGGTCAGCCGTGCAAACTGTACTGGCATCCGCACTTGTGTTGCAGACACTGACTGAGTGGGCAAAACTTTTGCACCTCGAATTGGGAGATCAACAGGCTTCCCCTGTCTGCGTGGAACTAGCAGACCAACTAGTGCAAGGCCTTAAGTACGTCTGTGACACGGCCCTGGATACTCTCCCTCTGTTATCCAGGGCCTCTGTGTCAGCTGTGGTGCTGAGGGCCTAATTTGAGTAAAATGCTGGTCTGCTGACCAGGCATCCAAAAAAGACCCGACGGATCTTCCTTTCCTTGGCGACCGGCTCTTTGGAGCCTCGGTAGATGACATTATTAAAAATGCCACAGGTGGTAAGAGTACACTACTCCCACAGGCCAGGAAAGCTAAGGAGCCACGCCGTAGGCAAGGGCCCTCTTTTTCCGCTCACAAACAGCTTTTTTGTCCACCCGTAGCTTTGATGAAACGTCCCCAGCCCGACAGGATGCCCACGGACGGTCACAAACATCTCTGGAATCGCAAGCCTAACAAGCCTGTGAATAAAAGTGCTACCTCATGAAGGTTTGCCCCCACCCATGTCACAGGTGGGGGGTCGTGTTCGGGAGTTTGCAGCCCGGAGGTCCTCCCGGTTATCCGACCAATGGGTCTGCGATCTGATTTCCACAGGCTACAAGATAGTTTCTCTCTTGGCCGCCAAACAGATTCTTCTCCTACAGCATACTCGTATCCCCAGTTCGCCGAGAGGCCCTGTTGGGGGCGGTAAGGTATTTGCTGACTCGAGGGGTGATTGTACCAGCCCCGGATCGGAACGCTTCCAGGGATTCTACTCCAATCTGTGGTTCCCAAAAAGGAAGGGGTACGTCCGATATTGGACCTAAAAGCCCTCAATCACTTTGTGAAAGTGCAGAGGTTCAGAATGGATTAAGTTCGCTCAGTAGTCACTGCACTCCATCAAGGGGACTCCCTGGCATCCTTAGACATCCAGGATGAGTACCTGCACATACCCATTTGCCTTCGGCATCAGACGTTTCTGCGTTTTGCAGTCGGGGAAGACCATTACCAGTTTGGCTCTTCCTTTTGGTCTGGCATCAGCCCCCCGAGTCTTTACCAGGGTACTGGCTCCAGTTTTGGCATTGCTGTGACAACATGGGATCGTGATTGTGGGATACCTAGACGATCTCCTACTGAGAGTATCTTCCGTCTCAGAATTAGAGGAGGATGTGGCGATCACCATGCAGACCCTGCAAGAATTTGGGTGGCTGTTGAACTTCAAAAAGTCGGTGATTGTGCCGACCCAGAGTCTGGAGTATCTAGGTTTGCTGTTGGACTCTAGGGAAGCGAGAGTTTTTCTCCCTTCAGACAAACTGCAGACTCTCAGATCCGCGGTCAAACTGCTGCTGAACCGCAAGTGGTCGTCGCTCCATTTTTGCATGTGAGTACTGGGACTCATTGTAGCCTCCTTCGAGGCAGTATCTTATGCCCAGTTCCACACCAGAGTCCTGCAGAAGGAGATTTTGTCAAAATGGGACAAATCTCAGTTGTCCCTGGATCGATAGATCCAGGTGAGCCAGTCAGTCAGAGACTCGCTGATCTGGTGGTTGAGGTCCCCGGTGATTCAGTCCGGAAAATCGTTCCTTGCTCTGAAATGGACAGTGATCACAACGGATGCCAGTCTATCTGGCTGGGGTGAAGTGATGGGGGTTCAGTCGTCTCAGGGCCTCTGGTCGACGGAAGAATCCGAATTGCCGATCAATCTGCTCGAATTGAGATCGATCAGGCTGTGTCTCCACACATGGTCGATGAGACTTCAAAGGCGTCCGATAAGGATACAGTCAGACAACGCCACGGCTGTGGCGTATGTCAATCACCAAGGGGGAACAAGAAGCTCAGCCGCTGCTCGGGAGGTCGCTCGCATACTTGTGGGCAGAGCGACACGTACCGGCCCTGCCGGCCATTTACATCCCGGGGGTGGAGAACTGGCAGGCGGACTATTTGAGTCGCCAGATGCTGGACCCAGGAGAATGGGCATTGCATCCGGAGATACTCAGGTTGCTGTACCTGAAGTGGGGCACAACAGATGTGGATCTAACGGCCTCCCGCCTCAATCGGAAGGTGCCAAGATTCGTGTCCAGGACAAGAGATCCGTGGGCAGACGCATCAGATGCGCTGGTTGCTCCGTGGGATCAGTAGCAGCTGATCTAGGCCTTTCCTCCACTGAAACTTTTGCCACATCTGATTCGCAGAGTGGAAGCCGAGGGGATCCCGGTAATACTGGTTGCCCCAGATTGGCCTCAGCGTCCTTGGTACGCAGACCTGGTGCGTCTGGTGGCAGATGCTCCCTGGCTACTGCTTTTGCGACAGGACCTCCTATCTCAAGGTCCAATTCTCCATCCTGCTTTACCACCGTTGGCTTTAACAGCATGGCTATTGAGAGCCAGGTGTTGAGGAACTGGGGTCTGTTGGACTCGGTGATTCCAAATATGTTGAGGGCACGGAAATCTTCTTCTCGGAAGATGTACCATCATACCTGGAAGGCCTACATCTCCATGTGTGAGGAGAAGGGATGGTATCCGCGCTCCTTTGCCATATCCAGGATCCTGCTGTTTCTCCAGCAAGGAGTTGACCAGAAATTGGCATTAAGCACCATCAAAGGGCAAATATCAGCCTTAGCTGTCTTTTTTTTTTCAACGACTCCTGGCATCGCACTCCTTAGTGAGTACCTTCGCCCAGGGGGTACGACATGTAGTCCCTCCGCTGCGTCCACCGTTACCGTTACCCCCCTGGGATTTGAACCTGGTGTTGTCGGCGCTTCAAAAACCGCCGTTTGAAAATATCAGGGAGATTCCCTTGTTGACTCTCTCCCATAAAGTGGTCTTCCTAGTGGCCATCACATCGGCCAGGAGGGTTTCGAAACAGGCAGCCTTGTCCTGCAAGTCGCCCTACCTGGTTATCTACAGGGACAAGGTGGTGTTGCGTCCGCAACCGTCTTTTCTACCAAAAGTGGTCTCGGCTTTTCATATCAATGAGGACATTGTATTACCATCTCTGTGTCCTAAGTTGAAGCACCCTAAGGCGGTAGCCCTTCACACTCTGGACGTGGTTAGACTCACTGTTTGTTTCGGTGGCTGGTCCAAAGAAAGGCTCTTCGGCCACCATTTCCAGGTGGATCAGACAGATTGTAGTACAAGCCTACGCTTTGAAGAGGCAGGTGCCCCCCTTTCCGGTCACGGCCAACTCCACAAGGGCAATCGGAATGTATTGGGCCTTCCGACACCAAGTGTCGGTCGCTCAGTTGTGTAAGGTGGTGATCTGGTCGTCTGTGTTCACGTTTACCAAGTTCTACAAGGTAGACGTCAGCGCAACGGCTGATGCCTGTTTTGGCTGCAAAGTTTTGCAGGCGGCCGTGTAGTTGCAATTGAATATGCATTCGATATTTTTTCCTGGTTTTTCGATAAAAACGCAGTACTGTTATGTTAATGCACTGTTGCATTGCTTCCGCAGTTCGCTGCGGTCTTGGGGATCACTCCTGTTGAGGATACCCTGTTGTGAGTGGTGTTTTTTCACGCACTGCTGTTCTTTTTGTGTGGGTATAGTTTCACTAGCTCCCACTTGCCATGGTGGATGAAGTTTTATGCTGTTTTTTCCCACCCCTCATTTGGCACTGCTTTGGGACGTCCCATTTTGTTACAGAGAGAAGCTGTGTCGGTCGGTGAATATAAGAGAAAATAGGATTTTTTGTACTCGCCATAAAATCCTTTTCTCTAATTCACCGACCGACACAGCACCCGCCCCTCCTTTTCTTTTTACGTTATACTGCTTGTTGACGTATTGAGGCTGCTATTGCAGGGTGTGGGGATTGTAGCCTGAGGGACCGCCCCCTGGGCGGAACTAAGAGTTCTGAGTGTTGTATTACAACTTTGCCTAGTATCTCCTAGTGATAGGGCTAACAATCCATTTTGTCACAAAGAGGAGCTGTGTCGGTCTGTGAATTACAGAGAAAAGGATTTTACGGTGAGTACAAAAAATCCTATTTTTCCCCCACACATAGTGTTTTGCTTTTAGGCCATAAAGTTAAATTTTGTTCTTATCTGACCAGAGCACCTTCTTCCACATGTTTGCTGTGTCCCCCACATGACTTCTCGCAAACTGCAAAAGGCACTTCTTATAGCTTTCTTTCAACAATGGCTTTCTTCTTACCACTCTCCCATAAAGGTCAGATTTGTGGAGAGTGCGACTAATAGTTGTCCTGTGGACAGATTCTCCCACCTGAGCTGCGGATCTCTGCAGCTACTCCAGAGTTATCATGGGCCTCTTGGCTGCTTCTCTTATTAATGCTCTCCTTTCCCGGCCTGTCAGTTTAGGTGGATGGCCATGTCTTGGTAGGTTTGCAGTTGTGCCATACTCTTTCCATTTTCGGATGATGGATTGAACAGTGCTCCGTTAGATGTCCAAAGCTTGGAATGATTTTATTATAACCTAACCCTGTTTTAAACTTCTCCACAACTTTATCCCTGACCTGTGTGGCGTTTTCTTTGCCTTCATATTGCTGCTTGTTCACTAAGGTTCTCTAAAAAACCTCTGAGGGCTTTGCAGAACAACTGTATTTATACTGAGATTAAATCACACACAGGTGGACTTATTAGGTGACTTCTGAAGGCAATTGGTTTCATTAGATTTTAGTTAGGGATATCGGATGTAAAGAGGGCTGAATATAAATGCAAACCACAATTTGCAAATATTTATTTGTAAAAAATTTGTAAAGTGAAAGGAAAATGATAAATGTTTTTTTCCAATTATGTGCCACTTTGTGTTGGTTTATCACATAAAATCCCAATAAAGGGCATTTACGTTTTTGGTTATAACATAACAAAATGTGGAAAATTTCAAGGGATATGAATACTTTCTCAAGGCACTGTATTTTATAGAGCTGTTTCAGGTCTATCTGCTTCACTCGCACCAGTTTCTATTCCAGATTATTAGTTTGCCATATAGAAAACTGCCACAGATCCCCACCTGGGTGGACCTGGCATACAGGATGTGAATGTCTGCCACTAACGTGTTAGCAAGCTCATGTGCCTGTCTCTCCTGCCCTCCTATACCGGGTACAGACACAGCATAGAAAACAAAGCAGATCACTCCTAATATAAAAAGCCCTTTTTATAAAATTCGAACAGGTTGGCTCAGTTTCTTTAGGCTCATTCTCTAAATTGAAAAGAATGGTGAATACCTGTGTCGTTCTTTGTTAATCTCCCATTTTACATATACTGAACAATATCTCTCTCTCTCTCTCTCTCTCTCTCTCTCTCTCTCTCTCTCTCTATATCTATATCTATATCTATATCTATATATATATCTATCTCTATATAAGTGTGTGTGTGTGTGTGTGTATGTATATGTGTGTGTATAGAGATAGATATTCAGTATTTTTTAAGTTTGCATAGTGTTTAAGCATTTACAGGTTTAGATAGTACAAGGGGCCATATGGATGTTGAAAGCACCATAACCTAGAGCTGGGATGGCGAACTTTGGCACCTCAGATGTTTTGGAACATGCACTCTGCAGTGTAATTGAGCATCATGGGAAATGTAGTTCCAAAACATCTGGGGTGCCAAGGTTCGGAATGACTGATCATATAGGGGCAAAACCACTCCAGCTCTCCTGCGCTATATGCCATTTCTGTCTGGCACAGACACAGCATAGAAAACAGAGCCGATAGCTCATGATTAAAAAAGTTTTTTTTTTTTCCTTTTTACTTAGCAGGATTTGCGCCATTTTTTTTTAGTTTAAAAAAGCGGCTCAAGCTTTTATGCTTGCATCACTCCTTAATAGTTTCCCCATATATATATAAAACACTATCTATAGATAGATAGATATATTTTTTGAGTTTGCATACAGCATAGAAAACAGAGCAGATCACCCCTAATTTAAAACGTTCTTTTTTTAAAATTAGGAACAAGATTTGCTCTAGTTTCCTGGTTTAAAAGAGTGTCTCATGCTTTATGCCTTGTTAATTTCCTCTTTATATATTTTTAAAACATAGAAACTCACAGTGGCAGAAATACGCATACAAATTTGTTCTTGCTTGGAAAAGATGTGCATTTTAATAAAACAATACCATTTCAACATAGGTGGAAACTCCCCTCTCCCCAGATCTTCACCCCATACAACCTGAAAGTCCCCTTCAAGTTTCAACTTTCTAAAGGTCAAAACTTACATAGGGCTATGAAGCCAAACATACTGAAAAATAGAATCTGAGTCTGCATACACTTTAAGCATTTACAGGAAAGGGGCCATATAAATGTGCAGAATGCCATTACCCCAGGAAACCAATTAGATTGCCACCATCAGTGGAGAGATGACTGCTGATTGCCTTTCTTAGGTTGTCTCTGTACACACTGAACTTGATTGATAAATAAGCCCGCTCAATGGTCTTTTGCTTGAACCTTCCCATGCCTTCATGGAGCTTCTGTGCTGCTTGTACTTGCTTGTTAACCTCTTACAGATCAATCCTTTTTGTCTTTTTTTTATTCTCTCCCTTTGCACTGCATATAGGAGACGGAGGTACCTGTCCCGCGCTCAGGTACATCTTAGTAACTCTAGCTTCTGTCTGCTTGCTTCTCTACTCTTTATTTATTTTTGAATTGTTAAGATTGTTAAATGTTATGTTAATGTTATTGAAGACAGATGCTGCCAGGTCACTTGTATTTTCAGAAGGGGGTCAGGAATGTCAGCCCATATATTTATTAGTATAGATTTCCTTTACATTCCACCTGGCTATAACTCCTTATGACGAGCCTGGTATTTCACTCTTGCCCCTATCACAATCCATGGGATTGACTTTCATGCTATTAATTGACTTTATTGTACAAAGAAAATTTGATGGGAAATTTGTGTAAATAATTGAGTTATTTATACACCTAAATCCTCAAATGATCATTTCAAAAACATGTTATATAAGAGGATATTTGTAGTATATGAGCAAATCAAATTTAACACACATATAAAAATATTCATATTTGTATTTTTTTTCCATATAAAATAAAAATCTCTTGACTTGCATATATTTTTTAAGACCTTCAAAAGTCAATTGCATCACTGTTATTGTACAGGATACTTCACAGGCAATTTTGGGGATGCTGATTTTTATCCAATGCGTTTCTTACAAAAAAAGTCCACTTTTTCAAGGATGTGCATGCAGTTTAAAGGGTAACTCCACTTTTGTGGGGGAAAAAATTAGCCAATAAATAAATAAATAAAAATATATATATAATATTATAGCATGTACAGTTGTGACACAAGTCATACTGCAATTGAATGTTATTAAAAACAACCTTTCCTTTTCAATCTGCAACACTGTAACTTTCTGTAATAAGGCAACCTACAGTTGGTGTATATAACTTTATTAGAAATGTTATTTTCTACATGTGTGAATGGCTCATTAATTTTACCAGAAGTCTTCACTAAGATGCAAGTCAGATTTTAAGCATCCTCTGCAACAATTTATTTTTATTTTTGATGAGATACTCCCAAAGGGATACTGACACTGCAACTTTCCTGATTAGATTTCTGCAAGTGCATTAGCTGATTAATAATAAAAAAAGTCACTTAGATTCACCCTGCACACAACAAACTGTTTTTTCTTCAGAGCAGAAACAGGTTTCAGCAATCAAAAAAAGGGATTAACTCCAGGGTTAAAGCAATAATTCTCCCGCTCTACAAGACTCTGGTTCGGCCACACTTAGAGTATGCTGTCCAGTTCTGGGCAACGGTCCTCAGGAAGGATGTACTGGAAATGGAGCGAGTACAAAGAAGGGCAACAAAGCTAATAAAGCGTCTGGAGGATATCAGTTATGATGAAAGGTTGCAAGCACTGAACTTATTCTCTCTGGAGAAGAGATGCTTGAGAGGGGATAGGATTTCATTTTATAAATACAGTACTGGTGACCCCACAATAGGGATAAAACTTTTTCGCAGAAGGGAGTTTAACAAGACACGTGGCCACTCTAATCACACACACATAGGTTGGATTTGTGTCCTTTTTCAGCCTCACCTACTATGTAACTATGTAGGTAGGAATCTGCAACAATGTTTATGAAAATTCCTGCAATGTACATTGATCACCCAAAGGGGAATTGTTTTTTCTTTCTCAATGTAGCACCCTGGTGTTTAAGCAGGGTTGCTAATAAATTTAGTTTTTCAGGTATTGCTCATCCTGGCTGATAGTTAGAAGATTGCTGTACCTTTTCTCTTCTGTCACTAGGTGGCGCTTGTTGGTGACATTAGATTGACAAGGGTGTAGCAAGGTCAGACTATGGATGGATGGATGGGGTGTATTAGCCAATTGGTAAGGGTTTCTTTGGTCCCTTGGCCTGCTGGGAGAGTCTATTTAGGTGGAGTCAGGTGATCAGGGTTCTGTGCCATCTGGACAGCTGTCTGGGTGGACATGTGTTATGTCCCCCCGGGCTGCTAGGCCGCAAGCCTGAAGTCTATCCCAGGGACACCTGGCTGCTAGGCTGCCTGAGGCCTATCCAGGAGCAAGAGAAGCAGTGTAGGGTTGGGACTGCAAGATTGGAGTCCAACTGAGTTGTGAAGGTTCAGCCGGACAGGGAACCAATTTTGGTCAGATAGAAGGGAAGCTGTTGCCACTAAGGACCACCCATCTTTTTACTGGAGACTACAGTGAGTAAGCTGGAGCCAGTTCCAGAGCAGCCTTCTCAGTAACCTGGGACAGTGAAGGTGGAAAGCTTCAGCAGGTGCCAAGCCAGGGACCCAGCAGGACAGCAGGGTTGACGGTTGAGATGCATCGATTTCCAAGCTAGGGACCCAGCAGGATGGGCAGGATGACGCTTGAGTATACAGCGTGCTAGCTGTGGAAGAGCTCAGGAGATTCAGTGGTGATTGGATCTGGAGGTCTACTGAGAGACTGGGATCTCAGTGAGTAAAAACCTACAGCGAGAGACTGTAGTGTAAGAGAAGAACTATTCCGTGTTGCCAAAAGTTAAATACAACTACCGTTGGTGACTGTTACAAGATTTGTTACCATGGGAGACAGCAGTCCTACCTATACACAAATGGTATCCGGCTGGAGGTCTTCCCCTGTATAGCTGTCTACCTGTAGTAGTCTCTGAGTCTGGTAATTATCATTTCATCTACTTAAGGGTGTCCTGGCCCTAACCCTCTCTCCCACAGTTTTAAGAGACAATAAATCTCTTTTGCATTAAAAAAAGTGTCTGGCGCCCATCACTCCATCTTGCATGCCTGGTAACCCACTCTACAAAGACAGATGTCAGCTATCCCCGACTCTGGAGGTCACCATTAGGCCTCTGGGGCCATGAGACCTTGCTACATCAACAAAAGTGGTTACTCCTCAAAGTTGTAGTAAACTTTGTTACACCACTTGTACCTACAGGTAAGCCTATAATAAGGCTTACCTGTAGGTACTGTGAATATCTCCTAAACTTGCACTGTTCAGGACATATTCAGAGTGCATGTAGCCAATGACATCATTGCCGCATGCGCTCTAAATTTCCGGCTTATAGTGCTGGACCTTCAGTGCCCGTGCTGTAAATGGCAGCTTCCGCATACATGCACGGGAGTGATGTCATCATGCCCCAGGACACTTGTGTAGCTAGATGCTGCAAACCCAGAAGAAAGACCTGGAAAAGATGTCTGCCCTCTCATCTGTGACGTTGCGGTGCTGGAGGGCTTTGATTGTAAGTTAAGTTTCCCATAATGTGCTAGTATGTGATGCGTACTAGCACATTATGACATTGCCTTGCAGGGAATTTTTTTTTTTTTTTTTTTTTTAACCACCTGCGGTTTAAAACCACTTTAAGCAATGAGAATGATCTTGAAAAAAAACAAATGTACATCACATATAGTACTTCACCATCATCCTATATATCTATTACAATGGAATTATGTATTTATTATAATAAATGTGTAAGATATCTAAATGTTTTCTTTATAAGATTGTTCTCTGTTACCTGAACTGCATGCGCATCCTTGAAAAATTGGGCTGTTCCAAGAAACGCGTTGGGGAAAAAAATCATTTTCTGCAAGACCATTTGTGATGAATACTGTACAATAATTGCAATAGATTTTTTTTTTTATTTTTTTATGGTCCTAGCAAAAAATCGATATGTGTCAAGAAAAAAAAAATTAAATGCTTTAATACAGGGATTTTTTTTCTCAGAGAACAGGTGCAGGTACTCCTCCCTTCCAAGTCATCCCTTGTCTCCAACAACTACCCACCTCCAAGCACCGTCCCTTGGTTCCATCTCCTAGTACCACCCATTTTAGAGAATACAGAACCAATTATTATTTTGTGGTTCTAAGAAATGTATGTGGAACAACAGATCTCCCCAGCAACAATAGACCCCCAGCAGCAGCAATATCTCCCAGCAACCAGTTTTAATAGACCCTTCAGCAACCAGCAACTATAAACCCTTCGCTCAACAATAGATCACTCCCAGCAATAATTGACTCCCCAGAAACCCACTATCCCTTAGAAACTATAACCCCCCTCCCCCCCACCAGCAACAATAGACAACCACTAACAACCATAGATATCCCAGCACCCAGTAACGTTAGACCCTGCAGCACCCAGCAACTATAAACCCTTCCCTCAACAGTAGATCTCTCCCACCCATAGACTCATCAGCAATCTACTATCCCCCAGCAGCAATAAATCCTCTCCAGCAACAATAGACCCCACCAGCAACAATAGATCTCCCAGCAGCCAGTATTAAGAGACCCCCCAGCACACAGCAACTATAGACCCTTTCCTCAATAGTAGATCCGTCCCAGCAATAATTGATTCCCCAGCAACAATAGATTCCCCCACAACAATAGACCTCTACCAGCAGCAATAGATCTCCCAGCAACCAGTAACAGACCCTCCAGCACCCAGCAACTATAACCCCCTCCTTCAAAAGTAGATCCCTCCCAGCAATAATTGACTCCCCAGCAACCTACTACCCCTCTCAGAAACAAAAAATTCCCCTCTAGCAACAATAGAACCCCAAAATCTATAGAGCCCTCCAGCAACAACAGATCCCCCAGCAGCCAGCATCATTTCCATTACACCCCAGCACCCCTTGCCGTTACATACATTCAGCGCTCACGGTGTCAATACCGCGTTCCCCCATGTCCCTGCTGAAAAATAAAATCATGCTTTTATACAGTGCCTTGAAATAGTATTCAAACCCCTTGAAATTTTTCCACATCATGTTGCAACCAAAAATGTAAATGTATTTTATTGGGATTGTATGTGATAGACCAACACAAAGTGGCGCATAATTGTGAAGTGGATGGAAAATTATAAATGGTTTTCAATTTTTTTTACAAATAAATATCTGAAAAGTGTGGCATGCATTTGTATTCAGCTCCCTTTACTCTGATACTCCTAACTAAAATCTCGTGGAACCAATTGCCTTCAGAAGTCAGATAACTAGTAAATAGAGTCCATCACTGTGTAATTTTAATACTAGTATAAATACAACTGTTCTGTGAAGCCCTCAGAGGTTTATTAGAGAACCTTGGTGAAGAAACTGCTTCATAAAGGCCAAGGAACACACCAGGCAGGTCAGGGATAAAGTTGTTGAGAAGTTTAAGGCAGGGTTAGGTATAAAAAAATATCACAAGCGTTGAACATCTCACGGAGCACTGCTCAATCCATCATCTGATAATGGAAAGAGTATGGCACAACTGCCAACCCACCAAGACATGGCCGTCCACCTAAACTGACAGTCTGGGCAAAAAGAGCATTAATCAGAGAAGCAGCCATGAGAACCTTATGTTACCATTCATTCTTGAAGGCGCCCCAACTCTGGAGGAGCTGCAGAGATCTGCAGCTCAGGTGGGAGAATCCGTCCACAGGATAACTATTAGTCATGCACACCACAAATCTGACCTTTATGGAAGAGTGGCAGGAAGAAAGCCATTGTTGAAAGAAAACCATAAGAAGTGCCATTTGCAGTTTGCGAGAAACCAAGTGGGGGACGCAGCCATAGCTCCCAACTGTCCCTGATTTCGAGGGACCATCTCTGATTTGGAGCAATGTCCCTCTGTCCCTCATTCCTCCCCATTTGTCTATATGTTTCCCGGTGCTAAACCTTTCATCTGAATTCTAAATTGGTACATTTGTAAATTCCAAAAGCCAATATAAAGGAATAGTAGTGGTAAAAAAGCACTTGTGGGTTTAATCAATCTTGCTTTTTTGTACAATTCTCCTTTAAGGGGGCGTGGCAGGGGGTGTGTCCTATGCCTGTATACTTTTGCTGATAGGTGTCCTTCATTCCCATCTCAAAAAGTTTGGAGGTATGGACACAGCAAACATGTGGAAAAAAGGTGCTCTGGTCAGATGAGACCAAAATTGAACTTTTTGGCCAAAAAGAAAAACGCTATGTGTGGCGGAAAAACACTGCACATCACCCTGAACACGCCATCCCCACCGTGAAACATGGTGGTGGCAGCATCTTGTTGTGGGAATGCATTTCTTCAGCAGGGACAGGGAAGCTGGTCAGAGTTGATGGGAAGATGGATGGAGCCAAATACAGGGCAATCTTAGAAGAAAACCTGTAGAGTCTGCAAAACACTTGAGATTGGGGCGAAGGTTCACCTTCCAGCAGGACAACGACTCTAAGCCCTTGTACACATGGTCGGAGAATCCGTCGGAATGTGTCCTATTGGACCATGTTGTCGGATAATCCGACTGTGTGTGGTATGCATTGGACTGATTCCGTCGGACCCAATTTTCCAACTTGTTGGAAATATTTTCCGACAAACTGGTCCGATCGGACATACTCCGATCATGTGTAGAGAATTCCGATCGGACAAAGTGCCACGCATGCTCAGATCAAATTCCTACACCAAAGCTATTGGCTACTAGCCTGAATGTAGTCCTGTCGTAACGAAATAATGTCATCACGCTCTGTACGATTGGATTTTCCGAGAACTTGGTCCGACCGTGTGTATGCAACAGTTTCGGACAAAATCCATCGGATTTGGTTAGCAGAGTGTCCGACTGTGTGTACAGGGGCTAAAACATACAGCCAGAGCTACAATGGAATGGATTAGATCAATAGCATATTCATGTGTTAGAATTTCCAGTCAAAGTCCAGACCTAAATCCAATTGTGAATATGTGGCAAGACTTAAAAAACGCTCTCCATCCAATCTGACAGAGCTTGATCTATTTTGCAAATAATGGGGAAAATGTCCCTCTCTAGATGTGCAAAGCTGGTAGAGACATCCCCAACAAGACTTGCAGCTGTAATTGCAGTGAAAGGAGGTTCTACAAAGTATTGACCATACAAATGTACCCCACACTTTTCAAATATTTATTTGTAAAAATATTTTGAAAACCATTTATTATTTTTCTTCCACTTCACAATTATGTGCCACTTTGTGTTGGTCTATCACATAAAATGCCAATAAAATACATTTACGTTTTTGGCTGTAACATGACAAAATGTGGAAAATTTCAAGGGGTATGAATACTTTTTCAAGGCACTGTGCATGTATTAAAATTGATTTGCTAGCATACTAATAATATCGCTTATTTTCCTACATATTTTATTGTACCTTATAGTCATTCACTCTAATACAGTATGTATATGAACCATGTTAAACCCTGGCAGGGAAATCACTGCTTTCTGGCTTTCTCTTTGTGGTGTTGCATGCCGCACAAAGCAGTCTTGCAGGTAAGGCTGTATACTCCAGGTATTCCTATGGAGATTCCCGCAGGGGGCGAATGAGCACCTTGATCTGTGTCCAGGTGTGCGGGTACGCTAAACCAGATCCCAATTCACACTGTTGCCCTGCAGTAATGCACACTTTAGTATAATCTATGAAAACAAGTGTAGTGCACCACAATGCACAGTAAGGCACTGCTATGCATTGTGATGCGCTGCAATAAAAACATTTTAAAAAATGCACGTTTTTGGTATGATTTGGTGTGGTAGGAAGCCCATTTAAATAAATGGGTTGCCTCAAAGCGGAACTAAACTCTCCTATACTTTACAGTCACGTAAGCTGCTATCTTAACCTCTGTTTGATCTGCAGTTGATCAGTTATGACCAATGGCAGCTGGTGCTCAAAAAAAATGTGAAAAAAAATGAATTGCTGCCACTGTGCCCATCAAACACTGCCACTGTGCCACTGACACCCCACCCCCCCCCCCCCCCCGGATAGATCGTGGGACACCCCATGCTTACCGGGTGTCCTCTTCTCCAGCGTCTCCGCTCCAGTCAGTTTCCTCCACTTCCCCCAAAGCGCCGAGCATCCAGTAGGGATGCCCGATGCTTTGGCCAATCAGCAAACATGTCTCACTGACCTGCCTCCAGATTGGGCAGCACAGTGGTGTAGTGGGTAGCACTCTTGCCTAGTAGTAAAAAGGGTCACTGATTCAAATCCCAACAACAACACTACCTGCCTGGAGTTTGCATGTTCTCTCTGTGCCTGTGTTGGTTTCCTCCGGGTACTCCCGTTTCCTCCCACGCGCCAAAGACATGCTGGTAGGTTAATTGGCTTCTGTCCAAAATTGGCCCTAGTATATGAATGGGGACCTTGGATTGAGGGTAGGGACTGATGTGAGTGTGCAATGTACAGGGATAGGGACAATTGTAGACACGCACTCAGGTTGAACTGGATGGACTGTTGTCTTCAACCATACCAACTATGTAACTATATAATTGGCGGGGAGTCAATGCGGTGTGAAAATGGCGAATATTCATTTGCTATGGTCACACAATTGGGTGGGATCAGGGCACACTCTCTGCACTCAAACCCACCCTTTTTTTTAAGCCTATTAGAGCCTCTGGCTCTAATCAGGTGCTTCAAAAAAAAAATACACCTGCCCCCGCCATAGGAGTCCATGTGTCTGGTGTCCTGAAAGGGGCCGGACTCATGGATAGGGAGGCGGTAGTAGGGATGGGGGGCGATGCTTGTGCGCCCACAATGCACTGGCCGCCACTGGTTATGACAACAGCCATTTGATGGTTTGACAGCTCAGCCAAGAGCACAAGCAACTGTGACAAGTATCATTCACTTCATGAATGTAACTTGTGGGAAACTGTTAAATCAGTGGGGTTTAGTTCCGCTTTAATGCACATGATAAAACACACATCAGCGTCCATGCATTACCACAGAGCAACAGTGTGTGTGAGCCTTGCCTAATGGGAGGCTTTGCAAGGGGCCACCAAGTATTGTAAGAAAGCAGCAGGCGGTAAAACCCACCTAATGTCACCTAAAATGTCATGTTTTATTGGTGGGTTTATGCTATATGATGCAATAAACCATCAATGACATGGCTACTGATCTGTTTATTGGAAATCTTTCCCTTCACTTAACAGTCTAAATAAATAGAATATCAAGTGTTATCAGCATGTATACGTTACATATTATACCGGTTCTCTTCTCCATCCAGAGCTCAGGAGAGGCCATTCCACGAGTCGTGTCCAGCTGCATCCGCTTCATAAATTTGCACGGTAAGAAAATCTTTTTGGAACGCTGTTATCTATTTTTTTCTTTTTTTACATCTGGCAGGACAAAGATTATTTTTTTGGCTGCAAATGATGCAACTAAAGCCCCATACACACTATCGGATTTTCTGCTGATATTTTTTTTCTTCAGATTTACTAAAACCATATGAGTTTCAATGTGTATGCAATCAGGCAGTCCTTGCACTACATGGTTTTGGTAAATCTGAAGACAAAAATCAGCAGAAAATCCGATAGTGTGTATGGGGCTTTACAAAAGATTTTTATTTTACCAATCACTATATACCATATAGCACATATGACTTGAGCAGCCCTGAATTAACAGGAGTTCTGGACTCGGCTCTCAGGTTAAAGCTGAAAAAACACCAGTGAATTCCTTTTATTTTTTGTTCAATAAAATGTAATTTAATCTCATCGCCAGGGAAAGGAAAATTCCTGCCATGCACTGGCACTGCCCCTGCACTACAAGCTAGTTTAGGAGACGGGAATAGCAGTTTTACTTACCTGATCCTCCACTCACCCAGAAGGTGGCGCTCTCCCCTTCTTCCCTATGCATGGCAGTAGAATGTTCCTTGGCATTCTCAGGTTCAATACAGGTCTCTGCATTGGTTTTGATGACATCAGGGGACTGCCGAAGCATGTGTTCTCGTGTTTGGATACACTTTATGAGGTTATGGTGGAACTAAACTGTATCTGAGCATTAAAAACTGTAAATGCTTTTTAATAATAATAACTTAATAATTTTATGATTTTTGTTTTGATAATTCACATTGAAATCATCTCCCCCCCCCCCCCCCCCCCCCATCATTTCTAGCTATCTTGAGTAATGGCAGAGGATTCATGTAGCATTTACTTCATGGAATCCATCTGCTCTTATCTCAAACATTGGAAATCTAAAAGAATATTACAGCGCTATCAGTTATCCAATACGTGACTGATATAAAAAATGAACGTGACCATACCAGCTGCAATTTTCATGTGAGATACACACACCATAAGCAATAAATCAAAAATAAACTGCACTAAATTAAAAAATGTAGATAAATGATGAAAAAAGTCTATATGCATAAAAAAATAAGAAACTAAAATGTAGTGACATGATATCTGAAGGATCCCTTAATCGTGGATAATTTCACCAAGAAATCTTGACAGTGAAAAACACCTCCACCTCATGAAATTGCCGCTTACCAGCTCCTAAGACCTCCTATCATGGGTGTTCTAAGACACGTCATCTGTGACTAAATGCATAGGGAGGAGCGACATGCTGACGTCACTGCTCTTTCACCAGTTCCGGACCACGGGCTGTATTTTGAGCTGGCCGGCTTGTCTTTTATCTGCGAGTTTAAAGTGGAAGTAAACCCATCAATTTAAGCAGTTAAAAAAAAAAAAGGCATGCCGGGAATGCTAACTGCACATTGGCTGTGCTCTCAGCCAAACTATCAAACCATCCAATGGCTGGTGTCATAACGAATCACATGTGCAGCACCATAGCAGTTGAATATTAAACGGAGGCAAAGATGGCAGCTTCCTTGGCTGAAAACGATAGGGGAGTTTACTTCCACTTTAACAGTTTATTGATGCAAGTACAACATCTTTTTTTACCTAAATAAACCTTAAGATTTGCCCCTCTGTGATCGAGTCCATTGGGTGATGGAGCCTTAATAGCATGATCTCCATGGATGACCAAAGGCCCTGTCTGGGTATATAGCCACAAGTGTCTTAGGCTCCCCCATGATAGGAGATCTGTAGCTGGTAAGTGGCCATTTCATGAGGTGGAGGTGTTTTTCACTGTCACGATTTCTTGGTGAAATCATCATCCTTTGCCCTTGTACACACGGTCGGAGATTCCGACGGAATGTGTCCGATCGGACCGTTTTGTCGGATAATCCGACTGTGTGTGGTCCCCATCGGACTGTTTCCATCGGAGTATCCAACGGAGCAAGTTTTCCAACTTGTCGGTAAAATTTTCCGACAACATGATCCGATTGGACTTTGTCCGATCATGTGTAGAGAATTCCGATCGGACAAAGTGCCACGCATGCTCAGATCAAATTCCTACACCAAAGCTATTGGCTACTAGCGTGAATGTAGTCCTGTCGTAACGAAATTACATCACGTTCTGAACGATCGGATTTTCCGACAACTTTGTCCAACCGTGTGTATGCAACAGTTTCGGACAAAATCCGTCGGAATGTCCGACCGTGTGTACAAGGGCTTTCAGATATCATGTCACATGGTCTTTCTTGTTTTTTTTATGCATATAGACTTTTTTCATCATTTATTTACATTATTAATTTAGCGCAGTTTATTTTTGATTGATTTCTTAACTCAAACATGCAGACAAGAGGGTGTGCTTAGTTGAGCAAACTCTTCCTCCAGATGACAGAAAAAAATGTCCATGATGATTCTTGGGATGTATGGCATCATTTTGGCCTAGTGCAGAGACCAGGAAGCAACTAAAGAAATGTATCTAGAAAAAAAAAGAAAAAAAGTTAAGCTAAAACAAGTTTTTATTTTCTTACTTTTTTTTTATTGGTTTATGTTTTTATTTTTTTTAATTGTGACTGGTATATCCTCCAATTTATAGGCTTACAACATGAAGGTATTTTCCGTGTCCCAGGATCCCAAGTCCAGGTCAATGAGATCCGCAGTGCCTTCGAGAGAGGTCAGTGCCCCAAACTAAAGTCATATCTGTGTGATGAATGCTGGAATATTTTTGCAGAGATCTGAGGAGCGGAAGGACTTCTGATAAGTTCGTACCTAATGGTCTTCTGTTCAATATCATAGTAATTGGGTATAATACAGAAGTGAAAAAAATTTTTTAAATGACTTTTCTGTAATACATGCACATTTCACCATGTGTTATCTCATTTACAAGCACAGAGAAAAAAAACCTCTTGTTCCTGACAAAAATCCAATGTTTTCGTAACTTCCTGTAGTGAGCTGACCACACCATGCATGTAATCTACTTAAACCCCAAGCAGTGCTGTTAGCCATACTATTATCTATGGACTGCAGAACAACCTCTTATTTTACAGAGATGAGGAGAAGGGAGGAGATCTGTAATCCAGCAGACGAGATCTGTTCAGGCTGACAACACTTCATGGGATTTCAGTTCAGCAGAGGCATGTTGTCTGCTCTAACAGAAAATTAGGAGCTGGATGCATGCAGGATCGATGGCTATTTTTTTGTATGTGCATATTTTTAAAGGTATACAACATGGAAAAATGTAGCTGTATTGCAGAGATGGACTGTATGTGTCATTTTTTTTTTTTTTTGCCAAGACAATATTTGACCCCATTGAAGAGTTGCATTCATTAAAACCAATGTTTGAGCATAGATTTTTTGTTGCAGACAATTTTTGATAGGCTGCTAGTGTTGGCATGCTACAACAATATATAATAGGCTCAATTTACAGTGTTACACAAGCCTAAGGCACTCTGTTATCAGCCGTGTGACTGTAATTTTCAGATCTCATTGGACTTAACTGCCACTTTTTTAAGATAAAGATATTTATCCTAATGTGTTAGCTTTGTGAATTCAGTCCTAATAGATATTGGCATCATAGTATAGGTATGTTAATAAGTTTAACTTCAGGAGGTTATGCTTCTTATTATTATACAGGATTTTTATAGCACCAATAGTTGAGTTAAAAAGTTGGGTTTAGAGGTAAGTGTCACAAGGCCAAGCTTCCCCTTACACCTCCTGTCCTGTTTCTCCTAGAGGTGATGAGTGGCACGGAGTGGCACAGATGCCTTGTAGGTGATCCTGGCCAGAAACACCTTGCAGCAGGTGCCGGGCTGCTTTATTTTCTGCCTCAACAATTGATCATGAGTTTATACCCTTGACCAAATGCTAACTCCTTCATAGAGATGAGCTGGCACCACCTGTTTATTATGTTGTTTCCATCTTCCTCATTAAGAGGAGACATGAACTTTAATGCTTGTTTATGATTCTGGCTGAAAAAACCCTGAGTAGGGTACTAAAGATGGCATGTCTCCAGTGTGCTCTGACCATCACCCTTTTTTTACCGATGAATAACCACACACAACAAGCTGGAGTTAAATAGCCATAGCAGCCTTTTATTAACAAACTAAATCTGGTCCAGGTGATTTATTAATGTTAAGTTTCCCAAGTCTAATTTTAATTCTGTCCTCTGTTAACCATGGAGGTGCTTCCTGTGATGTGTCATAAGGATAAACACTGCAGTTTTGGTTACTGAAGCACCCCGATTCCCTCATGAAGAATGAGGAGAAGAATAAATTCTATACCTTCCTTATATGGTCTGTCCTCCCTTTTTTACTGTTTACATACTTAAAGAATTTCTTAGGATTTTTTTTGCTTTCCTCCGCTATGTGTCTTTCATGTTCTGTCTTAGCCGCCCTAATTGCACCCTAACATTTCTTGTTGAATTCCTTATATCGGCTGATAGAATAGAGCCTTGGGGGCAAGCTGCACATGCTCAGTTTGATGTGTATTGCTGGAGAGTTTTTTTCTTGGGAGAGTGCATGTGATCAGCAATCAGCACTGTCTAGACAAGTGGGTCAGGGGTCATGCAGCCTCAAAGGACAATCAGGGCAGACTACTCCTACAAGCTTTAACCAACCACTGATAGAAGTGATAAGACTGTTCCAACTGCTTATGATAGTATTTAGCAGTTTTCTATTTACTAAAATAATTGCACTTCTATATTCTGTGTACTGAGAGACCAGATATACTGAATGCTGGGTGCTGGGTTTAGTAACACATTATCTTGGTTCTTCCTGGTGATGCAGTCTTCTTCCAGGCTCCAGATCGCTCCTTGTTTCTTGGAGTCTTGCAAAACAATCAGTACTGCTCCTTTGTCTTGAGCACATGCTTGTGTTTCAAATCCTTTTGCCCTCCACTTACTTCCTGTAGCATTACTTCTGTTCCTGAGCTCATAAACCAACCCAACAAGTTCATTAACCCATGCATAGGGAAAGGCTAGTTTCTAAAAACATTCATGTTACTAAAATGCATTATTATATTTATGCTATAAAAATCACTAAAATAGCCATAGAAACACAATGGAAAACTTTTTGGAGACTTTTCTTTACTGAGGTTAATTCATTTAGTGCACATGTTGGATGCTCTTTGGGCCAGGTGCTTCATCCTATTTTTTCCTGATATATAGTTTAACACATTGTTTTTCTCTTTTAATAAATGATCCTGTTATTAAAGGACATCCTCTATATACTTCTTTACCCTCCAAACAGTAAGATCTCTGGCAGAGGGAGACATGTTTCTTTATTTCACCTACAGTGTTACATAGTAACATAGTTGGTCAGATTAAAAAAGGCCCAAATCTGTCTAAATCAACCAATAAAAAATAAATGAATGAAGTAAATTAATAGAAAACCTCCATAATCAGAATCCTATGCCCAGAGTTGATCTAGAGAATTGGATAAAAACACTAAAGTGTGGTCCAATTTGCTACAGCGGGGGAAAAAATAAATCCCTTCCTGATCCCCCCTGGAGGCAGCTGGATATTCCCTGGATCAGCAATCTCTGCTGTTCTTGCCTATTATTGTTAACCACTTGCTGACCATCCACTGCAATTGTACTGCATCAGAATGACACAGCTGGGCGAAACAACATTATGTAAAGTTGCTTTGCCCTGTGGCCACTAGGGGTTACGATCACCGCCGGGCTCTCGCGATCGCTCGGGGCACACGGAGAACCGTGATCTGTGTGTGTTAACAGTTTCCGGTTCTCTGAGGGTAGAACAGACAGATCGTCTGTTCATACAGAGTATAAACAGCGATCTGTCATCTCCCCTGCACAGTCCCCTCCCCCCTTCAGTTAGAACACAAACTAAGGAACACATTAATCCCTTGCTTGCCTCCTAGTGTTAACCCCTTCACTGCCAGTGACATTTTTACAGTAATCAATGCATTTTCTATAGCATTGATCGCTGTATTAATGCCAATGGTCCCAAAAATGAGTCAAAATTGTCCGATGTGTCCGTCATAAAAAAATAATACTAAAAATGCCATAAAACTGTCCCCTATTTTGTAGATGCTAAAACTTTTGCGCAAGCCAATCAATATACGCTTATTGCGATTTATTTTTCATTTTTTTTACCAAAAATATGTAGAATACATATCGGCCTAAACTGAGGAAAAAACTGTTTTTTTAGATATTTTTGGGGGATATTTATTGTAGCAAAAAGTTAAAAATAATGCGCTTTTTTTTTTCAAAATTGTCGCTAATTTTTTATTTATAGCGCAACAAAATTAAAAATTGCAGAGGTGATCAAATACCA
Organism: Lithobates pipiens; assembly: GCF_037356315.1. NCBI lineage: Eukaryota > Metazoa > Chordata > Amphibia > Anura > Ranidae > Lithobates > Lithobates pipiens. The sequence goes on along the minus strand of NW_027507685.1, from coordinate 187,644,821 downwards.
CCAAAAGAAAGCTCTATTTGTGGGAAAAAAAGGACGTCAATATTGTTTGGGTGCCAAGTCGCACAACCGCCCAATTGTCAGTTAAAGTGACGCAATGCCGAATCTCAAGAAGTTCTCTGGTCAGGAAGTGGGTAAAATCTTCCGGGGCTGAAGCAGTTAATATCCAGTTTTATTTTGTGCATATAGGAATATATCCAGATTTTTTTTTAAGTTGGCCAGAACTGGTTCTATTCCACATTTTCACAGCTCTTACTGTGAAGAAGCCTTTCCATATGTGAAGCTTACATCTCTTATCATTCCGACGTAAAGAGTGTCCCTTGTCCTTTTTAACGCTACAGGTTACAAGTTTGCTATGTGGACCACTATGTATTTGCACTTGCTGATGAAATCGGGTTTTGCTGTTTGTTTAGTCAGAAATTATTTTTCATTATTATTATTATTAGGTATTTAGATATACAGTATACATTATATAGAGGGATATGTTTACAAAAAACATACATTTCACTAACAGAGTTCAGTACTGGCAGGAAGTATGTGAACTATCAGAGAGAAGTATCTTTCCGTACAATCACACGTATATTTAACACATCTTCAGTTCTGATAACCAGCTGTAACTGATGTTTTTCACATATGTCGCATATTTGTTTACTGGTTCCTAAATGATACTAATCTCATGAACACGAAAAAAAAGGGGGGTACCCCTAAAGGTGGGACTTTATAGGCACTACTGCAGTAAAGCAAAAAAATCTATATAAATATGATCTAATCTCATGAACACAGTCACATATGGCAAATTAACGCTTTACCAATATGTATGCCAAGATCATACTATCATAATATCTTGACGCTACTACTGAACTCTCCTCTGTCGTCTTCCTCTAATACCAAAAACATTCAATTCCAGTTATATATGAACACTTAGCCACACTGACAGATTCCTCTCCTCCTCCGAGGTCGGTCTTCTATGTCAGTCCCTGCATGGGCTCAACACTGTCCCAAAAATACAGTTCTACATTTTAGTTCTGGTATAAGGCTCTTCACAGGCCAGCGCATCAGTCTTCAGGTTCTCAACCAGAATGTTTATTCCATCTCCTTCACTGCATCCCTGGACCTCACCACTCCCTACTGAAACCTGTTGTGAGTGAAATGTATATATGTGACTGTGTTCATGATATTAATGTAATTTAGGAACCAGTAAATAAATATGTGACCAGTGATGTAAGTAACTCGGTTAAAATAAACTGAGTTACTTAACACAGTTACTTTAGAGGGTAACAAGTAATCTAACTGATTACTCTTCCCCTCATGGTAATGCCGTTCCCATTACTTGGGCAGCGTTACTGCAATTACATCCTGTCTGGACCGCCCCATCCCGCCCCACCTATCCAGAGAGAGAGAATGTAGGGAGGCGGGGCGGACACTGAAAAATGAAGTCGGCTGACCAGCTTCATTTTGAATGTGACTCCAGGTAGACGGGACTAGCGAAGGAAGTGAATGTCGCCGCCTCCATCAGCGAGATTGACACCTCGCGAGCCCCATCGCCTGGTATGGAATTAAAGGGAAACCCCTATCCTGAAAAAAATGGCATGAGTCCATAGCAGACCCTTATCTGAGCACACAGCCCGGCCAGTCAGGAAATGGGGTGGGGATGAGTGAGCGCCCCCCCACCCCATAGTACCCCCCCTGAACCGTACCAGGCTGCGTGCCCTCAACATGGGGGCCCCATGTTGATGAGGACAAGGGCCTCTTCCCGACAACCCTGGTCGTTGGTTGACGGGGTCTGCGGGCGGGGGGCTTATCAGAATCCGGGAGCCCCACAGATTCCGGCCCCCTACCCTATGTGATTGAGTATGGGGTACGATGTACCCCTACCCATTCACCTGGGGAAAAAAGTGTTAATAAAAAAACACAACACAGGTTTTTAAAGTACTTTATTAGACAGCTCCAGGGGTCTTGTCCCACTGTTCGCTTCTTCTGCCGGCCTCCGCTATCTTCATACAGCTTTTACTAGGTCTGGTCTTGTCGCTGTCGCTTGTTGCTGCAGCCGCTGCCACCTTCTTCTTCTTCTTTCTTCTGATGTTGACACGAAGCTCTCTCCGGCCGTAATGGCAGGGACGCGTTGTGCGGTGACTTATATAGGCATAAGGGGCGGGGTCACCTTGTGACCTCACCCGGTGACCCCACCCCTTATGCCTATATAAGTCGCCGCACAACGCGTCCCTGCCATTATGGCCGGAGAGAGCGCTGTGTCAACATCGGAAGGAAGAAGAAGAAGGCGGCGGCAGCAGCAACAAGCGACAAGACAGGTCCAACGCTAGTAAAAGAGCTGTAAGAAGATAGCGGAGGCCTGGCAGAAGAAGCGAAGAGCGGGACAAGACCCCTGAAGTCTGAAGAAGACCCCCGGATGGCGGTGGTGGCGACGAAGGAGAAAGCCGGGCTCCTCCGCTAGTAAAAGAGCAGAAGATAGCGGAGGAGCCCAGCGAGAAGACCCCCAAAGTCGGTAGAAGACCTCTGAAGCTGTCTAATAAAGTACTTTGAAAACCTGCGTACCCCATACTCATTTACATAGGATAGGGGGCCGGAATCTGGGGGTCCCCTTATTAAAAGGGGCTCCCGGATTCTGATAAGCCCCCCACCCGCAGACCCCAACAACCAATGGCCAGGGTTGTCACGAAGAGGCCCTTGTCCTCATCAACATGGGGACAAGGTGCTTTGGGGTGGGGGGGCCGCAGGCCCCCCTTCCCCAAAGCACCCTCCCATGTTGAGGGCAGACGGCCTGGTACGGTTGAGGCCAGGCTGCATGCTCAGATAAGGGTCTGCTATGGACTTTGGGGGGACCCCCACGCCATTTAAATCCATAACAGGTGACTGGGCTCGCGAGGTGTCAATCTCGCCAATGGAGGCGGTGACATTCACTTTATTCGCTAGTCCCGTCTATAGAATATTAAAGAAAAAGTCAGTTTGCTGAGTAACTAATTACTTTTCCAATATAGTAACCGCGTTACTAACAATTACTTTTTGGGAGAAGTAATTTGCAACTTAACTAATTACTTTTTTAAAGTAAGATGACCAACACTGTATGTGACATGTAAAACATCAGTTACAGCTGATTATCAGAACTGAAGATATGTTAAATATATGTGTGAGTGTGGGGAAAGATGCTTCTCTCTGATAGACTTCCTGCCAGTAATTCCATTGCATGGTACTGCTGTGATAACAGGAAGGAACACGTATTCAGATAAATTGTGTAAAAATAACATTCTGTAAGGCATATACAGTGCCTTGCGAAAGTATTCGCCCCCCTTGAACTTTTCAACCTTTTGCCACATTTCAGGCTTCAAACATAAAGATATAAAATTTAAAATTTTTGTGAAGAATCACCAACAAGTGGAACACAATTGTGAAGTGGAACGAAATCTATTGGATATTTTAAACTTTTTTAGCAAATAAAAAACTGAAATGTGGTGCGTGTAAAATTATTCGGCCCCTTTACTTTCAGTGCAGCAAACTCACTCCAGAAGTTCAGCGAGGATCTCTGAATGATCCAATGTTGTCCTAAATGACTGATGGTGATAAATAGAATCCACCTGTGTGTAATCAAGTCTCTGTATAAATGCACCTGCTCTGTGATAGTCTCAGGGTTTTGTTGAAAGCGCAAAGAGTATCATGAAGACTAAGGAACACACCAGGCAGGTCCGTAATACTGTTGTGGAGAAGTTTAAAGCCGGATTTGGATACAAAAAGATTTCCCAAGCTTTAAACATCCCAAGGAGCACTGTGCAAGTGATCATTTTGAAATGGAAGGAGTATCAGACCACTGCAAATCTACCAAGACCTGGCCGTCCCTCTAAACTTTCAGTTCAGACAAGGAGAAGACTGATAAGAGATGCAGCCAAGAGGCCCATGATCACTCTGGATGAACTGCAGAGAACTACAGCTGAGGTGGGAGAGTCTGTCCATAGGACAACAATCAGTCGTACACTGCACAAATCTGGCCTTTATGGAAGAGTGGCAAGAAGAAAGCCATTTCTCAAAGATATCCATAAAAAGTCTTGTCTAAAGTTTGCCACAAGCCACCTGGGAGACACACCAAACATGTGGAAGAAGGTGCTCTGGTCAGATGAAACCAAAATCGAACTTTTTGCCCACAGTGCAAAACGATATGTTTGGCGTAAAAGCAACACAGCTCATCACCCTCAACACACCATCCCCACTGTCAAACATGGTGGTGGCAGCATCATGGTTTGGGCCTGCTTTTCTTCAGCAGGGACAGGGAAGATGGTTAAAATTGAGGGGAAGATGGATGCAGCCAAATACAGGACCATTCTGCATGAAAACCTGTTGGAGTCTGCAAAAGACCTGAAACTGGGACGGATATTTATCTTCCAACAAGACAATGACCCCAAACATACAGCAAAATCTACAAAGGAATGGTTCACAAATAAACGTATCCAGGTGTTAGAATGGCCAAGCCAAAGTCCAGACCTGAATCCAATCGAGAATCTGTGGAAAGCTGAAAACTGCTGTTAACAAACGCTCTCCATCCAACCTCACTGAGCTCGAGCTGTTTTGCAAGGAAGAATGGGCAAGAATTTCAGTCTCTCGATGTGCAAAACTGATAGAGACATACCCCAAGCGACTTGCAGCTGTAATCGCAGCAAAAGGTGGCTCTACAAAGTATTAACGCAAGGGGGCCAAATAATTTTGCACGCCCCACTTTTTTCATTTTTTTATTAGTTAAAGAAGTTTCAAAAATCCAATAGATTTCGTTCTACTTCACAATTGTGTCCCACTTGTTGGTGATTCTTCACAAAAAATACTAATTTTATATCTTTATGTTTGAAGCCTGATATGTGGCAAAAGGTTGAAAAGTTCAAGGGGGCCGAATACTTTCGCAAGGCACTGTAAGCACTGCTGTGGTCTGCAATAGAAATACCTAACTAATGGGCCCTATTTTACTGAAAAAGCTCTCCATGTATTTTTTAATTTGCTTGCTTGTGGTATAGTGATACCTGCATGGAAACTCTGGGTCTAGAGATGCTCAGTCTCTTGTTCTAGAGATGTTTATGTTGGGGATTACTCTGTAGGTCTAGATGTGGCTATGGCTAGGATCATTCTCTGGATCTAGCGGTGGCTATGGTTGGGATGTCTCTCTGGGTCCAGAGGTGGCTATGGTTGGGATGTCTCTCTGGGTCCAGAGGTGGCTATGGTGGGGATGTCTCTCTGGGTCCAGAGGTGGCTATGGTGGGGCTGTCTCTCTGGGTCCAGAGGTAGCTATGGTTAGGATGTCTCTCTGGGTCCAGAGGTGGCTATGGTGGGGCTGTCTCTCTGGGTCCAGAGGTAGCTATGGTTAGGATGTCTCTCTGGATCCAAAGGTGGCTATGTTTGGAATTACTCACTAAGTCTATAGGTGACTACATTTGGGGTCACTCTCTGGGTCTAGAGGTGGCTATGGTGTTAATCACTCTCTGGGTCTAGAGGTGGCTGTGGTTGGGATCACTCTCTGGGTCTAGAGGTGGCGGTCCTAATCTCTCTCTGGGTCTAGAAGTGGCTATGATGCTAATCACTCTCTGGGTTTAGAGGTGGCTACAGTGCTAATCACTCTCTGGGTCTAGAGGTGTGTACAGTTGGGATCACTCTCTGGGTCTAGGGGAGCCAGTGATTGGTTATGGTAATGATCAATTCCTTGATCTATAGTCTTGATCGCTGTCAGACTATTGTCAGTGTGTTAAAATGGTGCCATGTCTTGCCTATATTGGAGTTAATCTGGTCATCACTCTCTAATTGTAGTGTTTCTGTGGTGGTCATTTCCTAACTACCTTGGTAGTCAATTCCTTGCTATAATACTGATCTTTCAATAGCTGTGGTGGTGGGCAATTTGTGATTGGAATGGCAGTGACTTTGTGTTTGTTGTGGTAGTGGTGGTCATTTAACTCTTCCATTATGAACTTTTCCTAATAAATACCATGCTTTTTTGTGTTTGTCAGTGTTGTCAATTTTGTGACCATGTTTTGTGTAGCTCCTGTTTTTGATTTTTCCTTTTGACTTTTTAATGACTTACATTTTTATAATTTATTATATTATCAACATGGTGCAAATCACACCAGCACAATGAGGGCCCATTGCTCTAAGCTGTTACTTGCCACTTTGTTTTATTTGGAGTGCATACCTTATCTCATTATTTTTAGTAGTGATCCATCCCTGGATGTAGCTGTGGTCAGTCCTTGCAGCCTGTAGTGGTTGCTCCCTGTGTCCTGAGGTGGTCAATCCCTTTGTCCAATGGTGGTCTGTTCATGTGTCCAGTGGTGTTCGCTCCATGCGTCCAGTGGTGGATGCTCTGTGTCAGGTAGTGCTTGCTCCCTGTTTCCAATGTTGAACTGTCAATATTTCCATTGGTGGTTGATGCCTGTGTTAAGTGGAGGTCCTTCCTTCTGTCCCTGTACCCAGTGGTAGTTGCTCTTTGTGTCTAGTATTGATTTCACTCCTTAGTCCTTAGATGGTTCCTGTGTGGTCTGTCCTGTCTGGTTGTAGTCTATTTCTGTTTGCAATATGGTGATCTGTCCTTGTTTCAGTGGAGTCTGTTTCTGTGTACTGTGCAAGTCTATCCATGTGTCCAGTGTGTGCTCCATGTGTCCAGTGGTCATGTCCTGTGTGCCAACAGCATTTGTTTTGCCTAATGAGGCTCCTTGAGTCCATTGGTCATTCCATTTGTCCAGCATTTAATCCCTGCGTCCGCTGTCATTCTATGTGTCCATTGGTCCTATATCTAGTCTCCTGTTGTGCACCATTACTTCTCTTTTTTTCCTTGTACTGGGTTGCTTATCGTTCTTCAACCTGCAGTAAACAAAATGTCTCCAACCTACTAGCCCCTGATTTGTAACTTTGTAAAGCTTTAAGTACACAAAACCTTACAATATGCAAGTTTACGGGAAGTTTGTCCTGGTTAGAGTTCTCCTTTAACATTTTGTCCCCCTTTTTCCTGACAGGTGAGGACCCGCTGGACTCCAGCTACACTGGAAACGATGTGGATTCTGTAGCCGGGGTTCTCAAATTGTACTTCAGAGGCCTGGAAAAGCCACTGTTTCCTAATGATATGTTTCATGATCTGCTGTGCAGTCTCCGTGAGTGCATATCCCTATATCGTATTTGAATGAGTAAAAAGAATGTCTTTAATATAGATTAGAGATTCTTTATAAATGCCATTGAACTGGCTCCCTCACTGACATGTACCAAAACTTGGCAACTTAATTAGGAAGATCACCACAGGAGTCAAAGAGGGCTATTGGAAGGCAATGATTAATTTAAACCCACCAAAAAACAAAATACCAGTTTTGGGTGGACTGGCCATTTAATTATATGATACAATGAGCAATGCTATACTGTGATCCATAGTAATCTGTCCAAGATCTGTTCTCATTCATCAAACTGATAAATGTTCCAATTAACTACTTCATACTTGGTAGTTTGCTCTTTTTTTTTTTTTTTATGGTTTTTACAACATATACTAGTGCAATCCGTTTAATATAAATAAATGCTAAGTGCGCCAGTAAGTGTATTTAAGTGAGAGAGAGAGGGGGGGAGAGGAGTCACTATGAGTGCAGTATTTCAATTAAATTGAATGTTTAATAAAACTAAGATTATGAAGACGGTCACACGCCAAGCACATCAGCGGTGATGGATGAGGAGGCGTGGTTGAGCTCACATTCAGAGCATGCATGCTCCTTCATAAGGCATAGATATGGGAGTTGTGAGTTGATACTTACTTTTATTAAACATTTAATTTTAACTGACATGCTGCACTCAGAGTGGCGCCGCTCCTCTCTCTCTCTCTCTCTCTCTCTCTCTCTCTCTCTCTCTCTCTCTCTCTCCCTCTCCCCCTCTCCCCCTCTCCCCCTCTCTCCCTCTCTCCCTCTCTCTCTCTCTCTCCCTCTCTCCCTCTCCCCCTCTCCCCCTCTCCCCCTCTCCCCCTCTCCCCCTCTCCCTCTCCCATATCCTCAGAGTGGCTTCTGCTCTTTACAGCTGGCTGTCCACACTGATAAAGACCAGAGCCCCTAAACCCTGGTCTGGTCTCATCAGTGAATGAACTTTTCCTACTGGCACACCTGGACCTTGGAACTCTTTCCATAGCGCACTAGCTGCGTTTCCAAGTGCTTAATTTTTTAAATTTTAAATGTATTTAAGTGTGTTTGTAGTATATTTATGAGAGCAGCCATATTTTTTCATTATACATTACTAGGCTGGCCTTACTGGTGTAGTCTTATGCCACGTACACACAATTGAAATTTCGGCCAGCAAAAGACAGATGAGAGCTTTTTATCGGAAAATGTAACCGTGTGTAGGCTCCATCAGAACTTAGCTGGCCGAATTCCCGCCACCAAAAATTTGAGAGCATGTTCTCAATTTTCCAGACGGAGAAACTTTCTATCGGAAATTCCGATCGCATGTATGCAATTCCAACATGCAAAAACTCACGCATGCTCAGATTCAACTACGAAACTGAAGCTATTGGCTATTGAACTTCCTTTTTCTAGTCCCGTCGTACCTGTTGTATATCACTACGTTCTTGGCGGTCAGAATTTGGTGTGACCGTGTGTAGGCAAGACAGCTTGAGCGGAATTCCGTCGGGAAAACCATCAGACCTTTTTCTGACCATAATTCCGATTGTGTGTACGCGGCATTAGATTATTATTTTTAATTTTTTTTGTTCAGCACGCAAAATCTAACAGATTCCTTCATCCATGCTACACAGTGTAGATAGATGCAGACCATATGTCTTTGACATGGGGAGGGGGGGAACCCTGGCATGGGGGGGGGGGATTGTCCTTGTATTAATATAGATTTGGACATGAAATTTTCAACATTCTTTATATATGTAGGTATGACTTGTTATAACTGTAATGTGTAATCTCACTGTCCTTCTTTCTCCGCAGAGCTGGAGACACAAGATAGAGTAGTTCACCTAAAGAAACTGGTGCAACAGCTGCCCATCACTGTCACACTTGTACTACGATACCTCTTTGCCTTTCTAAACCAGTAAGTAACCCAGGAGTAAACACAACTGTAGCCATTTAATGAACTCTGCTTAGCTTTAAATTGCAATATGTACCAAAGCAAAATGGCTGCAAAAAACAGACATCATTTATATGGGCGGCTGGAATGTAAATCACTAAAGGTGGCAAGGGCTTGAACATGAATAGTTCTCTATGTGCCATGGCTGAATTCAGGGATTGCAGTTTGGAGTGCAGTACATACACAAAGCGAAAGAAAAAATAAAGAAAAAGCTTTTTTATGGCATTAGGATGGTATGTTACCTAAGAGGTCCAGCTGCGCTGTACCTAAATGGTCTAGCTTCATACTGTACTGATTTGTTTTCACTGAATGGGGAACAGAACTTAAACCCCAAGTTTTGAATGTCTTTCTTTCATTTTTTTTTATTTGGGCTCCAGCAGGCTTCTCAGGGAGCATAAGCATTGCTTGTTGGAGCACAGTAGTTGTCACTTGGCAGGGGGGTGCCTGGTCTCTGGAGATAGAAGTCCTGGATATAGTGCCCTCTTCTAGTTTTGCTATTTTAGTTGTTGGCTTTACTGTAATCAGTGGAGCAGTAATCTGTTGTTTTTGTCTGGCCAGGGCTTTCTAAGCTGAGTGTTTGATTTCTCCATCCTGCTTCTGGGAAAAGTTTCCAGCATATAGGACAGGGAGAGTCAAATATCCAGTAACGAATATTAATCATGCCTCAGCCAATCCCTGGAAGGAGGCATCCAGAAGGTGGCCGGGGAGGGGATACATCTTTGTAAGACCTGCTCAGAGTGTTCTTTCCTCTGCTAGGAGGATTCCATTTCTCCTTGGGCTGCTGATGCTGGGAGGTTAGTGCTACATAGTCTTCATTGGGTGACTTGCCTATTCTCACTGGCCTCTCTGGGGGTTAGTGCTACATAGTCCTCAGAGTGCTGCTGTACAGGGGCATATTGGGAGGACATTCTAAACAATTATAGAAAGAAAGGGGTGAAATAAACCTTATCGTCCAGTTCAGGACACCGGCTGAGTATTTATAGACCTTAGGTTACAGCCCCCTACCTTCAGGTGATTGGACACTGGCAAAGCTTTTGAGGACAATTCCACCTGGGTGCCTACCTTCTAACCCTTCCTTACTCTGGGAGTCCTCGGTTATTTCCAAAAGTCCTAAGATGATGGACTTTTGAAGTTTGAGAATTCTAGTTTATTGTTTTATCTTTGGATACCCTCACTTTTTTTTTTAAAGGTTACTAAAAGAAGCTACAATGGGGCTTCAAAGCAAGAACTCATGCAGACCTTGTCACCATTCATTTCAACTAAAATCTTCTCATTGTTTGTGCAGGTGCTTCATAAAAGGTTTTTTTAAGGAGATGAAGGGAGGGGGAGGGCTATGATGTTCAACATGATAGGGCTGTGCTAGGGAATTTACTTTTTGCAGCACTCAAACTTTTTCAACAAGTTCAAAGCCACCTTGCAAGAGAATATAAAAATAATTTAGGAAAAGGAAAAAAATAATATTTCGTATGGGTTTACTGATTGTTTTACCAGAATTTATTAATGCAATGACAAAACATAATTCACTGGTAGCTTGAAAGCAGCATACGTAACTTTTAAAGGCATTAGAGACACACATGCACATATATTACCCCCTCCCCAGGGCACTTGGCATGCAATTAAGGCCTGCCATACTTCAGTGGATTATTGACTATTCTTTATCATTAGACGATAAAAAGATCACTACTGTGTAATAAAACACTTACACTTAAGTGTGGTTACATGGTGATCATGACTTTATCGATTGCAGAGATAATTCCATCAGCTAACAGGGAAAATCAACTGGCTTTTTATATTTTGCACATCCAAAGTAGAAACCCTTTATAAAAACGCTTACCTTTTAAAAGTCTCCTATATATTATATATAAAATGTAGAGACGTGTTACCTGCACTCCATGTCAATCAAAATGGTCCAGATGCACATGCAGACACATTCGAATTTATGTGGGCACTTACAGGACTTTAAGGGGTATCAATGAGAAAACAAAATTCTCTCTTGATAATTACAAAGTCTTTAACATTTGGGTATACTGCTGTCTACAGAAGGAAGGGTTACAAACTGAAGTTTTACTCCCTGCCCCCTCCTCGTTTTCTCACCCCCAACCTTCATGTTCCATCATACAGATTACCAGATCTCCACTATCTGGTCTTCTGGATTAAGGTGTAATTGCCCCAATTCCTGTGGCAGAATGGTTCCAAGGGTTTTACCCCAATCTGCTCACCATTCTCAAGCCCAACTTGGGCATTCAATCCATATTGGGTATCAAAGCTCCAGACCTCTTCATTTTGAGTCCAAAATTTCCACATGGGATCTATAAAATCTGTCATTGCCTCCCTTCACTAGGGAGGCTTTCTGGCTTTTGTTGATATCAAAGATGCTAAGCTTATGTCTTCTCTTTTCAGCACATTAGTCATTTCTTTGCTTAGCTATGGGACTTCTGTGCAACCAGTTCTTTGACCTGCCATTTTACCTCTTGTCTGCACCTTGGGCATTCCCTACGGTGCTAGCCCCAGTAGTACAAGCCTTGCTGCACTCTTCTGACATCCCCATTGTGGGATACTTAGACAACATCTTGTTGAGAGAACATTCCACAAGATTTTACAGTGATCCAGATGGATCCCAAACCTTGACTGGTTTGTCTCCAAATACGGGAATCTTCTAATGGAAGTAGTGTTTAAGTCTTTGGTGGCTCTATGGATCAAGTACACCAAGATCTATGCCTTTATTGCCCTAAAACCTCATCTTTGTCTGCTTCGCAGGATCTATATGGAGGGAATTTTGGTGATCATTATTTCTCCAGACTGGCCAAAGCAAATGTGGTATGCCAAGACTCCTGGCAGATGCTCCTTGAGCTTTGATAGAGCGTCATAATTTTCTGTCCCTAAGACCAAGTTGCCATTACTCACAGTACTAGCATGGCTGTTGAAGCTCTGGTTCTGAGGGATGGGGCACCCCAGAATCTGGGATTCCTATGATGCAAAAAAGTGAGTAATTCTACTTTTTTCAAGGCCTATCATCAGACATGGAAGGCATATTTCACATGGAAGTTTCTCCATGGGATGAATGCTCTTCGTCCTGCAGATGGGTCTGGACCAGTGCTTGGCTGTTGGCATTATCAGGTGTTAGGTTTCTCCCTCATGGACCACTGGCCTCTCAGACTTTTGTACAGAGGGGCTCCCTTGGAACTTCCCCGGGTCCGTTCCCCTGTGTCTCCATGGGGTCTGAATATGGTTCTCTCTGCGCTTTAGAAACTCAACATTACTTTGTAGCCATAGCCATTACCTCTATGGAGTTTCTGAAGGTTTTGCATAGGCACAAAGTGGTGTTGAGGCCGAGGACCTTCTTCGTGCCTAAGGTAGTTTCTGCTTTTCACATCAACTTGGACATTGTTCTTCCATCCCTCTGTCCGTCTCCTGTTCTCCAAAAGGAAATTTCCATCTTTTATCTGGATGGGGTTGGGGCTGTGAGAATCTCTCAATCACAGCTTCTCTCAGGACTGGTTCCATTTTTGCCATTCCATAAAGATGCACCTGCTTTTCATTCCAACATGTAGAGGTGGCTCAGACTTTTGGTCTTAAAGATCCGGTTGCACCCTTTCCAGTCAAACTATCGATGAGTGCTACCTGAGCTTTTCAGCATCAAGCAAATCTGTTTTCCAGATATGCAAGGTTGCCAAAAGGTTTTCTGTCCACATTCTGTAAGTTTAACCAGGTGAACATTTTAACCTCATCTGATGAATATGGTCCTTCAGGTGGCTTTTTGAGTTGCAAGCATTCCCCAGATTTCTATTGTTCATGTTGGGACTGTTAATAATCATTTGATGTGTTGCCCACCCATCAGTTGAAGTGCTCATAGTCAATCAAAAATGTATTAAAGAAGTCTGTGGCCCTTCGTGCTTGAGAAAAAAAAATAGGATTTTTGTACTCTATGTAAAATCTTTCTCTGAGAAAGTCCCATTTTTCCGTATTTATGATCATGCTTTCAGTACTGCTTTGCTACAAAACTAAGGCATGCTGGTAAAAGGGGATTAAACCCTGGGCTTGCATACAGTTTTGTTGGTTGCTAGAGTCCAATATTCCTGCAGGCTGCAGTATTGCCTAAAGGTAAAGACTTCTGTTGTCCCTTTATAGACTCAAGAAACTGGGTTTTATGGTGAATACACATTTTTTTTTCATCAATGTGTGTTGTATGCCAAATTATGTGGTTGCCTGTATTTCTTGTAGTGTTTTATAACATTTGTGGAAAAAAAAAGTAAAATGAGGATGCTTTAAAAAAAACAAAAAAACAAGCAGTTTGAAAGGTTGGATTCACACCTATGCATTTTTTGTGCTTTTTGCAATTTCCAATTTGCACTACAGAACGTGTTCCATAGGAAACCATGTTAAATGGACTGCAGTGCAAAATGCAAAACGCACTAAAACTGCATAGGTGTGAATCCAGTCTAAATAAACAGAAAAATCTAACCAATATTTGGCATGTTGGTCTTTAAAACCGCATTAATTCTCCCAGGTAAGCTTACATACAATTAAGGATTTTGCAGACATATTGACCATATTGATCTTTGATTCAGGCCTGGTTCACATCTATGCAGGTTGCAGTTTGCATATTCCAAGTGCATTTTGAATTCTTCAATACATGTTTTTGATCTATTGAATTCTATGGAACCAAAAAACAAAAAAGTCTGTGGCCCTTTACATAAAATGCACAGATGTGAACACAACTCATAGGAAACCATGTTAAATGGACTGCAGTGTTTTTCTGCAAAACTGAAAACACACAAATGCATAGGTGTGAACCAGACCTAAGCAGTTATACTAAACAGATGCTTATGATCAACAAGATAACCTGCAGGTTTCATCGAAGAGAATTCTTCATATGGTGGAAACCGTGCAAAATGTGTTAAAAAAAATAATAATAAAATATGCGAGCAGCAAACACAAAAGAGGATATCCTCTCTAATGAATAACAGTAAGTAATAAGTGTTGCACTATTGTGTATATGTGAAAATTGTTTTAAATAGAAACCAACATGCAGTCAATGCATATAGAAAAATTTTTGATTATCAGAAGTGAGTGAAATAAGATAATCACTATTAATTAAGGTGAAGTTATTCAACAAAATCAAGTGAAAAAAAAAATGTCCAGAAAGAAAGCCCGTAGCTGGGGAGGAACAGAGTCAGTGGAGGGGGAACATGACAGGGTGGTAAGGCTAACCAGCAGGAAGGGGTTAAAAGGTGTGTCAGGGGTGTTGGCCATTGGTCAAGTTTCGGTGCAGAGGGGGGGCTTGTTCTAGTGATATAAAGTGGGGAAAAGGGAGGGGTCTCCACAGAAGGAGGTAGCTGTGAACGAGCATCCCACCCTCCCGCCCTTACTATGTGTAGTAAGGTTGTGCTGGTTGTTGAGGTTTGGAGTGCATTTTGGGGTCCTTGGCGGTGGTAGCAGTTGGTGTTTTGGTTAAGCGGTGGGGAACCATCTACGGTATGGTGTCCTCGAGTGGGAACGGGTCGCTGGATAGTGACCGGGTATTCTAAGGACCCTGAGGTGGCTGAGGTCAGCTGGGTTTAGGCTCCGAGTTGGCATAAGTAGCGGCTGGGGTGGCAGCTCTGCTAGATGGTGCCTCGGACACACATTTAAAAAGGGTAGAGGATAGATTGGTACCATCAAGGATCTCAAAATATTTACATTATATAGAGGGAAGGTAAAGTTTAGGTGGGTGTACATTGGGACTGTAACTGGTTTAATAAAGTTGTTTATGTTAATAAAGTTGTGTTAATAAAAAGCCATGCTTGGCCATTTATCCCACCTATAGTGTAGCGTTGTTTATTTATGGGAATAAGGTATTTTTAAGTGGTGGCAGGATTAAGTAAATGGTCACATTTTACCTACCATTGTCGAGAGATTTTATATAGATTAGTTCACAGTGAGATTATGTGCTAGTCTGTAAGGAGGTGGATGCTTCTCAATCTTCTCCCTTCCCCTCTCCTTTGTAATCCCCAGTGTCCCAACACCACATTAAAGGCTGTAAAGGCAAGATGGGGGCTTACCATGTGCACCAACCCCCTTATTCAGAGTGTTCAGTAAACACTCAAATTAATCAGCCAAAATGTCAGCGCTCCTTGCACATCCAGATGCTGTTAACCAGCACTACTCCTCAGACATATGGCAGGTGTAAAGCAGTCAGATATAATCATGCAAAGATAGAAAGATAAACACTTCTCATAGTGTAGATATCATTAAGCACCATTTATTACGCAAAACCACGCTTACACGCATGAGTAAACATGTGCACATCAGCTTATTTACTGTATCGGCATAAAAGCATCAAATTCCGGTAAACCTGTACGTGATGATGTCATAGGGAAGTTTCTGCCAAATAAGAATTACCTGTTTAGAAGGAATGAGACTGGGTGAGGAAAAGCCATGCTGTCCTAACAATTTGCGGTCCCTGAAGACAGTTAGAAAGAAAAAAATGTGGCAAGACTGAGCACAGCACAAGACACAGGGTGGTCTCGCTACATCAACAGATTCTCTCAGACATTTAAAGGAAGTCTAGTGTTTAAAGATGTGCTGTGCAAGCACGTTTGCAGAAGCACAAAGAAACGGGCAATATTGAGGACTGAAAATGCAGTGGTCGGCCAAGAAAACATGGGCGGAGCAGATGAAAGACACGTCATGTTGACTTCCCACTGGAATTATAAGATGTCCAGTGGTACCATCAGCTCAGACTTCTGTGGCAAAGTACTATACCCATCTACAGTCCAGAGATGTCTGGTCAGAAGCAGGGACAGATCCGGGGGGGGGGGGCAATGGGGAAATTGCCCCCTCCGAGAATGCGGGTGAGAACACGGGCAGCTGGCTCTGCGGGTGAGAGGGCGGGCCAGGCGGCTCGTTCGGTGAGTGGGTGAGAGTCTGAGAGAGTGGATGGCTTGGTCGGTGGGCAGGTGGGTGAGAGAGCGGGTGGCTCGGTTGGTAAGCGGGCAGGTGAGAATCTGAGAGAGCGGGCGGCTCAGTCAGTGAGCGGGCCGCTGACCAATCAGGGAGCTGGCGGGCGGGAAGCAAAAAGATTACATCATCTCTCACCACCCGCCCTGCATCCCTGCAGTTCTGATAAATTGCCCCCCAAAAAAATGATTTTCTGGCAGTGCCCCTCCTGATACTAGACTCTGGAGCCACCCCTGGTCAGAATTGGTCTTTATAGAAAACTTGTGGCTAAAAAGCCATACCTCTTACCTGGAAACAACGCATGTAAACACAAAACACTGGTGTGCGGAAAATAACAGCAGATGCTATGAACTGATGAGTCAAAATTTGAAACATCTGGCTGTAACAAAAGGAAGTTTGATCACCAGAGGCCTGGAGAGCGGCCCAAGGGATAAGTGTGTGTAGGCAACAATGAAGCATAGTGCACGTTCCTGGCAAGTCCAGAGCTGCATTTTTAGGATTTTGATCACCTGCACATGAGATTTCTTCCAGGATCCAGCTGCCCGGGGCATCTTTCATTACTAGAGACGTGACTAAAGCTGTAGGAATTTTTTTTGCTTAACTTTTGTGTGTAAATTTACCTAGAAGAATCGATGCTGTTCTAAAGGCAAATTACTGTATGGATTGGACACATTTTCTAGGTTGTTAAATACATACTGTAAGTGGTCCATATAGTGAACTTGGTGTAGGGTTATTCACTTACAGGTCATTACAGACAACAAGGGGGTGCTCTTTAGGTCTGGAGGAAAATAAATTTAACCCCAACATACAGAAAGGCTTCATCACAGTAAGAGCTGTGAAAATGTGGAATAGACTCCATCAAAAGCTGATTCTGGCCAGTTCAATAGATTTGTTTTAAAAAAGAGCTGGAGGTATTCCTAAATGCACAAAATATAATAACACCAGGGGTAATTAATTCAGGGAATGTTCAATTGCTTCCTGGGGGGTCGTGAAGGAATTGTTTACCCCACGGCAGCCAATTGGACCGTGCTTTGTTGTTTTGTTTTGTTTTTTTACATTCCTCTGGATCAACTGTGGGTATATGATTGTAGATATGGAGTTTTTCTATTAGCGATTTTCAAGTCTTGCCACAGATTCTCAATTGTATTTAGGTCTGGACTTTGACTGAGCCATTCTAATACGTGAATCCGCTTTGATCAAAACCATTGCATTGTAGCCCTGGCTGTATGTTTGGGGTCGTTGTCCTGCTGGAAGGTGAACCTCCACCCCAGTCTCAAGTCTTCTGTAGACTCCAGCAGGTTTTCTTCTAAGATTAAACTGTATTTGGCTCCATCCATCTTCCCATCAACTCTGACCAGCTTCCATGTCCCTGCTAAAGAAAAGTGTCCCCACAACATGATGCCACCACCACCATGTTTCATGGTGAGGATGGTGTGTTCAGTGATGTGCAGTGTTGGTTTTCCACCACACACAGTGTTTTGACATCTGACCAGAGCACCTTCTTCCACATGTTTGCTGTATCCCCCACATGGCTTCTCACAAACCGAACTTCTGATGGCTTTCTTCTTGCCACTCTTCCATAAAGGCCAGATTTGTGGAGTGCACGACTAAAAGTTGTCCTGTAGACAGATTCTCCCACCTGAGCTGTGGATGTCTGCAGCTCCTCCAGAGTTACCATGGGCCTCTTGGCTTCTTCATTGATTTATGCTCTCCTTGCTCAGCCTGTCAGTTTAGGTGGACGGCCATGTCTTGGTAGGTTTACAGTTGTTTCCATTTTCAGATAATTGAATGAACAGTGCTCCGTGAGATGTTCAAAGCTTGAGATTTTTTTTTTATAACCTAACCCTGCTTTAAACTTCTCCACAATTTTATCCCTGACCTGTCTGGTGTGTTCCTTGGCCTACATGATACTGTTTGTTCACTAAGGTTCTCTAATAAACCTATGAGGGCTTCGCAGAACAGCTGTATTTATATTCAGATTAAATTACACACAGGTGGACTCGATTTAGGTGACTTCTGAAGGCAATTGGTTCCACTAGTTTAGTTAGGGGTGTCAGAGTAAAGGGGGCTGAATACAAATGCACGCCACACTTTTCAGATATTGTATTTGTAAAAAAATTGGAAAACCATTCATCATTTTCATTCCACTTCACAATTATATGCCATTTTGTATTGGTCTATCATATAAAATCCCAATAAAATACTTTACGTTTTTGGTTGTAAATGACAAAATGTGGAAAATTTCAAGGGGTATGGATACTTTTTCAAGGCCCTTTATATCACCCTGTAGTATCACTTCTGCTGCGTTCCTTGCTATGTAAAATACGTTGAAAATTCCATGTATTGGCCACAACATTGAGGTGTGTTCACATAATAGCAATGGGAACTTGATCCAGTCATTTAATGCAGGAGGTAATTTACACTATCTTTTAAAAGCAAATTTTTGATGAACTGATCCTTTACTGGTTGATCTTAAATGACAGGTCCACATCTTTGTTTCCCTATTTCTGTTTTCTCAAGTTTGTCACAATACAGTGATGAGAACATGATGGACCCCTATAACCTGGCCGTGTGCTTTGGCCCTACGTTGGTTTCTATCCCAGAGGGGGAGGATCCTGTATCCGTTCAGGCTCACGTCAATGAAGTTGTAAAGACTATTATTATTTATCAAGAAAGGATATTCCCAGGGCAAGCAGAACTGGAGGGTCCCGTGTATGAGAAATGTATGACAGTGGAGGAGGATGAAGAATACTGGTGAGTAGAGCGTGTGACCATGACCAGTCACTATCTCTATATTATAGTGCACATATAGTTAATTTGCTTGCTTTACAGCCTGAGTTAAAGGATATATGATTTTTATTACTCCTAAAATATTTTTAGCAATTTTTCTTGCAGTGAAACATTAGCCCTGGAAGTCACCATTGAAGAAAGTGACCAGGAGATGCACCAAGACATGGGTGTCAGTGAAGATGGTAAATATCTATCTATCTATCTATCTATCTATCTATTTATCTAGTTAGGTTGGATGTTAAAGTATATTTCATTATGTTTTTACATGCCCTTTTCTGAAAACTCCAAAACTGAAGTTGTACTCTGTAATGTATTGTTAAAGAGGGGGCTGGAAAGAGAATTGTTTACATAATTAAATTAATTAAATTAATTTTTTTTTCTCTTGCACATCTGTTAAAATAATTTTCTCTTATATTCACCGACTGACACAGCTCCTCTCTTTAGCCATTGGGTTGTTATGCCACCTTTAGGAAAGGACTAGGCATAGCATGTTAACATGTAATAAAAAAAACTCAGAACTTTTAGTTCTGCCCAAGGGGCATTCCCTTAGGTAACAACCCCTCAGCCTGCCATGCAGCTTCGGTTTTATTTTGCCTAGTGAAGGAGAAGGACCTAGGAACCCTGCGGGCCCATTGATCCGTGTTTTTTTCTGCAGAAGCTTTGCTTTTTGCACAAGACTACAGATCCTGTGATTCGCTATCAACAGCCAGCTGGGTGACAGGCTGGATACCCTTATCCTTGTAGTCTCCCCAACCTGGCTAGCGAGCGTGTGCAGACCAGAACCACGCGCTGGGATGGCCACGACGTACCTCAAATCCAGAGGTGGTCGGTGAGCGTTAATGCGCCGGGGCACACATATGACCGGGCTACTGATGTCTGTGTGCCGGGCCATCAGCCACCCCGTACTGATCGGCGTGTGGGTCTGTGATGGAATGTCTCCCAGCTCTGGAGGACTGGTAAGTACAGCTCTCCTTGCCTCGGTGGGCATTCCCTGGGAGGTCGATTCGGGGGTCCCTCACCTCCCTCTCTTCTCTCCCTGTCCCTATCTTCCCTCCCCCCGTGGGGGATGCTACATGAGGCTGCTGAGCGGTGTGTGTGTCAGATGCAGAGGCTTTTCAGGGGGGCTGTCATCTGGGGGGGGGTCTACGCTGGCTGGCTGTGCCCTGATGTGTGTGATTCTCTCCCTGGCGGGTGTCTGGTGGCTGTGCCTGTCGATCGCTGCAGCGCTGTTCACCGCCATTTCTCTGCCACTGTCCCTCATGGTATACAGTGTTCGGCGGCCATCTTAGGTGAGGGCAAAGAGCAGCATGCTTTCCTGTAGCTCTGCGGCCATTTTCCCTGGGTTTATGTCCTTTATACTGGACACTCGGCGGCCATTTTCTTGAAGCCTGAGCATGTTTTTTGATCAGCCTTAAGGAGCAGCATGCTTTCCTGTAGCTCGACGGCCATTTTCCCTGTGTTTATATCCTTTATACTGGATGCTCAGTGGCCATTTTCTTGGTAGCCTGAACATGTTGTGGATCAGTTCAGCACCATAGGCAGCAGCTCTAGACAGCGCAGTGTGATCTCCTATGCACCTGGGAGCTGACAAGGGACACAGGCACTACTAGCTAGACAGCGCAGAACCAGTCAAGGTGGTGAGTCCTGCGGCAAAGAGCCTCTCAGCCAGCAGCAGTTAGTAGGGTGGGACCATCACTGTCCTAAGTCCCCATCAGGTGGCAGACAGGGTAGGATCAGCATGGCTTCAGAAACTGGTGTTTCTTCCCCCAAAATCCAGGAAATTGCAACCGGTTCGCCTGCAGACTGTGCAGTGCATCTGGACGCTTTGTCTGAGGTCCTCAATTCATTCGTTGCCAAGATGGAGGTGGTGTGTGGGCGCAAAGATTCAGGAGCCAGCAGATCCCTCTGCTGATGTAGCGGTTCCTTTTGGGTCCCGTAAGCCAGCCCGTTCATCTAAGGTGTTCCCGTATCTGACTTATTTTGATAAGTTAATTTACAAGGAACGGGGTCAACCGTAACAGACCTTTTCGGTCCTCAAATACATGGCGGTGCGTTACCCCTGTGAGGGGAGCCTTCTCAAACAATGGTTGGCTCCTCCGGTCGTGGACCCCCCCAGTATCCAGGTTAAACAAAGTTACCACGATCCCGGTAGAGGGGACTCCTGCATTTAAGGACCCCACAGACAGGAAGACCGAGGCAGTGGCTCGTTCCTTGTTTACAGTTGTGGGGTCAACCATGCGACCAGTACTGGCATCCGCACTTGTCGCAGACACTAACTGAGTGGACAAAACTGTTGCACAGCAAATAGGGAGAACAACAGCCTTCTCTTGTCTGAGTGGAACTAGCAGACCAACTAGTGCAATGCCTTAAGTACTTTTGTGACACGGCCCTGGATACCCTCTCTCTGTTATCCAGGGCTTCAGTGTCAGCAGTGGTGCTGAGGTGCCTGATTTGGTTAAAAAGCTGGTCTGCCAACCAGGCATCCAAAAAAGCCCTGACGGATCTTCCCTTCCTTGGCGACCGGCTCTTTGGAGCCTCTTTGGATGACATTATTAAAAATGCCACAGGTGGTAAGAGTACTCTACTCCCACAGGCCAGGAAGGCTAAGGAGCCATGCCGTAGGCAAGGGCCCTCTTTCGCCGCTCACAAACGCCTTTTTCGTCCGCCCGGGGCTTCAACCAAGCGTCCCCTGCCCGACAGGATGACCTCTGAAGGACCAAAGCATCCCTGGAACTGCAAGCCTGCAAGCAAAAGTGCTACGGCATGAAGGTTTGCCCCCACCCGCAACATGGGTGGGGGGTCGTCTTCGGGAGTTTGCAGCCCGGTGGACCTCTCGGCTGTCCGGCCAATGGGTCTGCAATCTGATTTCCTCCGGGTGCAGGATAGAGTTCTTCTCTTGCCCGCAAAACAGATTCTTCCCCTCCAGCATACCTGTACTCCCGGCTCACCGGGAGGCCCTTTTGGGGGCGGTAAGGGACCTGCTGAGTCGTGGGGTGATAGTACCTGTTCCGGAATCGGAACGTTTCCAGGTGTTCTACTCAAACCTGTTTGTAGTTCCCAAAAAAGAAGGGGTAGGTCCAAACTTGGATCTAAAAGCCCTCAATTACTTTGTGAAAGTACAGAGGTTCAGAATGGAATCAGTTCGCTCAGTAGTCGCTGCACTCCATCAAGGGAACTCCCTGGCGTCTTTAGACATCCAGGATGCGTACCTGCACATACCCATATGCCTCTGGCATCAGAAGTTTCTGCGATTTGCAGTCGGGGAAGCCCACTACTAGTTTGTGGCTCTCCCCTTAGGTTTGGCATCAGCCCCCCAAAACTTTACCAGGGTATTGGCTCCTGTTTTGGCGTTGCTGTGGCAACGCAGGATCACGATCATGGAATATCTAGACGATCTCCTCCTGAGAACAGATTTAGAGGAGGATGTGGCGATTACCATGCAGACCCTGCAGGAATTTGGGTGGCTGTTGAACCTAAAAAAGTCGGTGATCGTACCGGACTCAGCGTTTGGAGTACCTAGGCTTACAGCTGGACTCCATGGAAGCGTGAGTGTTTCTTCCTTCAGACAAGCTGCAGACTCTGAGCCGTGGTAAAATTGCAGATGAACCACAGGTGGTCGTCGTTATGCTTCTGCATGCGAGTCCTGGGGCTCATGGTGGCCTCCTTCGAGGCAGTACCATATGCCCAGTTCCACACCAGAGTCCTGCAGAAGGAGATTTAGTCAAAATGACGCTCTGGTGGCTTTGTGGGATCTATACCAGCTGATCTATGACTTTCCTCCATTGAAGCTGTTACCACGTCTGCTGCGCAGAGTGGAGGCCGAGGGGATTCCAGTAACTCTGATTGCCCCAGGTTGGCCCCAGCGTCCCTGCCACCAGGCGCACTAGGTCTGTGTACCAGACGCCCCTTGGGGACTGCCGTTACGAGAAGACCTTCTGTCTCAAGGTCAAATTCTCCATCCTGCTTTACCATCACTGGTTTTAACGGCATGGCTATTGAAAGCCAGGTGTTGAGGAACCGGGGTCTTTCAGACTCGATGATCCCAACTATGCTGAGAGCACGGAAATCTTCTTTTCGGAAGATATATCATCGTACCTGGAAGGCCTGCATCTCAATGTGTGAGGAGAAAGGATGACATCCGCACTCCTTTTCTATATCCAGGGTCCTGCTATTTCTTCAGCAAGGAGTAGACCAGAAATTGGCTTTGAGCACCATCAAAGGACAAATATTAGCTTTGGCTGTCTTTTTTTTTTTTTTTTTTTCAGTGGCCCCTGGCGTCTCACTCTCTAGTGAGCACTTTTGTCCAAGGGGTCCAACATGTAGTTTCTCCGGTGCGTCCAACGTTACCCCCGTGGGATCTGAATCTGGTGTTATCGGCAATTCAAAAAACGCCATTTGAGAATATCAGAGAGATTCCCCTGGTGACTCTTTCCCAGAAAGTGGTCTTTCTAGTGGCCATTACATCGGCCAGGAGGCTTTTGGAACTGGCGGCCTTGTCCTGCAAGTCGCCCTATCTGGTTATCCACAAGGATAAGGTGGTGTTGCGTCCGTAACCTCCTTTTCTGACGAAAGTGGTTTCAGCGTTTCACATCAATGAAGACATTGTGTTACCATCTTTGTGAAGCTGACACATCCTAAGGAGGTGGCCCTCCATTCCCTGGATGGGGTTCGGGCTCTGAGGGTGTATCTGTCTGCCATGGCTCCCTTTCGGAAGTCAGACTCCTTGTTTGTTTCGGTGGCTGGTCCGAAAAAAGGCATGGCGGTCTCGTCAGTCACCATTTCCAGGTGGATCAGACAGATTGTAGTACAGGCCTACGCCTTGAAGGGGCAGGTGCCCCCTTTCCGGGCTACGGCCCACTCCACAAGAGCAATCGGAATGTCTTGGGCCTTCTGGCATCAAGCGTCTGTCGCTCAAGTGTGTAAAACGGCGACTTGGTCGTCTGTTCACACTTTTACAAAATTCTACAAGGTAGATGTCAGTGCATTGGCTAATGCCTGTTTTGGCTCCAAAGTTTTGCAGCTGGCTGTATAGTTGCAATTGCACATACAAATTTTTTTTCCTGGTTTTTGGGTGAAAACACAGTACTTTTAAGTTAATGCACTGTTGCATTTGTTACTGCAGTTCTGGTGCGGCTTGAGGGTAGTGTCTCTCTGTTGAGGAGCACCCTGTTTTTTTGTGGGTAAAAAAGTTTGGTCATCCCACACACTGTCATTTTTTGTGGGAGAAGTTTATACTAGTTCCCACTTGTCATGGTGGATGAAGTTTTATGCTGTTTTCCCACCCCTCGTTTTGTCACTGCTTGGGGACGTCCCAATAGCTAAAAAGAGGAGCTGTGTCAGTCGGTGAATATAAGAGAAAATAGGATTTTTTGCAAAAAATACTTTTCTCTGTAATTCACCGACTGACACAGCACCCTCCCCTCCTATTTTTCTTTACGTTATACTGCTTGTTGACGTACTGAAGCTGCATGGCAGGCTGAGGGGTTGTTACCTAAGGGACCACCCTTGGGCGGAACTAGAAGTTCTGAGTTTTTTAATTACATGTCAACATGTTATGCCTAGTCCTCTCCTAAAGGTGGCGTAACAACCCAATGGCTAAAGAGAGGAGCTGTGTCACAGTCGGTGAATTACAGAGAAAAGGATTTTACAGTGAGTGCAAAAAATCCTATTTTAGCCCTGAAGATTATTATTATTATTATTATAATACACGATCTATATAGCGCCAACAGTTTACGCAGCACTTTACAATGTAGGGGGGTACAACACAATTACAGTACAGTTCAATACAAAAGGTACAGGAGGGCCCTGCTCGTAGAGCTTACATTCTAAAGGGAGGGGGTGGTGGTACAAAGGGTAATAGCTGCAGAGAATGATTTGATGTGGGGGGTGCATTAGTTAAAACCCCCAAATATAATATATTTTCTGAAAGCAGACATCCTATAGAATAAAATAGTGATAATTCTAATTGTTTTATATCCCACGATATTATCGCAACAGTGTAAATTTTTGTATAAATACACTAAATTTAATTTTAGGGCAAACAAGTGCAATACTGTACAGTACTGTGTATTACAACATGTTTTGGCAAAGCTTAAAGTGACTTGCACTCCGAAAACTGCAACAAACGTCAGTACCCTATATTTTCCATAGGGGATGCTTTAAAAACAACAGTATAGGATCACCCATGAATAATGGGACTAGAATTATTGCTCTGATTCTGGCATGCATGGCGATATGTAACATGCGTTTCACAATCGACGCTTCATCTGTAGGTGCCTCCAAGGCATGTATTTACATTTATATGTGCTTGTATGTGGGGGGACTGGGCCCAAACATTTTTAATGAGGGTCTCAAATTCTTTGTTGTAACTTAAATTGTTTACACTTTTGTTTTACTTTTCTTTTTTTTTATTCACTAAAATTTATTTTTCATCATATAGGGGACAAAAAGTCCCCTGTGTGATGGATTTTTGGAATCTCACTGTCAGAAACCATGAATCAGACTGAGACAGAAGTACTGTTAAATCTCACTTGTTTAATAATAATAATAAAAAAAAGGTAAACAGAGTAAACATGGTCAAAACATGGATCCGGAACGGGTAGTAAGACAAGCCAAAACAACAGGGAGCCAGAGAGGAGCGTAGTAGAACAGCGAGCAGGATCTGGAGCCAGAAGGAATGTCAGCCAAGCAAGTCTTTACCAGGAACACAGGAGAGCATCTCTAAAGATATGACCAAGGTGGAGACAGAGATCATCTGGGGTGGATGGCTTAAAGCGGAGTTCTGCCGTTTTTTTTTTTTTTAAGTCAGCAGCTACAAATACTGCAGCTGCTGACTTTTAAATTATGGACACTTGCCTGTCCAGGGTACCTGCAATGTCTGCACCAGAAGCTGATATGTCCCCCACCCCTGGGGTGCTGCCACTGCCATCTTCGGTAAAAGAATCAGGAAGTGAAGCCGCATTTCCTGGTCCCCTACTGCGCATGCGTGACACGCGCTACATGTTCCCACTGGTCCCTGCTGTCTCCTGGTACCTGCGTGTCTCCCAGAAGACAGCCGGGGGGGGGGGGGGGGGGGGGAGTGGCGTAGATACCCAAGGGTGCCGTGAGTATCTATGCCCGGAAGTGGGGGCAAAATACCTGTATTAGAAAGGTGCCAAATGTGATACCGGAGGGGGGGGGGGGGGGATTCCGCAAAGTTCCATTTTTGGGTGGAACACCGCTTTAAGTAGGCAGGACTGACGAGCAGGATATCATCAACAGGTGGGTCACTGTGGAGGCCAACAGCTGAGTAGCCAGCTCAGAGAAGGAAGGGCTGAGCCCAGCCCTGATACTCACCTGTTCTCCAATTAAACGAATGGAGTGCAGATGGCAGATCGATGCTAATGGTCTGGCACTTACAGGGGCATGTGGAAGCAAATGGTTCCATCTGACAGCCGACAGTCAGCTTGCCAGATTTACACACACTCCTGGTGGCTCCTGGTACCATATGGCAGTGGAGGTAAAAAGGTTGAGCGCTCTCTCCTAACAAAGAGGTAATGACCTAGAAGCTTGGCTGCATTATATGTTATTGAGGGGAACCTCCGCCTGTCCTCCCTTTGTTTGGGGAAAGACTCACTTTAATTTTATGGATGGTACTGTAGCTTGGACTCAGAGCCCAGAGCCCAACGGTAAGAAATGAGAACCATTAGCAAACTTACAATAGGGTTTTCTCAAATTTATCATAACCCTTGGCCCATTATTAAAGTGTTGGGAGTAATATTAGGGTTACCTTTTAAAGATTAATTTAACATTAATGAATTCCTAACACTACATGCTAAAATGAACCTTATCCCTGAGCCTAAACCAAGTCCTTAAAGAGGAACTACAGTCTGCTCACATAATTTGTAATAAAAACATCTTTGCCACTCTGAAGCTTCCCTCCAACCACTTTGCATATTATTTTATATACACTTTGATTCTGTACTTGCCAAATATGCTGCAGAAATCGCCCTCCGCTGAGTCTGGCTGCAACCATTTTAACTGTGGGCAGCTGAAGCTGCTACCTGTTCAATTCCTGGATTTACACACACACACACACACACACACACACACACACAGAAGCACGCCTCCAGCTCTGCAGCCCTTGTTGGCCCTCTTATGACTCACCCCTCTCTTTCTGGCAAGCTTTCATGAGAGTGAGAGAGAGAGAGAGAGAGATGTATGATGTCATAAGCCTAGGCTAATGACCAGACAAGAAACAGGAAGTGGGCTACAGATGGTATTTTATGTTGGTCCTGCATGGTATGGCATAAATATAGAATATAATAGGAAATATGCTATTCACTTTCATAGTAAGGCAATCGAGGTGTTAGCACTCTACCTACATTCTTGTTATTATAGATTATTTGTTGATAATCAAATTAGCAACTTCACGTTAATGTATTGGTACTTTCCAGAATTGGACACCGTGGAGGCCACAGCAAAGTTTGACTATTCAGCCCGGACATCACAGGAGTTGTCTTTCAAGAAGGGGGACACAATCCTACTTCACTGCAAAGCATCTGGGGACTGGTGGAAAGGGGAATTATCAGGGATGCGGGGATTAGTCCCTCACAAATACATCAATATTCCTGAAGGGTGAGTGATGACAATAATCGGCCACATTATTATTATTACGTAAGCTGCCATACTAACTATGCAATCTGATCGTAAAATATCTGTAAGAGTTACCAAAACTAAGAAATACAAGGACGAACCTAAACCACCAATCCAATTAGCTTCAATCAGAAAGGCCCTTGCAATACAAAGTTGATGGTAGATCTAAAAGAGATTGTAAATCACATTTTACAGTATAATGCTTTGGTTGTCTTCCTTATTGAAACCAGGGCCTGGTAAATTGAATTCTGTAGGGGGTTAGGGGACCTTGCAGCAGATATGGTCATCATGTCGTAAATTAGGTTTCTGGATATAGCTGGGGTCACTTAGGGATAGGTCTCCGGAGAGGGCTGGAAATGTAGGCGACTGAATGGTAATATGGGGCTGGGGGCACTGTGGGACACTATTGAGAGCACTGGGGAGGGGGGGGTGGGGGGGGGGGCGGGGGGCTGTTGGCTCTTTAGCAAGCTAGTGGGCACTGCGGAGGGCTTAGGGGCACTATGGAAGGTTTATGCATACTGAGAGCCACTAGGGGGCCTGGGGGCATTGTGAGAGGTCAAGGAGCATTGTGGACCACTGTGGGAGGTTAGGCGGCACTACGAGAGCTAGGAGGCATTGGCAGTGGGCCAAGGCCTGGTGGTTGAGAACCACTGATACAGTGTATGATCAGACTTGGAGATGTTGAGACTAATACAATAGAATATAGATAGCAGTGGTAATTTTCCAAAATATTTCTTCTTATTAGTAAATTATTATTATTATTATTTCTTATATCTAGAGCAGAGAAAAAACTAGAACAGCGTGCACTGAGGAAGGAGGTGGAAGCAGGAACTGCTCTTACCCCTGATGATATTTTGGTTGAGCCCAGCAGGTAAGCGGTCTGTGAAAGATAATTGAAGAAGCAGCACTTAACTAGCAGCACTTAACTAGATGCACAAAACAAGAAAAAAAATATGCAGATTTAAAAAAAAGTGCAAGAAAAGTGTGTGTTGGGTATTACTTCTATCTGAAGCTCCATTAGTAACACAACCGCCTCAGGCGTAATGAGGGTAAACCTCCAATAGTAACACAGGTAGAAGTAAAAACAATTTACAGTAGGTGAAGGTTAGAACCCCTGTCAGTTTTTTTTTTTATTGCTGTCTGTCCCTAGTGAAAATCTTCTACCTACTTCCTACCTAGGATGAATTTGGGTTCGGAGTTGGGTTTGGTATGAACTTATGTTTGGCTGAACCTAGAAGCAAGCTGTCATTGCCAACCCAAAGAGCGGCACATAACAAAGGGACGGGGATGCTTGTGACATCATTGACTTCATATGGCCACATGGCCATATGAGGAAAGTGACATTAACCCAATATGGCCACGTATGCATATATAGTCAATGTCATCAACCTCATATGGTGATATGACCATATTAGGTAAAATATGTCATGAGTATCCTCGCTCCTTTGTTTACATGCACTTGCAAGGTGGGGAATCCCCCACCCGCAGCCCATTGGCCCAGCAATGACAGCTTACTTCCAGAATTCCGGACAGCTTACTTCCGGGATTCTTCCAAACTTGGGTTCAGACTGAACCCAAGCTCATTACTATTCTCGCCTGGTGAAATCTTTGTCACCAGGACAGCACACTTTGTCCAGTAAGTCCTACACTAACACTAATATAAAAACAGGATTTTGAATTCTTGGTGCTAAAGCACATTTTGTGGAGGTGGCCACTAGGGGTGAGCTTGTTGGTGAACGCATGTTCGACTCCAACACCGGATGTTCGCCCGTTCGGTGAAGCCAGAACTCTGTGGGCCATTCGCGCCAAATTCGTGTGGCGCTCATGGCCCACAATGCACTGCGCCATCGCAGTGCATTGCTGGCTCATGATTGGCCAAGCCTGCACTGTCACCCCGCATGCTTGGCCAATTACAGTGCCGGCAGCGAGGAGAGCCATAATTGGCCACAGGTAGGATGCCTGTGGCCAATTATACTTCAGGGTGTTTAGTACACGCCCCACACTATATAAGGCCGCCAGCGCGTCAGCCTTGTGTCGTGTTCTGGCATCTGCAGGAGTTAGTGTGTGTTGTGTGCCTCCAGTGCAGTATACGCCTGTATCTACCCTTTATTGCTGGTGTTCTCTAATACAGCCATCTGCAGGAGTTAGTGGGTGTTGTGTGCCTCCAGCACAGTATACACCTGTATCTACCCTTTATTGCTGGTGTTCTCTAATACAGCCATCTGCAGGAGTTAGTGGGTGTTGTGTGCCTCCAGCACAGTATACACCTGTATCTACCCTTTATTGCTGGTGTTCTATAATAAAGGCATCTGCAGGAGTTAGTGGGTGTTGTGTGCCTCCAGCACAGTATACACCTGTATCTACCCTTTATTGCTGGTGTTCTATAATAAAGGCATCTGCAGGAGTTAGTGGGTGTTGTGTGCCTCCAGCACAGTATACACCTGTATCTACCCTTTATTGCTTGTGTTCTCTAATACAGCCATCTGCAGAAGTTAGTGGGTGTTGTGTGCCTCCAGCACAGTATACACCTGTATCTACCCTTTATTGCTGGTGTTCTCTAATACAGCCATCTGCAGGAGTTAGTGGGTGTTGTGTGCCTCCAGCACAGTATACACCTGTATCTACCCTTTATTGCTGGTGTTCTATAATAAAGGCATCTGCAGGAGTTAGTGGGTGTTGTGTGCCTCCAGCACAGTATACACCTGTATCTACCCTTTATTGCTGGTGTTCTCTAATACAGCCATCTGCAGGAGTTAGTGGGTGTTGTGTGCCTCCAGCACAGTATACACCTGTATCTACCCTTTATTGCTGGTGTTCTCTAATACAGCCATCTGCAGGAGTTAGTGGGTGTTGTGTTCCTCCAGCACAGTATACACCTGTATCTACCCTTTATTGCTGGTGTTCTATAATAAAGGCATCTGCAGGAGTTAGTGGGTGTTGTGTGCCTCCAGCACAGTATACACCTGTATCTACCCTTTATTGCTTGTGTTCTCTAATACAGCCATCTGCAGAAGTTAGTGGGTGTTGTTTGCCTCCAGCACAATATACACTACCCAATTGCTGGTTTCCCCATCTCCCTGCAGGCCATTACTATGTCTGGAAGGCCAACAAGGAGAAGCAGCCAATAAAAGAGGGCAAGCAGGCTCTGTGTCTAGAGACAACAGTGCTGGTCGTGGACGGGGTGCATCCTCATCAGCGCATGGCCATGGGACACGCTTGTCCTTATTTTAGGCAGCTGGACGTGTTGAGCCGCATCATGTCGAAGACTTGGTAGAGTGGATGACCAAGCCCTCTTCAATCTCCTCATCCTCTCTCACCCAGGCTCAGGGTACTAGCAAAGTAGCTGCCAACGCATCCTCTTCCCTCGTCTCAATGTCACCATCAGTCACTCCTTCCCTAGACCCACAGTGTTGGGTACATGCTCCAGGAGGATGCCCAGTGTTTTGAAGGCTCTGATGATGATACTCAGCTAGAGGAAGGCAGTAGAGTGAGCGCAGAGAGAGGGGATGCTCAAGAAGAACAGCAGTCTGGCAGTCATGTTCCACCAGCTGCAGCATACTGCCAGGTTTGCTCCAGTGATGAAGAGGGAGGGAATGATGAGGTTACTGACTCCACGTGGGTGCCTGATAGAGAGGAGGAGGAGGAGGAGGCAAATCTCCAATGAGGCAGGATGCCCTCCGGGGGCCAGCTTAGGGGCAGCACACTGACTGAATCACACTGCAGAGCTCCGCCTGTGCAGGGAGCTGCCTCTGCGCATTATTCCAAAAGTTCTTTGGTGTGCGCCTTTTTTGAGACGAGTGCACAACACTGCTATTTGCAACATATGCCTCAAGCGTATCTCTTGTGGCCAAAACATTAGCCACTTGGGCGCCACATGCTTGACCAGACATATGTTGACCTGCCATGCAGCTCGTTGGCAAGCGTACCTTAAAGACCCACACCAAAGAACAAAGCGGACCTCTCCTTGCTCCTCATCAGCTGGGATCTCCAACCCCACTAGACCTTCAGTCCCCTCTGAAACCTGCACTGAGAGGAATGAAGGTGTAGAATTAGGTGTGTCACAGCCAAGTGCTTGCGGGCACTCTGCTAGCAGTACACCCACGTCCGATTGTAGCAGGCAAATTTCCCTGCCCCAGCTGCTGGACCGTAGAAAGAAGTTCACTCCCAGCCATCCACATGCCCAGCCTTTTCAGTTGGTAGACTCAGCCCCCTTTTGTGAGTTTGTGCAATGTGCGGTTCCTTAGTGGCAGGTCCCCAAACGCCACTTTTTCTCATGGAAGGTGATTTCAGCTCTCTAGCGGCATGTGGAAGGCAATGTCCTTGCCTCGCTGGACAGGGTGGTCAGTGGTAAGGTGCATATTACCTCTGACTCCTGGTCCAGCAGGCATGGACAGGGACGTTGCCTATCTTTCACGGCCCATTGGGTCACTCTTCTGGCAGCTGGGAAGGAAGCAGGACAAAGTGCAGTAGTTTTGGAGGTTGTTCCACCACCACGCCTCCAAAATGCTACTACTGGTTGTGACACACCTCTCTCCTCCACCCCCTCCTCTTCTTCTTCCTCCATGGCCTCTTCCAGTGCTCTGTCCTCGGAACCAGTGGTGCTCCGTAGGCATTCAAGGGGCTACACAAGTACGCATGTAAAAAGATGCCATGCCGTACTTGCGTTGGTTTGTTTGGGAGACGGAAGCCACACTGGGGCAGATATTTTGTCAGCTCTGCAGGGGCAGGCCGAGAGGTGGTTGACGCCATGCCAGCTTAAGCCAGGAATGGTGGTTTGCGACAGTGGCACCATCCTCCTCTCCGCCCTCCGTCAGGGACAACTGACCCATGTGCCCTGTGTGGCTCACGTTCTTAACCTGGTGGTGCAGCAGTTCTTGGGCAGGTACTTATGCTTACATGATGTCCTGAAGCAGGATAGGAAAGTCTGTGTGCATTTCCGCTGATCATTTAATGCCAGTGCTCAGCTGGCTGAGCTCCAAAAGGAGTTGAACCTGCCCAAGAACCACCTTATATGTGACATGCCCACCAGGTGGAACTCAACTTTGGCCATGCTGCAACGGCTGCACATGCAGCAGAGGGCCATCAATGAGTACCTGTGCGACTACAGCACCAGGACAGGGTCAGGGGAGCTTGGTTTTTTCTCACCACGCCAGTGGGGCATGATCAGGGATGCATGCACTGTCCTGTCACCGTTTGAGGAGGCCACAAGAATGGTGAGTAGTGACAGTGCATGCATCAGTGACACTGTACCTCTTGTCCACCTGTTGGAGCATACTATGCGTGGAATAATGGACAGGGCACTTGAGGTAGAACAAAGGCAGAAAGAGGAGGAATTCCTTGCCTCTCAAGGCCCCCTTTATCCAGACAGTGTTCCTGCTGTCCCACCCATCACACAGGAAGAGGACGAGGAGGAGGAGGATTGTGTCAGCATGGAGGTGGAGCCCGGCACTCAGCATCAGCATCAGCAGCCTTGTAGGGATGATTTACAGAGATGGGAGGAGGTGGCTGCAGATCATGTTGTCCTTAGTGACCCAGAGGACTCCGGACCGAATGCCTCAACTAACCTACGCTGCATGGCCTCCCTGATCCTGCAAAGCCTGCGGAAGGATCCTCGTATTCTTCGGATCAAGGAGAGGGACCATTACTGGCTGGCCACTCTCCTTGATCCACAGTAAAACGGTAAGGTTGCGGACCTTATCTTGTCATCACAGAGGGAGCAGAGGATGAGACCTCTCCAGGAGGCCTTGCAGAAAGGTCTGTGCAACATGTTCCCAGAGACAGGGAGGTTAAAAACTCCTGGTCTTGGACAATGTGTTGCTGAAGCTTCGGTCAGAGGTAGCGGTGGAGAAGGTGGCCATCTGACCAATGCGTTCAGACAATTTTTTAGTCCGCAGCCCCAAGGTATGATCGGTTCCAGCAACCATCGCCAGCATCTGATTTACATGGTGCAGGAATACCTAGGGGCAAGGTCAGACTTGGACACCTTTCCCACGGTGCTTACTGGGTCTTGAGGATGGATCACTAGCCAGAGCTTGCACAGTATGCAATTGAGCTACTGGCCTGTCCTGCATCCAGCGTTCTTTCGGAACGCACCTTCAGTGCTGCTGGTGGCTTTATAACCGATCACAGGGTGCACCTGTCCACCGACTCAGTTAATCGACTGACCTTCATAAAGAAGAATCAGTCTTGGATTACCACCAGCTACCAAGCACCTGAAGCTGATGTAACCGAATAATTTTTTTGGAAATGTCACATCCCTTCAAGACTGCCTATGCTGATTCTGAGTGACTGTCCTGTTATGTTGACTGACTATCCTCCTCCTCAATGATCCGGCTGATATCTTGGAAGAACATTTTTGGTTCTGAGTGATGCCACCAGCCCAATTTTTCAGCCCCTGTTTAACAGGGGTGTGCAATTACAATTTTTGATGCAATGCTTTGCAGCAGGGCTCGTTCCTGCACTCCAAATAGAGCATATGGGAGAGGTTGCAGTGTCGTGGCACCAGTACCAGTGCCTAAGGCCCAATTTTTCAGCCCCTGTTTAACAGGGGCGTGTAATTACAATTTTTGATGCAATGCTTTGTAGCAAGGCTCATTCCTGCACTCCCACTAGAGTATATGGTAGAGGTTGCAGTGTATAAGCCCAATTTTTCAGCCCCTGTTTAACAGGGGCATGTAGAACAATTTTTGATGCAATGCTTTGCAGCGGGGCTCATTCCTGCACTCCAACTAGAGTTTCTGGGAGAGGTTGCAGTGTTGTGGCACCAGCAAGCAGTGCCTAAGGCCCAATTTTTCAGCCCCTGTTTAACAAGGGCATGTAATTATAATTCTTGATATAATATTTCACAGCAGGGCCCGTTCCTGTGCCCACCGAGAGTAACTGTGAGGACTTTGGTGGTGGTGGTGGTGCTGGTGCCACAACACTATAAGGCCCAATTGTTCTACCACTGTTCAACAATGGCATGTAATTACAATTCTTGATATAATCGTTCACAGCAGGACGCTCCAGTGCCCACCAAGAGTCACTTTGAGGGCTTACAGTGTTGTGGCAACACCAACACCTTGTTTCTGCAGAGCATAAAGGGCAGGCCCCTACTTTCAAACATCCAACTTACAAACATCTCCTACTTGCAAATGGAAGGAGACAACAGGAAGTGAGATGAAAAAAGACGGACGGCAAAAAAAATTATACAGGGATGATAACCCTTCCCTATGTTTTCCTAAAAGCTATGGAGCTACACTTTAAAAATGTACCAGTTCAAAATTACAAACAGATTCTACTTAACACAAGAAACCTACACAGTCCCTGTCTTGTTGCACCGCCTGTATACTGCTGTTCTGAGTATATAGGGCCTGGGGGCCCCACGCCTTTCTTTTTTTTTATTTGGATACAGGGTTCCCCTTAATATCCGTACAAGACCCAAAAGGGGCTGGTAATGGGCAGGGGGGCTACCCATGCCATTTTTCTCAATGATTTTCATCCATATTGCCGGAACCAGATATTACATTAAAACCGCAAGCAGTTTTAAATTGCTTTTTTTTCTGTTAAAAGTAATTTTGTGCAGGGACTGTTCTAAACATGGGAAATACGTGCCACTTCACAGACATACTATAGACACCTCCCTGGCACGATATTTAAAGGAATATTTCACTATTTTTATTTTCACTTTAATCGTCATTAAAATCAGTGCTCCCAAAAAAATTTCAGTTTTTAAAAACAATTTTGGCATTGACCCATGTCCCCTGGGGCAGGAGCCAGGTCCCCAAACCCTTTTTAGGACAATATCTTGCATATTAGCCATTAAAATTAGCACTTTTTATTTCAAGCGTTCGAGTCCCATAGACTTCAATGGGGTTCTAAAGTTTCGGTCCATTCGAAAGTTCTGGTGCAAACCGAACCTGGCGGTGTTCGGTTCATCCCTAGTGACCACACATGCTATAAAGTCAGTGTTCAGCTTCTGTACATTCACTGCCACATTTGCCAACAACTACTATATGTAATGCAAGGGCCTATGGAAAATGTCCATTCATTTCATATCCAATCACATGTGGCTCACACTACCTAAGGCCGCGTACACACGCGCGGACTGTTTGCCCAACCTTGTTCGTCAAACAGTTTCGGCAAACAGTCCGCTCAAAATTTGCATGAGCGGACTTGCCCACACACGAGCGGACTGTTTCAACGAACTGTTTGCCAAACAGTCCGCTCAACTTTTGAAATGAACGGACTCGCCCACGTAAGGCGGAGGCAAATCCGCCCATTTCGAGCGCGTGTACAGGTAGGCGGGGCCCGCGAAGGAGACGTTGCGGGCTCCGCCGCCTGGAATGGGCTTAAAGGGGAACCCCAACGCCGAAAAAAATCGGCGTGGGGGTTCCCCCAAAGTCCACACCAGACCCTTGTCCGAGCACGCTACCCGGCCAGCCAGGAAAGGGGGGCGAGCGAGCGCACCCCCCTCCTGAGCCGTACCAGGCCGCGTGCCCTCAACATGGGGGGGTGCCTTGGGGAAGGGGGGGCCGCGCGGCCCCCCCACCCCAAAGCACCTTGTCCCCATGTTGATGAGGACAAGGGCCTCTTCCCGACAACCCTGGCCGTTGGTTGTCGGGGTCTGCGGGCGGGGGACTTATCGGAATCCGGGAGCCCCCTTTAAGAAGGGGGCCCCCCGGATACCGGCCCCCCACCCTATGTGAATGAGTATGGGGTACAATGTACCCCTACCCATTCACCTGTGAAATAAAGTACAAAAAAAAACACAACACAGGGGAAAAAATATTTTATTGCACAGCTCCGGGGGTCTTCCGTCTTCGGGGGTCTTCTCGCCGGACTCCTCCGCTATGTGTGTGTAGCTCTTTTACTAGCGGAGGAGTCCGGCTTTCTTCCTCCCCGCCGCCGGCCTCTTCTCCCGACTTCGGGGGTCTTGTCCCCCTCTTCGGTTCTTCTGCCGGGCCACCGCGCCTTCTTGTAGCTCTTTTACAGGCGGTGGCCCGGTCTTCTGTCGCCGCTGTCGCCGCCTTCCGTTCTTGTTCTTCTTCTTGTTCTTCTTCTTCTTCTCCAGGCGATGTTGACACGTCGCTCCCTCCGGCCGGAATGCCAGGGACACGCTCCGCTGCCACTTATATAGTGACAATGGGGCGGTGTCACATGGTATATGTCACATGGGTTGGTCACATGGTGACCCCGCCCCCTTACGATGTCATAGTCCCCATGTGACATCAACCCATGTGACCAACCCATGTGACATATACCATGTGACCCCGCCCCATTGTCACTATATAAGTGACCGCACAGCGCGGCTCTGGCATTCCGGCCGGAGGGAGCGACGTGTCAACATCGCCTGGAGAAGAAGAAGAAGAACAAGAAGAAGAACAAGAACGGAAGGCGGCGACAGCGACAGCGGCGACAGAAGACCGGACCACCGCCTGTAAAAGAGCTACAAGAAGGCGCGGTGGCCCGGCAGAAGAACCGAAGGCGGCGACAGAAGAACGGAAGGCAGCGGCGACAGAAGACCGGGCCACCGCCTGTAAAAGAGCTACAAGAAGGCGCGGTGGCCCGGCAGAAGAACCGAAGAGGGGGACAAGACCCCCGAAGTCGGGAGAAGAGGCCGGCGGCGGGGAGGAAGAAAGCCGGACTCCTCCGCTAGTAAAAGAGCTACACACACATAGCGGAGGAGTCCGGCGAGAAGACCCCTGAAGACGGAAGACCCCCGGAGCTGTGCAATAAAATATTTTTTCCCCTGTGTTGTGTTTTTTTTTGTACTTTATTTCACAGGTGAATGGGTAGGGGTACATTGTACCCCATACTCATTCACATAGGGTGGGGGGCCGGTATCCGGGGGCCCCCTTCTTAAAGGGGGCTCCCGGATTCCGATAAGCCCCCCGCCCGCAGACCCCGACAACCAACGGCCAGGGTTGTCGGGAAGAGGCCCTTGTCCTCATCAACATGGGGACAAGGTGCTTTGGGGTGGGGGGGCCGCGCGGCCCCCCCTTCCCCAAGGCACCCCCCCATGTTGAGGGCACGCGGCCTGGTACGGCTCAGGAGGGTGGGGCGCGCTCGCTCGCCCCCCTTTCCTGGCCGGCCGGGTAGCGTGCTCGGACAAGGGTCTGGTGTGTACTTTGGGGGAACCCCCACGCCGATTTTTTTTGGCGTTGGGGTTCCCCTTTAAGCCCATTCCAGGCGGCGGAGCCCGCGACGTCTCCTTCGCGGGCCCCGCCTACCTGTACACGCGCTCGAAATGGGCGGACTTTCCGAGCGGGAACAGTCCGCTCATTTCGAAAGTACAGCGGACAGGCCTACACACGGGCGGACTGTTCGCTCAAACACAGTTTCAGCAGACAGTTTTTCGGAATTTCCGTAAGACTTTGTCCGTCCAACTGTCCGCTGAAACTGTCCGCTGAAAGCCCACACACGAGCGGACTGTCCGCCCAAACACTGTTCAGCGGACAAGGTTGGGCGAACAGTCCGCCCGTGTGTACGCGGCCTTAGTGTTGTTCACCAGCATGTAATGAGTATGGCCAGCTTTTGCAGACTTATTCCTTTTTTATTTCCATGATTGTGACTGTTGGAAGATGTGGTCATTGTGTTTATGCACAGTTCTCTTCCAACTTGTATTACTAATGCAATACATATGCTGTAAAAATGAATTGAAAAATCCAAAAACTACCGTTGTATTGGCCATAGGTGAAGCTGTGAATGCATGTCACCAAAATTTCCAAAAGTTTGCTTAAACAGGTCCCTTGAGGAATGGGGTCTGCCTGGTTTCGGCCGGGTGGACCATGTGTCCCGGTCAGGAATCTTGCACCCCGAAAGATCACGGCCAGGGTCTTTTCTCAGAGGAGGACCATGTCTACATGCTGGCCACTTTTTTGCATGTTCACTTTTTTATTGAGCCTGGTGTTCAGTGTGCACACTTAACAAATTCAGCTGTAATAACAATGAGATATTGAACTATTTATTCCCAACTTTTCAGGATTCGTGTAAACTCTGACAGCGCCTGCTCTCCTAGAAAACGCAGTGAGGGGAGTCCCATCAGGAAGCTTAACTCTCCGTTCATGGATGCACCCCGACTTCCTTTCCCAATGGCTCACCCTGGACCAAGGCTTCTAGGTCATATTGAAAGGTAAATATGGGCATATTGATGGGATAGGAACATAGGTAAATAATGTTAGACAGGTTTACAATTACAAAACCGATGAAGTGGAGTTTTTAAAGTAAGAATCCTTCCCATATTATTTGGAGCCCCCCTTAGCCTTTCTCAATCATTTCAACACAGAGTAATCCTTGAAATAAATTTCCAGATCCAGGCAACTCCTGCTAAAAATTACTTTATCTACAATTCATGGTACATTAGTGTGATGGTCAGGGAAGAATGCTTCTTACACTTTCAGTCATTGAGAAGAATCCCCCCCCCCCCCCCCCCTTTACAGATAGCTAAAAGGATAAAAGATGGCAGAGGGAGCTTTTCTGGGGTGCAGAAATGTCTCATTGCTCAAGGAACCCCCTAGCAACCACTAGAGGAACCTTAGGATTCCAAGGAACCCCGGTTGAGAAAGTCTCTACCTCCCATAGTTTTCAGGCTGTTGCAGTTTTAGAAGACAGTGGCTCCATAGAGGAACCATAAATGACAGATGTTGGAAATGGTTCTGGTTGTCATTCACTTATGTTCTGGGTCATTAACTGAAAGTGGTTAAGGAGTTAAATTCTTAATCGGAGATTAAAGTGGAAGAAAAGCCTAATTATAACTATTTTTGAAAATGTTTCCACCCCCTCCTGCTGCTTATTCTGCCTAACCTGTATAAAAAGTATTTAAGTACCTATTCTCAATCTGCTGCACTCACGTGATCCTGCAGCTTTGTGTAAGGAAACGCTCTTCAATGGTTTACAATTCCTGGAGCCATAGGCTCCCATGGCCCAGCCTCTCCCCTGCAGCAGCCACTCACATAGCTGTGAGATCACGTGACTGGAGTGGATTAAAATGAGTAGGTACACAGAGGATTAACTGCTCCTTTTGTCCAGGGGAGAGGAGTACTCACCTCATCCTCTGATCCACCAGTAAACGGTGCTTCTCCACGACCCAGCAGTGGACTGTTTACTCCAGAGCAGGTCTATGGGCGCGATAACGTCCAGAACAGTCCACTTCACAAGACCGTGAGACAGCGAGGAGCAGGAGCCACAGGGACCAGTCTTTTGCAGGGAGGATTAGGTAAGTATAGCTCTGTTTTGCCATAACCTAGACAAAAACAAGTAGTTAACCCATGTAGTGCAGGCACATGTAATAAATGATGTAGCGCTAACAAGTAAACACAAATATAATAATATAAGTGAATTGAAAATAATTAATCATATAAAAAATCAAATATGTTATGTGGCATGTGAAGAAGAACTATACAAAGTCCAACCTGTGAAAAAAAAATTTGTTGGAAAAACCAAGACCTCCAACCACTAAAGAATAGTGAATCAAAAAGTGAAAAAATGTATGGTACTGTCCAACATGGGAAATAATATATGAAAGAGCCTGAACGTCCCACACCAGATGATAGAGAATCAAAGGGGGAATGAACCAAACACTTTCTGGTGTAGGAAACATCAAAGATGGTGCATCATCAACAAAGGAGAGAGATTTGTATGCTCTTACTGGAACAGGTGGACTCAAATGTCAACAACATGGAGTCATACAGGCAGCATGCTGCAATCGGCAAATGTGCGGAACGCCAAAGGGTCCAGGACCTCAGGAATGGAATCCAGGGATGTAGCGGACCTCCAATCAAAAGAGCACCGAAGCTGGATCTTGATGGTAAAGATCAAATGGACAGCAGAGCCACTCTCATCCAGATGGTATGTGAAGAAAAAAATTGCTTCCACATAGTGTAGGTCAAAAA
Organism: Lithobates pipiens; assembly: GCF_037356315.1. Lineage (NCBI taxonomy): Eukaryota > Metazoa > Chordata > Amphibia > Anura > Ranidae > Lithobates > Lithobates pipiens. The sequence continues at coordinate 187,604,517 of NW_027507685.1, read as the reverse complement.
ATTAGGTCATTTATTTCTAAAAAAAACATCATACAGCAATAAAAAATTATCACAAATAAAAGTACAGGGCAATGTGGAGAGCGATAAGCCAGGACTGACTCGTTTCGACCAAATATTGCTGTATGCTGTATTTCTATTGCTGTATGCCAATTTTTAGAAATAAATTACCAAATTTTTTTGACCTACACTATGTGGAAGCAATTTTTCTCTTCACATACGGTGGGGAACCCTAGAAGAAGAGGATTGGAGCTGCTCTGTGCAAATCCATTGCACAGGGTAGGGGAGTATAGCCATGTTTATTTTAAAAAAAAATTGAGGGTTTACAAACCCTTTAACTCTTATTAAAACGATTAGTGCTAATAGCAGTATTGCTCCACAGTTTGGGACCTACCTTGGCTGTCACCCTGACAGCAGGTCCCAACAACTACACATGTGCAGCCTATTGCATTAGGGTGTGCATCCCAAAGCTCAAACACACAAATGCGTGTGTGTGTGTGTGTGTGTGTGTGTGTGTATATATATATATATATATATATATATATATATATATATATATATATATATATATATATATATATATATATATATATATATATATATATATATACACACACACATACACACACTTATGCCAGAGACTAGTGAGAGATCTTTCCAATCTCCCTGCCAGCTCGCACTGTGGGTGTGCATTAGGGTGTGCCCAGGCACATCCCCTAGTCACGCTTATGGGAAGGAGAATAACCAGAAAGGACTCTAAAGCCCCGTACACACGAGAGAACTTATGTCCGACAGACTTCCGAAGGAGTTCTGCCGGAGTTCCGACAGAGTTCTGACGGACTTTTCGACTGAGCGGACTTGGCCACACACAATCACACTAAACTCAGACGGATTCGAACGTGATGACGTACGACTGGACTCGAATAAAGAAGTTCATAGCCAGTAGCCAATAGCTGCCCTAGCATCGGTTTTAGTCCGTCGGAATAGCATACACACGAGCAAATTTTTCGGAGGGACCGGGTCCGGCGGAGTTCCGTCTGAAAAATTTGAAGCATGTTCCATATTCTAAAGTCCGTCAGACTTTGGCGAATCAAAAGTCCGTTGCAGCCCACACACGATCGAATAGTCTGACAGAATCATTCCGTCGGACTTTGGATGTTCAAAAGTCCGCTCGTGTGTACGCGGCATTAGATATGAGTCAGGCAACATAGATTTTATGATCAGTTGATTTTGCCAGTAGATCCATTAATTTTCTACTTCCTGTAACAGGGTGACAACACTATGTTCTACAGTAAAGTTGCACTGATGTCACCCAGTAGGGTAGCCTTAGATAGACATGTACTTTTAAGCAGACTTTAAAAAAGTGACGAACTAATATAAGCCTTAGTCTAGCTTAAGGACACGTCCCCCGCTCCTCTTAAATTGGTACTTTTGAGGAGCGTGGAGGGGGGAGCAGGTAGCCAATTTTGACAGGTACCTGCTCCCACTTCCAGTCCCACCACCTAGGTGATTGGAAGTGAAGTTCTCCTCCCTCCCTGCAGTCTTTTGGGACACATGACAGGTCCAATTCACGATGCACAGCACTGCTCCTGCATGCACAGTAGGCACCCGGCTATGAAGCCCTAAGCCGGCACAGCCCATAGTTGAGTCACCGAGGAAAGAAAACTGTCTTTTATTTTTTTCACAGTTTTTTTTTTTTTTTTTTTTTTTTTTTTTTTTTTAAAGTAAAACCTTACTGCAGTTTACCCTAAAGCCTCGTACACACAGATTTTCAGATGACTGTTCATACATTTTTTGTTGCATGCTAGTCTCGTGTCCAAAGTGAAGAGGTTACTCGCCATACAAAAATTCTCGTACGACAGAATACAACTTTAGGAAGTGTGGTTAAACAAAACCCAGACAAGGGTCAAGAGCTGGGGTTCTCAGGGCATAAGACAGGGATCAACTGAGTGGAGGACAGGAATCGGCATGGCAGAGGAGAAGGGTCTGTAGTGCAGTGTATGGGGATCAGCAGGCCAGAGAAAAGAGGTCACAAGGGCAGAGGAAAGGGATCCACAGAACAGAGGATAGGGAGTCCGTAGGGCAGTGTAAAGGATTCAGCAGGAAGACAGGGAGGGCAGGGTACAGGGGTAAGCAGGATTGAAGCCAAGGGTCATTAGGGCTGGGTACAGGGGTCAATAGGGCCGGGTACAAGGGGTCAACAGGACGGAAGACAGGGTCAGTAGGGATGGGTACAGGGGTCACCAGGACGGAAGACAAGGGTTCAGTAGCGCCGGGTACAAAGATTTGGGGTCAGTAGGGAAGGGTACAGGGGTCACCAGGATAGAAAACAGGGTCAGTAGGGAAGGGTACAGGGATCAGCAGGACGGAAGACAAGGGGTCAGTAGGGCAGGAGACAGGGGTCAGTAGGACCATACTTATATATACACAGTTGCAATAAAAAAGTATGTGAACCCTTTTGGAATGATTTGGATTTCTGCACAAATTGGTCATAAAATGTGATCTGATGTTCAGTTAAGTCACAATAGACCATCACAATCTGCTTAAACGAATAACGCGCAAATAATTAAATGTTACCATGTTTTCATTGAACACACCATGTAAACATTCACAGTGCAGGTGGAAAATGTATGTGAACCCTTGGATTTAATAACTGGTTGAACCACCTTTGGCAGCAATAACTTCAACAAAATGTTTCCTGTAGTTACAGATCAGACGTGTACAATGGTCAGGAGTAATTCTTGACCATTCCTCTTTATAGAACTGTTTGAGTTCAGCAATATTCTTGGGATGTCTGGTGTGAATCGCTTTCTTGATGTCATGCCACAGCATCTGTCATGGTCGGTCCCGAGTCCCAGCAGCCCGTGGAAGACTTACCCACAATGTTGGTCCGTTGAGCGCTGATAGGTCTTCCCGGGCGCGCGTTAACGCGAACGGACGCACGCGGGTGCGAGCAGGCACGATCGGGCGCACGCGGGTGCGCAGGGTTGCAAACGTGCGCACGCGGGTGCGCGGGGTCACGGTCGGTTGCACGGTTGACGTGGGCGCGAACGGACGTGCCGTGCGACCGCCCTTGGCGCCCAGAAGGCTTCTTAAGTGATTCATTCTAGTGGCCCGTTGCTGTCCTGTCTACAGCGTACCTGAGAGTTGCCTCCGATTACCTGATTGTTCCTGTCTCTGATCCACCTCGGCTTGTTCCTGATTATCCTGCCTGCTGCCAGCCCTGACCTTCGGACCTCCTGACTATTCTTCTGCCTGCTCCTTCGGTACCTCTGCTGCCAGCCCGTTGACGACCCGGCTTGTGTTTACCCAGCTTCTGCCTGCTGTTCCAGTCCGTGTTCTGTGACCACCGCTGCCTACCGCCTGCCTGTCAGCTCTCCCGGTGTGCCCACCTGCTCGCTGCCAGCTGCTGACCCCCAGCCGTTCCAGAAGTCACCTGTCTTCTTCCACTACTGTCTGACGCCAGTTCCTGGACCAGGCCCTCCTACACGGACTTGGCACTTGTGCCCTCTGCCCTCCAGAACCCCTGTTCTCACTCCCAGGGGGTCTCGAGCCAGAGGCTTACGAGAGGCCGCTCCCTGCACTCCGGGCTCTCACCACCAGGTACGTGACAGTACAGGACAGCCATGTCCGAGCCCACGCAGGGAGCGTCTCCAATGGACGAACTTTGCCACCACCTCGCAGGCCTCACTCAAGCAGTGAAGAGTTTACAGGAGGGCTACAGTCAACTGGAGGAACGGGTCCAGGCCCTGTCCGCCTCCTCTCCTGCTTCTTCCGGATCTTCTGCTCCTCCTGCCGTAGTTATGTTGCCACCCGAACCCAGGGTGCCTACACCCGAGAGATTCTCCGGAGATCGAGGGAAATTCCGGTCTTTTCGGAATTCATGCGAACTGTTCTTTGCTCTACAGCCGAGGACCTTCTCCCTCGAGGCCACCAAGGTGGGCTATGTGATCTCCTTGCTAACCGGTGAACCTCAGTCTTGGGCCCACCGTCTACTTGAAAAGAAGGATCACTCCCTTGAAACCTTGGACATTTTCTTCCAGGCCATGTCGCGGTTATACGAAGACCCACAGCTAACCGCCACCGCTGAAGCTGCCCTGCATTCGCTGCAGCAAGGTCGCCGGCCGGTAGAGGACTACGTGTCAGAGTTCCGACGCTGGAGCTCTGACACGGACTGGAATAACGCAGCATTACGTTATCAATTCCGGATGGGCCTATCGGAACCGTTGAAGGATGAGCTCGCCCGAGTGGGCATTCCAGAGACTCTAGAAGCCTTAGTGGAGCTGGCAATCCAGATTGACAGACGGCTGAGAGAACGCCGCCTGGAGCGGTCTTCAACCACTTCTCGTCCGGTATGGATGCTTCCTCGAGTCCCCAGCTCTCCTCATTTCACCCCTCCTGCTGTCACCACGACCAGTCAAGACCTCCCGGAGCCCATGCAGCTGGGCTTACTCCGGCCTTCCTTAACGCCTGAAGAACGCCAGCGCCGCCGGGAAGGAAATCTCTGCCTTTACTGTGGTGGGTCTGGACACTTCGTGCGCAATTGCCCTGCTAAGCTCCGTAAGTCCCTCTTCGTTTCTCCTGCCCTTACATTAGACTGTCCTAGTGCTGCCTCCCATTTGACTGTGTCCATTTCCTTGCAGCTACCAGGAGGGAACGTCCAGACCAACGCCATTATTGACTCGGGTGCTTGCAGTGGCTTTATGGACTTAACCTTTGCCTCTAAACATAACATCCCACTTCGGCCTAGGGCAAGGGGACTTTCTATACATCTGGCCGATGGTTCCACCCTCAAGTCCGGACCTGTTACCCAGCAGACTCAGCCCCTGTTAACCACTATTGCCGGAACCCATCAAGAATTACTCTGTCTGGACATTATCACTTCTCCTCTCTTCCCTATCATTCTCGGCATGCCCTGGCTGAGGGCACATAACCCCCTTGTTGACTGGACCACCGGGGAGCTGAGATTTCCATCACCTTACTGCCTCCAACACTGTCTGTCGGGAACCGACCAGGCCTCTTCCTCTTCTTTGCTCTGTCTGGAAGTTGACGAAGAAACCCGCCAAGTTGTACCTGCTGCCTACCATGATTATCTAGATGTGTTTAGCAAGAAGGGTGCAGAGACCTTACCCCCTCACAGGCCATACGACTGTCCCATTGAATTACTTCCTGGGGCAGAAATTCCCTTTGGGAGGATCTTTCCGCTATCAGAGACTGAGTTGGTGACCTTGAAGTCCTATCTGGACGATAATCTCAGGAAGGGATTTATTCGTCCCTCCACTTCACCGGCGGGAGCAGGGATCTTTTTCGTAGAAAAAAAGGACCAGACCCTGCGCCCCTGTGTGGACTACCGGGCCCTTAATAAAATAACGATCAAGAACCGTTATCCCCTACCACTTGTGCCGGAGCTGTTTCAGAGACTGGGGTCAGCGGCAGTATTTTCAAAATTAGATCTCAGAGGGGCTTACAATCTGGTTCGCATCCGTGATGGCGACGAGTGGAAGACTGCTTTTCGTACTCGCTTCGGGCACTTCGAGTACCTCGTCATGCCCTTCGGCTTATGTAACGCTCCCGCCACGTTCCAGCACTTTATCAATGATATTTTTAGGGACTATCTAGACCTGTTCGTCATTACCTACTTGGACGACATCCTGATCTTTTCCTCTTCTCTGGCAGAACACCGGGAGCATGTCAGGAAGGTACTATCCCGACTTCGTTTGCATGGGTTATACGCCAAGCCGGAGAAATGTACATTTGAACAATCTAGTATTCAATTCCTGGGGCTGATAATTTCTGTAGATGGTATCGAGATGGACCCTCAGAAGGTCTCCGCTATCCGAGATTGGCCTGCTCCCACCGACAGAAAAGGGGTCCAGCGTTTCGTGGGATTCGCAAATTTCTATAGGAAATTTATTAAGGGGTTTTCTACTATTATAGCCCCCATCACCAGACTGACCAGGCAGAGCCTGAAATTTCAATGGTCTCCAGAGGCTCAGGAAGCCTTCTCTACCCTGAAGGACTTATTTGTGTCGGCTTCCATCCTCAAACACCCTGATCCAACCCGGCCCTATATCTTAGAGGTTGATGCCTCTGAGATCGCGGTTGGGGCGATTCTCTCCCAGAGACATGGGCCTAGGGCCCGCTTGCACCCAGTAGCATTCTTCTCCCGCAAGCTAACTGAAGCTGAGGCAAATTATGATGTCGGAGATCGAGAGCTATTGGCCATTAAAGCGGCCCTCGAGGAATGGCGTTACCTACTGGAGGGAGCTACACATCCAATCCTCATCTACACGGATCACAGAAACCTGGAATACTTGAAGTCCGCCAAGAGGTTGAAACCACGCCAGGCCAGATGGGCTCTTTTCTTTTCCAGGTTTCTGTTCCACATAACTTATCGCCCGGGTTCCAAGAACACCAAACCGGACGCCCTGTCCCGAATGTACAATGAACCAGAGACCTCTCCACATCCGGATACCATCCTGACCTCAGGGAACTTTCTTCTTCTTCAGGCCGATTTGTTGTCCCTGATCAAGCAAGTTTCCGTTGGTGCTACTCCTCCACCTAATGTCACACTCTTGACCCAAGATGAACTTCTCTGGCATGAAGACAAAATTTTTGTCCCCCAGGAGGCTCGGGTGCCAGTCCTCAGTGCATGTCATGACCACCCGTTGGCCGGCCATTTCGGTGCCCTCAAGACCACCGAGTTGGTCCAGCGCACCTTTTGGTGGCCCCAGCTGAGATCCGACTGCAAGAGGTATGTGGAGGCTTGTGCCATTTGCATCCGTAATAAAAGCAGCAAGTCCAGGGCCTGGGGTCTGATGAAACCATTACCTGTTCCAGAGAGGCCTTGGCGAATGATTTCGATGGATTTCATCGTAGAGCTTCCCCCATCAGAAGGCCACTCCACAATCTTCGTGGTGGTGGATAGGCTAACCAAGATGGCCCACTTCCTGCCGATGAAGGGCACCCCGTCCGCTGCAGAGACCGCTGAGGTTTTTATTAAAGAGATCGTGAGGCTGCACGGTGTCCCCGCAAACATTATCTCAGATCGGGGCGTGCAGTTCACGTCCAAGTTTTGGAGAGCGCTCTGCAGGGCTTTGAAGATTGATCTCTGTCTTTCGTCGGCCTACCATCCACAGACCAATGGGCAAACAGAACGGACGAACCAGACGCTGGAGCAATACTTACGCTGTTTCTCGTCCTTTTCCCAGGACAACTGGACTTCCTTGCTCCCGTTAGCGGAGTTCGCCTATAACAACTCCATCCACTCTGCCACTAGTCAGTCTCCATTCTTCGCCAACTACGGCTTCCATCCCTCATTCTTGTCCCAAGACCTGCCTGAAAGCCCGGTACCAGCAGTCCAGGAGAATATCGACTTCTTTAGTGCCAATAACAAGCTTTTGCAGGAGACCATGGCAAAGACCCAAAGACGTAATAAGGAAATTTTCGACAGGAAGAGAAGGGGGGAACTTGAACTTAAGGTTGGGGACCAGGTGTGGCTCTCCACATTGAACTTGAAGATGGCCTGCCCTACTAAGAAGTTGGGGCCAAGGTTCGTGGGTCCCTTCCCTATTGTAAAAAAGATTAACGATGTAGCTTTTGAACTAAAATTGCCTGAGTCATTCCGGATTCACCCCGTATTCCATGTGGCGTTACTCAAGCCAGCCGTCCCGGACCCCTTCGTCAGTCGGAGAATTGTCCCACCTGAACCTGTGGTAGTCGACGGTGAAATCGAGTACGAGGTGGAGTCTATCTTGGACTGCAGGCGTAGACGGAATCAAGTCCAATTTCTGGTAAAGTGGAAAGGGTACGGACCCGAAGAGAATTCTTGGGAACCTGAATCCAACCTTCATGCCAGAAGATTGATTCTCGCCTTCAGAAGGGCCCATCCTGGTAAAATGGCCCAATTGGGCATCCGGAGGCTGCCCCTTGGGGGGGGGCAATGTCATGGTCGGTCCCGAGTCCCAGCAGCCCGTGGAAGACTTACCCACAATGTTGGTCCGTTGAGCGCTGATAGGTCTTCCCGGGCGCGCGTTAACGCGAACGGACGCACGCGGGTGCGAGCAGGCACGATCGGGCGCACGCGGGTGCGCAGGGTTGCAAACGTGCGCACGCGGGTGCGCGGGGTCACGGTCGGTTGCACGGTTGACGTGGGCGCGAACGGACGTGCCGTGCGACCGCCCTTGGCGCCCAGAAGGCTTCTTAAGTGATTCATTCTAGTGGCCCGTTGCTGTCCTGTCTACAGCGTTCCTGAGAGTTGCCTCCGATTACCTGATTGTTCCTGTCTCTGATCCACCTCGGCTTGTTCCTGATTATCCTGCCTGCTGCCAGCCCTGACCTTCGGACCTCCTGACTATTCTTCTGCCTGCTCCTTCGGTACCTCTGCTGCCAGCCCGTTGACGACCCGGCTTGTGTTTACCCAGCTTCTGCCTGCTGTTCCAGTCCGTGTTCTGTGACCACCGCTGCCTACCGCCTGCCTGTCAGCTCTCCCGGTGTGCCCACCTGCTCGCTGCCAGCTGCTGACCCCCAGCCGTTCCAGAAGTCACCTGTCTTCTTCCACTACTGTCTGACGCCAGTTCCTGGACCAGGCCCTCCTACACGGACTTGGCACTTGTGCCCTCTGCCCTCCAGAACCCCTGTTCTCACTCCCAGGGGGTCTCGAGCCAGAGGCTTACGAGAGGCCGCTCCCTGCACTCCGGGCTCTCACCACCAGGTACGTGACAGCATCTCAATCGGGTTGAGGTCAAGACTCTGACTGGTGCACTCCAGAAGGCGTATTTTCTTCTGTTTGAGCCATTCTGTTGTTGATTTACTTCTATGCTTTGGGTCGTTGTCCTCTTGCAACATCCAACTTCTGTTGCGCTTCAGCTGGTAGACAGATGGCCTTAAGTTCTCCTGCAAAATGTCTTGATAAACTTGGGAATTAATTTTTCCTTCGATGATAGCAATCCATCCAGGCCCTGACGCAGCAAAGCAGCCCCAAATCATGATGCCCCAAGCACCATGCATTCACAGTTGGAATGAGGATTTGATGTTGGCATGCTGTGCCTCTTTTTCTCCACACATAGTGTTGTGTTTTTCTTCCAAACAACTTAACTTTGGTTTCATCTATCCACAGAATATTTTGCCAGTACTGCTGTGGAATATCCAGGTGCTCTTGTGCAAACTGTAAACGTGCAGCAATGTTTTTTTTTTTGGACAGCAGTGGCTTCCTCTGTGGTATCCTCCCATGAAATCCATTCTTGTTTAATGTTTTACGTATCGTAGATTTGCTAACAGGGACGTTAGCAATATGCCAGAGACTTTTGTACGTTTTTAGCTGACACTCTAGGATTCTTCTTCACCTCATTGAGCAGTCTGTGCTGTGCTCTTGCAGTCATCTTTACAGGATGCCCACTCTTAGGGAGAGTAGCAGCAGTGCTGAACTTTCTCTATTTACAGACAATTTGTCTTACCGTGGACTGATGAACAGCAAGGCATTTGGAGATATTTTTATAACCCATTCCAGCTTTATGCAAGTCAACAATTCTTAATCGTAGGTCTTCTGAGAGCTCTTTTGTGTGAGGCCTCATTCACATCAGGCAATGTTTCTTGTGAAAAGCAAACACAGAACTGGTGTGTGTTTTTTATAGGGCAGGGCAGCTGTAACCAACACCTCCAATCTCATCTCATTGATTGGAGTGAGGTGTTAGCCAACTGGAGTTCAATTAGCTCTTGGAGATTTCATAAGTCTAGGAGTTCACATATTTTTTCCACCTGCACTGCGAATGTTTACATGGTGTGTTCAATAAAAACATGGTAACATTTAATTCTTTGTGTGTTATTAGTTTAAGCAGACTGTGATTGTCTATTGTTGTGACATAGATGAAGATCAGATCACATTTTATGACCAATTTATGCAGAAAAGGGTCCCAAAGGGTTCACATACTTTTTATTGCAACTGTGTGTGTGTGTGTGTGTGTGTGTGTGTATATATATATAACATTCATTTATTATTATTATACAGGATTTATATAGCGCCAACAGTTTGCGCAGAATGAAGGCAGACATTACAGTTAAATTACAATTTAAAAGTGACACTACTGCCACAATGTACAAGAGGTATCCAGTGTTATGCAGTTGACCACTGTAAACGTGACATCTAATATGCAGCGCTTACTTTGCCCTGTGGTAGAACCCGATGAACCCAATGCCAGGTGTGCAGATGGTGATGCACAACTGTGCCAGGTGTAGGTGGTGGTAAACTGGCTATGGTGTGGGGACCTGGACCAGTGAAGTAAATATCCCGCTGGAACAATACCAGGGACAGCTGGAATTGGCAATTTAAAGTAACATACTAATGATCCGAAAATCGTCAGATCGCTCGTCAGACGAAAGTTTATTTCTGATTTTCATATCGAGTGTACAGGCCTTTAGTGCTTCTCCCCTAGCATTATTGCATTATTTTATTAAAAAATACCTTATGATAAATAAGGCAAGGTCCGGCTATGTATAATGTGTGTGTATAGTAATAAAACATTTACAGATATACAGTAATCTAATGTAATAATATAATATATGCTGCTGCCAAATCGCGGCCCTTTAAGAGGACCTAAATGCCGGTAGGTAGAAGTGGGCATTCTGTTCATGTGACCACAGTGATTGGCTGTCACAGTGGTCACACAATCGAAAGCTCCTGATTGCTGTGCATCAGGAGCTTTCCATGATACTTTAGTTACTGCGGTGAGAGCGCACTGTTAGCACTGAAATATATATATATATATATATATATATATATATATATATATATATATATATATATATATATATATATATATATATATATATATATATATATGTTGTTATTATTATTGGAATATACATTTCTCACTGGATGGATCAGTTTTTAATCTTTAAGACTTTTATTTTTGCAGGCCACCTGTAGAGAGGAGGAACCCAATCGACATCACACCAAAGGGGGCGTCTGCAGTTAAAACTTGGCAAAGTGAACGGCAAAGCATAGAAGTAGACAAGGTAAAGTACAGTGCCAACCAGATACCAGTCACTGGATCCTATTTACTAAACGTCAATAAGTGAAAACATTGCCATGACACATTTTATACACCAGATTATGTCTTCGTTTTCACATGATTCATGCACCGTTCATGGTATTTTTACTGAATGTCTAATAAAATATGTTAAAGTGAACCTATGACCCGACTATAGATGTCAAAGTATTTACATATTCTTAGCAAGCAAGTTTAGGATGCCGTTTTGACCTTCTGCTTTGATATTTCTTTTGTCGATTCGTGATCTCAAAACGGCATAGATAATGACCCATCTTTGATTATTTCTCGTAATTACCTTTTATACTATACATCACAGACCTGTAATAAGTTGCTTGGGAGTAACTGGTATCACTTTAGAAACCATAATTCTGCTGTGAGATTGATCAGTAACTTTTTATAAGAATAAAATTATGTCTGCAATCCATCTTTTAATTAGCAAATAAATAGAAAAATAAAAAATACAAATAAATAAAAAAATATGTTTTCTTGATATATAGCAGCTGATGTATACACTTGATTTATTACTTTATTGTCATTTTATTAGGACATTAGAAAACATGTTTCCATAGTGTTCATTTATCCTTTAATTACAATAATAGAAGTTGACAATAGGGATAAAACCCCACAATAGGGGCAAAACTTTTTTGCAGAAAGGGAGTTTAACAAGACACGTGGCGACTCATTAAAATTAGAAGAAAAGAGGTTTAACCTTAAGCTATGTGGTCTCAGAGGGTGGGCATCGATAGTTTCAAGAAACTGTTAGATAAGCAGCTGAACAACCACAATATACACCTGGAGTATTAGTGGGATATTAGTTACTAGTTATGAAGAAAGGTTGCGAGTATGAAGAAAGGTTGCGAGTACTGAACTTATTCTGTCTGGAGAAGAGACGTTTGGGAAGGGATAGTATTTCAACTTACAAATTTCATACTGGTGACCCCACAATGGGGATAAAACTTTTCCGTGAAAGGGAGTTTAATAAGGCTTGTGGCCACTCATTAAAATTAGAAGAAAAGAGGTTTAACCTTAAACTGCATAGAGGGTTCTTTACTGTAAGAGCAGCAAGGATGTGGAATTCCCTTCCACTGGCGGTGGTTTCAGCTGGGGGAGGGGCATCGATAGTTTCAAAAAACTATTAGATAAGCACCTGAACAACCACAACACACAGGGATATACAATGTAATACTGACATATAATCACACGCACAGGTTGGATTGTGTCTCTTTTTGACCTCACCTACTATGTAAACATAATAATAATATGTACAATATGGTAACATGAGGGTCTATGTATTACAAAAGTTTGCTGCACGAAAAAATGAAGCGAGCAGATGATCACCATATTGTTTGGAACATGATTATCCCTTCTCATCGGCTCCATCTAGTGGCCATAATATAATATTTGTTTTCTATTAATGTGTTTCAGGAAAATACTGCATTATCGCCAGTAGATGGAGCTGACAATCATAGCAAATGATCATCAGGAATGAGCTCAGACAGGTCTCTATTCTTGTCCGAATCCACCTGAGCTATCCCACTAAGCTGTCACTGCACACTGACAATTATAGGTGTCTGAGGTATTCCCAGACCTGCAACCGGCACGTATATATCCCCCTTATGATTGGCAGAGTGTAGTGACCGCTTACTGGCAGGATAACTCAAGTGGGTTTGGTCTAGGATCAGCATGCTTGAGCTAACCCCTGAGGCTTGTCTCCTAGTATTGTTAGCTCCATCCAGTGGCCATAAGTCAGTGTTTTCCTGAAACAATTAGATCGAAACAAAATAGCGCATTATCACCACTTGATCAAGCTGACGATCATAAGAGATAATCCATTCCAAACAATAAGGCAATCATTCATGGCACCTGTACGAATGCTTAAGACATCTGTGCACCAAATTTTCTATACATAGACCCCTTGATATAATTATATAAACGTTCCCCTTTAAACAGCTCAGCTATTTTGTATTCTTTACAGGATGTGACAAAGAACATGAACAATGTTTTTCGAGAACTGCTGGGTAAAACCGCTATGAAGCAGGGTGGATTGGAAGAAGCAATGGAAATGGCCAAAGCAGCGAAGTCAAATAAACCCAATGCGACAAGTAGTTGCGAGGCCGTCCGCGGGAGCCCAGCAGGGAAAAAGGGGCCTCAGGGTAGAGCAGTTTTCGGGGCCAGAAGATGAATTCATGACCTTGAGAGAAGAAGAACAACAACAACAAAGCTGGATCATTTCTGGTACCTTTGTTCAAGCTCATCTCGTTCACAAGCTTAAGGCCCACAAAGCTGCGTAGGCCAGGGGTGTGCTAAGCATTGAAGAACGAAGGACGTTCCTCTAACCTTTCCCCTAAAAGCTCTCCCGCACAGCATTTGTTACTTTGTATCCGTGTTTATTAACGTCATAAACAAAAGCACAGACATATAAAACCAAGTGGAGCTCCTCTCCCACCCCCTCCTCTAGAGAACCAGCACAGGCCTCTGCCCAGCCAATGGAGGAGCGAAGGGAATAAAAGCTCTGACATATATATATAGACATTATTGGTTGCTAAAAGCAGCAGTGGCACCTTCCCAAGTCCACATAATTCATTTTTATCCCACTGGTATTTAGGTCTACAGACAACTGGGCCAGATCCTCTTCAGCTACATTTTCAATGCAGAATGAAAACCAGCATGGTGCCCATCTGCAGAAGCACAACCAATATCACCACTGTAGATCCCTGTTCTGTTATACAGATCATCCTGTTAGCCAGCATCGCAGCCCATATCTGACATATGGGAAGAAACAGACTAGACAGTAATCCCTAACTGTACTTACGGCACGAGCAAAATATGCTTTGGGCGAAGAAAACATTTTCTTACATGTGAAACAGCCTTCTATTTTTTCTTTTCAGAAAACAGCAGATGGTCAATTCTACAATCACTGGGATTTTTTTTTTTTTTCATTTAATAAGATTTTTTGCTTGAATATTGAGACTGCACTGTGTGTATAGGAATGAAGCCAGTGGACAGGATGCAGCTTGAGGCCACTAGGTGGCACTCTAGACACAGAACTTAAATCTCTTTAACCCTTTTTCAGTTGCGTTTGCTTTCAGTAATGCTTTAACAGATGCTTTTTGGAGAAGGTAGTTGGTTGTAAGTCGTCAACGGCACCAGCTTTAGTGACTGGAATAATTTATGACATGGTCCTCCTTTGTTTCAGATGCTAATGTCTCCATATTGTTGCCAGGATTGTGTATAGTTACAATATGGTCTCCCAAAAAAAAAAAAAAAAAAAATGAAGTAAGTGTGTCATTCCCCATTATCTTATTGTTAACAAAATATTTTCTATGGATAATGGAAGCCATATTGATGTGTTGTTATTTTGTAGCCTGCATACATGGATCATGGGTAATTCAGAGGAGCCTATTTCACAATGTTATACCAAATAAACTCCCTCCAAACAAATCCTAATATCCATTGACAATGTAAGGGATTTTACAGTTCTTCAAAGCTTAACATGTGAGATAACTCAATTCCCTCATCTACACTAAACAAGGTGGATGGTGGAATCTGTCCTTCCATCTTCTGTATTCAGTATAAATAAGATTTGGAGTGCCACATCATAGCTCAATGGTCCTGCTGAACCAGCTAATGGCAGGACCCTTCCACTTGAAAAGCTCTGATGAGGGAGGAATGGACTATTGAGCAGTGTTGTGCCACTTTAGTTCTCATTTATACAGTAGTAAATTACAAATCAAGGATCTTCTGGGGTGTGGAAGCTGCCTGCCCCGTAATTAGATTTTGTACATTAACGTCTTCTATTCCAAGCCCTGATGAAGGTGGTATGGACTATTGAGCAGTGCTGTGGCACTTCAATTCTGATTTATAGAGTAGCACATTACAAACCAAGGATCCTCTGTGATGTGGAAGCTGCCTGCTCCGTAACAAGATCAACAACACCAACATTGTCTTCTATTCCAAGCCCTGATGAAGGTGGTATGGACTATTGAGCAGTGGTGTGGCACTTCAGTTCTCATTTATACAGTAGTATATTACAAGCCAAGGATCCTCTTGGGTGCGGAAGTTGCCTGCCCAATAAACAGATTTTGTACACCAACGTTGTTTTCTATTCCAAGACCTGATAAAAGGGGGGTGGACTTCTGAGCAGTGTTGTGGCACTTCAATTCTTATTTATACAGTGGCGCATTACAAACCAAGAATTCTTTGGGGTGTGGAAACTGCCTGCCCCAGAACCAGATCGTCAACACCGACATTGTCTTTTATTCCAAGCCCTGATGAAAGGGGAATGAACTAGTGAACAGTGGTGTGGCATTTCAGTTTTTATTTATACAGTAGTACGTTACAATTCAATGATCCTCTGGGGTTTTAAAGCTGCCTACTCTATAATGAGATCTTCTGCATCAACACCGACATTATCTTCTATTCCAAACCCTGATGAAAGGGGTAGTTTTTAGACTCTCAAAACACTAGCTACCCTTTTGATTGTATCTGGACTATTGAGCAGTGGTATGGTGCTTTAGTTCCTGTTTTATTCTGTATAGAATTACAAAACAGAAGAACCAAAGAAGCTACCTACCCCGTAACTAGATCACCTAGACCGACATCATACGTTTGGATAGCAATGCCAATAGGATAAACTTGTAGATCCAGCTCTATCTTTCCACTTTCTTAAGTTTGTGTTAATTATGTATTTTGGCAGCTGATGGCTACAGCTATTAGAACACCCAAACAGCAGCTACATCTGATTGGGTGCAGCAGCTTTTCAGCTGACAAATTTCTGCCTGGCTCCATCAATTTTTAAATCTAATCATGGAGGTCCACTCAAAGCTCGAAGTTTGGCAGTCTCTTCAGAAACCAACCAAAATGCATGGCCAGCTTTATTCAGGGGTGCAATAGCTGAAGGGCTGGACTACAAACCGACTTCTGGTAGAAATAAACTCCACCTCAAACAGGTCTCTTGGCTGGTGCAATGGGGAGGATTCCCCACAAATGTCAGGGCCTCCAGTAGAAGCCAACTACTGCCGGAATTAGTTGGCTAGGACAGACTGGCCTTTTCAGTTAAAGCCCAACTCTAAGCTGGCCAAATAAGTGAAATCTGCCACCCTCCCCACCCCCACCAGCATATCCAGGACATAATGCTTGTTTTGTCTAGGGAGACTCTAATAGAGAGAAATACATTAATCTAGAGTCATGCAAGCTTAAGGCTTTCCAGTTCTGGCTGCAAAAACCAGTCCTCTTAATTTTTCTTTCCTGACGGTCATGTCGCCATCCCTCTCACTGGCACCATCACGTACAACACATGACCATCAACCACCGCTAGCCATGCATTGTACTTAATCCTTTCGAAGTCTTGCTTATATTTTGTCGATGGTGAGAGGAAGATCAGAGCACTGGCCATGGCAGGACCATAAGGTAGACGTGAACGCCTCAAGTATTCACACAGTCTTCCCAAATAATTGCCGTAATGTGTCTAATATGTTTAGTTGCTATGATCGTCACCTCCATCTATTGGCCATAATAAAATATTTTTGCACATTAAGGAAATACTGCATTATGGCAGGAGGATCATAGGAAATAAACATATTAGAAGCATTATTTGTGGCGGCAGTGCAAATGCTTGAGACATTCGCAAACATTTTATATATAGACACCTATGAGGTTAAAATTTTGCTTGGAATACTTAGAAGAAATTATGGGCTTTCCTAGGCAAGCTGACAATTCTCTTATAGGTGCTGGTTTTTAGAAAGAAGCCCTTCCTGCCCAGGTAAAACATGGGGATTTGATTGGGCTTCATCCAGAAAAGTTTTTCGGTTTCATTTTTGGGACCCCCCCAACAATATCATCTACGTCCATAATTATGATGGCTTTTATTGGGGCTATATAGTTTGGGGATCCTAAAACACAACAAAAGTGACAACTGCCACCTTTTTAAATTGACCTCACTGCAGTAGGAGGAGAGAGCTGTGTGAGTGTCAGGGATTTTCACACTGGCCGGTCATAGAGTGAGAAGATCCGAGAAACAGAGCTGTGTGTCAAGGATCTTTACACTGGCCAATCACAGATTGTTCCACAACTCGCTCTCAGAGCTTTATGATTGTCATAGATTTTTAAACTGGCCAGTCACAGATTGAGGCCCAGCTAGGGGACAGAGCTGTATAAGTGTCATAGATTCTTACATTGATTGGTCATAGACCCAGAGGAAGCCAAGGGCAGTGCAGTGTTAATTTAGTCGACTAGAACATTTTAGTTGACTAAATTAATACTATTTTAGTCCACTAAAATACATCTAAAACAATTGAGATGACTAAAATGAGACTAAAACGAAAATACCATTTTAGTCAAAAGACTATGACTACAACTACATTGCAATTACTGAAATGTAAGACGACAATAAGAGTATCGCCTCAAATGCATAAAGGTTTACAAAGTATAACCGTACCATCATCCAGAATTCATAATGCAAAGAAAATGGTTGGTATGTGGGTGCCAAAGCAGTTGCTCGTGCTGACCCTGTGTACCCACATCCAAGAAAAAATATTGGTTGGACTATCCCGGTACATAATCAAAAATTAGAAAGATTTAAAGATATATAAAGTTTAATAGAGTTTTTTTTTTTATACAAACAGCAAAACTTTAAAATAATACATAGTATACACCACAGTTAACAAACTACTAGCGGTTTCCCCCCCGAGGAGTTTCGAACGAAGAGGAGTATACATAAATCCCTGAACTAGTTTTGTGGGTGACCGCTTCATCAGGAGGATGATCTCCTAAAGCAAACATTAATATATTTTTTGCTCTATAATGTCATTAAATGTATAAGTATAATTGTACAAAAGGATTACAATGAAAAATAATATAAGGAGATCAGCTCATCCCCACCTGGGTAAAAACTCACAGACCAGAGGGCCCATCGATTCCCCCGGCGGCGGACACGGGGGGTTGTATTAGGTAGACTCTAAAAAAGTTATAAAATTTAAAAAAGATATATATATATATATATATATATATATATATATATATTATACTTTTTTGGGTGTACCAACCAATCTGTACACACAAACTGGTGTGGCCGGGTGGCCAGAAAATAACCAATGAAGTGTGATTGGGGGGGGGGGGGGGGTAAAGGGAAGAAAAAGGGGGGAGGACCAAGGGGGTGGTAATTGAAAGAAAAGAAGGGGGGGAGGGGGATAACTGAAGGGAAAAAGGGGGGAGGAAGTGGGGGTGAGCTGATCTCTTTATATTATTTTTCATTGTTTGTAATCCTTTTGGAAAATTATACCCCTTTTTTGTCTCTATTAAACGTTATATATTTTTAAATCTTTCTAATTTTTGACTATTTTGTACCGGGATAGTCCAACCAATATTTTTTCTTGGATGTGAGTGCACAGGGTCAGCATGTGCAACTGCTTTGGAACCCACATGCCAGCCAATTACTGAAATGTACTGGAGATTTAGTCGACTAAATACGACAAAAACTAAAACAATTGCAGAAGACTAAAATGGGACTAAAACTAAAATACCATTTTAGTCCTAAGACTAAAATTAACACTGGCCGAGGCGACAGAGCTCTGTCAGTGTCATCGATTTTTACACTGACTGGTTGGAGATTGAAAGCCAGCAGGAGGGCAGAGCTATGTTAATATATTATAGATTGTTACACCAACCAGTCACAGATTGAGAGCCAGTTGTGGGACAGAGCTGTATAAGTGTCAAAGATTTTTACACTGGCCAGTCACAGATTGAATTAAAAGAAGTTTTATGAGGTTATCCCCATTTTCCTTGGCAAGGAGCTATCAGGTTTTGCGTGTGTTCAGTTATACACATCCCAGCTGATCTACCATCCAGTGCTGTGTGATCTACGGACCTATTACTACTGATTTTTTTTTATTGCTATCCCACTGTTGTTTATGTGCTCTGATTAACTTGTTCATTTAGTTTGTATTGGTTTGTATTGGCCACAGATTAAAGGCCAGCAGGAGGACAAAGCTGTGAGTATCAGGGATTTTTACACTGGCTGGTCATAGATTGAGAACCATCTTGGGGGACAGCACTGGGTGAGTGTCATAGATTTTTACACTGGCTGGTCACAGATTAAGAACCAGCTTGGGGGCAGCGCTGGGTGAGTGTCATAGATTTTTACACTGGCTGGTCACAGATTGAGAACCAGCTTGGGGGACAGCGCTGGGTGAGTGTCATAGATTTTTACACTGGCTGGTCACAGATTAAGAACCAGCTTGGGGGCAGCGCTGGGTGAGTGTCATAGATTTTTACACTGGCTGGTCACAGCTTGAGAACCAGCTTGGGGGACAGCACTGGGTGAGTGTCATAGATTTTTACACTGGTTGGTCACAGATTGAGATGCAGCCCTAAAAATATCTAAGAGGGTTTCCACTTCAATGGGGGTGGTTTCCATTAACTTCCTGTAGCATTTCCCTTTACTTCTCGTCATGTAAATCTCACAGACAACCAAAAAAATAAAAAAAACAAAAGGCGAGCTAACCATTACTTTCTCTATTCAGAATATATATATAAAAAAAGTATATTTGATAGATTGACTTTAACACAAAAAATGAAATAAATCTGTTTTAACCCTATGAAAGTTGAAACTTGATTGTTTGCCAAGAGTTATTACACTTCCCTTTAGCATTCCCTGAAGATATTCCCATACAAATGTCACACTCCAGCTACGGTCACTGATCTATTTCTAGCACAATAGCACACATGAAGGAGACAGATCGTTTTTATTTTAGCCCATTGCTACAGGAATGACACAATCGGGGACAATCAGGCAGCCTAATCTCACATAGATGGTACTATGGATAGTTTGGACCCCGCACTTTATTTCGTCCCGGCCTCTTGTGACTTTGCTTGAATCCTGCTTGTAAATTGCCTCTTTCGCTGTATGATCGGTATTTTGCATCCTCTCTTTCTGCAGAATTGTTGTGTCAATTTTTTACCTGCCATTAGTTTTAACAAAGAACCAAGAGTTACCCAGGCTCCCGATTTACCCATCATCCCCTGGTGTGGTTTGCCGTACCCTGTTCGTGTAACCCTTGTCTGTGTGTAACAAAGATCTATTATTAATCTGTTATTCCTTCTAAGGATTTGGTTACTGTGATAATGTCAATGGGGAGGAAATGTTGAGCCTGATACAATGTACATATTGAGAAAAAAAAACGTATCGATCGGACCTCAGCGGCCATTCATCCACAATATCATGTGACATAGATCTTGTATCCTATACTCTACTCCAGTTCTCACCAAAACACAGCCTTTGTGCATACAGAGAAATAATAATTAAATGCGGTATTTATACCTTCTCTGGCTTTGCATTCTTCATTTGTTACATGAAAAGTAAAAAAAAAGAAAAGAAAAACAACCCCTGCCTTCTCCCCAAATGTTCAAAAGTTACTTTTCCAGAGGGACCCCCAATGCAGTACAATACACTTGTTTGCGGATCCCTCTGGTGCATTTGAATTGACTTCCACTTGGCTTTGTTAGTAGACATAAAGTTTCATGTAAGCCGTAAGTTTTTAAACTTCCTTTCTGAGTGCCACGCGGATTCCGCTCAGCGCCTTCCCCATAGCTTCGAAGATTGGATCGCAGAAGGTACGGACGCACGCCGCATAGAACTGGCCCAGGCACTGGACTTCCATCAGGTAACTCTTGACGCAGGGGACTACGGCCCATATGTGGCAAAAGGACAGGCAAGCGAAGAGGAATCCCCAGATCAGGGCCAACGGAAGGCCCAGGATGGCCGAGAGCACCCGGTAGCACCAATATTTGGTGACGGTGAAGGTAGTGCTGCTGGCTTTCCATACTCCATCGAAGCTGTGAATGCTGTCCGGTTCAGCAATGACATCTTCAAAGTCCACCTGAAAAGGAAGAAGCATTTCAGATCATTGTGCAACAGAATTACACAGACTGGCATTTCTTACTATAGCCAACTACTGATATAGAGATTATATCATCCTAATACAACCCCTGACACTTAAAATGTTAAAGCCGTATAGTGCTTACCAAGTTAGCTGTGTGTCTTTTAAAAAGAAGAATTAAGGTTATAGATATTTTTATACATAATTACAGTGGTCCAGCTTGGATCAATTTCACTATGCATATACCATGTACAGTAAATCCTTGGATTGCAAGCATAATTTGTTCCGGAAACATGCTTGTAATCTAAAGCACTTGTCTGTCAAAGTGAATTTCCCCATAAGAAATAATGGAAACTCCGATGATTCATTCCACAAGCATTTATTCATAGGTCTTTCAGTTTAAAGTCCATATAAAAAGATCATAGCAATGTGATAGGCTGTGTAACCATAAAATGTCCATCCACAAATGGAAGCCTCCACAAAGGGATTAGAAGCAAAATCCAGCAGGAGCTACAGAGTATAAAAGAGAAGCGAGGCACCTCTAAGTGTAGCAATATGGTTACATTTAATGAAGGTACAACATTTAGCAACTCACATGGTTGATGATTAAAACATACACATCTAAGTATGTAGGCATCCAGGGTAAAGCTGTCCACATTGACCATCCTCCTCACCACCGGTTCTCACAGCTGTCGATCTGCAATCGTGACTGGGAAGACTACCCTGCAGTAGAGGGAGCTGAAAGCAAGGCTTGAAGAGCTTGTGGAGCGCAGCGTAGAAGGGATGACATTGATGGTGCGGAGAATGATGAGTTGGGAGGATATGAGTTGGTAAATGTTGCACCTTCATTAAATGTAACTATATTGCCACACTTAGAGGCGCCTCTCTTCTCTTTTATTCTCAGTTGAGACTTGACGCTACTTGTATATCAAAACATCGCTTGTACATCAAGTAAAAGTTTATTTTTTTATTTTACTTGTCTTGCAAAATGCTCTCAAACCAAGTTACTCTTAAACCAAGGTTTTACTTTATTTGGGATCCATGTTAAAGCTGAATATCACTAAAATAGACACCCTTACTCCAGTGATGTCCCACTTGCAGGACCTTGTATTAAGCAGCTGCCTTGCTGAATCATGAATAATAGGTTGGCCACTTGGCATGGGTGATATTCAGTGAATGCTTTGTGTAGCACCCACTTAGGTGCTTGGTTAGTTAAATTTAGTTAATGGCTCACTGTAATCAATTGAGCTGCATGTGATTATTTCGGTCTGTTCTGTGTTTCCTTGGCTGCAGGGTTGGCTGCTTCCTCCTGTCTGTCTGGAGGGTTTTGGAAGATAGTGGGCTGGGAGAGTCAAATCAGCAGCAGAATATTTATGCACAGAAACAGTAGAAAATGTAAGGAAGTGGGCATTTAAGTGGTGATTCCCTGCTGATATAGCATACACATAAATTCGTAAAAACAAACATTTAATTAAATATACATAGCAGATACATATCCAAATACATAAAGGGGACTAACAAAGAGTCCCCTATATCTATAAAATTACTACATGTGTAACAAAACATAAAATGGTATAATATGAAAACTTGTCACAGCATAATGTCAAATGGGTGTTGTATGAGGCCTGCTAACATTTCCCGACACAATGGCTGCTTCCTCAGGGCTTCATTCTATAGAGTATAACTCCACACCTATGCTCAAAATTGTCTGGCACGTCCAAGCTAAGGGGAGACCAAAGAAAAAACTGTCCAGTCAGCCACCAATATACATTAAAGGAAACACAGCTATATCAGAAGATACATGGTATTTACCCTCAAACCTGGACATGATGAGCCACTCAAAATTCAATCAGGTTAGGCAATCCCTGCAACAACCACATATCATAAAATGGCTCAGTCAGTCAAAGGATCCTTATTCAATATTGAGATATGTATCCCCCACCAATGACCAAAATAAAAGGTAAAGATATCTCAGATCTCTGCAAAATGCATGGAAATACCTCCCATATGTGGAGGGGACAGAAACGATAACAATCCGGGCCTCTCGAGGAAACCCTGCCTGATGAGCAGGACTGCGGGTTCCTCAGGTGACCCGGATACTTATCGTTTCTGCCCCCTCCATATATGGGAGGTATTTCCATGCATTTTAGCAACTCAATTGCTTCTTCTTAAATCTTTGAGCACTAACAGCAGTGCGACATCTAAAGTGCTAACGTGTTTCGGCCGCAGCCTTCCTCGTAGCTTTTTGCAGAGATGTGAGACCTCTTTACCCTTTATTTGTGTCGTTGGTGGGCGATATATAACTCAATATTGAATAAGGATACTTTGACTGACCCATTGGATGATATGCACGTGATTACCTAACCTCTGATTGAATTTTGAGTGGCTCCTCATATCCAGGATTGAGGGTAAATACCATGTATCCTCTGATATAGCTGGGTTTCCTTTCATGTATGTTCGTGGCTGACTGGATGTTTTTTTCTTTGTTTTCTCCTTCTCCCCTTTGGACGCGCCAGACAATTTTGCATAGGTGTGGAGTTATTTTCTATGGAATAAAGCCCTGAGGAAGCAGCCATGGGAAATGTTGGCAAGTTCCATACAACACCCATTTGACATTATGCTGTGACAAGTTTTTATATTATACCATTTGATGTTTTGTTACACGTGGTCATTTTATAGATATACGGGACTCTTTGTTAGCCCACTTTATGTATTTGGATATGTATATTTCAATAAACGTTTGTTTTTACAAATTTATGTGTATGCTATATCATCAGGGAATCTCATCACCTAAATGCCCACTTCCTTACATTCTCTACTGTTTCCTTGTACATTTTTAGGGCTGGGATTCCCTGTTAGCAAACAAGCCTGTTTTGAGCTTGAGGCTTTGACTATATATTCGTACAGTGCTTTACACAGAATATTTATGCAGGCCAAGGAACTCCCTGGGAAGAGGTACCCAGGTGGTGGCTGAGAGGGAGCATAAATACTCAGCCTGAGAGCAGAGGGGTTCTTGTCCTGGAAGAGCTGATCCCAGCCTCGAGGGCTGCTTCTCTTCTGGGTAGATCAGCCAGGGTTTCACTGCTCATCGAGCTCCCAGCTATTCTCACTGAGGCGCCTATTTTGCTGCTATGTGAGGGACTTGCTTTTGGGTATCTGGTCTGAAGAATTCAGAGAAGGGATGTCTGGAAGATATTGAAAGGTTGCATTCTAATATCCAAGGACATAAGTGAGTACAGACTGGTGTGAGAGGTCCCTGAGACTGTGTGCTGTTATACCTCTTGTGTTAGAGTCAGCGTTGCTCAGAGGACATTATCTACAGTGTCCTTGTACAGTTAAGTCCAATATTTGCTGCAAGCAAGGACTGTGCTCAGATTCCTAGGAGAAAGATTAGTGTCCTCAAGTTTCTGCTTAAAGTTACTGGAATATCCCACAGCTACCCTAAACTTATCCAAGATCAAGTTTTTTTGCACTAAAGCATGCCGTTAAATCAGTCTTTTTCAACCAGGGTGCTCAGGCACCATGGGTGCCTTGAGGTTTCTTCAGAGATGCCTAAAAATTGACCAAAGATTGTATACAAGACAGCTTGTGGATGAAGACTGCCTTTTAGTTACACTAAGGGCTAGTTTCAGGGGCGGACTGACAACTCATGGGGCCCCCGGGCAATAGGATATTATGGGGCCCCTAAGCGATAGGCGAAGATTATGGGGCCCCCAGGCAATAGGAGATTATGGGCCCCCTTTTTGCAATAGGAGAAGAGTATGGGGCCCACAGTTAATAGATTATGGGGCCACACAGCACACACACACACACACACACACACACACTGAAAAGGTACTGGAGAGGCGAAGCAGATATAATCTTGGGATTTATTTAAATACTGATTCTTACATACTGTCCCTGGTTTTACTGAGGCTGGCAACCCTGATGGGGCCCCTTGGTGGCATGGGGCCCTCGGGCAGTTTACACTTTCTTCAAAACAAGGCTTCCGACATGCTTTGTCAAAGCTCTCTGAACACCAGTCAAAGCCACTGTCACTAAATAAAATGCTTAGCTTACAGTCCTGTTTACACCTTGCCTTTGCTTGGTGCTTTGGTGGAGCTTCAATGGGGCTTCGATGAGGCTTCGAGCTAGCTTTGCCATAGAGTTCTATGGAGGCTTTGAAGATGCTTTGAAGCACCACTAAAGCTACATGGGGTATAATTTTTGAAGCAAAGCCGAAGCAAAGCGAAAGCAAGGTGTAAACAGGACTGTAAGCTAACCATTTTATTTAGTGAAAGGAGCTTTAACTAGCATTCAGAGAGCTTTAACAAAGCCTATAAATGAGTGTAAATGAGCCCTTAATCACAGGTTTTTATTGTGTACCATTACAACCTTCTAGCTGCTGCTGTCCCAATGCCCAATGGCATCATCAGTTGATAAGCAGGATAGCATCCTTGTTTTACCCTACTCTGCCCTTCTCAGTCAGCCTTGGGGTTACATTAGTTACATTAGCTGAGTGATGGAGAAACAGTGAAATACTAGTCAGTATCAATTTGTAATCGTGTATTTTCTTTGGAAGAATAAATCACCTCTAACATTGGGTGTCTACATAGTTTACATAGTAGGTGAGGTTGAAAGAAGACCCATGTCCATCAAGTCCAACCTATGTGTACGATTATATGTCAGTATTGCATTGTATATCCCTGTATGTTGTGGTTGTTCAGGTGCTTATCTAATAGTTTTTTTGAAACTATCGATACCCCCCACTGAGACTACCACCTGTGGAAGGGAATTCCACATCCTTGCCGCTCTTACAGTAAAGATCCCTCTATGCAGTTTAAGGTTAAACCTCTTTTTAGCCCCACCAGAACACACTACAGCATGTACTTGGATGGTCTCTGCCGACTTCTGACCAGAACTGCGCAGAGCCGAGTGTCGCAGACACATTTATAACTAGAACCTTTTCCTGTCACTGCCTCTTACTGGAAGGACAAAATACTGGCCACCAGGAAAAATTCTGACGGTTGGCAAAACTGAACCCCCTCCACCAGCCATGATCCATCTGCATTGCACCTATATCTGTGGATTCCAACCTCTCAACACCCCCATCAACAGGTGAATTACACGTCCCCCACACTCCGCTTGAGTGCTTCCATCAGTATACCGCTTCCTAAGTCCTGGAACACAAGTCCAATGGATCTGGCTATAGGAGCCCCCAAGAACTAGACAACACCAGTCTTGGAGTACACCAGGAATAATCTTTTATTTGAGATGTTCCACAAATATACACAGTAGGATGACTAAAACCTAACCTAATTAGCATGAGCTATTTATCTAATCATTGAACCAGACTAGTTGTCTGAGAGATAGGACTTTTCAGGGTAAGACTTTGTCTCCTAGCTCACTGATTGACTATTCAATACACATTATCATAAACATAAACACAGGGTTAATTAGCACAAACAACAAAACAACAATAGGTGAAATACACTTTAGAATCTGTGTCAAGCCAGACTAGACTCATTTACATTATACAACAAAACAGACAAGTGGCTGGAGTTGATGACATCAGCATCCAAGAGTTTGTGTCCTAACAGTATGATTTAGTCCATTGCTAACATGGCATTTACATGTCCAGAGTCTGTGTGTCTTGGGGGGGGGGGGGGGTGGCATGTACCTGACTCCAAGTAAACCCACCTCAGGGGTCCCCAGGCATACAGCTCACAAAGGGCACTGTTCCCCCAAATACCAGGGCCCATAATCGCAAGGCAAAAGGCTTGCATTCAGTCTGTCACAGTACTATTTATCCCCTTCTCGACCAGCCACTGCAGTTATTGTGCAAGAGCCATCATAGGTGTACATCGGCCCTTTAAGAAGCTGTAGCAGGCATGCGTGCATTCAGGCGGAGCCGATGCACATGCCCGGGGATGCAATGACAGCACCTGTGATCGTTAGTGACAGAGTGAGAACCGGGATCTGTGAGTGTAAACACATAAATCCTGGTTCTGTCAGGGGAGAGGAGAGAGATTGTGTGTTCCTACTAAGTAGGAACAACAATCTCTCTCCTCCTCTAGTCAGCTACATTCCCCCCACAGTTAGAAACACACATAGGTAACACATTTAACCCCGTGATCGTTACCTAGTGTTAACCCCTTCCCTGCCAGTGGCTATTTATACAGTAATCAGTGGCTATTTATAGCAGTGATTGCTGTATATATGTCAGTGGTCCCAAAAAAGTGTCAAAAGTGTCCGATTTGTTCACCACAATGTCTCAGTCCTGATAAAAATCGTAGATCATTGCCATTACGAGTTAAGACATTTTTTTAAAATAAAAATGCCAGAAATCCATCCCCTATATTGTGGACACTATAACTTTTGCGCAAACCAATCAATATACGCCTATTGTGACTTTTTTTTACCAAAAATATGTAGAAGAAAATATATCGGCCTAAACTGATGAATACATTATTATTATTTTTTTTTTTGGGGGGGGATATTTATTATAGCAAAAAGTACAAAATTGAAGCTTTTTTTGTTTATAGCACTAAAATCAAATACCACCAAAAGAAAGCTTTATTTGTGGGGAAAAAGGACATACATTTTGTTTGAATACAACGTTGTACGACAATTGCGCAACTGTCACTAACACAGTGCCGTATCGCAAAAAAAGGGCCCCTGAACTCTGCACTCTGTACACAGTGCACCCCTGAACTTTGCACTCTGTATACACTGTACCCCTGAACTCTGCACTCTGTATGTAGCATACTCCTAATTGTGCACTCTGTATGTTGCGCACTCCTAACTGTGCACTCTGTAGCTCACTCCTAACTGTGCACTCAGGAGTGCGTTACATACAGAGTGCACAGTTAGGAGCGCCCTACATACAGCGTGCACAATTAGGAGCGCCCTACATACAGAGTGCACGCTGTATGCAGGGCGCTCCTTATTGTGCACGCTGTATGTAGGGCGCTTCTAATTGTGCACGCTGTATGTAGGGTGCTCCTTATTGTGCAATTAGGAGTGCTCTACATACAGAGTGCACAGTTAGGAGTGCGCTACATACAGAGTGCACAGTTAGGAGTGTGCTACATACAAATTGTGCACTCTGTATGTAGCACACTCCTAACTGTGCACTCTGTATGTAGAGCACTCCTAATTGTGCACTCTGTATGTAGCACGCTCCTGATCCCCATTCTGACAGGGGACATGTCTGAGATCTACTGTTCTCAGTGATTGGGAACAGTGATCTCTGTCATGTCTCAGGCAGCCCATCCCCCCTACAGTTGGAACACACCTAGGGAACACAGTTATCTCCTTGATCGCCCCCATTGTTAACCCCTTCCCTGCCAGTGTCATTTTTACATTGATCAGTGCATTTTTATAGCACTGATCAATGTAATAATGTCACTGGCCCCCAAACAGTGTCATTAGGGGTCAGGTTTGTCCGCCGCAATGTCTGTCCCACTAAAAATGGCAGATCGCCGCCATTACCTGTAAAAACAATAAAAAATAAAAGTCCCTAAATCTATCCCATAGTTTGTAGATGCGATAACTTTTGCGCAAACCAATCAAAAATATATGCCTACAGACATTTTTTTTTTACCAAAGATATGTAGAAGAATATATATCGGCCTAAACTGATGAATAAATTTGTTATATATATATATATATATCTCTAAATGATTTTTTGAAGAAAAAAAGTCAGATGAAGCCCACACACGATCGTATTATTTGACAGAATGATTCCGTCTGACCTTTTCAGCCGGAAAGTGCGGTCGTGTGTATGCGGCTTCATAGGTCAAATGGGATCTGTCAAACAAAAAAAGTAACCAAGCTCTATAAATCACGTGAATAATTCATCTGCAAATGTATGGTGAGATTCGACCAGCTATAGATAGATCCCCTTGTTTTTTGGAAGTAATGATAAGTAAACATCTTCTGTGTTATGAAGGTAATGCTGTACTTACAAGGAGCACTGCTGCCTGCTAGCATTTATTAGGATTCCATGAATTCCCTCTGTATATTTGTCTCTGTGCGGAGGTGGATGTGGGTTGAGGCTCCAGCTGTCAGGTCTTTTCTGGCTCATGTGACAGCGGCCCCCACCAGCAGCCTGTCTAACACTGCAGAGAATGCTTCAGTTCCAAATTTACCCAGGTCCCCTCCTAATTTCGACATGAAGATTGGTAGCTGTTACTTGATGGGTACGAGTCACTGTATTTAACCATCCACAAGAAACCCCTTTCAAAATTAAAACACCAGCAGACATACAAGTCAACAGTTGAACACAATTGCTAATTACATTCAAAAGATGTATAGGTCTCATTTTTATAGGATCACATGATGGGTAACTATATTTTAATATGTTTCTGATCCTGAGAGGAGATAATTTCCTGAGCACAGCCAACGTCCACTTGGGGATTATCATACTCTTGAAATCTTTTGGCCTAAAATGGTTGGGGACATCAGCTTACATGCATCTATTTTTTTTGTTTTAATGAAACGTCAGACTGGTCTGCATAAACACGATTAAATTGTGTGATCATTAACATTAAAAATAAGGAACAACTTGACTTTTACTAACCCCCCCCAATAGCCTACCCTACCTAGACCTAAAACTTAGTCTGAGCTAGAACCCCATCCAGGAGGATATTTACCTTTTTGTGACAGAAGAAGCCCCCTTCATCCTTCATGCAGAAATTATCCAGGCTACACCTACACAGTAGCTACCCATAGACTTGAATTGGCCTGTATTTCTAGTATCTTGAAACAGTATGGTCCCATTAAGACTATAGGCTGGGGTGGTGCCAGAGAAGATATCTGCACCGAGGAAGCCACTTAGTCTGAGCTAGAACATCGGCCAAGTACATACCTACCTCTTCATAACAGCAGCAGCCTCTGTGCGGAAATCTATCAGGCCGCAGTGGCTATCCATAGACTTGAATGGGGCCATACTGCTAGCGTCTTGAAGGAGTTTGAGCCCCTTCAAATCTCTACAAACTAACTGCTCAGGTGGTGAGTACCAGAGAAGATATCTGCACTAAGGAAGCCACAGAGACTGAGCAATGCCTCGTTTAAACCTAACCGCCCCCCTTAAGCTGCAATAGGCAGCAGACAGCTGATTCGGAAGCGCCACAAACGCCATTTGATGGCAAAATGGGGTTAAAATCACTTGCTCACTGCCTCTCAGTAGCCTCTAAAGTACAATCTGAAGGTGGCTTGGGCTTCAGAGGCAAGGAAAATTTAGAAGCACACCTAAATATACCCTTAAAGTAGCAGCCTCCTCCATTGTTTACATTCCTCATGCAGAAATCTTCTGGTCCACCCATACACAATGGCTACCAAAAGATTTGAATTGGGTTTTACTCCTATAGTCTTGAAGGAGTTTTGCTCCATTCAAATCTATAGGAACGAACTATTCAGGCTAGAGAAGATATCTGCACCAAAATGGCTATTCAGTCTAACATAGCGCTAACATAGCGCTGTTCGTTTGATGTTGCACCTCCATATTATGCCGATGTTGCACCTCCATATTATGCCGCCTCAGCTCCCGTGTTGGGGTCTATATCCGTGGCCTGCCCTGCGCCGGTCACCATGAGCTGCGTAGGCAGTTTGGGTTGGTGAGTGTGTTTGGTGAGCCATCTATTGACATATACAGGGCCGGTGCAACCACTAGGCGGATTAGGCGGCCGCCTAGGGCGCACTGCCACCTAGGGGCGCTGCTGACCCTTGCCTCATCTCTTCCTCCTTGTCGCTCCCCAGGCTCCCAGCAGGGCTGTTGATAGAGGGGCCCCGGGACAGCAAGGCGCTCAGTGCAGCGGGCGGGTGTTATTAAGCAGAGCGGTGTTCAGCTTCCCCCTCTCCATCCCACGGCTTTCACATGATGGAGGGAGAGGGACAGACCAGTGTGTCAGGCAGCCAATAGCGCTGCTCTTCTGAGTGGGAGGGCATGACTTCTACGTTGCTCCGCCTCCCACCACCCCATTAGCCAATCAGATTGCCCAGCCCGCCACATTTGATCAGAAGATGCCAGTGACCAGAACAGGATGAGATGCAGAGGATCCGACATACCTGAGAAAGAAGAAGGTATGATCATGTCACACACTCACTTTTAATGCAGAAGTGTAATAATCGGTGTGTTCTCCTGTCCTGTGTGTAGATTAGACAATGATCAGGATGACTTCCCCTCTATCTTCTCACACAGCTTTTTATCTGTGTTTGTATTTGCACAGCACAGTGACTGATGATTAGACTTCTGCAAGACCTTCAAACTTAAGCTGTTTCTATAGTTATTTGTGCCCGAGTTGGTGTCAGCCATCCCTGATTTATCTAACTTTCCTTGTTATCTTTGAAGGAATTAGCTGGTCAAGCTGGGAGCTTCACAGACATGTTAACTATTTACTGTCCTCCTGTGCTTGAGAAATGACTGTTAAAAATATGTTTTTTTTTTTGCCACTAATAGTTATATCTTGTAAACCCCTGTTTGCAGTGATCAATGTTTTTCCACACTGCTAGGACACACTTGTACTATGTCTGCAGTCTTTAACCCTCTCCTGTACTATGTCTGCAGTCTTTAACCCTCTCCTGTACTATGTCTGCAGTCTTTAACCCTCTCCTGTACTATGTCTGCAGTCTTTAACCATCTCCTGTACCATGTCTGCAGTCTGTGACCATCTCCTGTACCATGTGTGCAGTCTGTGACCATCTCCTGTACCATGTGTGCAGTCTGTGACCATCTCTTGTACCATGTGTGCAGTCTGTGACCATCTCCTGTACCATGTGTGCAGTCTGTGACCATCTCTTGTACCATGTGTGCAGTCTGTGACCATCTCCTGTACCATGTGTGCAGTCTGTGACCATCTCCTGTACCATGTGTGCAGTCTGTGACCATCTCCTGTACCATGTGTGCAGTCTGTGACCATCTCCTGTACCATGTGTGCAGTCTGTGACCATCTCCTGTACCATGTCTGCAGTCTGTGACCATCTCCTGTACCATGTGTGCAGTCTCTGACCATCTCCTGTACCATGTGTGCAGTCTCTGACCATCTCCTGTACCATGTGTGCAGTCTCTGACCATCTCCTGTACTATGTGTGCAGTCTCTGACCATCTCCTGTACCATGTCTGCAGTCTTTAACCCTCTCCTGTACTATGTCTGCAGTCTTTAACCCTCTCCTGTACTATGTCTGCAGTCTTTAACCCTCTCCTGTACCATGTCTGCAGTCTGTGACCATCTCCTGTACCATGTCTGCAGTCTGTGACCATCTCCTGTACCATGTCTGCAGTCTCTGACCATCTCCTGTACCATGTCTGCAGTCTCTGACCATCTCCTGTAGTATGTCTGCAGTCTCTGACCATCTCCTGTAGTATGTCTGCATTCTCTGACCATCTCCTGTAGTATGTCTGCAGTCTCGGACCATCTCCTGTAGTATGTCTGCAGTCTCTGATCATCTCCTGTAGTATGTCTGCAGTCTCGGACCATCTCCTGTAGTATGTCTGCAGTCTCTGATCATCTCCTGTAGTATGTCTGCAGTCTCGGACCATCTCCTGTAGTATGTCTGCAATCTCTGATCATCTCCTGTACTATGTCTGCAGTCTCTGACCCTCTCCTGTAGTATGTTTTGCAGTCTCTGACCATCTCCTGTAGTATTTCTGCAATAAATGGGGCTACAGGCACAGTAGGTGGTAAGGGAAGGTGTACCTAGGCATGGTGGATAGTGAGGGATGGGGGGCCCAGGCATGTTGGGTGGTTAGGGAAGAGGGCTGTAGGTGCAGTGGGTGGTCAGGCAAGGGAGGCTACAGGCATAGTAGATAATGAGGAAAGGGATCCCAGGTGCAGTGGGTGGTAATGGAAAGAATGCCTAGGCACAAGTGGTGGTTAAGGCGGGGCTGTAGAGAAAATTTGAATGTAGCATACAGGGCAAGGGGCTTCATAATCCAGGGCCCACCAAAATCCTCAGCACCAGGCCTATGATGCTCCTAATCCAGGCCGAACGATCAGGCCACCGCAGGTCGCCCTTGCAATCGGGCCCTGGGGTTCCGCCGCTAATATAT
Source organism: Lithobates pipiens (assembly GCF_037356315.1). Lineage (NCBI taxonomy): Eukaryota > Metazoa > Chordata > Amphibia > Anura > Ranidae > Lithobates > Lithobates pipiens. The sequence goes on along the minus strand of NW_027507685.1, from coordinate 187,571,566 downwards.
TTTTTATAATGGCACACAGTGAAGTAATTAAAAAGTGGCATTATAAAAAAAAATTGTGACAGATTGTCACACAATACACACTGGGATCTGTGATCAAAGAGTGTATTGTGCTATTATTTAATGACACTGCACAAAGCCATCACATTTTTCTTTTTGAATTTTTTTTTGGGGGGGGGGGGGGCGCAAGTAGCTGGTCTTGCCTAGGGTGCAAAATAGTCTAGCACCGGCCCTGGACATATAATATCTTTTATAATTCTATTTTAAATATTGATATATCTTATATACCTTTATAGGAATCTCTGGTACATTTGCTCCTGACAAGTGGAAAAATCCACGAAACGCGTCGAGCTATACTTGATGACACAGTTGTATTCCATATGAATTGATCCCTACCCAGCTTTTATCAACATTTTTTGATATTGTTCTTAGATTAGCCAATAGATCTGTATATACCCTGTGGGTGCATATGCCAGTTTTGGGTCTGTCGCTGTGGCATTTTTTTCGCCATAGCATTTATAATTTGTCAAAATCATTTTCTCCTTTTCTATTTATTGATTTGACTTTGATCTTATATCGTTTTGATTATATTATCTTACTCATTATGTTCAGGCCTTATGTGCAGTATATATGTATATGAAATAAATTATATTCTTTATGATTCTAGATTAATGTCTTCAATTAAATATTTAAATATCATTCATTTACAGTTTGTCTTTACTATACAATTGCTTCATCTAAAAGTCCCAAACCCCCTTTACAGTTTTTACATAGCGCTAACATTGTTCCTCAACCAGGTGCATACATATCTCTCTGTGACAATGGCAATCTCCTCCATTGTTTACATCCTTTTTGCAGAAACTTTCCAGGCCACACCTGAACAGTAGTTAATTGTTAGGTAATAGAGCTACAGTTCTAGAGAAGATATCTGCAACAAAGAGGCCACCGAGTCTGAGCTAGAACACAATTGAAGTGCATACTTACCACTCCATGACAGTGGCAGCCTTCTCCATTGTTTACATAATTTGTGCAGAAATCTTTGAGGCCACAGCTACACAGTTGATACACATAGTCTTGTGTAGACTTGAACCAGGCCATACTCAGACATGAATGGAAATGTATTTCTAGTTTCTTGTAGAACTGCTCAGGCAGTGCCAGAAAAGATATCTGCTCCAAGAAGGCCATCTAATCTGAGTTAGAACCTCACCCAAGTGCATACTTACCTCTTAGTGACAATGACAGTCTCCTTCCTTGTTTACATCCTTTGCCCAGAAATCTTCCAGGCCACCCCCACACCCCTATCAATACATTAATGAGGCTGTACTCCTAGTGTCTTTAAGGAGCATGACCCAATTTAACTCTCTAGATACTAACTGCCCAGGCTGTGCCAGAGAAGATATCTGCAGTGAGGAGGCCACCTAGTTTAAGCTAAAACCTCACCTGTGTTCCTGAGCTTGGCTGTGTGAATCCATAGATACACAGTGTGGCTAACTCAAGCCCAATTCCCCCATCCCTAACCCCATTTGACTGACAGCCTATGGCTCCCTCTGGTCTCAGAGACTTCTGCGAATGCAGGAAAAGAGCATTGCTGCTGTACACGGGAGAGGGCTTGAACCAAGAGAGGTAAGTGTTTATGGGTGGCTGGCATGGGGGGGGGGGGGGGGAGAGGTGGGATTGTGGACTGGTGGACTGGTATTGGCTTTTTTTTTTTTTACTTAATGCATTAAAGTGAAAAAAACTTTTACCTTTAGAACCAGTTTTAGACACTGCAAATGATACAGGAGTATAAAAACTGGCAAGGAGCAGGACAATTAATAAAACATCCAAAAATCCAGAAGACAGTAAAACAGTGTTTTTTTATAAAATCTATATTGTTGGAAATCGGCGTTCATTTTGGCTGCAAATTTTGTTTTAGTCTTAGTTTTTTGACTAAAATAGCATTTTAGTTTTAATCCCATTTTAGTCTTCTGCAATTGTTTTCGTTTTAGTCGTAATTAGTTAATTAAATCTCCAGTACATTTTAGTCGACAAACTAATTTTAGTCTTCTAAAATCTAATGGGTGTAATTAAAATTGTAATGCATTATTTCTCTACAATTTCCAAACTCATTATATAGTGCTGGAATAAAAAACCGAATATGTTATTATTTGACGTCAAAATTAGCACTGGTCTGTAGTGCATGTTCAAATTTCAATTTAGTTTTAGTCATACTCTCTTGACTAAAATACCATTTTAGTTTTAGCCTTATTTTAGTCAACTAAAATAGTATTAATTTAGTAGACAAAATTAATACTGTTGAAAATTCAAACATGCTACACAAAGTATCCTACCCTATGCAATATGTTTAATGGTAATGTAAGGTAGGTTTAGGGTGAGGTGGCCTTAAAGTAAAGCTTTTTTTATTCAGCATTGAAATGTCCCAATATCAAAACTAGCATATAATAATTTCCCCCGTTGAACCTAGGGTTAAAGTGAATTGTCCAGATCTGCTGTGAGTTTCATAGTTTCATAGTTAGTAAGGTTGAATAAAAACACCAGTCCATCCAGTTCAACCTGAGTGAGTGTCTACAATTGTCCCTATCCCTGTACATTGCACACTCTCATCGGTCCCTACCCTCAAGGAGCCCACAATAAATAATAATGAGTTCTAACTTAGGTTAATCATTTCGGTAGTTCTTAATAACAATATTAATTTTACTCTGAATATTTTTAGTCATTAAATTGTTACTGAAGCGTCTGTGATGTCCCTCTTACTGTATTTTCTCATTGCTCATGGGTCGTCTCTATTAGTGATGGACGAACTTCCGACGGGACGTTTCGCGAACGCGAAACGCGAACGGACACAAACGTTCGCGAAAACGACCGTTCGCCGCGGGCTCCATTGACTTCAATGGGAGGCGAATTTCGCAAACCTTTAGGTCGAATTTGCGGCCACGGGGTAATTATTAGGGGGTAGCACGTAGTCCCACCACCTGGACAATAGCATAATACATGTATGAGGTGAATTTGGGATCGATAACTACAAGCATTTTTTTTTTATTTGGGAAATTGTTCTGACAATTCAGGACTATGGAGCTAATGAAGGCAATGGAGGAGAGGGAAGGTCAGGGACCAGGGTAGGCAAACAAGAGGGTGCAGGAGATACAGAGCACTGACAGCAGCACCGTAATACAGAGCACTGACATCAGCACCGTGACATACAGCGCTGACAGCAGCTCCGTGACATACAGCGCTGACAGCAGCTCCGTGACATACAGCGCTGACAGCAGCTCCGTGACATACAGCGCTGACAGCAGCTCCGTGACATACAGCGCTGACAGCAGCTCCGTGACATACAGCGCTGACAGCAGCACCGTGACATACAGCGCTGACAGCAGCTCCGTGACATACAGCGCTGACAGCAGCTCCGTGACATACAGCGCTGACAGCAGCTCCGTGACATACAGCACTGACAGCAGCTCCGTGACATACAGCGCTGACAGCAGCTCCGTGACATACAGCGCTGACAGCAGCACCGTGACATACAGCGCTGACAGCAGCTCCGTGACATACAGCGCTGACAGCAGCTCCGTGACATACAGCGCTGACAGCAGCTCCGTGACATACAGCGCTGACAGCAGCTCCGTGACATACAGCGCTGACAGCAGCTCCGTGACATACAGCGCTGACAGCAGCTCCGTGACATACAGCGCTGACAGCAGCTCCGTGACATACAGCGCTGACAGCAGCTCCGTGACATACAGCGCTGACAGCAGCTCCGTGACATACAGCGCTGACAGCAGCTCCGTGACATACAGCGCTGACAGCAGCTCCGTGACATACAGCGCTGACAGCAGCACCGTAAGCAGCCCCAGGAGGAAGTCAGCACAGCACAGGGATGGTGTGATCCCCTCATAATAAGAACCCCCAGGAGGAAGTCAGCACAGCACAGGGATGGTGGGAGCCCCTCATAATAAGAACACCCAGGAGGAAGTCAGCACAGCACAGGGATGGTGGGAACCCCTCATAATAAGCAGCCCCAGTAGAAATATGACACCGCTCAACCTCTTCAAAGAGGAGGGTAGGGGCATATAGTACGGTGTGCTTTTTTGGGTCAGGGAAGTGAGCCAAATGAATTAAGAAGGTCTGTGTGCTTGATTCCAAAAATTGTTTATAGACATATACATGGTCTACTGATCACATGTGTTGAATTCCTCCGAGATCCATGCCTCATTCATTTTTAGAAATGTGAGGTAGTTAACACTGTGGTGAGCTAGGCGAGTACGCTTATCGGTCACAATCCCCCCTGCTGCGCTGAACGTCCTTTCGGACAGGACACTGGATGAGGGGCAAGCCAACAGTTCGATTGCAAATTGGGCAAGCTCTGGCCAGAGGTCAAGCCTGCCCACCCAGTAGTCTAGGGGTTCATCACTCCTCAGAGCGTCCACATCGGCCGTTAACCCAATGTAGTCGGACACCTGACGGTCTAGGCGTTCCCTGATGCTGGATCCGGATGACACCTGTCGATGGGTCGGCTGAAAGAATGACCTCATATCCGAAGTCACCAACACATCTTCAAACCGGCCTCTTCTTGCAGGCGCTGTTGGATTGGTACCCGCAAATCCTTCTCTGGGAGTGGGAATTGCTCCTCTGCCAGCGCACGCAAAAGCAGAATGCAGCATTTCTCGAAGCAAGGCCTGGAAGTGCTGCATTCTGACAGCCCTCTGCGACGGCGGTAACATTTCCGCCATTTTGTGTTTGTACCGGGGGTCTAAGTACGTTGCCACCCAGTACTGGTCCTTGACCCTCATGCTTTTTATACGGGGGTCCCTATTAAAACACTGGAGCATGAAGGCCCCCATTTGCACTAAAGTGGAAGCGGTGTGGTGGCCTGGCTCCTGCTCATCATCCAGGATAATGTCGTCCTCTTCATTCTCCTCTCCCCATCCTCGCACAACAGGGATCCCAGAAAGGTTTAAAGCATGCTCTTCTTGCTCCTGCTCATCCGCCCCGGCACCATCCTCCTCTGACTCCTCATCAGACTCCTGTTGTTGACTTGTCTCAGATAGAGTAGCCCCCCCTGGGAATTCATCCAGCATTGCGACTTCCTCATCTTCCCGCTCCTGCTCCTCCACAGCCTGATCAATGACACGACGCAATGCACGCTCCAGAAAGAAGGCATAAGGTACCATGTCACTGATGGCGCCATGGCTGCGACTGACCAGTTTGGTGATCTCCTCAAATGGCCGCAGAAGTCTGCATGTGTCGCGCATGAGCAGCCACTGGCGCGGTGAAAAAAAACCCAGCTCCCCAGAACCGTTTCTTTCGCAGAGTTCATACAGGTAGACGTTAACTGCACGTTTCTGCTGGAGCAGCCTATCAAGCATATAGAAGGTTGAGTTCCATCGCGTCGGGCAATCGCAAATAAGACGTCTGACCGGCAGATGGTGTCGCCGCTGAATGTCAGCAAGGCGAGCCATGGCCGTGTAAGATCTTCTGAAATGGGCCGAGATTTTCCTTGCCTGCCGCAAGATGTCCTGGACCCCAGGGTATTTGACAAGGAATCGCTGCACGACCAAGTTTAAGACGTGTGCCATGCACGGCACGTGCGTGATTTTGCCCTGTTTCAATGCGCTAAGCAGATTGGCACCGTTGTCACACACCACTTTACCAACTGTCAAATTGAGCGGTGTTAGCCACTCATCTGCCTGTGAACGCAAAGCTGAAAGGAGTGCCGGGCCAGTGTGGCTCTTTGCTTCCAGGCACAACAGACGCAGCACGGCATGGCAACGTCTCACCTGGCATGTGGAATAGGTTCTGGGGAGCTTGGGCGGTGCAGTGGAAGAGACGCTAGCAGCGGAAAAGGAGGAGGCAGCTGAGGAGGAGAGGGAGGAGGATGGAGTAGGAGGAGGAGAAGAAGAGTCAGGCCTGCATGCAATCCGTGGCGGTAAAACCAAATCTACACGGGTGCCACGGGTTACATGCTTGACGGCCGTCAGAAGGTTCACCCAGTGGGCAGTAAAACTGATATACCTTCCCTGCCCGTGTTTGCTAGACCACGTGTCTGTGGTCAGATGTATCTTGGCACCGACACTGTGTGCCAGAGATACATTCACTTGCCGCTGAACATGGCCATATAGCTCTGGGATGCCCTTCTCTGAGAAATACTTCCTTCCTGGGACCTTCCATTGTGGTGTTCCAATGGCCACAAATTTGCGAAAGGCCTCCGAGTCCACCAGTTTATATGGCAGTAGTTGGCGGGCTATGAGTTCTGACAAGCCAGCCGCCAACCGTTGGGCAAGAGGGTTATCCGGCGTCATCATTTTTTTACGCTCAAACATTAGGCCCACGGAAGCCTGCCTTTTTGCAGAAAAATGTGAGCTTGGCGTGATGGAAGGTGGAGTGGAGGACAATTGTGAGGAGAGAGGAGAAGGAGAAGTAGAAGACGAGGCTGGACGGTGAGAGCCTGCAGTGTGGCTTTGTGTGTTCCGTTGCTCCCACTGGGCTCGGTGATGGCTGCTCATGTGCCTTCTTAAGGCGGTCGTCCCTAGGTGAGTATTGGGCTTACCGCGACTAACGCGTTGACTGCAAAGATTGCAGATGGCAACGCTATTGTCAGCAGCGGACACGTTAAAAAAAGCCCACACTGCGGAGCCATGTGCCGGTGTCCTGGGAGCGCCAGATGTGACCGTACATGGTCGATGACTCGCTCCTGATACATTTGCAGTCTGCTTTGTCCCTGCTGTGCAATGTAAGTCATTGCTGCTTCTCCTCCCTATCTGCTGGTCCATATCTCCCTCTGAACTCCCCTCCTCTTCCTCTCTTGTGGGCACCCACGTGACATCACTAGACACGTCATCATCAACGTCACCTTCCCCACCGCTATAAGTAGAGTAGGCAGCAACACCGGGGACCAACCTCCTCCTTGGGCTGATCTGGGTACTGGCGTCAGACTGCTGAGTAGCGCTTGTTGCTACCTCCTCTTCCTGATCCAATACCAAGAGTGGCTGCGCATCAGAAATGTCCTCTTGATATGGATCGGAAAATAATTCCAGTGACTCAAGCGGAAGGTATGTGGTGGTGGTGGTGGTGGTCGTGTTGTTGGTGGTAGTGTCTTTGGGGGTGCACATAGCAGAGAGTGAAGAAGAGGGTGCAGATCGAGAGGATGAGGAGGGTGCAGAAGAGTAAGGCTGAGCGAGCCACTCAACCAAGTCTGGTGCATCCTTTAAAGTAATTGAACGCACCTTCTGCAACTTCCCACTTTGGCTCAAGCCTGTTGCTCCTGCCCTACCCCTACCACCCCTGCGGAAGGGCCTGCCTCTTCCTCTGCATGTCATTTTTTAAATGACCCTGTGACAAAACTCTTAGTCCCTATACCGCTGAAGGACTGCTGCAGTATAGGTGAGCGGTCAGCAGTGGTGCACGTCAACCCTATCTATTGTGGACCTATAGCGGTCCTTACAGAACAGCAGACTGTACCGCACTCAAGCCTATGTACCGTAGCACCCTATACCAAGTTACCAGTCCTTATAAGAACTTTTGTGGACCAAGCAGGTTGTGTATTAGTGTTTAGCAGACTGTACGTCAGTCCCTATACCGCTGAAGGACTGCTGCAGTATAGGGCAGCGGTCAGCAGTGGTGCACGTCAACCCTATCTATTGTGGACCGATAGCGGTCCTTACAGAACAGCAGACTGTACCGCACTCAAGCCTATGTACCGTAGCACCCTATACCAAGTTACCAGTCCTTATAAGAACTTTTGTGGACCAAGCAGGTTGTGTGTTAGTGATTAGCAGACTGTACGTCAGTCCCTATACCAATGAAGGACTGCTGCAGTATAGGGCAGCGGTCAGCAGTAGTGCACGGCAACCCTATGTATTGTGGACCGATAGCGGTCCTTACAGAACAGCAGACTGTAACGCACTCAGGCCTATGTACCGTAGCACCCTATACCAAGTTACCAGTCCTTATAAAAACTTTTGTGGACCAAGCAGGTTGTGTGTTAGTGTTTAGCAGACTGTGCGTCAGTCCCTATACCGCTGAAGGACTGCTGCAGTATAGGGCAGCGGTCAGCAGTGGTGCACGTCAACCCTATCTATTGTGGACCGATAGCGGTCCTTACAGAACAGCAGACTGTACCGCACTCAAGCCTATGTACCGTAGCACCCTATACCAAGTTACCAGTCCTTATAAGAACTTTTGTGGACCAAGCAGGTTGTGTATTAGTGTTTAGCAGACTGTACGTCAGTCCCTATACCGCTGAAGGACTGCTGCAGTATAGGGCAGCGGTCAGCAGTGGTGCACGTCAACCCTATCTATTGTGGACCGATAGCGGTCCTTACAGAACAGCAGACTGTACCGCACTCAAGCCTATGTACCGTAGCACCCTATACCAAGTTACCAGTCCTTATAAGAACTTTTGTGGAACAAGCAGGTTGTGTGTTAGTGATTAGCAGACTGTACGTCAGTCCCTATACCAATGAAGGACTGCTGCAGTATAGGGCAGCGGTCAGCAGTAGTGCACGGCAACCCTATGTATTGTGGACCGATAGCGGTCCTTACAGAACAGCAGACTGTAACGCACTCAGGCCTATGTACCGTAGCACCCTATACCAAGTTACCAGTCCTTATAAGAACTTTTGTGGACCAAGCAGGTTGTGTGTTAGTGATTAGCAGACTGTACGTCAGTCCCTATACCAATGAAGGACTGCTGCAGTATAGGGCAGCGGTCAGCAGTAGTGCACGGCAACCCTATGTATTGTGGACCGATAGCGGTCCTTACAGAACAGCAGACTGTACTGCACTCAGGCCTATGTACCGTAGCACCCTATACCAAGTTACCAGTCCTTATAAAAACTTTTGTGGACCAAGCAGGTTGTGTGTTAGTGTTTAGCAGACTGTGCGTCAGTCCCTATACCGCTGAAGGACTGCTGCAGTATAGGGCAGCGGTCAGCAGTAGTGCACGGCAACCCTATGTATTGTGGACCGATAGCGGTCCTTACAGAACAGCAGACTGTAACGCACTCAGGCCTATGTACCGTAGCACCCTATACCAAGTTACCAGTCCTTATAAGAACTTTTGTGGACCAAGCAGGTTGTGTGTTAGTGATTAGCAGACTGTACGTCAGTCCCTATACCAATGAAGGACTGCTGCAGTATAGGGCAGCGGTCAGCAGTAGTGCACGGCAACCCTATGTATTGTGGACCGATAGCGGTCCTTACAGAACAGCAGACTGTACCGCACCCAAGCCTATGTACCGTAGCACCCTAGACAGACCAAGTTACCAGTCCTGATAAAGAGCTTTGTGGAACAAGTGAGTTGTGAATGATTAGCAGACTGCAGCAGAAGGGCAGCAGTCAAGTATAATATTCTTTCTATATTTGGAAGAAAGAATATTATACGTGTACAAGCCTATTACCGTACCACTGATACCAGTCCTGAAAAGAACCTTTGTGGAACTAATAGTAACAGCAAGTCTTTAAAATTATCCTCACTGCCTGACACACTGCTTCCTGCCTGTCCCTATACAAATTGGCAAAAAAGAGTAGGCTGGAACGATTAGCTGGAACAGCTCTTTTGTGGACCTGATAGTAACAGCTAATGATGATGATGATGATGATGATGAAGAAAGACTAATCTGGCTGAGCTGTCCCTAAAATAGCAGCATACAGCGCTCTGTCCCTTTATCTAAACTGACAAAAGAAACTCAGGCTGCTGACCTAACACCTATACCAGTCCTGAAAAGAACTTTTGTGTACCAAATAGCTAGCGTTTTCTCTGTCCCTACTCCACACAGGATCCTTTCCCTACAGTGACAGAAGAAAGAATGTAAAATGGCCACCGGATCGGGTGTATTTATAGGTTAGGGGGAATGTCCAAGTGTCCATGAGCTGTCATGTCTCAATTGGTTGTCCTGTAACACATGATAAACGTGTCACGAAAGGTTAAAGTTCTTGTATACATTAAACACGTAAGTCCGCCGGGGCGAACGACGGAAAAAGGCGTTCGAACCCGCGGACGGCGAAAGTCGGAAATTCGCCGCGAAACGACCGCCGGGCGAACCGTTCGGCCATCACTAGTCTCTATTCCCCTCCATTTTTGTTATATGCCTGCAAACTTCTCTAAACCATCCACCTTTAGAACATACCTCTGCTGTCCCTGGTCACCTCCAACCTAGTACATGTCTCCAGCATTCCCATTTCCTTTCACCACTGATACATGCCTCCAACATCATCTCCCGGGTGGATTCCCCCCCCCCCCCTTTCCACCCACAATACATATAAGGTCTACTCTACATCCAAAAAACAGTTGCATAGTTACATGGTTGGTAAGGTTGAATAAAAACACCAGTCCATCCAGTTCAATCTGTGTGTATGTTTAATCCAATACCATTCCCCTATATCTCTGTATATTGTATTCACTAAGATACCTTTCTAAGAGTTTTTGGAAATGATTGACACTCCCCACTGTCACCACCAACCAGGAGTTCCACATCCTTAACGCTCCAACAGTACGAATGTAAGAATGAACAAACGTAGTTTAAGGTTAAAAAGCTTCTTGTCCGACTTCATTGATTGGCCACGTGTTCTCCTAAGCAACCTGAGACGGAATAGTTTTCTCTCTATGCTAGAATCACCAATGATATATTTGTAGATCATTATTATATCCCCTCTTAAGCATTTCTTCTCCAGGGAGAATAAGTTTAATGCTTGTAGTCATTCCTTGTAACTGACATCCTCCAGTCCCCTTATGAGCTTTGTTGCCCTTCTCTGGACTCTCTCTCCAGTTCCAGCACATCCTTCCTGAGGAAAGAGCAAGCCTCCAATGTCACCAGTCCCCTCCATCTGTAGAATACGCCTCCAATGTTCCCTTATACCCTCTGATACATGCGTCCTACTTTCCTGATCCCCTTCCACTGTTTCCTGTCACCTTCTTGTCCAATATTGTCTTAGTATCCTCAATTCTCTAGACCTCCAATATATTCCTCCAGCATCTTCCCCTTGATCTTACCCCTACACAAATATATGCCTCAACCTTCTTTGGTCTCCTCTATCCCTAGAACAGTCCTGCGCCATTTCTGGATTCCCTCTTCTCCATTATATGTTTCTTGTATTTCCAATCTCCCCAACCCCTGATACAGGTCTCCGGTGTTCTTTTCCTGCCTCCCCACTCCGACCACCGATATTTCCTGTCCCCAAAACATCCAGTACTAGTTTACAGTATCTCCTCCACCTCTTATGCATGCCTCCAGTGTCCTTTCCACTTATTATACATGCCTCCAGTGTCCTCACCACCCTCTGCCCCTCCTCCAATATATTTCTTGGGTAGGCCAATCAACCCCACTTCTGATACATCCCTCCGACATCTCCAGCGCTTGTCTTCCAACCCTCAACACCTTACACCCTCTCCCAAAATAATCCCATTCATGCACAGACAGAAATTTACTAGTTGCAAAAAATCTTTTGCCCATTGTCCATCTCTATACAGGTGGTAAACACCACACAGAAGGCAAGGGATTTGCATTTTAATGTTGGCAACACAAACATATAATCAATCAATATTTTATCCTAAGAACAACATAATGAAACTGGAAGACATCTTATAAATTTAGGGTGCAGCAGTATGTAGCAAGCAATAAGAAATAAAATCAGGAGCATGCAGGATCCAATACATTAAACAATACAAAATAATAGACTGTGACTATTACAACTAGAAATACAGGTAAAAATACAGAAAAAAAATTGCAGACTTAGAGCTAAAAATACATAACTAAAAAGGTTTTCCACCAGGCTGTTAAAAGTATTTTAATTTTCCAAGTGAATAGCTTACTTACTATATACTCTTCTATCATCAATACCTGTTAGAATTGCATAGAAAATTAACCAACTCCTTTTAAGTTCTATTTTTACAGTATCTATTCGTACCAGGTTTTAGTAGCTTCTCCTTTGCAGTTAAATGTGCGATACCCCCACTAAACGTTTGTTATGTGTTCCCATTCACACAGTACACCTAAAATAATTAAAAACATATATTTATTTCTTTCTAGTTGTTTCTTTAGAGTAACTTTGTGCATAGAACACCTAGAGCAGCTTAGAATGAATGGCAATCCGAAGATAAGGGGCAAAGTGAACACTTTTTTTTTTCTTAAAGTGCATTAACCTACAATGCACCACTCAAACCTAGAGATCTTTAACCCTTTGTTAGGACAGACAGTGTGCACATCTGGTTTAGAACTGATAATGAGATCTGCCAGCACAGTACAGACAGGGTAATTATGATAAACATTATTTCCCAGCCCTTCCTAAACAATGTATATTATAAATGGCTATTAACATGTACAAGTAATCACACCAGAGATTGTTAATTCAGGGAATATTGTTAGGGGATCAAGACAGATTTTTTTTCTCCCTGTTGAAGCAAATGGGCTAATTTTTGCCTTCCTATTGATGAACTTGGAGCATAGGCTTTTGTATTTTGAGGTTTCTATTTATTTCTTCATTTTTTTTTCTGTTGGTCAAATTAGATTTGCTTTTTCAGCTTGACTATTTATGTAGCTTTGTTCTATCTTCTATGTTACACATGAAAGGGGATTTTTTTGATTTTTTTTTTCCAAATAGGATTTTTCAGAAAGGAGAAAGTAAGTAAAAAGGTAAGCAGAAATTTCATTTTTTTTTCTTAAGGCCACGTACACACGGGCGGATTGTCTGCCCAACTTAGTCCGCTGAAACGTGTTTCAGCGGACAATCCGCTCGTGTGTGGGCTTCAGCGGACTTTTTCAGCGGACAGTCTGGCGGACTAAGTCTTTCGGAATTTCCGTAATTTTGTCCGTCCAAACTTGGTTTCAGCGGACAGTCCGCTCGTGTGTAGGCAAGTTGGACGGACTAAGTATGGCGCATGCTCAGAAAGGATTTACACGCCGAAGGTTGCATTGCAGTGTATTGGACGTCGTATTTCTAGTCCCGTCGTACGTGCTGTACACGTCATCGCGCAAGCTTTCAGCGGACTGTCTGTTCATCGTGTGTGGTCAAGTCCGTTCATTCAAAAGTTGAACGGACTGTCTGTCGAATTGTCTCACGGCTTTAGTTGGGCAGACAATCCGCCCGTGTGTACGCGGCCTAAGTTATTCTATGTAAATGGGAACATGTAACATATATATAGGTGGTAAAGCGCTCCCCTCCACATAGCTGGTAATTTACTATTTAAAGCAAATCGTACACAATATTATAATGCGCAGTATAAAAACAGCAAAAAATGCATACATATATATATATATATATATATATATATATATATATATATATATATATATATATATATATATATATAAAAAATATATATATATTATATATATTTTTTCACATTTTTTGCTGTTTTCATACTGCAAATTTATAATATTGTGTATGATTTGCTTTATATATTCATTTATCAGCTATGTGGAGGGGAGCTGTTTAGCTATTTTGTATTACCCTGGAACACATATTGGGTATATGGCAGCAGACCCTCAAACACACTTATTTCTTTACATAGTAGTGCAGGGGACTACATTTTTTTCCTTTAAATATAAAGTAGGTGTTATTCCAATATGGCTGCAAAAGTGCTAACCTAATTTAAATCTGATGTATCTTAAACTGCTACAGTTTGAGAATAAACTCATGTACAGTAGATTTCTTATAACCATCTTAAAGAGCATTTTTTTTTTTTTTTAACAGCAACCAAAGTAACACAACACAGTATTCGTCCATAGATCTAGCTAGACACATTGTCATTTTAATTTTAAAAAGATGTGACGGCACAAATACTGAGCTCCAAATACAAAAATAAGTCATGCCCTATATCTCACCTGTACCACGTCTTGGTTGATTTTCTTGGGGTCCCTCTGTACAAGATCGATCTCTTTGGTGAGGGGCCCTGCATAGGGCTTGTTTTCCTTGGCAGGCTCGGGTTGCTGGATTTGGGCCATATTGTAAGCTTTGGGCAACCTCACCCTCTTCTCCCTCTATCACCGTTCTGTAGCTTGTGTCCCTGTGTCAGGCAGACCAGGGAGCTGGTAATATAAGTATCCTCTCCACCCTCTCCCACCTTAACCCATCCCTGACTAAGTGCCTCAGTGGAGTTGGACAAACCTCCTTTGTTTATCAGTAATATATTTAATGCAAAGAATACAAAGTGGTTATAATTTTAATTGGTAAATTGTGTTTTACTTTCTTTAATTGTCATTTTTTTTAATCCTTTTTTTTTTTTTGTCCTTTTCTTTAAAGAGCTACTAAATCCCCCCAAAAAGTAATATATTGTAGTTTAAAAAATAAAAATAGAAAATGTCTGCACACTGGTGGGTTTTACTTCCTTTTTATTTCCCTGCAAAGATAAAGCATAATGGGCTACTATGCACTGCATAGTAGTCCATTATGTGGCATCTACCTGAAATCGAAGCCCGCAATGCCACCATTGTCCCCACTAGCAACGAGCGTCCATCTTTACCCCCCTTCCTTCCGGGGCCACGAACTCCGGGTTTGTGACTGGCTGTAGTCGCGTGACGTCACTCTCGCCAGTCACGGCATGACCCCTATTAGAAACTATGCGCCCTTTCTAAAGTGCGCAAGCGTCGTAGTCATCGGCGCATGGCTTTTTTTTTTTAAATATCTCCTAAACCGTGGAGGTTTAGGAGATATTTTCAGCACCTACAGGTAAGCCTTAATATAGGCTTGCCTGTAGGTAAAAGTGGTTGTACAGGGTGCATAACCACTTTAATTCCTCATAAAAACAAGTCATAATCCTCCTATTACAGATCACACTGACACATATTTGTTGCCACACCATTAATAAATTATATATACAGTACTAGTTCGAATTCCGGCCACAACACCATCTGCCTGGAGTTTGTATGTTCTCCCTATGCATGCGTGGGTTTCCTCCGGGTACTCCTGTTTCCTCCCACACTCTAAAGACATGCTGGTAGGTTTATTGGATTCTGTCTAAAATGGCACCAGTATATGTATGAATGTGTGTTAGGGACCTTAGGGTTGTAAGCTTCTGAGGGCAAAGACCGTGTCATGGATCTGCCACCTAGGGGTTAAAATAGTGCAGACTAATTTCAGTGATTGGTAACAGGCTGCCTTATTTAAACACCTCAGCAGCACTGTGTCTTTGCTGTCTGGCCTGCAGCTCATACCTGTTCCCATGACTTCCTGTTCCTGTGATCCGATCTGTTTCCTGTGTTTGACCCGGCTTGTTTGACTACGATTGATCTCTGTTATCCTGGCCCTGGCCTGCCTTGTAACCACGCTCTGCTCTACACTGCTGGATATCCTGTTGTCGAACTTTGCCTATATCCTGACCATTCTCTGCCTGTCGTCTATATCTACATCTGATCATCTGTTACCAAACCCGGCTTGTCTGACTACGTATTCAGTGTTTCCCCAGCTTACCAGCCTGCTTCCTGTTTCCTGCTGAACCGACAAGACCAAGATGAACCAGGCACCCATACACCACCAGGCTCTTGCGGCCACTGTTGCAACATCGGTGGCCCTTGAGCCGGGGTTGTATGAGACAGCCTTCCCACCAGTGGCGGCCCGCACTGCAGAACGCCGACTAGCTTCCGCCCGTAAAATCACTGTGATTCTACGGGCGGGAGCACTGTCATTCTTAGACAGGCAGTCACTTCCGGCTTTCGGCTGCTTCACAAAACCCGGAAGTGACGTCGGCAGCTCCGTTCCTTAGCCCGAGCGGAGCTGCCAGACAGTGAGACAGGTGAGTCACCGCATAAAGGCTTTCTAGTTTCTACTTTGTTGAGAATGTTCATGCATTTAGCTGAATGAATGCAAAAAGCTTTCACAGCCAGAAAGGTTTCCCCAGGCCAGATGACTTTTACCGTGGCCAATCAGAGAATGAGCTCTGAAGGGGGAACTCCACGCCAAATTTCTGAAAAAAAATTTGACGTGGGTTCCCCCTCCGAGAGCATACCAGGCCCTTAGGTCTGGTATGGATTCCAAGGGGAACCCCCTACGCCGAAAAAACGGCATGGGGGTCCCCCCCAGATCCACACCAGACCCTTATCCGAGCACGCTACCCGGCCGGCCAGGAAAGGGGGTGGGGACGAGCGGGCGCCCCCCCCCTCCTGAGCCGTACCAGGCCGCGTGCCCTCAACATGGGGGGTACCTTGGGGGAGGGGGGGCGTTCGCCCCCCCCCACCCCAAAGCACCTTGTCCCCATGTTGATGAGGACAAGGGCCTCTTCCCGACAACCCTGGCCGTTAGTTGTCGGGGTCTGCGGGCGGGGTTCTTCTGCCGGGCCACCGCACCTTCTTATAGCTCTTTTACAGGCGGTGGCCCGGTCTTCTATCGCCGCCGCCACCGCCCGTTCTTCTTCTTCTTCTTCTCCTTCTCCAGGAGATGTTGCCTTGACGATCTTCCTGGCCGGAATGCCAGGGACGCGCTGCGCTGCCACTTATATAGGGACAATGGGGCGGTGTCACATGGGTTGATGTCACATGGGTTGGTCACATGGGTTGATGTCACAGTCGCCATGTGACATCAACCCATGTGACCAACCCATGTGACACCGCCCCATTGTCCCTATATAAGTGGCAGCGCAGCGCGTCCCTGGCATTCTGGCCAGGGAGATCATCGAGGCAACATCTCCTGGAGAAGAAGAAGAACGGGCGGCGGCGACAGAAGACCGGGCCACCGCCTGTAAAAGAGCTATAAGAAGGCGCGGTGGCCCGGCAGAAGAACCGAAGAGGGGGACAAGACCCCCGAAGTCAGGAGAAGAGGCCGGCGGCGAGGAAGAAAGCCGGACTCCTCCGCTAGCAAAAGAGCTACAAGAAGATAGCGGAGGAGTCCGGCGAGAAGACCCCCGGAGCTGTGCAATAAAATATTTTAACCCTGTGTTGTGTTTTTTTTGTACTTTTTTTCACAGGTGAATGGGTAGGGGTACATTGTACCCCATACTCATTCACATAGGGTGGGGGGCCGGTATCCGGGGCCCCCTTATTAAAGGGGGCTCCCGGATTCCGATAAGCCCCCCGTCCGCAGACCCCGACAACCAACGGCCAGGGTTGTCGGGAAGAGGCCCTTGTCCTCATCAACATGGGGACAAGGTGCTTTGGGGTGGGGGGGCCGCACGCCCCCATCCCCCAAGGCACCCCCCCATGTTGAGGGCACGCGGCCTGGTACGGCTCAGGAGGGGGGGGCGCCCGCTCGTCCCCACCCCCTTTCCTGGCCGGCCGGGTAGCGTGCTCGGATAAGGGTCTGGTGTGGATCTGGGGGGACCCCCCACGCCGTTTTTTCGGCGTAGGGGGTTCCCCTTGAAATCCATACCAGACCTAAGGGCCTGGTATGCCCTCGGAGGGGGGAACCCACGCCAAATTTTTTTTCAGATTACATAAGGGGCGTGTTTTATGAGAAGTGGGAGGGGCCAAAATGATGGGCGGGGTCATGATGGGCGGGGTCTGGCGCCCCCCCCCATCCAAAAACTTCACCAGCCGCCACTGCTTCCCACTGCACAACACATACCTGCCGGATGAGCCTAACAGACTGATGTGAATGTATAATGTATATATCAAGCGCTGCGTAAATTGACGGCGCTATATAAGTACCCGAAATAATAATATAGTGCAGTGCGATAACTCCAAAATAATACACTTGTATCCCACCTCTTTCAAAAGTGTGTGTGTGTGTGTATGTATGTATATATAATATATATATATATATATATATATATATATATATATATACACCGTATCTCACAAAAGTGAGTACAGCCCTCACATTTTTGTAAATATTTTATTCTATTTTTTCATGTGACAACACTGAAGAAATGACACTTTGCTACAATGTAAAGCAGTGAGTGTACAGCTTGTATAACAGCGTAAATGTGCTGTCCCCTCAAAATAACTCAACACACAGCCATTAATGTCTAAACCGCTGGCGACAAAAGTGAGTACAACCCTAAGTGAAAATGTCCATTGCCATTGGCTGTCATTGGACGGTCCAAGATGACGTCACACCTGCACATACACAGGAGTTCTGTCAGCTTTGGCATTGCCGAATCTGTTCAATGAGCTGTGTGTGCGCAGCTTGCTATACAAGTGCGAACAATCAGGTAAGTAACTTTAATGCAGAAGAGACAAAGCATGTCTCTTCTGCATTGAAAGTCCTGCTATTCTTATTCTGTAGCATAAAGTTTCACTTTAACGATTGCTCACAATGAAACATTCATGGCCCAGCAGGAACAGAAAACTGACTGCAAAGTAGAGACATTGGAGATTGGTTGCAGCTGCAGATCGACAAAGGTTTTCCAGTGCGTCCCTTCAACAGAAGTCTAGTGGGAACTGCCATAAACTGATCAAAATTTGTCTGGGTCAGCAGGAACTAGAACATTTTCAACCAATGTGCGACCATCCCTACTCATCAGAAGTCAATAGTTTGGCTGCAGCCGCTGATCAACAAAATATTCCCAATCGGCCAGCTGCTGATCAGTGTATTCTGACATCTGTAGGTCCTGCTGTCAGAATATAATGTCCCTGAAAGGAAAAAAAATATTTGTTTATGGCCAACAATATGTTGCATTGCAAGCGGATAAGGAATTTGGTCAGAACCATTGAAAGTAGAAATAAATCTAGGACAGCTCCATGCCAGGACACTTATCAGTGTTCAACCCATGGGATTTCCTATTTGGACAACCAAAAACAGAGAGAGAGAGACAGACAAAGCATCAAAACCAGTAGCACACAGGATACACAGACAGGAGCAACAGAGAGAAAGCAAAGTCAGAGCCAATAAAAGCTAACAAACTCAGCAGCCAAAGCCAATACCGGTCATATGAACAGGACAAGAAGCCAAAGCTGCTACAGGCCAGATAAAGATAAAAAAGATTGAAGGGACTAACCCAAACAGGACAAAATAGAAGCTGAGGTCAGAAAGTCAGTACAGGCCAACACCAATGCTGGCTGGGGAAGATGAATTCCCCAAATAGGCATAAACACAGAACAAATGAGACACAGGTGTACGAGAGGGATCTCGACTGATAGAAGAACCCTGACAAGGAAAGCAGAACAAATATAAAATATTATATGGAAGATGCAAACTTCCAAAACCCTGATTTTTGGGGCTCTCATGGACTCTGGAGCTTCAGTAAACATACATGCACCCAGCTGTAGGTGTTTGCAAAAGGTTCTGATGACCAGTTTAAGACGAAACAGGTTTGTTGAAAAAAAAAAAAATGTTGCAACAATTTAAATAAATCAATGAACATCTAAGTTCATTGTTTGTTAAGGTTCTTATTTATCCAGGTCATGATATACCTACAAGATATAACATAAAGGTTGCACTGCTCCAGGTAAAATCTCAGCTCTCCCCTTGCTCTGACAGAGTGCCGGGTGGAAGCCTTGGTCCGCAATCAGGATGTAGAGCAAAAAAGGCAAGAAGATGGTGACACGGCCGGTGTAGAAAAATTTTATATTAAAGTTTCATAAAAAAGTATGGAACAAGATGTGCACATAGCAATGGCCTCGCGGTTCGCCCGGTGGTCGGTTCACGCCAAATTTTGCGTGTTCACGATTCGCCAAACCGGCAGACTTTTGGCGCTGTTTGCCTGGCGGACATATGCGTTTACAGTGTGAAAGAACTTTGACCCACGATGACACATCCATCATGGGGTACAGGACAGCCAATTGAGACATTTCAGCACATGGACAATTGGACATACACCCTAACTTATAAATAGACCTGATCTGGTGGCAATTTTACATTCTGTCTTATGTCAGTGTAGGGACAGGACACTGTGTGGAGCAGGGAGAGACTGTAGTCACACAAATCCCTAGTTATTAGGTCCACAAAAGTCATTTTAAGGACTGGTATAGGTGTAGTACAATATATAGGGTTCGGTGCACTGCTGTGCTGGTGATTGCAGCTGTCTTTTGTCAGTGTAGGGACAGGACGCTGTGTGGAGAAGGGACAGTCAGTTTAATCACTAGCTATTACTATTAGGTCCACAAAGGTCCTTTTAAGGACTGGTATAGGTGTACAGTATATAGGGTTGTGGTGCACTGCTGCTGACTGCTGCCCGATTCTGCAGCTGTCTTTTATCAGTGTAGGGACTGAGGGACAGTCTGCAAATCAATAGCTACTAGGTCCACAAAGGTCCTTTTAAGGACTGGTATAGGTGTACTATTTGGTGTGCAGTATATAGTAATACACGTATAAAATACTTGCACATATAGAAAGCATAGTATAGTGCATTTCCCCTGTGCAGAATTGTGACTGCTGAGTGGTTCTGCAGCTATACTACAAAGAGTGACAAATGCAATAAAAAAAAAAAGTATTATAACTGGTGTGATAGACCAGTGGCCCCCCAAAACGACAGATTGAAGCGGGGTGTTATATACCTTCTTCCACATACATACTGCACTTCTCTAGAGACTTTTGTCACAGGGTCATTTAAAAAATGACAGGCAGAGGAAGAGGCGGGCCCTTCCCCAGGGGTGGTAGGGGTAGAGCAGGAGCAACAGGCTTGAGCCAAAGTGGCAAATTGCAGAAGGTGCATGCGATTACGTCAAAGGATGCACCAGACTTGGTTGAGTGGCTCACTCAGCCTTACTCTTCTGCACCCTCCGCTCAGTGCTCTCTATCATGGTGCTGGTGTCAGTGCTCTCTATCACGGTGCTGGTGTCAGTGCTCTCTATCACGGTGCTGGTGTCAGTGCTCTCTATCTCGGTGCTGGTGTCAGTGCTCTCTATCTCGGTGCTGGTGTCAGAGAGCACTGACACCAGCACCGAGATAGAGAGCACTGACACCAGCACCGAGATAGAGAGCACTGACACCAGCACCGAGATAGAGAGCACTATCTCGGTGCTGGTGTCAGTGCTCTCTATCTCGGTGCTGGTGTCGCTGCTGTCTATCACAGTGCTGGTGTCAGTGCTCTCTCTCTATCACGGTGCTGGTGATCATCTCCTGCACCCTCTTCATAGCCTGCCCTGACCTTGCCTCTCCTCCATGGCCTTCATGCGCTCCTGAGTCCTGAATTGTCAATATTTCACAGATAAAAAAAGAATGCTTGTCGTTGTCGATCCCAGATTCACTTCATACTTTTGTTATGTCAGTGTCCATGTGGTGGGACTATGTGTGCACAGCTAGTAAGTATTTTGTGGCTGAAAATATGACCTGTAGGTTTTTAAGGTTCGCCTGCCATTAAAGTCAATTGGGCCCACCACGAACTTTGCGGTTTGCAAACTTTTGGCCGCGTTTGCGGTTCGCGTTCGCGAAACGTCCCTTTGTAAGTTAGTCCATCTCTATGTGCACACACTACTCATGTGGCTTCACATGTTGCTGAAGCCGCATGAGTAGTGTATGCACATCATGTTCCTGATTTTTATGAAACCTTAATAAAAATACTATTTTTCCATGTCGATCGTCCCGCCACCTCCTTTCTTTTTTGCATGATATACCTAGCAGTAAGTAGTCACATTCATCTTAACATGCTCTGTTATGTTGAATACCTTTGGCCACTCATACAAGTAGCTTCCTCAGCTGTAATGAGCATCAAAAAATACCTCAGTATTTATACCCACAAGGGGATAACTCAGTAGTAATCCAATCACCATGAAACGTTCCAAGGCACATGTTGGTTGTCCAAGACTTTGCCCTTTCAAGGTTCTTCTTCTACCTATCTACAGTAAGTGCTTTCAGTGTCACCTACAACTCTATCTCTTTCTCCCCTTTTTCTCTTTCTGTAGGGTTCTCCTAGGGCTCTGTCCTCAGACCCCTTCTATTCTCTATGTACCCCTCCATCTAGGTCACTTGGTAGACTGAAAGTTTGTGATTTACCCTGGTCTAACGACATAATCAGATAACAAAAACTCTGGAGCAGGTGGTAATCCTCACGTTGCATGACTGAAGGTGTGAGCTGTTGTCAAATTGCTGAGGTGGATATGTCGGTGACAGATTGTTCCCTCCCACTGTCCATCTTCTTATGGGCCTCATGTATTGCTGTTTCTTGTTTGTTCCCCATAGAGTTCTGTCCCATAGGATTCACCATATACACCCCTTCTCCAATAAGATACCTACCCCACAGAGTACAATCTCATAAAGTTCTTCCCTATATACAATGCTCATACCATAGAGTTCCCAACTTACAGCCCTCCTACCATACAGTGTTCCCTCCATAAAACCTTATCCCCATACCTAGTGGTATGGGGATAATGTTTTATGTTCAAACTGAAAGTTCCATAGGAGGCGATCCCATACATTCTCAATGCCACTCGCTTAAACACAGCCAACAATATTCTTGATGACTAAGCCCTATTGGGTGAAGCACATTAGAGGAAGAAATCCAACTGCTACTGTGGCTAAACCTGGATTACAGCGACATCATCAATGCGCAGTGGGTCTTCCTTTACTTACTGCTGCCAATATTATTGCTTAATACCAGCCAACCATTGAAGGCTGGATATGCAATGGCAAGAGGGAATGCCATAACTGAGGGGAATTTCCAGAGCTATTGGTACAGTCTGTCACGCTCCACTGGAAATTGTACACACGTTGGAAATCCAGCACTGTACAAGTAAATTTATTCTGCTGTGTAATCTATACCAGTTCAGTGAAGGCTTTCCCACCTTATGTGTCTAATGCAATTAATGTCACTATTGTACTTTGTACATACTTGGACCTCAGTTATTACCAGATTTTATTTACCAGCTTTGAGGGGAAAAAAATGAAAGGAAAACTTCCATGTATTTGGTTGCTAGGAATATTTTTAGGTTTAAAAGCTTTTAAAAGTTATTAGAAATATATATATATATATATATATATATATATATATATATATATATATATATATATATATATATAAAATATCTGAGATTAATAAAAAAAAGCTGTGCCCAGTCTATATGCCTCCAGCTCTGCCTCACTCTGCTCTATGAGCTTCGCCCGTGTTTTGCTCACTCTGCTTTATTTAGCCCTCTTCACCCCACATGAAATGTGACCCCGGTCCCTCTCCTCTGCCTCTTGTGAAGTGGTTTGAATTCTTCACTTGCATGCAACATTTCTGGCTTGGGATCGGTCTGTAGTTGTCGAAATGGCACATAAATTAGCTTTTCCACTCCAGAGGCAGGGGACATTTAAAATTAATTTATCCCTATACTGGCTGAAAACAAACCTTTTATCCGGGTAATAGGATGAAGCTTGAGTATCAATTCCATTAACTACATGTCCATGTGTGGCAGGTAGCCAAGACAAAAGATATGTTAAAATTCAATTGTCTGATCCACTCAGTCATTTGGTGTTCCAGTCTTAAAATAATTAACCAGCATAGGAAATTGTTTGATATTTTTGTAAATTTTGCACAGGTTTGTAGTTTAATGAATTAGGGTATATAGGGTTAAATAAAAATGCCTTGATCCCCAAAGTGCTATCATCCTTAATAATTATACCATTTTGCATCCATTGAATGGGACTTTAAATTACAGTACTTAACAGAACATATAAACTAAAAATGATTTTATGTAAACATATACAAAGTTTATTTATACAGAGTTATTGCACATATTGTCACATAAAACGCTTAAAAACACATAAAACATGCTCAGTACATGAAGTCCACCGCTAAGGGTATTAATTGAAACTGACAAAACAAATGTTAATCCTTTACATAGCGCTGTTTCCCCGAATGTAACTTGGTCGACACATTTTGCACTTTTTCATTTTCCTCATGATTATGGTAAAATAGATCTTAATACCCCCCAAAATACCTACCACAACTGCTACAAAATCCTACCCCTTTTACCAACTGTTCTAGAATAACTAGACAACATCATTTGAAGTGAAAATTGGCTGTAGCGGCCATTTATTACCTTATAAACAATACAAAACATTAATTTAAACAGAAACCTAATAAAATCAATGAAAAACAATAATCAAGGTTGCCAATCTTTGAAGGCACTGAAGAACCAAAACATTTTGTTTTTATATCTGCGTAACCACTTATAGGTCCCCAGCAGCAACACGCTGGCTCGGGGACAATCCCACTACTCCACATTCTCCACAGATACCTCTATGACCCAAATGCCCAGTTAAACCTTCGTTAACTGGCATTTTAGAGAGGACCCCATACCATAGATGGGTCCCAACTAAGCAATATCACTGTTACTTTAGAAGGCCTCCAAAGAGCCCATTCCCAACCATAAAGTCACCATGACAGCCAAATAACACCAATCCTAATATGTGGGCAGGAAGGTGGTATGTTTCCTGTTTGTTCATTGAGTTAAAAGTGCATGGAATACTGCTTAATCCCACCTTTACCACATAGAAGCCCCTCCTAATCCTTCGAGACCACTAATCCTGGTATGTAGCCTTCTATTTTCTGACTGATCTGTTAATCCTCTATCTACATGTTTACCTAGTCATGCCAGCCCTGCCCTTATTTTTATATATATATATCTTTTTTTTTTGGGCCTATCTGGACTGTAGGAGACTCCTGTACTGGACTGTAGGAGAGTACTATGGGAATTTATCATCTAAAATTAGAGATGTTGTGGTGATCTATTCATTTAGTCTGCAATAATAATAGTTCACCAATAGTTAAACATTTTGTACTGCTTCCTGCCCAGGTAAGAAGCAAGCAGTAATTGCCTGGGCAGGAAGCAATATATAGGGGGAGATTTACTAAAACTAAACTTTGCAAAATCTGGTGCAGCTGTCCATAGAAACCAATCAGCTTCCAGTTTGTTTGTCTAAAGCCGCTTACACACGGGCGGACTGTCTGTCCAACTTAGTCCGCCGAAACACATTTCAGCGGACAGTCCGCTCGTGTGTGGGCTTCAGCGGACTTAGTCCGCCAGACTGCACGCTGAAAAAGTATTTCGGAATTTCCGTAATATTGTCCGTCCAACTTTGGTTTCAGCGGACAGTCCGCTCGTGAGTAAGCTAGTTGGACGGACTAAGTATGGCGCATGCTCAGAAAGGATTTACACGGCGGAAGGTTGCATTGCTGTGTATTGGACGTCCTATTTCTAGTCCCGTCGTACGTGCTGTACACGTCATCGCTCAAGCTTTCAACGGACTGTTTGTTCATCGTGTGTGGTCAAGTCCGTTCATTCGAAAGTAGGATGGACTGTCCGTCGGATTGTCTGACGGACTTGGGCGGACTGTCTGGCCAACTGTGTGTACGCGGCTTAAGCTTAATTGAACAAGCTGAAGTTAGAAGCTGATTGGCTACCATGAACAACTGCATGAGATTTTATACTCTCCAGTTTTAGTAAATCAACCCCATAGTGTCTAATTATATGTACAAATTGTTATTAGAGTAGATTAAATGAATAGCTCACTATAACATATGTGATGTCAAATGATAGACCATGATCGTACACCAATCAGACATAACTTTATGACTATTTACCTATGACAGCCCCCTTTTGCCTCCAAAATAGCCCCTTTACCACCAAAATGGCACTGACCCATCAAGGCATGGACACCACTAGGCTTCTGAAGGACCTTGGGGACCTTGGATTGTGGGCTTCTTGAGGTCAGGGACCAATGTGAGTGTGCAATGTACAGGGATAGGGGTAATTGTAGACACTCACTGAGGTTGAACTGGATGGATTGGTGTCTTTATTCAACCTTACTAACTATGTAACTATGTAACTTCAGGGATAGCATGTTAACTTGCTGCCTAAAACATGAAACCAACTTTTGGATGCCATTGTAATGAAATAAACAATGATATTCACTTAACCTGTCAGGGGTCTAAATGTGATGTTTGATCTATGTATGTACTGAATATCATTATTAATAATCGCCATAACAACTGTAACGCCAGATGGTAGACCACCACCATACAGTATATTGGCGCTCTCCCCAAAAGTTCCTAGGAAGCTTGAAATGTGTGAAACGTGTTGACCTAGTTACGAAAGGGCTAATGGCATTATGTAAAGTCTTAAAAATTGTTTTGGTGAATTTAATTACATAGCAGGTAAGGTTGAATAAAGACAATAGTCTATCCAGTTCAACCCGTGTACTGTAGGTGTACGTGTGTCAGTGTCGATAATCATTTTCCATAGCCCTGTAGATTGTATTCACTAATGCCGCGTACACACGACCGGACTTTTCAACATCAAAAGTCAGACGGAATGATTCCGGCAGACCATTCGATCGTGTGTGGGCTGCAGCGGACTTTTGATTTGCAAAAGTCTGACAGACTTTAGAAATGGAACATATTTCAAATTTTTCCGACAGAACTCCGCCGGATCCAGTTCCTACTGATAAATCCGCTCGTGTGTATGCTAGTCCGACGGACAAAAACTGACGCGAGGGCAGCTATTGGCTACTGGCTATGAACTTCCTTATGCTAGTCCAGTCGTACGTCATCACGTTCGAATCCATCGGACTTTGGTGTGATTGTGTGTGGCCAAGTCCGTTCATTCGGAAAGTCCATCAGAACTCTGTCAGAACTCCGTAAGAACTCCGTTGAAAGTCTGTCGGACCTAGTCCCTTGAAAAAGTCCGGTCGTGTGTACGCGGCATTAGATGTACGTCCAGGAGTCTTTTAAAAATATCTATACTCCCCGCTGACACCATCAATTGTGGAAGAGAGTTTAACATCCTGATCGACCTGACAGTGAAAAAAAAAACCCTGCGCAGCTTTAGGTTAAACCTCTTCTCCTCCAATCTCATTGTGTGGCCCCATGTCCCCTTAAACTCTCTAAATCGCTTTTTTTCCTATACTGGGATGACCATTAAAGTACTTGTAAATCATTATAATATCCCCTCTCAAGCGCCTCTTCTCCAGCAAGAATAAATTTAGTGCTTGTAGTCGTTCATCGTAATTAGGGATGAGCCCGATGTTTGAACATCGGGTGTTCGCCTGTCGCTGAATAGAGAACAATTTGAGGTGTTAAAGGCAAATTTGAAAGCCGCGGAACACCCTTTAAAAGTCTATGGGAGAAATCAAAAGTGCTAATTTTAAAGGCTTATATGCATGGCATTGTCATACCAAGTGTTTGGGGACCTGAGTCCTGCCCTAGGGGATATGTATCAATGCAAAAAAAAGTTTTAAACACGGCTGTTTTTTCGGGAGCAGTGATTTTAATAATGCTTAAAGTGAAACAATAAAAGTGTAATATTCCTTTAAATTTTCGTACGGGGGGGGGGGGTTGTATATAGTAAAGTATAGTATATGTGCCTGTAAAGTGGCACATGTTTCCTGTGTTTAGATCAGTCTGAAAGCAAAATGACATTTCTAAAGGAAAAAAGTAATTTAAAATTACTCGCAGCTATAATGAATTGTCGGTCCCGGCAATACACATAAAAGTCATTGAAAAAAATGGCATGGGATTCCCCCACAGCCCATTACCAGGCCCTTTGGGTCTGGTATGAATATTAAGGGGAACCCAAACAAAATTTAAAAAAATGGCGTGGAGGTCCCCCTCTAAATCCATACCAGACCCTTCAGGACCCTTCATGGATTTTAAGGGGAACCCCGCGACAAAAATTTTAAAAAATGGCATGGGGTCCCCCCAAAAATCCATACCAGACCCTTATCCGAGCATGCAACCTGGCAGGCCGCAGGAAAAGAGGGGGGCGAGAGAACACCCCCCTCCTGAACCGCAACCAGGCCACATGCCTTCAACATGGGAAGGGTGCTTTGGGGTAGCATGTTGATAGAGACAAGGGACTCAGCCCCACAACCTTTGCCCGGTGGTTGTGTCTTCGGCTTATCAGAGTCTGGAAGCTCCCTTTAAGAAGGGGACCCCTTGTTAAATGGGGCTTTCAAGGGGGTTAAAGGGGGCTTCCCTAATGCATGGGGACATCCCTATGGCCTCTCCGTAGTGTCCGAGGGGGCGGGGCCACCAGGTGATGTAACCGAGTGACCCCGCCCCCTCTGATGCAACGTGGAAGCCATAGGGATGTTCCCGTGAGCCAGAGGGGAGCGAGGTCACCCGGCAACATCACCGCGTGGTCCCGCCCTCAGTTATAAAAGAACTGTCACTTGAGAGGCCGGTCATTACGGTGGGTGCCTCCCATGGAGGCAGATCAGTGGCGGCATAGGCGTTGTCAGGGGGTGGCTATCGAGGCTGGAGCCCTGAATGTGGAGCCTATAGCCTTGAGTCTCAGTGGGTGTGGAGGAGAGACGAGTAGGCGGGTCACGGCTGCGGTTAGCAGCATTGAAGGTGGAGGAGAGAAGAGCAGGCATGTACTGGCCATTGGGATTACTGAGCCACCCCCCTCCACTCCAAACCCCCCCCCCCCCCCGCAGCGCTCACCTCTTCTCCCTGCTTAGTTATGCAGCGCTTTAACGGTGTTCGTGTGTTCGAACAAATTTTTTTTCACATGTTCTGCTGTGAACCAGGCGTAGTTCAACTCATCCCTACTCGTAATTGACATCCTCCAATCCCAGTATTAATTTTGTTGCCCTTCTTATTTTCTTATTGCCACATCTGAGATCAAACTTGGGTCGTTCCTAATTATTAAATCTAGCAATGCATTCTTTCTAGTCAGGGAATCCACCAATTGGGACATGAAGTTGTCCTGTAAGACATTAATGAAATGACGGGCCTTTAATAAGCAAGCTGTCCCCTCTGCCCAGTCAATATCAGGATAATTAATGTCCCCCCTTATGATGACCTTTCCCTGCCTCGCCGCTATTTCTAACTTCCTCTCTTTGGATTGCCACCCACACGGATTCCACCTCCCCTCGTTGCATTCACAATGTCCCTCCTCTCTACCACCCTTACAATTTTGATGAATAAGCACACCCCTCCCCCTCTTCTACCTTTCGATACAAGGAATACCCAGCCAGTCGTGTGAGCTCTCAAACCAAGTTTCTGTTATTTCCACAAAGTCTTCCTCATGTAATAGTAGCTTCAATTCCTAAATTTTTTAGCTTGGCTCCTGGCATTTGTGCATGCGCTTCTCAGTGTTGTATGAGTGTATATTAATTTCTCCTTATGTTTTCTCAGGCTTTGTTCTTGGTTTATACACTCAAAAGAGCCAGTGACCGACTGAGAAGTCAGTCCAGGAATCCAAAACCCTCCTTCTTATACCAGTTCCCCAGCCACTTGTTCAGTTCCATAAGCTCCTGCTGCCTCTCTAGTGTGGCTCGAGGCACAGATAGTATTTCTGAGAAAACCACCTTGGAGATCCTTTTCTTCAATCTATTCCCTAAGTCTTTGAAATCATTTTTAACTAGTTGCTGACCGCCGGCCGTCAAATGAAGGCCAGGTGGCGCATCTCTTGTGGCGGGACAGCGTCATATGACGTCCTCCCGCTTAAACACGGAATGCGCGCGATCGTGCGCACGCATTCCTGTTCCTTCGGTGGTGGCGTGTCATGGAGACACTGCTTGCCACCGAGGGGGGGTGAACAGCCATTGGGCATGGCTGTTTATCACGTGATCGGCCATGATGAAGTCACGGCCGATCACAGATGGTTACAACCCCACTGTGCATGGCGCGTGCACGTGAGCACGCCGGTGACGGCGTGTTACCGGGAACACTGCTCGTCATCGACGCTGGTAAACAGCCATTGGCTAGCTGTTTACCCACGTGATCAGCTGTGATCCTTTCACAGCCGATCACTAAATGTAAACAAACCGCGGTAACGACATCTTGTTACCACTTACAGTGTACACACAAATCACACTGATTGCCCCCCCCCCAATAAAGAGGACCTATCACCACCCATCATAGTACCTGTCACTCACAGTCCATCATAGTACCTGTCACTCACAGTCCATCAGAGTATCCGAGTACCTGTCACAGTCCATCAGAGTATCCGAGTACCTGTCACAGCCCATCCGAGTACCCGTCACAGTCCATCTGAGTACCCGAGTACCCGTCACAGCCCATCAGAGTACCCGAGTACCCGTCACAGTCCATCTGAGTACCTGTCACAGTCCATCCGAGTACACGAGTACCTGTCACCTTCCATCCAATTACCCGAGTACCTGTCACAGTCCATCTGAGTACCCGAGTACCTGTCACAGCCCATCAGAGTATCCGAGTACCTGTCACAGCCCATCAGAGTACCTGAGTACCTGTCCCAGTCCATCTGGGTACCCGAGTACCTGTCCCAGTCCATCTGGGTACCCGAGTACCTGTCCCAGTCCATCTGGGTACCCGAGTACCTGTCCCAGTCCATCTGAGTACCCGAGTACCTGTCCCAGTCCATCTGGGTACCCGAGTACCTGTCACAGCCCATCTGAGTACCCGAGTACCTGTCCCAGTCCATCTGAGTACCCGAGTACCTGTCACAGTTCATATGAGTACCCGAGTACCTGTTACAGTCCATATGAGTACCTGAGTACCTATCACCGCCCTTCAGAGTACCCAAATACCAGTCACCAGGCCATCAGAGAACCTGTCACCAGGCCATCGGAGTACCCGAGTACCTGTCACCAGGCCATCAGAGTAATCAAGTACCTGTCACCAGCCCATCAGAGTACCCGAGTACCTATTTGCAGCCTATGCCTCATAGAATATACGTTGGGGTGTTTGCTTTCCAAAATGGGGTCATTTTGTGGGTAATTCCACTGTCCTAGTGCTCCAGGACCTTCAAAAGTGTGATAGGTAGGAATGAAATGAGATGTGTCGTTTATGCTCCTAGAACGCCTGAAGGTACTAATTCAATGTTCGGCCTCTGTATGTGGCCAGGCTGTGTAAAAGTCCTACACATGTGGTATCGCCATACTTTGGGGTGTAATTTTTGCTATATACATGCTATTTGTTAGAAATATCTTATAAATTGACAACTTTGTGTAAAAAAAAATACGTTTTCATTTTTTTCCACATTCTCCAAAAACTTCTGGAAAAAAAATGAACCATTCAAAAGACTCATTATGCCTCACAGATTATACGTTGGGGTGTTAGCTTTCCAAAATGGGGTCATTTTATGGGCAATTCCATTGCCCTATTACTCCAGGGCCTTCAAAAGTGTAATAGGTGGTTGTGAAATGAGATGCGTCATTTCTGCTCGTAGAACATCTGAAAGTGCAACTTCAATGTTGGTGCTCTGTATGTGGCCAGGCTGTGTAAAAGTCTCACACATGTGGTATCGCCATACTCAGCAAGAGTAGCAGAATGTATTTTGGGGTGTAATTTGTTGTATGCATATGCTGTGTGTGAGAAATAACCTGAATATTTGTAAAAAAAAATAATAATAAAAAAAAAATCTTCATTTTGCAAAGAATTGTGTGAAAAAATTACAACTTAAAAAAATTCACCATGCTACTTACTTAATACCTTGAAATGTCTACTTTCTAGAAAGGGTTCATTTGGGGGGTATTTGTACTTTCCTGACTTGTTAGTGTCTCAAGAAATGAGATACACCAGATGTACTGAAGGCCTGATCAGATGTGATCAATTTTCTGTGATTGGCACCATAGTTTGTAGACTTTATAACTTTCACAAAGACCAAATAATATACACTAAGGCCCCTTTCACACATGCGGATGGTATGTCCGTATTTCATCCATCCGTTTGCGGATGAAATACGGACATACATTCATCCCTATGGGATAGCGGGTGTCTGCGGATGAGCATCCACAGACACCCGATTTCGTCTGCCTCGGCAACAGTCCGATTCTGCAGACGGAGGAAAATCCTATTTTTCTATCCGTCTGCAGAGCGGATTGGACGAACACGGACAGACGGTCCGTGCTCATCCGATCCCCATAGAGGAGAATGGAGAGCTGACAGGGCGGTCCCCGCACAGTGTGCGGAGACCGCCCTGTCCGCAGCCAGCTCAGCGGGGACAACGGAGCGATCCCCGCTGAGCGAACGGATCTTCACGGGGCGGATCATTACTGATCCGCCTCGTGTGAAAGAGGCCTAATGTGGGTTATTTTTACCAAAGATATGTAGCAGTATAAATTTTGGCCAAAATTTATGTAGAAACATTACTAATTAGCAAAATTTTATGACAGAAACAAAGAAAAATGCATTTTTTCACAAAATTTACGTTTTTTTTTTATTTATAGCACAAAAAATAAAAAATAAAAAACCCACTAGTGATTAAATACCACTAAAAAAAAGCTCTATTTGTGTGGGAAAAAAGGACGCAAGTTTCATGGGTACAGTGTTGCATGACTGAGTAATTGTCATTGGAACTGTGAGAGCGCTGAAAGCTGAAAATTGGTCTGGTCAAGAAGGGGGTGTAAGTGCACTGTATTAAGGTGGTTAAGGACACTTCACCTTCCTCTCACTTTGTCATTGGTACCAATGTGCACCATGACCGCTGGTTCTTCCCCAGCCCCGCCCAATAAACTGTCAACCCGATCCGTGATGTGCCGAACCTGAGCGCCCGGTAAACAACATACTGTTCGGCAACCACGGTCTTTATGACTGATGCCTTATTAAATAATGTTTTTAGAGGTGGACTTTATGTGCAGAGCATGTTTTACTTAAGTATGTGACAATATGTGCGATAATACTGTATCAATAAGCTTGATTTATTTTTTTGTTTCAAATTCTTTTGGTTTATATGTTCCAAAGTAATGTAATTTCAAGTCCCATTCAAGGGATGCACAATGGTATTATGGACAGGGCCGCTGATAGAAATCATGGGGCCCCGTACAGCCTACCTGATGGGGCCCCCTTCAGCTCCACCCTGGCCCCGCCCCTGGTGCCTCCTTCAGCGCCACCCCTGGCCCCACCCATTGCCCCTCCCCAGACCCTGCCTTGAAACAATTGGCGGGTATGTATTGCAGAGTATTGGTGGGGTATGTATTGCAGAGTATTGGCAGGGTAAGTATTGCAGGGTATTGGCGGGGTAAGTATTGCAGAGTATTGGCAGGGTAAGTATTGCAGAGTATTGGCGGGGTAAGTATTGCAGAGTAGTGGCAGGGAAAGTATTGCAGAGTATTGGCAGGGAAAGTATTGCAGAGTATTGGCAGGGAAAGTATTGCAGAGTATTGGCAGGGT
Organism: Lithobates pipiens; assembly: GCF_037356315.1. Lineage (NCBI taxonomy): Eukaryota > Metazoa > Chordata > Amphibia > Anura > Ranidae > Lithobates > Lithobates pipiens. Next base: position 187,538,679 of record NW_027507685.1, on the reverse strand, counting down.
AAGTATTGCAGAGTATTGGCGGGGTATGTGTTGCAGAGTATTGGCAGGGTATGTATTGCAGAGTATTGGCAGGGTATTGGCAGGGTAAGTATTGCAGAGTATTGGCAGGGTAAGTATTGCAGAGTATTGGCAGGGTATTTATTGCAGAGTATTGGCAGGGTATGTATTGCAGAGTATTGGCAGAGTATTGGCAGGGTAAGTATTGCAGAGTATTGGCAGGGAAAGTATTGCAGAGTATTGGCAGGGAAAGTATTGCAGAGTATTGGCAGGGTAAGTATTGCAGAGTATTGGCGGGGTATGTATTGCAGAGTATTGGCAGGGTATGTATTGCAGAGTATTGGCAGGGTATTGGCAGGGTAAGTATTGCAGAGTATTGGCAGGGTATTTATTGCAGAGTATTGGCAGGGTATGTATTGCAGAGTATTGGCAGAGTATTGGCAGGGTAAGTATTGCAGAGTATTGGCGGGGTATGTATTGCAGAGTATTGGCAGGGTATTGGCAGGGTAAGTATTGCAGAGTATTGGCAGGGTATGTATTGCAGAGTATTGGCAGGGTATGTATTGCAGAGTATTGGGTATTGGCAGGGTATTGGCAGGGTATGTATTGCATTTGCAGATGTTGAACTTCAAGCCCCCCCCCCCCAAGCAAGCATACACCTCACCTTGTCACCTGTAATTGTCCACAAGATCTCGACTCGATCGATTCGCCCGGCCCCTGCTCTCTCTGCTCGCCTGAGTCGCCTTTCACTCTGCTACTAAGTTCTTGTCCTTGCGGAGGAGAGAGAGAGGATTGGGAATACCACTCCGCAACACCATAACATTATATGCTAGCCGGGACTTGTGCGGTGTGCGGAGAGGGTGCAGTAGACATATTCTTCCGCGCCCGAAATAAAGGAGTCCCTCCCCTGCAGCCGCATACTGGAATGAACACAGCGCAATGAGCGCATAGCACATTTAAAAAAAAAAAACGTTACCGAACAGGGGGGGGGGGGCAGGGGCGTACCGAGAGCATTTGGCACCCGGGGCGGTTCTATATCTGGCACCCCCCCACCATAAAATGTAAAAACACCCACTGTGTCCCCTGCATACCTCTGCATCCTTCAATATCTTTTTGTCACTACTGTGTACCCCCTCTCCACAACTGCACCTCTGGACCCCTTTACATTACACAGCACCCTGCACCTCTGGACCCCTTTACATTACACAGCGCCCTGCACCTCTGGACCCCTTTACATTACACAGCACCCTGCACCTCTGGACCCCTTTACATTACACAGGACCTTGCGCCTAAGGACCTCTTTACATTACACAGCACCCTGCACCTCTGGACCCCTTTACATTACACAGGATCTTGCACCTAAGGACCTCTTTACATTACACAGCAGCCTGCACCTCTGGACCCCTTTACATTACACAGCAGCCAGCACCTCTGGACCACTTTACATTACACAGCTCTAGTACCTCTGGACCCCTTTACATTACACAGCACCCTGAACCTCTGGACCCCTTTACATTACGCAGCCCTTGTACCTCTGGACCCCTTTACATTACACAGCACCCTGCACCTCTGCACCCTTTTACATTACACAGCCCCTCACAGCTCTGGACCTCCTGCATGTTACGCAGACCCCCTACAGTGCAGACCCCCCTCCCTACCATACAGACCCCATCTACAGTGTAGACCCCCCTACAGTACAGAATCCTCCCCTACAGTGCAGACCCTCCTACAGTACAGGCCCCTCCACCCTACAGCGCAGACCCCCCTACAGTACAGACTCCCCTACAGTACAGACTCCCCTACAGTGCAGAATCCTCACCTACAGTACAGACCCCCCTACAGTGCCGAATCTTCCCTTACAGTACAGACCCCTCCCCCTACAGTGCAGATCCCCCTACAGTGCAGGACCCCTTCTACAGTGCAAGACCCCCCTACAGTGCAGGACCCCCCTACAGTGCAGGACCCCTTCTACAGTGCAAGACCCCCCTACAGTGCAGGACCCCCCCTACAGTGCAGGACCCCCTACAGTGCAGACCCCCCTACAGTGCAGACCCTCTACAGTGCAGGACCCCCCACAGTGCAAACCCCCCCACAGTGCACAGACCCCCACAGTAAAGAACCCTCTACAGTGCACAGACTCCCCTAAGGACCCATAATGTACCTCGATCCCAAGGCAGCGGCATTGCAGGGGGGAGGTGCGAGCAGCACCCGAGTGGAGTGACATCTGTCGGCTCAGTGATCCGTGACCCGGTGCAATAATCCCCTTGTCTCTGTGGTCACGTGACTCACGTTGCGCCGTTCTGATCAGTCTCGGTAGCGGCTGTCACTCACAGCCGAGCAGAGTGAAGCTGCCTCCCCCTCCTCCTTTATGTCTACACAGTGCTGTGCATGCAGTAGGGGGAGGCGGCTTCACTCTGCTCGGCTGTGAGTGACAGCCGCTGCCGAGACTGATCAGAACGGCCACGCGACGCGACCACAGAGAGAAGGGGATTATTGCGCCGGGTCCCGGATCACTGAGCCGGCAGATGTCACTCCACTCGGGTGCTGCTCGCACCTCCCCCCTGCAATGCCGCCCACTGCCAGTGCCTCGGGCTCTCTCTGTGTGGGCTGCGAATCCGAGGCACGGCGCTGTCTCCTCTTCAGTTGCGGAGGGGGGCGCTGGGGGGGGGAGGTTGTAGGGCACTGATCGGTGGAGGAGGAACTTTTTTTTTTATACATAATATTTTGCAGTTCAGGTTGCCCGGGCCCACCTGCTGGTCAGGCCCGGTACAGCAGGGCCAGTTGTACTGGCCTATCAGCGGCCCTGATTATGGATGACAGTTCATGTTTGATGAGGTTTTAAACTTTGTGCTTTGTAGAACCCTTTCTTTATTCAGTTTTTTTTTTCTTTTATTATTTACAAAGGTTGAAAAAAAGACACAAGACCAACTAGTTCAACCTATAAAAAGGGAAAAATATAAATATAAAAGGGAAAAAGGAAAAAAAAAAAAAATATATATATATATATATATATATATATATATATTATATATATATATATAAAATATATTACACAATCCTATACCCACGGTTGATGCATTCCTTCCTGATCCCCTGATAGGCAAACGGATATTCCCTGGATCAATTTTACATATAAATGCTAGTATCCAGTTATATTATGTTCTTTTAGGAAAGAACCCAGTCCTTTTTTTAAAGCAATATACTGAGCTGGCCCAAACCAGCTATTGTGGAAGGTTATTTCACAGTTGCACAGCTCTTACTGTGATAAACCTTTCCACATTTGGAAATGAAATCTCTTTTCCTCCACACATAGAGTGCCCCTTGTCCTCTGTGATGACCTTAAAGTGAATAACTCAACACCAAGTTCACTTTATGGACCACTTATGTATTTGTAGATGTTGATCATATCCCCCCCCCCCCTTAATCTCTTCTCAAGAGAAAATAAATTCAATTCCTCCAATCTTTCGTCATAGCTTAGCTCCTCCATGCCTTTTATCAGTTTGGTTGTCATTTTAATCCTAGTTTATTTTGCTAAACTCTTAATCTGGAGATTAAAGTGCTAAATCAAGAAGTATTATAATAGGATTACAATAGAAATAATGTTCATTGGGAGTTAGTGGGAAAAGTGCCCTTTACATTGGTGGTCACTAGGAAGAATGCCCCCACTACAGTGGTGGTCAGCAGGCATGGACTGGCCATCGGGACTACCGGGAGATTCCCGGTGGGCCGATGGCTCAGTGGGCCAGTCTGGTGCAGTCCTGGAGCCGCTCCTCTCTGACAGTGAGTGATCGCGATTTCACTCCTGTCAGGAGGAGCAGCTCCGTCACTTGCTGGAGAGAGCATTAAACGTTATGCAGCCTCCAGCCTGCAGGGGGAGATAGACAGACAGCCGACAGACTTTCCTTCCTATCTCCCCTATCACTTGTTATCACATGACTGGAGAGAGGAACGAAAATCTGCCTTCAAAACTTCAAGTACATGTGGGAGGGGGAGAAGAGGGATGCCAGGGAGGACTCTCAGATGTGAAGGGGGCTTCTGGTGGGGGCTGCTGGTGGGGACTCTGATGTGAAGGGGGCTTCTGGTGAGGACTCTGATGTGAAGGGGGCTACTGGTGAGGACTCTCTGATGTGAAGGGGGCTTCTGGTGGGGGCTGCTGGTGGGGACTCTGATGTGAAGGGGGCTACTGGTGAGGACTCTCTGATGTGAAGGGGGCTTCTGGTGGGGACTCTGATGTGAAAGGGGCTTCTGGTGGGGACTCTGATGTGAAAGGGGCTTCTGGTGAGGACTCTGATGTGAAGGGGGCTACTGGTGAGGACTCTCTGTTGTGAAGGGGGCTTCTGGTGGGGGCTGCTGGTGGGGACTCTGATGTGAAGGGGGCTTCTGGTGGGGACTCTGATGTGAAGGGGACTTCTGGTGAGGACTCTCTGATGTGAAGGGGGCTTCTGGTGGGGACTCTGATGTGAAGGGGGCTTCTGGTGGGGGCTGCTGGTGGGGATTCTGATGTGAAGTGGGCTTCTGGTGAGGACTCTGATGTGAAGGGGGCTGCTGGTGGGGACTCCTGATGTGAAGGGGGCTTCTGGTGGGGACTCTCTGATGTGAAAGGGCTGGTGGGGGCTTCTGGTGGGGACTCTGATGTGAAGGGGGCTTCTGGTGGGGACTCTCTGATGTGAAGGGGGCAGGTAGGGAATCCTGATGGGGACTCTGATGTGAAGGGGGCTTCTGGTGGGGACTCTGATGTGAAGGGGCTTCTGGTGGGGACTCTCTGATGTGAAGGGGGCTTCTGATGGGGACACTCAAAGTTAAAGTGGGCCTGTCATGATGAAGTCCAGGGCCAAATTTTTGTCCCAGTCCAGCCCTGTTGGTCAGAATGCCACCATTACAAACAGCTGAACCGTTGGTGTCCTGCAGCTGGCTATGCAAAGTGGACTTTGACCCATGGAATTAAGCAGACACCACAAAACGGGTCAATCAACCACATCTCAAGGAACCCCTAGCAGCTTTTGAGGAAACCTTAGGGTGCCATGGAACTCTGGTTGCGAATAGCTAGTCTACTTTATTCATACAGTTCTCCCGCTCTTGTTTTGTACAAGGCCTGATTCTCTAGCTGTGATCCTTTTTCTGGTTGTATCAGTATAGGTCTTCTGTCTCTGTGAGAATGTTTCTGATCTTCTAAATATAAAGAGAGTGCACTCCTATGGCCACAACCGTTTTGAATATTTGGTAAAATAGAAAAAAGGGGCAGAAAACTGTCCCAAGGTCGGACTTTAACTCTCGTCCATAAGTGACTCTAAAGTATAAAAAAAAATTTTGTTTGTTATTGATAACAATTAAATAAGGCAATAGAACAAAGAAAGAAAAGTTAAAAATACATATCACAATGGACAAGAATATATGGTGCAACAAAAGGAATTTTTGCACCAGGTGAACAACAGTGAGCCCCTGTGCGTCAACATGGGTCGCACTTGCCAGTAAAGTTCACTGAGGAGTCCACTAAGCATCAAACAACACCATATATAGTGTTCAAATATATGAACCAGAGGTAAGCTGCCAAGAGCATCACTTCAAGCATATATTGGTACTCTAGCATTCCTCCAAAGTGGATAAGGAGAAGACCAAAACCATACCCAAAGACAAGAAGAAGAGGGGGGGGGGGGGGGGGGTGTGGACACAAACCTTGCAGGCTACCATTCAACAGTAACATATATACTTATTTATTGGCTCAAAAGAACCATATTTTTATAAGCAATAAAACAGCCCAACCTGTAATTAATAGGTATTTGCAGAGAAAAAAACTCCTTAAAGCCATCATAGCTGAAGCTGTGTTCAGTCTGCCCCCTCACATACACATAAAGCGCCTCCTGATCTTCGTTGCCTCAGTATGGTAATGTAATTGATCTGAGTTAGGTTCTGCTTTTTTTTTAAATTAATATAAACGCTTTATATGTAATCTGATTTTGTAATAAGGATATAGTGAACATCCACACAGCTTGCCTTTAGAAAGAAGTGAAGACACAAAACAGTCAGCTGTAGGGAGGTTGGCGACACAATTGGCCTAAGGTTGGCAGAAACTTTAATTCGACATTCCTCATATATATATATATATATATATATATATATATATATATATACTGTATATTTGCACTTTGCTTTGTCTGAAAGCAAGGTATAACATGAAATTCTCCATTAAGATGTAAAGGATTTCACTAGTTGTGATGCCTACTTTTTAGGTGGATTGGCACTGTTCAGTATGTTTCTGTAAATGTGGTAACGTAACATGTGTAGGTGTGAATAGTTTTATATACTTTTTCAAACACATTCAACTGCAGTGTTAAGATGTGAACCACCCATACAGGAAATAATTCCTAATGTGTGTGTGATAGTGCCGGACCAATAGAATTTAATTTGATTCCAATGGATCTAGTATAGTGATTCATTCTTCAAATAAGCAGATCCGTGCTTGAAATATAGTATAGGCTGCTACCTCATATTTAGGAAGCACACACCAGAATGGTAAACTCTTGGATGTGTACAGAGCACCTGGTACAAAAGTTCATCTCTCTTGAAAGACTTTTTGAAACTTTTAATGGTTAAAAGCATCAAATACATCCAAAGCATTTTGGGGTGAAAAAAAATCATTCCCCTGCTTCAGGGATTGACCAGTCGATGTTAACTACAGCATGAACTAGAGGACCTGTGTTAAGGCTTGATGAAGACTAACATCTCCTGATGGCACTGGCTTTAGTGTTGTCAGTAAACATTCCTCTTCATAAAGCCTTTACACAGGTCTCCTAGTGTATTCTGCTGTGATTTTATTTACATCGACTACGCAAGCCCTGAAGAAGAGGCCGAAATGCGTTGGCTGTATTAGATGCTCTTACCCTATTACATTTTTTAAAAAGTTTTTGTTCTAGGCATTCTTCAGTACACATCCAAAAATGTAGGAAAGTATAACATTTCTACTTAACATGCTGTATCATGTAATGTTGCTGCATGAAAACAGACAAGTGTGAACAGGCTTTTGTATATTCACGATCTATAAAAACAAAATAAAGAGAAAAAAAATAAAAAATAGCTTTTTATTGTTCATTTCACTCCATTGTTGCAATGCAATTAGTGCGCTCTGTTTTCAGATTTCAATCCCAGAATGCTTTGCAAGGTTACTATATTTTATCTTCCATTTGTTTCCCTCTTGTGAAGAAATTAACACCTTGGTCTGTTACGCCCGCTGCTTGCTCACATTCACATGTATGAAACTCAAGCATCGCCCCAGACTGGAACAGAGAGGAGCTATGAAGATGTCCAACAGACTTGCCCACAGCGTCCGGATGGGGGGCATACAGATATTGCAGAGCTGAATGCATGGCATAGCACACCTGCAAATCAGAAAATAGATACCAATATAAAGGCAACTAACAATACATGGATATAACAATATGGTGTCTGTAGATATTGGCATATTCTCTGAGTCCAACCACTATACTCATTTGTTGAATGAGTATAGAATCACTTTAAGAACAAATCACTAAAACTGGCTATAGGAATTAGAAAAAGGTTGGACTGCCTAAATACCACATAAACATGGACTCTGCTTTTGAAAGACTACATGTTTAATTGTCATGGACTGCAATGGCTTGAATGAAGCCTCAGCACTGTGTAAGCACCCGAATTTCATGCAATATCAGCATCTTACAAACAACTGTTTACCATATGTGGATGCACCCTAGGATAGCAAAGAGGATGCCTGAGATCAGGGACACAGGAACGGCACATAGCAAGGAGATAATTCGATAGCACCAGAGCTTAGAAGATTCAAACAAGATATCACTCCAGGTCCAGACTTTGTCAAAACTGTGGAATGAGTCCGGTTCAGCTAGGACATCTGAAAAATCTACCTGCAACAAGAAATACAACGACAGTCAATTTGAAATGATTATACAGGGGCGACTCTACTTGCAGTTTGCTCATACTGGAACACAAAAAGTCAGTGGACTTCTGAAATATGATATTGTGCTGCATTTTAAGGGTCAATCTACCCAAAAAAATATATATGGAGAAAGTAGTCTGGCTACTTGCATGTCTCCTGTATGGATGAGCTTGAGTTCGCTAGGGTTCAGTCTGGACCAACGTTCATCTGAATGAGTGACCCAGAACTGGTAGCTTTCCTAATCAGCTGTGGAAGGGGGATTCCCTACCCAGCAGATGCACATACACAAAGGGGCGGGGATGCTTGTGACATCATTAACATGACATGGCCAGGTTAGGTCAATGTCATTAACGCAATACGGATATATGGACATACTGTATTGGGCTAATGATGTCACGAGTGTCCCTGCCTGTTTATATACATGCGGCTGAAGCAGATGAGGAATTCCACTAATCTTGTCAATGGAACCTTTTTCAAGTGTGCTGCTTCCTCTAATAAGATATAAACTTCTTAATTTTCCTCACCATCCATACCAGACTAAAAAATAGGAAGCGATAGATCGGCTGTCGCATACCACAACTAGCCTGAATGGTTAGCTGTTAAAAGTAGCCTCAGCTCACTTCATCCAGACCACAACTATAACATGTTTCGCCCTGCCCTCAATTAAGCTCCAATGGTGGGGCAAAACATGTTGGAGTTGTGTTCTAACCATCCAGGCTGGGTGAGGTGTGCGGTGGCCAGACTATGTCTTCCTATTTTTGCAGTATGCTTTGGGTCTGCCTGCACTGTCACTAGCCAGTGGCATCCAGTTTGCCGGACCTTGACAGCCTGAGCTGGGGACCCTTAAGCATTTATCATGGATCCATACCAGACCCTTATCCTAGATGTAAGGGGAGCCCCCCACAACAAAAACAAAAAAAGGCACGGTGTCCTGTCCAAAATCCATACCAGATCCCTTTCCTTGATGAGTGTCTAAAATTAATTTTAGAGGGGACCTCGCACAAAAAAAAAGAAAAAAAGACATGCCCAAAATCCATTCCAGATTATCTTAACATGCCACCTGGCTGGCCAGAAAGAGTCGGGGGTAGCGCACGTGCGCCCTCCCTCCTGAACCATACCAAGCCACCTGCCCTTAACATGGGGAGAGTACCTTGCCCCCTCATCCCTGGCTCAGAGGATGTGAAGGTCTGTGGGAGGAATTTATTAGAATCTGGAAGCCCCTTTTAAAAAATGTGCCCCCCCCCCCCCCCAGATATCCACCCCACACAACATGCAAATTATATGATGTTAACCAGTTGCCGACCGCCGCACGCCGATGTACGTCGGTACAATGGCACGGGCAGGCATAAGGACATACATGTACGTCCCTTGCCTCCCGCGGGTCGGGGGCCCGATCGGGCCCCCGCCCGGTGCCTGCGGCGGTCGGTATTCGTACGGGAGCGATCCCGGACGAGGGGACGGCCATTCATTCATGGCCACCCCCTCGCGATCGCTCCCGACGAATAGAAATCCCCGGTGACATCACTTCCTCTCCTGTAATGTAAACACAGGAGAGGAAGTGATGTATTCTCTCCTCCGTGTCGGTATTTTTCGTTCCGACACGGAGGAGAGCGGATCAGTAAGTTGCACCAACACTCTACACACACAGTAGAACATGCCAGGCACACTCACACCCCCCCTTTACCCCCCGATCACCCCCCCAATTACCCCTGCCCCCCAGTCACAGTGACACCAATGTCATTTTTTTTTTTTTTTTTTTTTTTTTTTTGCATTGGTGTCATTTGTGACTGTAATAACTGTTAGGGCAGTTAGAGTTAGCCCCCTTTAGTTCTAATGTACCCCCCTAACCCCCCCAATAAAGGTTTAACCCCGTGATCACCCCCCGTCGCCAGTGTCACTAAGGCTGGGTTCACATTGCAGCGGTTTATGAGAACGAATGTGATTCGCACCGCACTGCAGTGCAAATCACATCCGATCTCTGTGCGATTCGAGTTCAGCCATTCGCCGCACCCGCCACACCCGCCGCACCCGCCGCAAATTCGCACGGGACCCTTTTTTTGGCCCGCAGCAGAATCGGATCGCATGGGTGTTCACACCATGCGATCCGAGTTTGCAGATCGCACTGCGATATGCGAACTGATCTGGGGGTGTCAGTAACATTTCACTGACACTCCCAGCAGTTCGCATAGGGCAGTGTGAACTGCCGCCGGGAGGCATGCGATGCGGGAACCCGCCGCGGATTCGCGGCGTTTCCGCATCGCTCCAGTGTGAACCCAGCCTAATAAGCGATCATTTTTCTGATCGCCGTATTAGTGTCACAGGTGACGCTAGTTAGGCAGGTAGGTATTTAGGTTCGCCGCAGCTTTTTATAGCGCCAGGGACCCCCATATACTACCGCATAAAGCCCCCTGATTGCCCCCTAGTTAACCCTTTCACCTGTGATCACCATATAACTGTTACAGGTGACGCTGGTTGGTTAGTTATTTTTTTATAGTTTCAGGGCACCCGCCATTTATTACCTAATAAAGGTTTAACCCCCTGATCACCCGGCGGGTGTCATTTGTGACTAATAACTGTTAGGGCAGTTAGGGTTAGCCCCCTTTAGTTCTAAGGTACCCCCCTAACCCCCCCAATAAAGGTTTAACCCCGTGATCACCCCCCGTCGCCAGTGTCACTAAGGCTGGGTTCACATTGCAGCGGTTTGAGAACGGATGTGATTCGCACCGCACTGCAGTGCAAATCACATCCGATCTCTGTGCGATTCGAGTTCAGCCATTCGCCGCACCCGCCACACCCGCCGCACCCGCCGCAAATTCGCACGGGACCCTTTTTTTGGCCCGCAGCAGAATCGGATCGCATGGGTGTTCACACCATGCGATCCGAGTTTGCAGATCGCACTGCGATATGCGAACTGATCTGGGGGTGTCAGTAACATTTCACTGACACTCCCAGCAGTTCGCATAGGGCAGTGTGAACTGCCGCCGGGAGGCATGCGATGCGGGAACCCGCCGCGCATTCGTGGCGTTCCCGCATCGCTCCAGTGTGAACCCAGCCTAATAAGCGATCGTTTTTCTGATCGCTGTATTAGTGTCACAGGTGACGCTAGTTAGGCAGGTAGGTATTTAGGTTCGCCGCAGCTTTTTATAGCGCCAGGGACCCCCATATACTACCGCATAAAGCCCCCTGATTGCCCCCTAGTTAACCCTTTCACCAGTGATCACCATATAACTGTTACAGGTGGCGCTGATTGGTTAGTTATTTTTTTATAGTTTCAGGGCACCCGCCATTTATTACCTAGTCTCACTAGTGTACCCCTAAATTTAGGGGTGTCTACTTTCCAAAATGGGGTCATTTGGGGGGGGTTTGTGCCATCTTGGCATTTTATGGCCTTCAAAACTGTAACGCCCTTAGAAAGCCTGAAGGCGGTGCTTGGTTTTCGGGGCCCCGTACGCGGCTAGGCTCCCAAAAAGTCCCACATATGTGGTATCCCCGTACTCAGGAGAAGCAGCAGAATTTATTTTGGGGTGTCATTTCACATATGCCCATGGCATGCGTGAGCAATATATCATTTAGTGACAACTTTGTGAAAAAAAAAAAAAAAAAGTTTGTAATTTTCCCGCAACTTGTGGCAAAATATAAAATATTCCATGGACTCAACATGCCTCTCAGCAAATAGCTTGGGGTGTCTACTTTCTAAAATGGGGTCATTTGTGGGTGTTTTGTGCCATCTTGGCATTTTATGGCCTTCAAAACTGTAATAGGTAGTGAGAAGTGAACTCAAAAATTTACGCCCTTAGAAAGCCTGAAGGCGGTGCTTGGTTTTCGGGGCCCCGTACGCGGCTAGGCTCCCAAAAAGTCCCACATATGTGGTATCCCCGTACTCAGGAGAAGCAGCAGAATTTATTTTGGGGTGTCATTTCACATATGCCCATGGCATGTGTGAGCAATATATCATTTAGTGACAACTTTGTGAAAAAAAAAAAAAAAAAAAAAAAGTTTGTAATTTTCCCGCAACTTGTGGCAAAATATAAAATATTCCATGAACTCAACATGCCTCTCAGCAAATAGCTTGGGGTGTCTACTTTCTAAAATGGGGTCATTTGTGGGGGTTTTGTGCCATCTTGGCATTTTATGGCCTTCAAAACTGTAATAGGTAGTGAGAAGTGAACTCAAAAATGTACGCCCTTAGAAAGCCTGAAGGCGGTGCTTGGTTTTCGGGGCCCCGTACGCGGCTAGGCTCCCAAAAAGTCCCACATATGTGGTATCCCCGTACTCAGGAGAAGCAGCAGAATTTATTTTGGGGTGTCATTTCACATACGCCCATAGCATGTGTGAGCAATATATCATTTAGTGACAACTTTGTGTAAAAAAAAAAAAAAAATTTTTTTTTTGTCATTATTCAATCGCTTGAGGCAAAAAAATAAAATATTCAATGGGCTCAACATGCCTCTTATCAATTTCCTTAGGGGGTCTACTTTCCAAAATGGGGTCATTTGGGGGGGTTTTGTACTGCCCTGCCATTTTAGCACCTCAAGAAATGAGATAGGCAGTCGTAAACTAAAAGCTGCGTAAATTCCAGAAAACGTACCTTAGTTTGTAGATGTGACAACTTTTGCGCAAACCAATAAATATACAATTATTGACTTTTTTTTTACCAAAGACATGTGGCTGAATACATTTTGGCCTAAATGTATGACTAAAATTGAGTTTATTGGATTTTTCTAATAACAAAAAGTAGAAAATATCATTTTTTTTCAAAATTTGCGGTCTTTTTACGTTTATATCGCAAAAAATAAAAATCGCAGAGGCAATCAAATACCATCAAAAGAAAGCTCTATTTGTGGGAAGAAAAGGACGCAAATTTTGTTTGGGTACAACATTGCATGACCGCGCAATTACCAGTTAAAGCAGCGCAGTGCCAAAGTGTAAAAAGACCTCTGGTCATTTACCAGCAAAATGGTCCGGTCTGAAAGTGGTTAATAAGAAACTCTGAGGTGTAATGGAAAAGTATTATAGATGGAGAGCAAGAGTAAGTACTCCTTCCAAACCATTCAAAGTGCCATAATCTGTCTTGGGTATATTTAAATGTTATAGATGTCTACAACTGCATATATCTTTATAGGCCATCAGTGGTGACATTGCAAACAGAATTTATTTTTACTGTGGCTTGTGCAGATTTGTTAAATGGGGACTCCGCTATTTAATATTATTATCACTATTATTATTAGTATGTAGAAGTAGTTACTCTAAGCTACAAAAAAGTCAATGCTTGAGGCGTCTAGAGAGATCAGAAAGTAGTTAGATGGGAGCACCCCCCCCCCCCCCCCCGGTAAAGCAAAACAAGAGATCAGACAAGCTATGACCCCAGTGCAATGTAACTGTGCCATGGATATTTCTGTATGGCATTCCATGTCTATGCAGTTGCAAGCCATAGCAGCTGTGTGTATAGGGCTGGATTTCTGTATAATCAACTAAGGCCATGGCTCAGGACAGCAGGAATGGCCGGGGCGGCACACCGCCACCCACACATCATGTTTCTGCCAGTAGCACAGTCTCATGTATAGTAAAAGGTTTTAGACTTGCACCCCCTTATAAAAATCTGAGCAGGCCCTCATCATTTCTGTCCCTGTACAGTCTATGCATTTTGGTTGGTGGAATAGCTGAGGTGTGCTTACAACTAGACCTGAACTGCTAGCAAGGTCAGGTGACAGCTACAAGGTAAAGGATGTAGAGTGACGTAGGGGTTCAGCATGAAGAACCACAGTGGACAATGGGTGAACACGCTTTCTGATGCACCCTGAAATTTCTAATAGCAGCTAGACCTAGAGCTCTGCAGAAAGGGACCGTTTCACACCTGGGTAGGGACTATCAGCTGAGAAGGGGTAAGCCACAAAAAAACACTTGGACAATCTCTAATAGCTCAATTCTTTATCTGATAAACCAAGATGTGCAGTCTTTTAGGTCTAGCAGGGTAACATGAACAGTTTGAGTCCAACAGATTCTGCGCTCAGGTCTACAGTATTTACAGAGCATTAGGAATTGGCAGAGGTTGTCTCCCTTAGGGCCCTTTCACATAGGCAATCTGATCAGATCAGGTCCGCCTGTCAGTTTTCAGATGGACCTGATCGGAAAGTTTGTGCATTCCTATCGACTAGAGCAGGGATATGCAATTAGAGGACCTCCAGCTGTTGCAGAACTACAAATCCCATGATGCATAGCAAGACTCTGAGAGCCACAAGCATAAAACCCAGAGGCAGAGGCATGATGGGACTTGTAGTTTTGCAACAGCTGGAGTTCCGCTAATTGCATATCCTTGGAATAGAGGATGTAAATAGACTTATGTCCATGTGAAAGGAACCCTGTGCTCTCAGTTAACTAATGCCGCGTACACACGTAGCAGACTATCCGGCGGACTTAGTCTGCTTAGTCTGACTTTCCGCCAGACTGTCCGCCGGACTTTCCGAACGAGCTACTTGCCCACACACGGAACTTTTGCAGCAGACTAATCCGCTGTACTTTTGAAATGAACGGACTCGCCCACACACACGGAGGAGAGTCTGCTCATTTTGAGCGTGTCTCCAGGTAGCCAGCCCCCTTTCCCCAAGGCACCCCCCATGTTGAGGGCACGTGGCCTGGCATGGCTCAGGAAAGGGGGGTGCTGGCTCGTCCCCACCCCCTTTCCTGGCCGGCCGGGTAGCGTATAAGGGTCTGATATGGACCTAGGGGGGTAGCCCCACGCTGATTTTTCGGCGTAGAGTTTCCCCTTTAAAGTGGTGTTGCCACCAAAAAATGAAAAGCTGCTTAAAATTCATTAAAAAAAATTAAAAAATAATAATTGGCAAAAAAAAAATTTTTTACTCACCTCTAAATACCGGTTGCTAGGGGGTCCCTCGTAGTCTGCCTTCTTCATTGCCCGGGCTGGTGACATCACTTCCCCTTGCGCCGCACATTCACCTGGGACCTGTCACGTATCCCAGGTGACTGTACGGCGTATCACGGCGCCCTGCGCCGCTCGCGCATGCGCAGTGGGTGCCCGGCTGTGAAGCCACAGCCGGGTGTCCACAGTATGCATGACGGCGCCGCGAGTGGAGCGGGGAACGAGGGGGGGCTTCGTTCCCCCGCATCGCTGGACCCTGGGGCAGGTAAGTGTCCGATTATTAAAAGCCAGCAGCTGCAGTATTTGTAGCTGCTGACTTTTAATTCATTTTTTTAAGGGGTACCCCACTTTAAGTACATACAAGGTGACGGGGCCAGCGACGCCTCCTTCGCTGGCCCCGGCTACCTGGAGACGCGCTCAAAATGAGCAGACTTTTCTCCACACGGGAAAAGTCCGCTCATTTCAAAAGTACGGCGGACTAGCACACACACGGCCATACTGTTCACCAAAATGCGAGTCCGGCGGACATATTGGAGTGCAAAAATACTTTTTTAGTCTGCCAGACTTTTGGGTAAAAAAAAGTCCGCCGGAGCCTACACACGGGCGGATTGTCCGGCGGACTTGAATTTGCTGGACTTTTCCACCAGATTGTTTGATCGTGTGTACGAGGCATTAGGCAATGTGTTGCCATTTTACTCACAGGACTTTTTAAGGGTTTTCAAGGCGTTCTGCAACAGGAATCCTATGTACGCTAATCCTAGCATGGGAGCCTATGGCTGACAGCATGGCTCCTGGAATTGAGAGCCGTTGTTGAGCACTCCCTTACACAGAGCTGCAGGATCACGTGACATGACTGAAGCTGATTAAAAATAGGTAAGTACACACATCTTTCTTATACAGGCTAGACAAGATACTATGTACAGAAGGCCCCCAGGTTGACATATTGCATTTGACAGTTTTAGAAAATTACAGATTGAAATGGAAAGGTAATTTTTAATAATATTAAATTACAAAATGACTTGTGTGGCAATTTTGAATGTTGAATATGTATATATATATATATATATATATATATATATATATATAAACAAAAGTGGAATTCCCCTTTGAGCATCCAAGCAGAGCTGTGGAGGGGGATCTTGGAGGTATATTTGAAGGATGATGTTGAGGCAGCTCCTGCCAGTTATCATCTGTGCCTGACAACAGCCATGTTGCATAATACTTGGTCATGCTTTGATGACAATAGTTGAAGGGTCCTGGATGGTACACTGCACTACACTGCACTGTACCCGCACTGCAGGGAATTCCGAAGCAGGGCAGTGTGAAGGGGCACTTAAAGGGGTTGTAAACCCTCACGGCACAAAGCAGGTATAACATGTTATTTAAAAAAAAAAAAGTTTTACAATCACTTTTAGCTGGCCATACACCAGTAGATTTTCAAATGAACGTTCACACGAGAATGCATATGAAAATTCTCACCATTAGAAATAATGAGGGGCAGGGCCACAGACAGCAAGGACCTAACAGAGAGTCTAACCCTTTGTTTATTATATCCCAAATTTTGTCAAAAAAACAGAACGATAGGGATCTTATACATTTTACACACTTAGTGCAGCGCTTTCCAAAACAATATATTGTGCATCTAAAATAAAAACAATGCATACAAATCATAAAATATCTACAAAAGTGTATCCAAAAACCTATTTTGATAATGTTAAATATATATGTGAATAATGTGCTTATCTCTTCAAGACACCTTATGCAATATTCCAACTATTTTCACTCATTCAGTTATACCTTGTATAAGTGCATAAGACACCATAAAATTATTTTTGCAAAAGCCAATTGTGTTCACAAAATTACTGATAATACAGCAATTGTAAGATTGTAAAAGCAGAGAAAAGGACTATCAGTAGTGATAATGATTGGACTCATTAGGAATACTGTGAAGGGTTTAAAAAGACAAGTACAGAGTTACGTATGTCCCGACAGCTTTTCACTCGTCAGTGTGATCTGTGTAAGCTTAATGTTAACGTCAGCCTTTCAGTCCAGCCCCTACACGTGTCGTCACACCTCGTGACTTCCTCAGTACAGAGATACTTATGCAACTGTATTATTAGTAATTTTGTGAACACATTTGGTTTTTTAAAAAAAAAATTTATGGTATTTTATGCACTTGTGCAAGGTATTACTGGATGAGTGAACATATTTGGAATATTGCACAGGGTGTCTTGAAGAGATAAGCACATTATTCACATGTATATTTACATTGTCCCATACGTTTTTGGATATATTTTTGTAGATATTAAATGATTTGTATGCACATTGTTTTTATTTTATTTTTGATACACAAGATATTGTTTTAGAAAGCGCTGCACTAAGTGCATTTGAATAATTATATTAAACATTTTAAAAGGGAGTGTGTTGGGCGCAAGAATTTAATATTATAAATTTGACAAGTTCAAATATAATTCGGGAAATCTTATTAGGGCCTCATTCACACAGACGTTTGGGGCCGTGTAATGTAAAATTTGGGCATATTTCCCCACCCGTGAGACACAGGTCCAATGTACAGCTGCCTATAGAAATCAATAGCTGTACGCAAGTAAATGGTCGTACATATGTAAACACATGCTTGCATACGATGCGCAAACTTGGACACTCCCAGGGAGACAAATATGCCCAAATTTTACACTGTATGGCCCCAGTCACCCGTGTGCACAGAGCAATGGTAATGGGAAAGTGTAATCACCCAAAATGACTAAAAAGAAATCAAAGCCTCAAGCCTCATTCACACAGGTGAATCTATCTGTACACCCAGTGTCATGCACAGGCAGCTGTGAAATTTGGGACCAGTGGCTCTGTCAATGCATCTGATGCAGCCAAAAAGACAAAAATAGTCATGCCTACACTTGGATCCACGTAACTCTTGTGGATCTCATGCAAACAAAGACAGCCATTAGCATGGGTTTATGGATAGATATGCCATGTGAATGAGGCCTTAATGCTCTTCCAGTGTCTACCACCCTCTAAAAAGTGATATGCAGTGGATTGCTTTTCAAAGAGTGGTAGAGCAGCGGCTGCCAGGCATTTGGGAGATTCCTACCATCTCCAGAATGTCTGTTTTTTTTTGTTTTGTTTTTCTTCTTAATATTAAGTGGGATTTTATATTAAACTACCATTATGACAACCATGAGCCTAGTGTTTGGTTCACAATTGTGGTGTGCTCGCCTTGAGCTTAACTTCCTCCCGACCACCTGCCACAGTTATGCTCTCCTGTGTGAGTTGTTGTACCTGTACTCGGAGCAGATGCGTATGGCCGGCAGGCATAATGACCACCGGTCACCGGTCCTGATAGAGCGAGAACCGAGTTCTTTGTGTGTAAACACACAAATTCCAGTTCTGTCAGGGGAGAGGAGACAGATCGTGTGTTCCTACCAAGTAGGAACAACGATCTCTCTCCTCCTCTAGTCAGCCACATCCCCCCCCCCCACAGTTAGAACATACATAGGGAACACGTTTAACCCCTTGAGCGCTCTCTAGTGTTAACCCCTTCCCTGCCAGTGACATTTATATATTAATTGGTGGCTATTTATAGCACTGATCCCTGTATAAGTGTCAAAAGTGTCCAATTTGTCCACCGCAATGTCTCAGTCCCAATAAAAATCTCAGATCGCTACCATTACTAGTAAAAAAAATGTAAAAAAATAATAATAAAAATGCCATAAATCTATCCCCTATTTTGTAGACGCTATAACTTTTGCGCAAACCAATCAATATATGCTTATTGCAATATTTTTTACCAAAAATATGTAGAAGAATATATATATCAGCCTAAATTGATGAAGAAATTTGTTTTTAATATTTTTTGGGGGATATTTATTATAGCAAAAAGTACAAAATATTGTGTGTTTTTCAAAATTTCCGCTCTTTTTTTTGTTTAAAGTGCAAAAAAAAATAACCCATGATCAAATCCCACCAAAAGAAAGCTCTTTTTGTGGGGAAAAAGGGGACAACAATTTTGTTTGGGTACAATGTCGTATTACCGCGCAATTGTCAGTTAAAGCGAAGCAGTGCCGTATCGTAAAAAAAATGGCCTGGTCATTAAGGGGGAAAATCTTCCGGGCTGAAGTAGGTTTAAAATACTGAGGCCACGGTATGTGTAGAGCCCCGTCTGGCTGCAATGTAAATTTAGCTGGCCAGTTGGGAGCGGAAGAACCAAAGCTCAACCTCCTGATTTTACTGTCCTCTAGCAGCCCTTAATGATTTGCCTTTCATGAGCTGAAATCAGACTGGCTGCAATGAGGTTCTGCACATCTTTAATTCACTTTGCATCGCTTTAATAAATAATCCAGTAGGTGTCAGTATATTCTGCATTAAGGCTCCATTCACATCTAAGCACTCCGTGAACAGACACAAAAGTGAGTGTTTTTCGGCCACATTCACAGAACACATGAAAAACACGCAACGCCTTTATTGCGCCCTGATGCAACCAGCAGTCTCGCAATTTCATGTGCATCAGCACTTGTAAATGTGCCAAAGCATGCGGTTAAAAAACGCACAAGGCTCAGCACCCAAAAAGGCATATTAGCTTCTGTTGTGTGTTCGTGCCCATTAGAAATAGCAGTCCATTAGTAGCCCATTGTAAAAATGCTCAAGAAAACGAGCATTCCTTAGGCAGCGAATTGCAAAAATGCATTAAAAAAGTGCAAGAGTACATGCATTCACACAACGCTCAGATGTGAGTGCAGCCTAAAGGATTATGGTATATACATACATACATATATGTTTATATAGGTACCTTGAGGTGCTTGTTAACCCCCCGTGGATCCCGCACATCTAGTCTTTGGGGGGCATCACTGTAGATTGCGGTGTTGGCTTGACTTTGCAGGTACTTCTCATCTTTGTCACTATCCATTGGACATTCAATTAAATATTGATCAGGAATCATTGTTCAGGAGCAGAGCTGTGTCGATTTGATCTGTGAAGGTCTGGGGTGGATCTGAACTCACGTGCAGAACCTGGTCCTATCTTATTCTAGTAGACTTTGTCCAAACTAATTTTCCGAAACTTCCCCTGTTTTGTGACAGTGTCACTCCAGTTCCTTCCACCACCTCTCCCTGCCCTGTTGAAGTTACTGTGGATAATATTTCAGAGCTCCTCTCCCTCCCTCTGAGTCTGAGGCCTGACACTTTTCTGTGACATGCCAGACCCAACTGTCACTATGATATAAATATGGTGACTGGAACACCCGGCACCACAGCTGTGCTGGATTATCTGCCCCTGCACCGACCATTCATAGGATGCTAGTGTGCATTGCCTGCATGATGCTGGAGGTCTGCATGGAGGAGCAACGTGATATTCTGGAAGACAGGAGAAAGTGTTGGGTGAAATGTAAAGGGAGTCTGCAAGAGATTTAAAGCTGAACTTCAGCTCTTGTTTACACTTTACATAGTTTGGGCCAAGTTGGCTTACACTAACTATGTCCCTCACTAACGTGCATACCTCCCTGATTTTGAGGGACTGTCCCCGATTTGAAACCAAGTCTCTCTGTCCCTCTTTCCTCCTCATTTGTCCCTCATTTTGGTCTGATCTATATAGTTGTATATAAAATCCACTCTTTATCTTTCAAAAAGTGTTTCCCAGTGCTAAACCTTTCATCCAATTTCTAAATTGCTGCATTTGTAAATTTCAAAAGCCAATATAAAGGAATAATAGTGGTAAAAAAAAAAAAGCACTTGTGGGTTTAACCACAGCTCTGGAAGATTTGGCTGCTCAATGACCAGGCCATTTTTTTTGTGATACAGAACTACGTCGCTTTAACAGACAATTGTGTGGTCGTGCGACGCTGTACCCAAACAAAATTGATATCCTTTTTTCACACATATAGACATTTCTTTTGGTGGTATTTGATCATCTCTGCGGTTTTTACTTTTTGCGTTATAAACAAAAAAAGAGCCACAATTTTCAAGAAAAAAAAAAAAAACACAATATTTTGCACTTTTTGCTGTAATAGCCTCATTTTAAAAAAAGAGCACATTTTTTCCTCAGTTTAGGCCAATATGTATTCTTCTACCTATTTTTGGTAATAAAAATAGCAAAAAGCATATATTGCTTGGTTTGTCCAAACGTTACAGTGGCTACAAAATAGGGGAAAGATTTATGGCATTTTTATATTTTTTATTTTTTTTACTAGTAATGGCGGCAATCTGAGATTTTTATCGAGACTGCGACATTAAGGCAGACACATCGGACACTTTTGACAAATTTTTGGCTCGATTGACAATTATACAGCGATCAGTGCTATAAAAATGCACTGATTACTGTATAAATGTCACTGGCAGGGAAGGGGTTAACACTTGGGGCGATCAAGGGGTTAACTGTGTCCGCTATATGTGTGTTCTAACTGTGGGGGATGGGACTGACTATAGGAGATGAGAGAGCGTGGTTCCCAGCTCGTAGGAACTCACAATCTCTCTCACCTCTCCTCACAGAACTGGGATGTGTGTGTTTAGTATGTCCCTGTTCTGCCTCTTGTGCCTGCCATCGCTCGTGGCCAGTGGTCATCGTGACTGCCGGTCACGAGCATCGGCATGCGCGTGCTCCCTCTATCCCACTTAAAGGAACGATGCATAACTATGGCGGTTCACGGAATTGTGTCTAACTGCCACAGTATAATGATGGCGGCTGGTCGGCAAGTGTGTGTGGCGGGGGGGTTATGTCCTATGGCCACATAGATTTGTTAATGGGTGTCCCTCGTTCCTATCTAAAAAAAAGTTGGGAGGTATGTGGATGTGCGGTATAAACTGTATGTAGCTGAGCAGAGGCGTAGCTTGAAGCTTGTGGGCCCTGATGTAAAAGTTGACCTGGGCCCCCCCACTACCACCTACCACTTCCACTGTGTGTGCAGATACACCCACCGCACGCCAAGATATGCAAAGTGGATTAAGAGTTTAGAGTTCCCAGAGTTCCTCCTTACATTGGAGGACAGGATCACCCCTGGAGAATCAGAGGACAGGGATCACTGCTGGAGAATCAGAGGACAGGGACCCCCGGCAGGTCATTTGGCAGAGCTCCTTTCCCATTCCAGCACTGTAAACAGCTCCCCCCCCCCCCCCCCACAATACACAGGGCTGCAATCGCATCAGCCTTCACAGGGTGTATCTGTCTTTTATGTTGCCGTTCTGACCTGTGAAATCCCCTGGTCAGAAAGGCAGAGTAGTTGTAGTAGGAAAATACACCCTGTGCAGATCATGGCTGTCTGGCTGTATTGAAAGGAATGTGATTTCAGCCCTGCAGAGGAGGAACAGTATAGAGTGCTGTACTGGGAAAGAAGCTCAGCAGTGGGCATAGCATCTAGGGCGGAGGGGGTGGTCAGGGGGCTTTGGGGGGGTGAAACTTAGATTTGGGGGGGCAAAGCCATGTGACAAGAAATCTGGAGCCTGCAGCCCCTCAGGGGGCCCTCAGTAGTTGTTAAGGGATTTGTTTTAGCAATTTCTGAAGGTTTCTCTGTCAGTGTTGGCAGGTGTTGGGGGAAGGTCACCTCCCGGAAGTGCGTGTCTTTTTTTCAAGTTGTCAGGGAAGTGGGTTAAGCGAACCCGGGTGGATGTGGGTTACGGAGAATCCCAGCTATTGACTAGAAGACACTGAGCAGTGTTTTACCTCACTAGTGACATCGTGGCTACAGGACAGCACTCTCCTCATCTTGCCTCGCTGAGCTCGGTTACCATTCCTTGTTGCCAGCACACAGCACAGCCACTTCCCCATCCTGGGCTGTTCTCACCCCATGCTCCTCTCCATTCAGGAAATGGCTCACGGCTTCTCCCCAGCCAAAGAGAACAGAGGGGAATGAACTGTGTAAGGTAAAGTGGAAGCCCAGTACTGAAGCTTGGCTGTGAGGCCCTAGGGCAGATCAGAGCCCGTCTTTGTGGAGGATATGATAGTATGACAGGGAGGCTGCAGGGGCCCCCTGGATCTAGGGGTTGGGTTGCGATTGTGACCCCTGTAACCCCTTATGCTACACCCATGTAGCTGAGGCTATATATAGCACTGTGTTCCAGGTTCGAGCCCAGACTTCCAGTACCCAGAACACAATAGAATCTATCACAGAGGCACTCGGCCATTCATAGAAAGCAATGTATTCCTGTAATGAATACAAAGCTTCCTCTGATTGGCTGAATCAGAGGTTGTGACATCATCAGCACATCTCTCTGACTCAGCCAATCAAAGGAAACTTTGTACTCATTGCTAGAATACAACACTGAGCGCCATCCAATGCAATGGCTATGGGCAGACAGCCTAAGGAAGAGCAGGGATGCTCATAACTGTATACGGTAGCTGCTATTGCTGATGTACATGACATTTGATGATTTGAAGACAAATATATATATATATATATATATATATATATATATATATATATATATTGTGTGTTTTTTTTCGTGTAATAACACCCCCCCCCCCATCATGTATGGGAGGCTGACAGGGAGAGACCGACCCACATTCCCATGCCGCTATGAGGGGGCCAGCAGCATCTGTGTGCACTAAAATGTGGCCTCATCATACAGACTGGCTCCTTAGGCCAATTTTATTTTCTGTATATATGTCTGTTTTGCTGCAGCAGGTTCTATACATGATACAGATGGACCACGTTTCAGGCATACAGACTGGCAGACTAAGGGGACCCTCCAGGCACTATATTTAGAGGAATTTTTAATTTTTATTGTTTCACTTTAAGCATCATTAAAATCACTGCTCCTTTAAAAATAATATTTTTTTAAACTTTTATTTGCATTGACACTTTTCCCCTAGGGCAGTACCCCCTTCCCCATACCCTTTTTTTTTCCAATAACTTGCATATAAGTCTTAAAAATTGGGACTTTTGATTTTTTGAGTTCTAGACCCATAGACTTTAATAGGGTTCTGGTCAGAATTTTTTCACTGTTCTGAAGTTCTGGTATACAGTAGAACAAAACTCATGTATGTTATACATCAATAGTCCTCAGTCCCTTTCTTTGTCTCAAAAGTGAGACATCAGGGGTCTGTTTAGACCCCTGAAATTTCACAAAGGCCCCCAACGGGGCTGAAAAACATAGTAAAAAATAACGTAAAAAAAAAAAGTAAAAAAAAAACATAATAATAATAATAAAAAACTACTATCCACTGTTCTACCGACTGACACCATCCTCTGCCCTATTAACCCCCATCCTACTGACACTGTCCACAGTCCTAATGACAGACACAGTCCCATTTTTGAGGTAGGTTAAGTACATATTTTTATAGTGACATTTGTTTTATTAATCTAAGCATATTTTATGGGTACAAGTGCACCCTATACACGCTGCATTACTAACCTCCTTTGTATATGTCAACAAAAAAAATTGTCGTGCGCCACTAAATAGTTTGGCATTGAAGAAAGGTGGCAACCATAACAAACATCCTACTGACCATTTTACCATTCCACTGCCTTTTATCATGTGTGGGTCAGGGTGGAGCACCAAATGTTGGGTGTGGCGGGGGCATGGCTTGAGGTCCATGAGAGCGGCTGCTTAGACCCACGGCTCCGGCTCTCTACTTCCATGCTGCAGGCATCCTGTGTCCAAACTTCTCCCAAAAGACACCAAACCCTTCCTGAAGACAGTGGGAATCTGATACAGGCATGATGGTGAACAAATATGGGCCACGTGTGCCTTAGTTCTCGGCAGAACAACTAGCTAAATACCACAGG
This sequence comes from Lithobates pipiens, assembly GCF_037356315.1. Lineage (NCBI taxonomy): Eukaryota > Metazoa > Chordata > Amphibia > Anura > Ranidae > Lithobates > Lithobates pipiens. The sequence goes on along the minus strand of NW_027507685.1, from coordinate 187,514,154 downwards.
CAAGATGCCGCTGATCCCTCGCCCATGCCTGAAGCCACGCTGCAACCTTCTCTCACCTCAGAGCAGCTCTCTACACAAAGGGTAAGTGACTTTTTCCCTGCTGCTTTCACTACCCAGATTGAACACCCGGCACCTCTGGACTCCCCTACATGTTCAGGAGAATGCAATTCTCCATGCCCCCCTCAGGATGAGCCAACTTTAGCTGAAATTATGCTAGCTATAGAGGACTGTAAGGCCTCCCTCACAGTTCAAATGGAAAGCATCCATATAGATTTCTCCCTGCTGAAACAGGACATGCAAAACCTGCGGGAGAGGACAGGGGGGGAAAAATAATGCATTAGCTCCCTACATGACACAGTGCATCCCTTATCTTCTACTAAGCGCACTGCCACTGATGAGTTAATGACCCTCAAAACCAAATGAAATGACCCGGAGAACCGATCTCTCGCAGAAATAACCTCCGTTTTGTAGGATTCCCAGAGCACTTCGAGGGATCCCATCCTGAACGGTTCCTTCACTCCTGGCTGCGAGATGTTTTTGGGATGGAGGTGCTGTCCCATGCTTTTGTTATTGAACATGCACATTACACCCCTCCACGTCCTCCCTCGGGGCCCCTCCATGATCCCTGATTGCAAAGATTCTCAAATTTTAAGACAAAGTCGCTATCCTGCGTCTTGCTAGAGAATTTGCTAGAGAAAAGGGCCACTCAAATTTAATGGCAATACCATCTCCCTATACCCTGATTTCCCAGCTGAAGTTCAGCGCCAAAGCATATCCTTTGCAGCGGTGAAAGACTGTTTACACTCTGAAGGCCTACCGAATGCTATGCTCTTCCCCGCTAAGCTGAGGATTATACATGCAGGTAGAGCTCACTTCTGCTCCTGTCCAAAGGAAGCCATGGCCTGGTTGGATGCCGCTTTGTAAAACAACCCAGACAATGCCGCAACTGATGCTTTCAGAGGATCCATCATGCCTTCATGTCTTTGTGCTCACTCTCCCCGGTATTTATCAGCATTTCAGCCCTTACTACTATAGATATCCTGTGGAACAAGCTTTTCCTACCCTTCCCTATTTGTTGTTCTATACTGCACATACAACGGAGCTGGTGGACACCTTGGCCTGTTCTGTTACCTATCTTCCCTGGCATCCACTCCTGTTCTGCTTTATATTACTGTTGCTATTTGTGCCTTATATTACAGGTGAATCCCATATCCTACAGTATGGAAGTTTACACCTCTCCCGGGAGCCTTTCTGGACCTACTACCTCCCTCATACCAGTTGGTGGTGAGGCCACAGGTTTTTATGTTACCTCTTATAACAGTTGCTGGGTTTTTTTTTCAGTTCTGGGAACCAAAGCTCACTATGTTTGAGATGGTTGAGCAGGGTAGGGGTGGTTGTTTTTTTTTCTTTGAGCCCTTCTCATGTTTTGGTTAATAAGATTGACTGGACCTCATGTTTTTTTTCTGTTTCCTTTGGTGCAACTTTTTTGATGATACTGCACCTTAGCTTCTACTACGGGCAGTATAACCTATATTGTATTGCATTTATTTAAGACCCCTTGTTTGTTATACCATATATAGTTTTTTATGTCTAAAAAGTTCAAACAAATCTCTTGGAATGTTAGAGGTATGAACTCACCTCAAAAGCGGTCTTTGGTATTCTCCTTTATTAAAAAATATAGACCCCATATTATTTGTCTTCAAGAGACCCATCTCACCAATGCAAAACTGCTGTTCCTTAAGCATCCCTGGATGGCCACCCAGTACCATGCTACCCACACTAACTACTCTCGGGGGTTTCTATTTTACTGGCAAAATCCTTCCTGGCTGAGGTTCTGAAGGTTAAGACAGACCCAGATGAGAGGTATGTTATAGTTAATATTTGCATCGGCTCCACACTTTTTACACTAGTAAACATGTATGTCCCCTCTCCATTTTCCCCAGACTTACTCTCTCACTTGTCCCTTTTATTATTATCGAGATCCCCTGGTCCCCTACTTTACAGTGGGGACTTTAAAATGGAGTTCCTCCTGAAAACAAAAAAGGAAAGCAACAGCTAAAAATACTGCAGGTGCTGACTTTTAAAATAAGGACACTTACCTGTCCGGGGCGCCTTTGATGTCCTCACCAGAAACTGACCCATCCCTCGGCTACGGTTGGAGGCACCGGCATCTTCAGTAAGGGAATCAGGAAGTGAAGCCTTGCGGTTTCACAGCCTGGTTCCCTAATGCGCATGCGTGAGTGGCGCTGCGCATTCTGGGTGGTCACTTCTGTCTTGATCTGTGTGTCTCCTAGAAGACAGCGGGGGGGGGGACTGAGGAGGGGTCAGTCTCTGAGTAAATCACCGTGGGTACTATGGCAATCTTTTACTGGAAGTTGGAGCAAATACATAGATTAGACTGTTCCCCCCTCCTCCGTGAAAGGTGCCAAACGTGACACCGGGGGGTAGGGATGAAACGGATCAGCGAACGTTCTCTGTGTGGAACTCCACTTTAATGCTGTACTTAACCCTGCCATGGACCGCTTGGGGGGTGGGGGCAGGCCCTATCCCTCATTTGTTGACTGGACTAAAGTGTATGATCTTACCAAGGTATGGCGGTGGAAGCACCCAGATAAACGTCACTTTTCCTGCCACTCTAACTCCTTCCTCACCATGTCTAGCATAGATATGTCATTTACTTCTGCTGAAGTGCTCCCTATTGTTCAGGCAGTCTCCTATCTACCTAGGGGGTATCTGACCACGCCCCTCTCTCTGTGGATCTCCTCCTCTTACCTAGCTCAGGCCCTCATATTTGGTGTTTAAATTCCCATTGGCTGGAGGATGAAATAGTGTAGAGTGAGTTCCAGAAGGGTATTCGGACTATTGGCGTACAATTTTTCCAAAAATTCTTTTGGTACTTCTCATACAGAAAGTTGTATTGAGGACACATATTGGTACTTCCCATACAGTAAGTCAGTGTTTCTCAACTCCAGTCCTCAAGGCGCCCCAACATGTTTTCAGTATTTCCCTCAGAAGAAATGACTGTGGTAATTACTAAGGCAGTGAAACTGATCAAATCACCTGTGCAAAATATTAATATATGTAAAGCCTGAAAACATGACCTGCCTTGAGAACCAGAGTTGAGAAACACTGCAGTCAGTTATAGTGAGGACAGGTCTCAGCAGTGGCATTGCTAGGGGGTGACTTCTGGGGCTATAGTCCTTAGTCTCTTACAGGGGTGGATCCGGGGAGGGGGGGCAACAGGGCAATTGTCCCCCTCCCTGAGAAAGTAGCAGGCGGGCAGGATGATGAGTGGGCCTAGCGGGTGAGTGGAGGGGCAGACAGTCCAGGTCTCTGACAAAGTAGCGGGTGCGCAGGATGTTGAGTGGGCCCAGTGGGTGAGTGGAGAGATTACATCATCTCTCATCGCCCTGCCTTGCATCACTGCAGTTTGGCCCTCGCTGTGCTCATGTCTTCTGATGGTGAAGGTCTCTTTGGTGCCTCTAACCCTAATCCAGACCCTTAGACAATATATATATCTATTATAATATAATATATCTATTATAATATAATATATATATATATATATATATATATATATATATATGTATATATTATAATATATTATATATATATATGTATATATTATATTATAATATATTATATATATATATATATATATATATATATATCAAAAGAGGGTACCTTTTGAAGAAAAGTGGGCCAGAGGGATTTGGTTAAACAAAAGACTGCCCCCCCCCAAAGGTATTTTAAATTCAATAATTGAAGACAGAGTGACAATGCTGTGATAAGAAGTGTCTAAAGTTTATTCATAATTTCTGCTTTTTAAACTGTCTTGATAGTGCTAGATTAAATGGGAAGATGACAAACGTATAACATTGGTGCCCTCTTGTGGTTATTTATAATTAATGCAGAAAAAAATTAAATATAGCTTTTGCATTGCATTGCATTTCGTTACGACGGGACTACGTTCAGGCTAGTAGCCAATAGCTTTGGTGTAGGAATTTGATCTGAGCATGCGTGGCACTTTGTCCGATCGGAATTCTCTACACATGATCGGAGTATGTCCGATCAGAGCATTTTGTTGGAAAATTTTACCAACAAGTTGGAAAACTTGGTCCGTCGGATACTCCGACGGAAACAGTCCGATGTAGACCACACACAGTCGGAATATCGACAAAACGGTCTGATTGGACACATTCCGTCGGAATCTCCGACCGTGTGTACAAGGGCTAAGAGGTACAATATAGCGCCATCAGTTTATACATATATTGTACATTCACATCACTCCTTGCCCTCAAGGAGCTTACAACCTAAGGTCCCAAACTCACATTTATACATATAAACATGTCTAAACACATATCTCCTAGATTGTAAGCTCTAACGAGCAGGGCCCTCTGATTCCTCCTGTATTGTATTTTAACTGTACTGTCTTCCCTCACGTTGTAAAGCGCTGCACAAACTATTGATGATTTCAATTTTATTTAAAAGAATATGCATTGTTTGCAACCCTACAATCTTCTTCTTCTTTTTTTTTTTTTTTTTTTTTTTTATACAGCACTTTTGTAAGCATGCCTACTGTATTGCCTGACTAGGGATGAGCCGAACACCCCCCGGTTCGGTTCGCACCAGAACTTGCGAACAACCCCCGCGTTCGGTACGAACGTTAGAACCCCATTGAAGTCTATGGGACTCGAACGTTCGAATTGGAAAGTGCTAATTTTAACGGCTAATATGCAAGATAGTGTCCTAAAAAGGGTTTGGGGACCTGCCTCCTGCCTCAGGGGACATGGGTCACTGCAAAAAAAAGTTTTAAAAACTGCCGTTTTGGCGGGAGCACTGATTTTAATGACGATTAAAGTGAAAAAAAAAAAGTGAAATATTCCTTTAAATATGGTGCCTGGGGGGTGTCTGTAGTATGCCTGTGAAGTGCCACGTGTTTCCCGTGTTTAGAACAGTCCCTGCACAAAATGACATTAAACGGAAATAACACCATTTAAAACTGCTTGCGGTTTTAATGTTATATCTGGTTCCTGCAATATGGTTGAAAATCATTGAGAAACATGGCATGGGTAGCCCTCCCTGCCCATTACCAGCCTATTTGGGTCTTGTACGCATATTAAGGGGAACCCCGTACCCATATTAAAAAAAGGAAATGCGTGTGGCCCCCAGGCCCTATATACTCAGAACAGCAGTATACAGGCGGTGCAAACAAGACAGGGACTGTGTAGGTTTGTTGTGTTAAGTTGAATCTGTTTGTCATTTTCAACCGGTACATTTTTAAAGTGTAGCTCCAGTCAAAAAAACTATCTTTAAGCTTTTTGGAAAACATAGGGAAGGGTTATCACCCCTGTATAATTTGTTTTGTCGTCCATCTTTTTTCATCTCACTTGCTGCTGTCTCCTTGCGTTTGCAAGTAGGAGATGTTTGTAAGTTGGATGTTTGAAAGTAGGGGCCTGCCCTATATTATAGTGGTATGTACTGGGTACAGAGCACGCAGACAGCACGCACTATCTCCTAACACTACTGACTGCAAGCTCTATTATTAACCACTTGTTAGCCCAATGTTTGCATAAAGTGAAAGATGAAGTTATGCTGAGTAAATAGATATCAAACATGTCACTCTTCAAAATTGCACATGCCCGTGGAATGGCGCCAAACGTCGCTACTTAAAAAATCCCCATAGGCGACGCTTTAATTTTTTTTTTACTGGTTACATGTTTTGAGTTGCAGAGGAGGTCTAGGACTAGAATTATTGCTCTCGCTCTAACATTCTCGGCGATACCTCACATGTGTGGCACATGCGAGCACATGGGGACATGGGCGCTTTAATTTTTATTTTATTTTTTTATTGTTCATTTTACTTTATTTATGTTAGTTTGACATTTTTTTCCCCAAAAATATATTTTTGATCACTTTTATTCTTATTACAAGAAATGTAAACATCCCTTGTAATAGGAATATGGGGTGACAGGTCCTCTTTACAGTGAAATCTGGGGGGTCAATATGACCCCACATCTCACCTTTAGGCTGGGAAGCCTGAAATAAAAAATAAAAAAAAGATTCTGGCTTTGATCGTACTGGCGAGTTGGTAGAAGCACCGGAGGGCGGTGAGGGGTGGGGGGCGTCTATGGCTGGGTATTTCAGGGTATCACCGAGTATGGCTGGGTATGGCAATTTATGGCAGGGTATTACAGAGTATTGGCGGGGTATTGGCGGGGTACTACAGAGTAATAGCAGGGTACTGCAGAGTATTGGGGGGTACTACAGAGTAATGGCAGGGTACTGCAGAGTATTGGGGGTACTGCAGAGTAATGGCGGGTACTGCAGAGTAATGGCGGGTACTGCAGAGTATTGGGGGTACTGCAGAGTAACACCCACTGCTTCAGATGCTAAGTAACACACTACACGAAGCCGCCTCAAAGGCGGCCTTATATAGTGTGGGGCGTGCACTACACAGCCTGAGCTATGATTGGCCACAGGCAGGATGCCTGTGGCCAATCATGGCTCTCCTCGCTGCCGGCGCTGCGATTGGCCAAGCATGCGGGGTCACAGTGCATGCTTGGCCAATCATGGGGCAGCAATGCACTGCGCCACCGCAGTGCATTGTGGTCCGCGCGCGCGTCACTCGAATTTTGACGCGAACGGCCCAAACGTTCGGAATTCGCCGAACGCCGGAACAGCCAATGTTCGAGTCGAACGTACGTTCGACTCGAACACGAAGCTCATCCCTATGCCTGACATACAGATAGCCATTAAAACTGAACGCTATTTGCTTTTTAAAGGGTAACTCCGCGTTTATGGGGAAAAAAAAGCAAAAATATATAGCAATTGTATATAGATATATCTATATACAATTGCTACACAAGTCAAATTGTAATTGAATGTTATTAAAAATGGCCTTTTCTTTTCAATCTGCAGCTCTGTAATTTACTGTAAAATGCAGTATGGCAACCTGGAGGCGTTTTGTAAAACAGATGGTTTAAAGAATGCCCCAGAAATGTAATTCACACAAATGCTTGTGCGATTGGGTCACTGATTTTCCCAGAAGTCTGCACTAAGATACAAGTCAGAAACCAAAAATAAACAGAAGATGACCCCTACACAACCTGCGTGAATATATGCTCAAAATAAAATGTTATATAAAGCAAAAGATAAGTGTTAATAATAACAATAAAGGGTTGCTTATGCTCAAAAAGCTCAAAGGAGCTCAAAGAAGCTCAATAACAACGTTCAAAAGAGCCCAAAGAAGTACAAGCTTCTTCAAGCTTCCTGATGTGAAGTTATTGCCCTGCTTATTTTTGTGCCATCTGCAAAAACTGAGATTGAGCTATTTATCTCATACTCTATTTCATTTATGAATACATTAAACAGAATTGGTCCCCAGACAGAGCCTTGTGGTACTTACCACTCCAGGCCATTCTGAGCACATGTTATTTATCACCACCCTTTGGACACACCTCTGTAACCAGTTTTCTATCTAAGAACAAACCCTACGGTCCATGCCTACAAAGCTCAGTTTCTAGAGGAAGTGTTTATGTGGAACTGTATAGAATGCTTTTGCAAAATCGAGATACACCACATCCCGCCACTTATCTGGATGGTAGCTGACTTCCTTGTAGAATGTTAACAGCTTGGTCTGGCAGGAACGACCCTTCATAAACCCATGCTGATTACTACTACTGATACTGTTTTCTTCAACAAATTCTTGGATATAGTCCCTTATCATCCCATCCAATAATTTACTTACTATTGATGTTAGACTGACTGGCTTGTCGTTTCCGGGAATATGTCTCTGCTCTTTTTGAACATTGGTACCATATGGACTTTTCTCCAATCAGCTGGTACTGAGTTGGCCTCTCTGGTGTTAGCCATCCAGTCCTGGTGATTTATTTGTGTTAAGCTTTTCTGGTCTTTCCTGGACACCGGCTTCTGGGGTACATCCTGCAACATGTTACTAACAATACTGTCATCATCGGTATACCCCTTTTTTTCTGTGTAAGAACTGAGGAAAAGAAAGCATTTAGTACATTTGCCTTCTCTGTGTCATCTGTAACCATCCTCCCTTCATTGTCTTTTTTTTTATGTCCTCTGATCTCACTTTTTTTACTATTACTCTCCTCTGTGTCGCCCTGATTGCGTTCTTTCGTTCTTTTTTTTTTTCAGAAAAGATCTAGCAATGCATTCTTTCTAGTCAGGGACGCCACCAATTATAACATGGAGATGTCCTGTAAGACAATTCAGAAGTGGCAGGCCTTTAATGAGTTGTCTCCCCTGCCCAGTCAATATCGGAATAATTGAAGTCCCCCTTTTGATGACATTTCCGTGCCTTGCTGCCATTTCTAACTGTGTAGGAGGTCCAGCTACTCCTCCTTTTCCTTCAGGTTGGGGAGGTCTTAAACATACTCCCACTATTCATTTCCCACTTATTTCTTCCCTTTGAAGTCCCCCCCCACCTTCCCATTTACAATGTCACTCCTCTCTACCACACTTACAGGGGAACTTCCACTCATTTGTCTCCTCCCCCCTCCAGTGCCACATTTGGCACCTTTCAAGGGAAGTGGATACCTGATATTTGACAGGTATCCTGTTCCCTTTTCAGGGAGCCACAGCCATTGACATCACCGCTCAGCTCCCCCCTTTCTCCCTCCCTCCTTCCTGCCTTCCCTCCTCCCTTCCTTCCCTCCTCCCTTACTCCCCTCCCTCCTCCCCTTCCTTTCTTCCCCCCCTCCCCTCCCTTCCTTCCTCCCTCCTTCCCTTCTCTCCCCTCCCTCCCTTGCTTGCTTCCTTCCTTCCTTCCATTCTCTCCCCTCCCTTCCTTTCTCCCATTCCCTCCCCTTCCTTTCTCCCGTTCCCTTCCCATTCCTTTCTCCCGTTCCCTCCCCTTCCTTTCTCCCATTCCCTCCCCTTCCTGCCTTCCTTCCTTCCTTCCCCTCCCCCCTTTCCCCCTTCCTTCCTTCCTTCTCCTCCCTTCCTTCCTTCCCCTCCCTCCCTTCCCCTCCCTCCCTTCCCCCTCCCCTTCCTTCCTCTCCCTCCACTCCCCCTTCCCTTCCCTTCCTCTCCCTCTCCTTCCTTCCCTCTCTCCTCCCTTCCTCCCCTTCCCTTTCCTTCACTCCCATTCCCTTCCCCTCCTTTCTTCCTTCCTCCCTCCCTTCCTCCCTCCCTTTCCTCCCCTCTCTCCTCCCTTCCTCCCCTTCCTTTTCCTTCACTCCCGTTCCCTCCCCCTCCTTTCTCCCCTCCCCTTCCTCCCTTCCTTCCTCCTCCTCCCCCCCCCCCCCTCGATGCCGCCATGGACTCCAGGACAGGTAAGCATCCTATTATTAAAAGCCAGCAGCTGCAGTAGAGGTAGATGCTGGCTTTTAATTTTTTGCAGTGGTGGGTAGACCTCCACTTTAAAGAGGAGTTCCAGCCTGGGTGAAAGGAAATTAAAGGTCAGCAGCTACACATATTGTAGCTGCTGACATTTAATACAAGAACCCTTACCTGTCCAGGGAGCCTGCAATGTCGGCACCCGAAGCCGACCAATCCATTGGCTCCAGGTGCAGGTACCGGCATCCTTACTAAGGGAAACAGGAACTGAGGCCTTGTGGCTTCACAGCCTGTTTCCTACTGCGCATGCGTGAGTTGTGTGGCCCTTTCTATATGGTCCTGTCATCTTCTGGGACATAAACATGTCCCGAAGGCAACTGGGGGAAGGAGGGCAGCAAAAGAAAAACTGGAAGTGAGGTATGTCGCTGCAGTAGCGTGGGACAGAAGTCCCAAAGAAAACATACCAAAACGGTATGAATAAATAAATAATTATCCAAAAACGAGGAGGGGTGGGATGTGCTTAAGTTTTAAAATGAATTCCATTTATGCCTGGAACTCTGCTTTATATAATTTTTAATATAAAGACACGTCTCTCCCCCTATTCTACCTTCCGCTACAAAGAATACCCCTGGATATTTGCCAGCCAGTCGTGTGAGTTATCAAACCAGAGTTGTAATATCATGACATACCATTTCATCAGTGGATTAATGTTTTAAACCTTGTACTAAATAGCCATCATCTAACAAAAACTAGTCTCGCAGTTGACCTTCTATAGGATATTCCCATCTGCTAAAACTGTCCTTTCTCAAGTCAATTTCCTTGACCATAGGCTTAATGGATGCCATTATCTTCAAGATCTTTCACTCAGATTCAAACTCATAACCCTTTGCATATAAGAACACCAGGATATGCTCAATGCCATGGCCTCAGATCATCTCAACTGATGACATTATCTTCAAGATCTTCCACCAGACATGACTTCCCTCTCTACTCCAGCAACAGTCTCCAACATTGACCTGGTTTACTAAGGAATCTTCTCATTTGGTAAAAATGCCTTGGGGGGGGGTATGTTGGTGATCTTACAAACAAAATGGTTGTACAAACTGCTGAAACCAATAGCAAAGAATTCTGTTTATATCAGTTACTATGGGTTACTACACTTTGCAGCTTGAATCTAGGCTATATAGGCACTGCTGTCAAGTTTGAGTATCCACATCTGTGGTTCAGCATGGAGGGTGGTGAATGTGGGATCTGAAAGCCACAATTTTGATTCCCATAGCACATGTCCCCTCAGAGCTGTTTGGGGGCAGAACAGCAACTATGTGATTGGAGGAAAAGAAGCATCTCTGTGTAATGAGAGATTAAGTAGCAGCCCTTCTCATTATGTAACCATGGCACCATGTGAATGAAGCTTCATTGAAATTAGTTCCAGCCATGTAACCATCAAGGAGGTGTACTTGAATCCATGTAAGTGAAAAACACAAGAAGTGGATACTGTGCAACAAAGGGCAACTTGAACATAAAAAAAAAAACACAGGAGAGTTTGTACATGGGGTGCTGAAGGCTTAGCAAAGACCCTCAAAGATCAAGTGCCAATCAGGATCTTAAAGGAGTTGTAAAGTCAGAAGGTTTTTTTATCTTAATGAATTGGCTCCCGTGGCTGTCAATCAAAGTCAGTTAGCCAATCAGGTGAAAGGGGGGGGGGTCTGGGCCGGGCTGCAGCTCCATGTCTGAATCTAGACAAGGAGCTGTGACTTGGCTTGGGTGCCCCCATAGCAAGCTGCTTGCTGTGTGTGCACTCAACAGGAGGGGCCAGGCGATCCAAAAAGGGACAGAGAAAAGGAGGATCCAGGCTGCTCTGTGCAAAACCAACTGCATAAAGGAGATGCATATAGCATGCTTGTTATTTTAACCAAAAAAAAAAAGAGACTTTACAATAATTTTAAGACCTAGAAAGGAATTTTTGTGGCATTTTACCTATGAATCTTAGATTTTTCCTCAACATGCTCTTTTTCTTCACAGTGTTCCTGCTCCAGTTCTAGGGTTCACTCAAGCTCAAGTGATGGTGGTCTGCACCACCTAGTCAAGTGCTGACTATTTCATCCACCCTAAACAGAAGCCCAAAGTCTTAAAGCTATTTTGAGGAACCATTTTCACTCACGCATGGGCATAAAACCTAAAGCCCTCTGATTCAAACTTCAAGAGCTTACATGCTGTGCCACAGAAGCAGAAATTGTCAAAATGTGTTGCTAGTGCACCTATATCACCTAAGAAAGCCAGGGATTTCAGTATTCAACAACAGCACACTAACAACACACACCACAGGCTCTAGCCAATAGCATAACTTCTCTGTAGAATTATATACCAAATACAACATGATGATAGCAATTACAAAACATTTGGTGGCTCTTGAAACACAAAACTGGGTTTTTCTACAAGCAGATTTATTATATAAAGCTCTTCAAGATCTTTATGTGTATATTAATCCACTAGTCATATGGTATGCCTCAAAATTAAATGTCTAGTTTTGAATACCACCATCTGTTTGAGGTAGTGGCTTTGTATCTAAGACACTGGGTAGTGATTGAAATGGTTGCAAATTCAATTCCCTAGGTAACCACCTTTTCAGATTAATTTATTAAAATTGCAAAAACCTAAAGCAATCAATCAACTTTCAGTGGATTTATCCTTTCTTAACATTTCTAGAGATTACGGCACTTTGCAGGCAGCAGTTAAAGCGGGAGTCCACCGGGACTCCGCGTTTTTTGTTTTTTTTTTTGAAGCCAGCAGCTACAAATACTGCAGCTGCTGACTTTTAAAATAGTGACACTTACCTGTCCAGCGCGCCCGCGATGTCGGCACCCGAAGCCGATCTCTAGGTCGCCTGTCGGGTCCTGCCGCCGCCATCTTGGGTATGGGAATCAGGAAATGGAGCCTTTCGGCTTCATTTCCCGGTTCCCTACTGCGCATGCGCGAATCGCGCTGCCCGCTGCCTCTGGGATCTGTGTGTTTCCCAGCAGGCAGCGGGGCACTTGCGGGAAGGGGCGGGCACTTGCGGAAAGGGGCGTAAGTTACGCCCCTTTCCGCAGAGAGCTATCCCGGAAGTGGGTGCAGTTACCTGGATTATCCAGGTAACTGCACCCCCCTCCCCCCTGAAAGGTGCCGATTGTGGCACCGGAGGGGGGGAGGGTTCCGATGAGCGGAAGGTCCACTTTAGGGTGGACCTCCGCTTTAAGATTATGCCTCTTGAAGATATAGTTTTTCCAGATGGGAATTTCCTCTAGGCTGAGTGAGAGATTTGTCTAGGTATGATGGTAGCAGTTTAGTAAATTGTATGAATATTAATCCATTAGTCATATGGCTATTCCATTAAATTAAAGGTCTAGTTTTGGGCCCCAAACAGCATCAGAGGCTTGTATGTAAGACACTAGGCTAATAAGTAAAATGGTTGTGAGTTCAAATCCCTAACTGACTGCCTTTTCAGATTAATTTATTAAAATTGCTTATCCTGAATTATTAATTTCTATGGATTACTGCAGTCTGTAGGCAGCAGATCAGATAGTGTTCTTGTGGTTCACGGGTATGAACTCTTAAAAGTACAGTTTTACCAAATGGGAATTTCCTCTAGACCAAGTGGCAGACTAATCTAGGGTCTGAATTTAGTAAAATATTTAAATATTAATGCACTAGTCATATGGTATTCCATGAAATTAAAGGTCTAGTTTTGTGACCCATCCGCCATCTGAGCCAGTGGTCTTGTATGTAAGACACTGGGCTAGCAAGTAACATGGTTGTCAGTTCAAATCCCCAAGTGACCACCTTTTTAAGATTAATTTATTAAAATTTAAAAAACCTAAAGCACCAAATCAACTTTCAGAGGACTTATTTCTATGGATTACTGCACTCTGTAGACAGCAGATCAGATAGTGACCTGTGGTTCACGGCAATGAACTCTTAAAAGTACAGTGTTACCAAATGGGAATTTCCTCTAGGCCAAGTGGCAGACTATTCTAGGGTCTGATGATAGCAATTTAGTAAAATATTCAAATACTAATCCACTAGTCATATGGTAGTCCATTAAATTAAAGGTTTAGTTTTTGAGTCTCAGCCCACTATCCGAGGCTGTGATCTTGCATGTAAGACATTGGGCTGGCAAGTGAAATAGTTGCAAGTTCAAATCCCCAAGTGACTTGTTCATTAAAGGTTTTTCCTTTCTTATTAATTGGTTCCTGGCAATGGAGAATGGAAAGTACAGTTTTACTAAATTGGAATTTCCTCTAGGCCAAAAGGTGGCCTAGGTTAAGGTCTGATGGTAGCCACTTATTTAATATTGAAATATTAAGCCCCTAGTCATGTGTTATTTAATGATATTAAAGCTCTAGTTTTAAACCCCACCCACCATCCAAGACTGTGGCCCTGCATGTATGCCGCTGGTCTGACAAACGATAAGCTTGCAAGTTCAAATCCTTAAGCAACCACCTTTTCACAATTCATTTATTAAAGTTATATAAATTGAAGAAGCCCATAATAACCAATCAACTTTCAGACTAAGTATTATTTCATTATGGTTGCTTAGGGTTATTGTACTTTGCAAGCAGCAATTAAAATTATCCTTTGGAAGGTCAACTAGGAGACTAGTTTTTCCTCTTCATATTGGTTGCTATGGGTTACTACACTTTGCAGCTTGAATCCTGGTTGAATTTAGTATGTATAAGCACTGCTGTCAGGTTTGAGCATCCAGGTCTGTAGCGCAGCATGCAGGGCGGTGAATATGGAGTCGGATGGCCATGATTTCAATTCCCAATGCATACCAGACCATGTGACAAGCAAGTGGATAACCTTGGCAATGTGTAAATAAACCCTCAATGAAGCAAGGTCCAGCCATGTAACCATCAGGTAAGCAACCATCAGGTGAGTAACCTTGGTACCATATGAATGTGACAAGTAGCTGGGTAACCTTGGCACCATGTGAAAAACCCTCAATGAAGCAAGATCCAGCCATGTAACCAACAGGTGAGTAACCTTGGCACCATGTGAATGAACCCTCAATGCAACAAGCATGTGAGTACCATGTGAATGAACCTGAGCAACAAGCAAGTGGCACACCACGTGAATGAACCCTCAATGAAGCAAGCAAGTGGGTATCATGTGAATGAACCCTCAATGAACCAAGCAACAACTAAGTAGGTAACCTTGGCACCAAACCAGCAAGCAGGTGTCCTTGAAACTACAAGCAGTGGATACAGCAGAGGTTGAATGCAGAAGCCCAGGAAAGCTAAGCAAGCAGAGGTTTTTTTTTTTTTGCATTTTAACATAAAATCTCATATTTTTCATCAACATGCCCATCTTCTTCACTGTATTCCTGTCCCCACTTTCAGGGTCACAGGTTCAATCAAGCCCCACCAACTTAGTTAAATCTTGACCACATCATTGCAATTTTATCCAACCTTCACACAACCTCCAAAGTCTTAGTGCTACATTGAGGAAACATCATTGCTCACATGGGAATTGAACATACAACCCTCTGAGTCAAACTTCAGGAACCTACAGACTGCACCACAGAACCAGAAGATATCACAAACAGTTGCTAGTGGACCTATATCATGGATCTTGACTCTCTAAGGCAGTTCTAAGGCAGTTTAGTTTATATAAAACTAACACCACATTAGAGATTCAAACCATGAAATCTAGAGCTTCTAGCATTCATCTGTAGCACACGCACACCAACACCAACACCATGCAACACAGCAACACAACTTCTCTGTAGAACTATATACTGAAGCTAACATGATGATACCCATTGAAAACATTTAATGACTCACAAAACCTTTAGGGGTGTATTCCCTTTTGTTGCCAGCAGTTTAGACATTAATGGATGTGTGTTGAGTTATTTTGAGGAGTCAGACAATTTACACAACCTTCTAAATTCAAGATGCAGGAGCTTACAGACTGCACCACAGAACCAGAAGATATCATGAATAGTTGCTAGTGTACCTCTATCATGGATCTTGACTCTCTAAGGCAGGCTTTGAAACATAAAACTATCACCACATCAGAGATTCGAACCATGAAACCTATGGCTTCAGGCATTCAACAGTAGCATACCAACATCATGCACCACTGGTGTTAGCAAGCAACTCAGCTTCTCTGTAGAACTATATACTGAAAATTACATGATGGGACCCATTGAAAAACATTTCATGACCCACAAAATCTTTAGGGGTGTATTCACTTTTGTTGTCAGCGATTAAGACATT
The DNA here is from genome assembly GCF_037356315.1 of Lithobates pipiens. Taxonomy (NCBI): domain Eukaryota; kingdom Metazoa; phylum Chordata; class Amphibia; order Anura; family Ranidae; genus Lithobates; species Lithobates pipiens. Next base: position 187,498,588 of record NW_027507685.1, on the reverse strand, counting down.
TATGGCTGTGTTTTGAGTTTTTTTGAGGGGTCAGAAAATTTACACTGTTATACAAGCTGTACACTCACTACTTTACATTGTAGCAACGTGTAATTTCTTCAGAGCCGGTTCACACAGGGGCAGTACGAATTGCAGTGCGACTGCCTCAGACGACCTGCACATGATTTGCACACGACTTCAGTGGCGGCTTGCAAAATTACTTCTGTATAGAAGTCACCCCAAAAGTAGTACAAGGAACCTTTTTCTAAGTCGGAGCGACTTGAGTCATTCCTATTAGAACGGTTCCATAGTACAGAATGGGAGGTGACTTGTCAGGCAGCTCTGACTCTGAAAAGTTGGAATAAAATATTTACAAAAATGTGAGGGGTGTACTCGCTTTTGTGAGATATATGTATATATATATATATACACAGTGCCTTGCGAAAGTATTCGCCCCCCTTGAACTTTTCAACCTTTTGCCACATTTCAGGCTTCAAACATAAAGATATAAAATTTTAATTTTTTGTGAAGAATCACCAACAAGTGGGACACAATTGTGAAGTGGAACGAAATCTATTGGATATTTTAAACTTTTTTAGCAAATAAAAAACTGAAAAGTGGTGCGTGCAAAATTATTCGGCCCCTTTACTTTCAGTGCAGCAAACTCACTCCAGAAGTTCAGCGAGGATCTCTTAATGATCCAATGTTGTCCTAAATGACTGATGGTGATAAATAGAATCCACCTGTGTGTAATCAAGTCTCTGTATAAATGCACCTGCTCTGTGATAGTCTCAGGGTTCTGTTGAAAGCGCAGAGAGCATCATGAAGACCAAGGAACACACCAGGCAGGTCCGTAATACTGTTGTGGAGAAGTTTAAAGCCGGATTTGGATAAAAAAAAGATTTCCCAAGCTTTAAACATCCCAAGGAGCACTGTGCAAGCGATCATTTTGAAATGGAAGGAGTATCAGACCACTGCAAATCTACCAAGACCTGGCCGTCCCTCTAAAGTTTCAGCTCAGACAAGGAGAAGACTGATCAGAGATGCAGCCAAGAGGCCCATGATCCCTCTGGATGAACTGCAGAGAACTACAGCTGAGGTGGGAGAGTCTGTCCATAGGACAACAATCAGTCGTACACTGCACAAATCTGGCCTTTATGGAAGAGTGGCAAGAAGAAAGCCATTTCTCAAAGATATCCATAAAAAGTCTTGTCTAAAGTTTGCCACAAGCCACCTGGGAGACACACCAAACACGTGGAAGAAGGTGCTCTGGTCAGATGAAACCAAAATTGAACTTTTTGCCCACAATGCAAAACGATAAGCTGTGTTGCTTTTACGCCAAACATATCACCCTCAACACACCATCCCCACTGTCAAACATGGTGGTGGCAGCATCATGGTTTGGGCCTGCTTTTCTTCAGCAGGGACAGGGAAGATGGTTAAAATTGAGGGGAAGATGGATGCAGCCAAAAACAGGACCATTCTGGATGAAAACCTGTTGGAGTCTGCAAAAGACCTGAAACTGGGACGGAGATTTATCTTCCAACAAGACAATGATCCCAAACATACAGCAAAATCTACAAAGGAATGGTTCACAAATAAATGTATCCAGGTGTTAAAATGGCCAAGTCAAAGTCCAGACCTGAATCCAATCGAGAATCTGTGGAAAGAGCTGAAAACTGCTGTTCACAAACGCTCTCCATCCAACCTCACTGAGCTCGAGCTGTTTTGCAAGGAAGAATGGGCAAGAATTTCAGTCTCTCGATGTGCAAAACTGATAGAGACATACCCCAAGCGACTTGCAGCTGTAATCGCAGCAAAAGGTGGATCTACAAAGTATTAACGCAAGGGGGCCGAATAATTTTGCACGCCCCACTTTTCATTTTTTTATTAGTTAAAAAAGTTTCAAAAATCCAATAGATTTCGTTCCACTTCACAATTGTGTCCCACTTGTTGGTGATTCTTCACAAAAAATAAAAATTTTATATCTTTATGTTTGAAGCCTGAAATGTGGCAAAAGGTTGAAATGTACAAGGGGGCCCGAATACTTTCGCAAGGCACTGTATATACACACACACACACACACACACACACACAGGCTAGCGCTATATAAATTTATAACAGGTATAAGAAATAAATAATAAGTAAATAAAATCCACAGTCTGCCCCCAGTACATATCTAGGGGCCTCCTTATATATCAGGTAAGGAAATGTCCCCATCTATGTAAATTATGATTTAGTAATCAGAGGGAACAGCATGATTAAAAGGGTAACTCCACTTTCTTGGGGGAAAAAAATAGCAAATAAAGAAAAAATATTATCATGTATACAAGTGCGACACAAGTCATGTTGTAATTGAATATAATTAAAAATTACCTTTCCTTTTCAATCTGCAGCCGCTGTCATTTTCTGAAAATGCAATGCAATATGGCTACCTGGAGGTGTTCTGTACACAGAAACGTCACGGCGGTTACATGGTACCAAGAGCGAGGTGGTACACGGATCGGTCATCACGGCAAGTGGCAGATCACGCCGATGTGCGGCCCTGCGCCCATGTGATCGACGTATCCTGACAGGATGTCATATGGCACACATTTAGGATGGGAGAGCCACGGCCCAGCTGTCATTTTGCTATAGGCTGGGCAGCTAGTGGTTAAAGTGGTTCTAAAAGGTAGAAGATTTTTTTTAACCTTAATGCATTCTATACAAAGCAGCAGCCCCCCTCAGCCACATCTCCATCTAGCGGTGTTGCACGAGAGAGTTCCCAGCCTGCGTGGCCGAGACACAGCAGTGAACGCCACTTGCTATGGCTGCTGTCAATCAAAGTCAGTGAGCCAATGAGGAGAGAAAGGGGGCACAGCCAAGCCATGGCTCTGTGTCTGACACATAGAGCAGCGACTCAGTTCGGGTGCCACCATAGCAAGCTGCTTGCTGTGGTGGCAACCTGGCAGGAGGGAGGGGCCAGGAGTGCTGACGATGGACCCCAGAAGAGGAGGATCAGGGGTGGTCTGGGCAAAACCCCTGCACATGGGCACACAGCCATGCACTCTGCAGACCTTTCTATTTTACAGGACTTCATAAATGCAGTGTTCCTATTATTGGCAGAAAATCAGTGCTGGGTTAGAGATTCACTAAGCAATAAAGCAAAAGGTAAGGGTTACAGCTTCCAAAAGTAGATGCTAGTGGTGGCTACTATTCTTTTTTTTTTTTTATCCTGGCAGGCTATTTTCATGGGTACAGGCTCAGTTAGCTGGCAGAAAGCTATTGGCATGAGTCCTGAGCCTATCCAGGCCTAATGGTGACCTCCAGAGCTAGGGACAGCTGAAATCCTTCTGTGTAGAGTAAGTTACGAGTAGGGATGGGCTGAACACCCCCCGGTTCGATTCACACCAGAACAACTCGAACAAGCAAAAAGAAGTTCTAGCGAACTTGTGAACTCTATTAAAGTCTATGGGACACGAACATGAAAAATCAAAAGTCCTAATTTTAAAGGCTTATGTGCAAGTTATTGCCATAAAAAGTGTATGGGGACCTGGGTACTGCCCTAGGGGGTATGCAAAATTATTATTTTTAAATGATTGTTTTTAAAAGGGCAGTGATTTTAATGATGCTTAAAGCGTAATTCCACTTTTGTGGAGAAAAAAAAATCCCCTCTGGATGATCTATGTACATTGCAAGGATTATAACGACCTTTGTTGCAGATTCCTACCTGTTTTTTATTCTGAAGTTAACCATGTATGTTTCTCTGTGCCTCCTGTACTGAGTGGGTCTAATAGGAATGGTTTCATAATTAACTGTCAGGTGTGCAGCTGCAGGGCACTAATGCAGAAATCTGCTGGGCCTGCATCCCTTTAAACGTGTTCCTATTGAAAGCGTATTTCCTAAAATGACCTTTTTGTTGCAGGGGATGCCTGAAATCTGTCTTGTATCTTAGGCAGACTTCTGGGAAAATTGGTGAGCCAATCACACAAGCAGGAAATGATGTTTCTGGGGAGTGGTCAGTACACACTCTGTGTACAGAGCACCTCTATGTACCCATATTGCAATCCATTCTCAGAAAATTACAGTGGCTGCAGATTGAAAAGAAAAGGTAATTTTAATAACATCCAAGCATGCAGCCTGGCAGGTCAGGAAAATGTGCGGGTAGAGCGAGTTACACCCCCCTCTCCGGAAACTTTACCAGGCCACATCCCCTCAACATGGGGGAGGGGGGTGGATGCTGTGGGGCAGGGGAGGGCTCTGCACCTCCCCTACCCCAAAGCACCTTATCCTGATGGTGATGGGGACAAGAGCCTCTTCCCGACAACCCTGGGCTGTGGTTGTCAGGATCTGCGGGCGGGAGGCTTATCGGAATCTGGAAGCCCCCTTTAATAAGGGGACCCCCAGATCCCACCCACCCTATGTGAATGAGTATCGGGTACATTGTACCTCTATCCATTCATCAAAAAAGTTTAAAAAATGAAAAATCACAAGAGACCGTTTTTGACAAATCATTTGAGTTGCAATGGACCAGTTCCAGAGAGCTCTACCTCCTGAGTTGCATGTGGGTGAGGCAATCTGATCCAAATTCAAAGAATGTTCTGGTTGAGCTGGTGTAATGCTACTTTTTGGAACAGAGCCTGGCTGCTGGCTCTGCAGTTTCAAGATCCCTAACGGTCAAAAGACCCCCTCATGTGGCCACCCAGTCAACCACAGTTTTACAGCTGGTAAAGCTGAAAAGTCCTGAGAGGCCGGCAAGAGTGGTTGGAGTGTCACCCCCTGTTGAAAGACCCCTTCTTGGAAGCCGCAGAGGAACCTGTGGGCATTCCCAGTGTTGGCAGCACAGTGAGTGGGGTCACATTGCTGCCAAGTGTCACTTGAACCCTGAGCCTATGGAGTGTGATACATGTCCCTGTTTGCTCACCCGGGCTTAGTTACGGATTCGGACATGCCAAGCTCTGTAGTAAAGATAAGGGGAAAAGTGTGTGCCCTCCTGGACTCTGGAAGCCTGGTCACCTTGGTCCATACCACGCTTGTGTACCCCAAACAGCTGACCTAGCATCAGTTAGGAATGGTATTGTGTGCATGGTGACTGTAAAAAGTACCCCACAGTGCTGGTGAACTTTGAGAGACTTTACACTGTCTCAGGAACTCTGCAGTGGGAAAGATAAGAGTCCTAAACCAAAGGTCGATGAAAATGCTGTAGAGGAGACCCTTGATGAAAATGTGTCTTTTGCCCTAGCAGTCTGTGCGGGGGAACCGGAGGTGGCCCCTGAGACCCAAGAGTTGCCCGTTGTGCCAGAGCTAGAGGTCTCTCAGGACAACTTTGGAACCACCCAGTTACAGGGTCCTACTCTTGTACAAGCCTGGAAAAATGTTAAGGTAAACAATGGGACCCCGGTAGCTCCAGGGCTGCAGAATGTGTTTCCTCATATGGTGGTTACCCATGACATGTTGCATCGGGTTGACAACATTTTGGGTGAGATTGTGGAACAACTCGTAGGAGCGCCATGTTGAACCTGGCCCATACACATCGCCTGGGGGGGGGGGTTCACCTGGTCTATGAAAAGACCAAATAAAATATTTTGCAGCATTTTTTTTGGCCCGGGATTCATGCAGATGTGAAAAAGTACTGCGAGTCATGCCCTGAGTGTCAAAAGGTAGCCCCTATGCCCCATTACCATAGCCCACTGGTGCCATTGTCTGTGATTTAGCTTCCTTTTGACCGAATTGCCATGGATCTGATAGGGCCATTATTTAAAGTTACATAGTTAGGTCGAAAAAAAAGACACAAGGCCATCCAGTTCAACCTTTTTTTATATATACTATTTTCTTTTTATTATATTTTTCTTTCTTTCATACATATAATACAAGTACAACGCCTCTCCAGAAGCTCATACAATTTGATCAAATACATACAGAAAAAGGAACATTTAACCATGCCATTTTTGCCTCCCCTCATCAGTCGACGGAGCCGGGCAGACCATTATATTATAGTAGCCCCTCCACTGATGCTGGGAGCAAATCATTATGAAGCATATCAGGAAATAATCCCTTGAACAGGGATGGCGAGCCAAAATGTATGTGCTGCACCTATCATATTTCCCTTCCCACATTTAGTACCAATTCCCTCTTTTAAGCCCCCATCCCTGTTACCCCCTCCCACCTTCCCATGCAACCTAAACTAGACTTCCCCGACTATCACATTATTAGTTGTTTGAATTTTCAGAGACAAAAAAGTAACGTTTATTAATTACCCACTCTCTACCACCTATCTTCCCATCCCAGTCCTTGCTATAGCCCACTTTAAATCTCACTCCTCACATTTTCTTTATAATCTCCCTTCATCTGTATAATGGGCACCCCAATTTATCCAGCCATGGCGTTCACATTTTTAAGAATTTATCCAATGTCTTCCGTCTTGTAAATACCACTTTTTCCCTCCATACATTAGCATCCATCACCCTCCCCTATTCCCCCATTGTGGGGGGCTTTACAGATTGCCAATTTTGAGCAATTAATTTTCGTGCTTGAAATAAGCCTCTTATTACAGCGGTCTTGATATTTTTAGATATACTATTATCTTTTTTACCCAGCAGACATTATGTGGCGTCCATCTCCAGCTCGGTACTATTAATTTCCTCGAGTATATCATTCCAATACCCAAATAGTTTTGGACACCTCCACATCAGGTGGACCAAATACCCTATTCCGTTGCATCTTGGGCATCATCAGCTCTATATCCATACCAGAAAAGTTTCTTTGGTGTGTAATAAGCCCTATGTATCATAAATAATTGTGACATTATTTTGTGAGGGTGATACTGACACTTGGGAACTCATTTCCATTATCCTTTTCCATTGTTCTTAAAAACAAATGGGAGGTAGATTTGGGAGTAAAAATTACTTATGTTTAGCCAGTCTTTCACTAGTAACTATTTTCCCACTTATTTGTTCATATATCTCAGATATCAAACCTTTAGACAGACCGCCCTTAACTATTTTTTGTATGAGGGGGGTTCTACACCATTCTATTTGTGTTGTAAATTGAGCGCTCATGGCGTGTCTGACTTGAAGATACCAATCAAATGAGTGGTTTGGGACACCGTACTCCTCTCTCAGCTCAGCAAATGATTTCAGGGTACTCCCCCTATACAGTTGAGTGAGTTTTCTGATGCCGCAAACCTCCCATTCTTTTATTTTACCCACGGGGATAAGCTCTGGGAGAAATGTATTATCCCAGATAGGGGCATCCTCAGATATCCCCCGATACCCCATGATTGTTTTAGCTGCCTGCCATACCTTAACCATGAATTTTAACATAGGAAATCCAGGGGAAAAGGAGTCTGCCTCCAAAGTCTCTACCAAATCACTGTGCAAGGCTCCTTGCAGCATCAATCGTATATTTGCATTCCTGTCCTCTGCAATACTACCTCCCCTCGGATGTTGCAACTGGGCAGCCAAAAAATTGCTGCGTGGGTGTGGAACCGCCGCTCCCCCTTCTTTTATAGGTAACTGCAATATCTGTAAGCCTATTCGTGCCTGTCCCTTCTTCCATATCAATTCCCTAAACAGGGTTTAAATTTTCTTAAACCAGTCCATCCTAATCCAGACCAGGGAATTGTGTAACTGGTACAACAATTGCGGCATCCAGATCATCTTAATCAAGTTAATTCTACCAGCAGATGACAGGAGGAGGCGGCTCCAGATATCGCACTTACGTATAAACCTAAGCACCAAGGGGTGAGATTATCCTCTATATATTGGTTGGGGTCCTTTGTTCCATATCCCCAAATATTTTACCCTGTCCACCACCCTTAATTGCCCCGCCAAATGTGGTACGGTCTATATTGCGTTGACCGTCATCAAAGCAGATTTCTCCCAATTAATTGATAAGCCTGAGAATTGTCTGAAATCTTCTACAATACTCATAGCTGTAGCAAGAGACAAATCCATATCTCCTAAAAATAACAAAATGCCGTCCACATAAAGTGCTATCCTTTCATCACCTGACTATCTTTTAAATCCCTCTATCCCCCCTGCTGCTCTAATCGCAATTGCTAATGGTTCTATTACCAATGCGAACAGCAGGGGTGATAGGGGACATCCCTGTCGTGTTCCCCTCTCAAGTGGTATCGGGTCAGAATAGCTGTTATTAACCATTATCCTCGCCCTTGGAGTAGTATAGAGGGCCTTTATCCACCTCACAAAATTTGTTCCACACCCAAAAACATCCAGAGCCCGCCACAGGTAGCTCCACTCAAGGCTGTCGAATGCCTTAGCAGCATCCAAGGTGACCACAGTTCACGTTCCCCCACCTTGCGTCGGGGTCCGGAGGTTAAGATATACTTACCTTATATTAATGCTGGTAGCTCTGTTAGGGATGAACCCTAAATTGTACCTGGGAGGCTGGAGAGCAATAAGCTGGGCTGGGAAGACAATACCACGTGAAACATGTGCTCCACCCCATTCCCAGTTCAACCTTAAAAACAATAAATAAAGAAAATAAAAAATATATTACAATCCAATATACCCAATTTTATATCCACAGTTGATCCAGAGGAAGGCAAAAAACCCCAGCAGAGCATGCTCCAATTTGCTACAGCAGGGGGAAAAAACATTCCTTGTGATTGTAAAGTCTTTTTCTAGTTAAAATCATACTTGCCTGCTCTGTGAAATGGTTTTGCACAGAACAGCCCAGATCCTCCTCTTCTTGGGTCCCTCTTCAGTGCTCCTGGCCCTTCACTGTTACGTGCCCCCAATAACCCAAATAAGTGCATATTATTTGGTCTTTGTGAAAGTTAGGGTCTACAGGCTATGGTGCCAATCATTGAAATTTGATCGCACCTGATGTACTGATGGCCTATCTAATTTCTTAGGACCCCAACAAGCCAGGACAGTTTAAATACCCCCCAAATTACCCCTTTTAGAAAGTATACAGTCCAAAGTTTTTAGTAAGAGGCCTGGTGAGTTTTTTAAAGTTGTAATTTTTTTCCACAATTTTTTGCAAAATTAAGATTTTTTTTTTTTTTTTCACAAAATTGTCATAGTTATAGTTATTTCTCACACACAGCATATGCATACTTGCAATTACACCCCAAAATACATTCTGCTTCTCCTCCTGAGTATGGCAATGTGTGAGACTTTTATACAGAACAGAATGGCCACATATAGAGGCCCAACATGCAGGGAAACATAATCAGGCATTCTAGGGACATAAATTACACATATCATTTCTAGACTACCTCTTAGGCCGCGTACACACGCGGGGACTGTCTGCCAAAACTAAGTTCGTCAAACAGTCCTCTCAAACTTTTGAATGAACGAACACGCCCACACACGGCACTTTTTGAGCGGACAAATACGGCAAACTTTGTTCGTCGTACTAAGTCCGCGCAACTTTTGAAATGAACGGACTCGCCCACACACGAGGCAACAGTCCGCTCATTTCGAGCGCGTGTGCAGGTAGGCGGGGCCCGCGACGGAGACGTCGCGGGCTCCGCCGCCTGGAATGTACTTAAAGGGGAACCCCCAACGCCGAAAAAAAATCGGCGTGGGGGTCCCCCCAAAGTCCACAACAGACCCTTGTCCGAGCACGCTACCCGGCCGGCCAGGAAAGGGGGGCGAGCGAGCGCGCCCCCCCTCCCGAGCCGTACCAGGCCCCCACCCCAAAGCACCTTGTCCCCATGTTGATGAGGACAAGGGCCTCTTCCCGACAACCCTGGCCGTTGGTTGTCGGGGTCTGCGGGCGGGGGGCTTATCGGAATCCGGGAGCCCCCTTTAATAAGGGGGCCCCCGGATACCGGCCCCCCACCCTATGTGAATGAGTATGGGGTACAATGTACCCCTACCCATTCACCTGTAAAATAAAAGTACCCAAAAAAAAAACACAACACACGAGATAAAATATTTTATTGCACAGCTCCGGGGGTCTTCCGTCTTCGGGGGTCTTCTCGCCGGACTCCTCCGCTATCTTCTTGTAGCTCTTTTGCTAGCGGAGGAGTCCGGCTTTCTTCCTCCCCGCCGCCGGCCTCTTCTCCCGACTTCGGGGGTCTTGTCCCCCTCTTCGGTTCTTCTGCCGGGCCACCGCGCCTTCTTATAGCTCTTTTGCAGGCGGTGGCCCGGTCTTCTGTCGCCGCCGCCTTCCGTTCTTCTGCCGGGCCACCGCGCCTTCTTATAGCTCTTTTAGAGGCGGTGGCCCGGTCTTCTGTCGCCGCTGTCGCCTTCCGATCGCCTTCCGTTCTTCTTCTTCTTCTTCTTCTTCTCCAGGAGATGTTGACACGTCGCTCTCTCCGTCCGGAATGCCAGAGCTGCGCTGTGCGGCCACTTATATAGTGACAATGGGGCGGTGTCACATGGTATATGTCACATGGGTTGGTCACATGGGTTGATGTCACATGGGGACTATGACATCGTAAGGGGGCGGGGTCACCATGTGACCAACCCATGTGACATATACCATGTGACACCGCCCCATTGTCACTATATAAGTGGCCGCACAGCGCGGCTCTGGCATTCCGGACGGAGAGAGCGACCTGTCAACATCTCCTGGAGAAGAAGAAGAAGAAGAAGAACGGAAGGCGACCGGAAGGCGACAGCGGCGACAGAAGACCGGGCCACCGCCTCTAAAAGAGTTATAAGAAGGCGCGGTGGCCCGGCAGAAGAACGGAAGGCGGCGGCGACAGAAGACCGGGCCACCGCCTGCAAAAGAGCTATAAGAAGGCGCGGTGGCCCGGCAGAAGAACCGAAGAGGGGGACAAGACCCCCGAAGTCGGGAGAAGAGGCCGGCGGCGGGGAGGAAGAAAGCCGGACTCCTCCGCTAGCAAAAGAGCTACAAGAAGATAGCGGAGGAGTCCGGCGAGAAGACCCCCGAAGACGGAAGACCCCCGGAGCTGTGCAATAAAATATTTTATCTCGTGTGTTGTGTTTTTTTTTTGGGTACTTTTATTTTACAGGTGAATGGGTAGGGGTACATTGTACCCCATACTCATTCACATAGGGTGGGGGGCCGGTATCCGGGGGCCCCCTTATTAAAGGGGGCTCCCGGATTCCGATAAGCCCCCCGCCCGCAGACCCCGACAACCAACGGCCAGGGTTGTGGGGAAGAGGCCCTTGTCCTCATCAACATGGGGACAAGGTGCTTTGGGGTGGGGGGGCCGCGTGGCCCCCCCTTCCCCAAGGCACCCCCCATGTTGAGGGCACGCGGCCTGGTACGGCTCGGGAGGGGGGGCGCGCTCGCTCGCCCCCCTTTCCTGGCCGGCCGGGTAGCGTGCTCGGACAAGGGTCTGTTGTGGACTTTGGGGGGACCCCCACGCCGATTTTTTTCGGCGTTGGGGTTCCCCTTTAAGTCCATACCAGGCGGCGGGGCCCGCGATGTCTCCTTCGCGGGCCCCGCCTACCTGGAGACGCGCTCGAAATGAGCGGACTTTCCTCCGAGCGGGAACAGTTTGCTCATTTCGAAAGTGGCCTACACACGGGCGGACTGTCCGCTCAAACCAAGTTTCAGCAGACAGTTTTTCGGAATTTCCGAAAAACTTTGTTCGTCAAACTGTCCGCTGAAACTGTCCGCTGAAGCCCCACACACAAGCGGACTGTCCGCTGAAACACTGTTCAGCGGACAAAGTTGAGCGAACAGTCCGCCCGTGTGTACGCGGCCTTACACTTTTGGAGGTCCTGGAGCACCAGGACAATGGAAACGCCCCCTCAAAATTACCCCATTTTGGAAAGTTTACAATAGAACAATTTCCTCTATGGGACTTTAAAGGGCAGAAGCTCCTTGACAATTAAATTATATATTTGAAAATGTATTCATATTGGAAAAAGTTAAAATGGACATTATAACTTTAACCGCTTTAGCCCCGGAAGATTTTACCCCCTTCCTGACCAAAGTACTTTTTGCGATTTGGCAGTATATAGGCAATAATCCTTATATCTATCTGGTGATATTAAAGTGCTCCGTGCAAAACAAAGCAAGCCGATGTAATATTATCATAAACAGGAATATAAGATGTGCAAGTCTCCTCCTGATACAGTGCTAGATATTGCTTCATATATCTCAATGTATATTTCATATATCTGAATGTGGAAAAAAAAAAAGCGACAGAATATATATATATATATATATATACATACATATACATATATATATATATATATATATATATATATATATATATATATATATATATATACATATATATATAATCAAGCAATCATGTAATATTTAGTCCATATATATCCACCAATTGATATGGTAATCCAGTGATACTTATAGTTTGTAGTACAGTGCTAGATATTGCTACATGTATCTCAAAGTGCTCATGTGAAAAGTATGTTTGGGATGGGATAGGCATTCTAAACTGATACAGGCAATACGAGCTTGGCGCTCGTCGGAGATAGGCACTGCTGGTTTGTTTTTATGTGAGTACCTTTTTTACTAATAAATGCATTTGTGGATCTAAAACATACTACACCATGTGGCACTCCTCCTTCCTTTGAGCTGTTCCTGCTGTTGCTTAGAAACAAAGACGGGATATAGCCCATCCTGAGGGTCCAGGTTCATTCATTACCAAGGACAAGGAGAAGAAAAAGAAGGGGAATAGCCAGTATACTTATATGCGGTTACCTCTTTACCACAAGGTAAGGGGCCATTGCTAACTGGTGTGTTGTGGCACGAAGAGGATAAGGACACGGTTGTACAAGTGGAATATTTGGCACATCAAACTATTTTGCACTTGAAAGAACTTGCACTTTTATAGGTTGTTTTGTACATATACGTAAATTTGGTTCATATGAGGATTAGTGGCAGATAGATGTATTGATCCTGCATCCTGGAAAATTTTTCCCAAATACAAACTATAAGCATCACTGGATTACCATATCAATTGGTGGATATATATGGACTAAATACTGCTTCGCTTGATTGTTTGATATTTATATATATTTAGGCATAGATTGCACTTTTATTTTTACTATGTTTTATTGTATTTGCTTTGCAGGTATGTTAAGTATTACTGTTATACTGTAATATTACTTTATTTTATTGTTAACCATCATTTGCTTAGCAGGTACGCCATTCAGCTGCAGCACGGGTTTATTTATCTTGACAGCAACAGCGTTTGCTCCCACGATATGTAAACCCGTGTCTCCAGCGCGGTTGGAGGCGTATTCACCACCACAGTTTAAAAAAAAGAGCATATATGCCGAAGCATGGGGGCAGCAGGGGTGGAGGAGCGATTTGCTCCTAACTTTTGGGGCGGATGCCCCCATGTTTCAGCATATATTTTTTAAGCCATTCAGCTGCAGCACTGATTCATTTATCTTGACAACAACAGCATTTGTTCCCATGATACGTAAATCAGCGACTCCAGCGCTGTAGGAGGTAATTTCCCCCTCGACAGTTAAAAACAAATTGGGGCAAGTATGCCCATCATTAGAAGTGGGTGGGTGAAGGGCGGTATTCTAATGGTGGGCATACCCACCAATCAATCTCTTTTTCGTTCATCCCACAGGCTGCATGAAAAAACAACATTACAATGTATGTCCAACAAGGACCAGCAACGTACTGGTATGTTGCTGGACTTTGAATGGTTATACCAGAATGATCATCTTGGTATCATTCTTTTCAGACAGCGGTCGGCTTTCATATAAAAGCAATCCTAGCAGCTAATTAGCCTCTAGACTGCTTTTATAAGCAGTGGGAAAAGAGTTTTTGAAAAATCACTGCGCAAATACTGTGTGAAAAAAAAAGGGAAACCGACCATTTTAATCTGCAGGGCCTTTTCTTTTAAAAAAAATATATAATGTTTGGGGATTAAAAGTAATTTTCATGCAGAAAAAAACTTTTTTTTTCATGTAAACAAAAAGTGTCAGAAAGGGCTTTGTGTCTTCAAGTGGTTAGAAGAGTGGGTAATGTGTGACATAAGCTTCTAAATGTTGTGCATAAAATGCCAGGACAGTTCAAAACCCCCCAAATGACCCCTTTTTGGAAAGTAGACACCCCAAGCTATTTGTTGATAAGCATGTTGAGTCCATGGAATATTTTATATTTTGTCACAAGTTTGGGGAAAATTACGCTTTTTTTTTAATTCTATTTGTTTTGCACAAAGTTGTCACTAAATGATATATTGTTCAAACATGGCATGGTTATATGTGGAATTACACCACAAAATGCATTTTGCTGTTTCTCCTGAGTACGGGGATACCTCATGTGTGAGACTTTTTGGGAGCCTAGGCGTGTACAGGACCCCGAAATCCAATCTCTGCCTTCAGGATTTCGAAGGGTGTAAATTTTTTATTTTCCTCCTCACTACATTTTGTAAAGTAGACACCCCAAGCTATTTGATGAGTGGCATGTTGAGTCCATGGAATATTTTGTATTTTGCCACAAGTTGTGGGAAAATGAATTATTTTTTTTGCACAAAGTTGTCACTAAATGATTTATTGCTCACACATCCCATAGGCATATTTGAAACGACAACCCCAAAATACATTCTACTGCTCCTCCTGAGTTTGGGGATACCACATGCGTAAGACTTTTTGGAGCCTAGCCATGTACAGGACCCCAAAAACCAAGCACCGCCTTCAGGCTTTCTAAGGGCGTAAAATGGTGATTTCACTTCCTCACTACCTATCATAGTTTCGGAGGCCCTGAAATGTCAAGATAGCACAACCCCCCCCCCCCCCCCCCCCCAAATGACCCCATTTTGGAAGAAAGACAATTCAAGTTTTTTACTGAGAGGCATGTTGTGCTCATGGAATATTTGATATTTTGCCACAATTTCTGGAAAATTACTTTATTTTTTTAATATTTTTACACAAAGTTGTCACTTAATGATATATTGTTAAAACATGGCATGGTTATATGTGAAATTACACCCCAAAATACATTCTGCTGCTTCTCCTCTGTACAGGGATACCATATGTGTGAGATTTGGGAGCCTATCCATGTATAGGACCCCAAAATCCAAGCACCGCCTTCAGGCTTTCTAAAAGGTGTAAAATTGTGATTTTACTCCACACTACCTATCACAGTTATGGAGCCCCTGAAATGTCCAGATAGCACAACTCCCCCACCCCCCAAATGACCCCATTTTGGAAAGTAGACACCCCAAGGTATTTGCTAAGAGGCATGGTGAGTAATTTGCAGATTTCATTTATTTATTTATTTATTTATTTTTTTTCAATGTTCAAAACTTTGTGACAAAAAGTGAGATCTGTAAAATACTCACCATGCCTCTCAGAAGATAGCTTGGGGTTTCTACTTTCCAAAATGGGGTCATTTGGGTGGATGGGGGGGGGGGGGGGGGAGTTGTGCTAACTGGGCATTTCATGGCCTCTGAAACTGTGATAGGCAGTGAGGAGAGAAATAAAAAATGTACACCCTTAGAAAGCCTGAAGGCAGTGATTGGTTTTCGGGGTCCTGTACACGGTTAGACTGCCAAAAAGTTCCACACGTGGTATCCCCATACTCAGGAGAAGCAGCAAAATGTATTTTCGGGTGTAATTCCACATATGACCAGGCCATGGGTGAGTAATATATCATTTAGTAACAACTTTGTGTATTTTTTTGTCATTTTTTCAATCACTTGTGACAAAAAAATAAAATATTCAATGAGATCAACATGCCTCTCAGCAATTTCCTTGGGGTGTCTACTTTCCAAAATGGGGTAATTTGGGGGGAGGAGGGCTTGTACTGCCCTACCATTTTAGCACCTCAAGAAATGAGATAGGCTGTCATAAACTAAAAGCTGCGTAAATTCCAGAAAATGTACTAGACATGTGCAAAAGGAAAAAATTTGTTTAGTTTCGTTACGTTTTAATTCGTTAATTCATTAATTTCGTTTAGTTATATTCGTTAACTTCCTTAAATTCGTTTTCGGATTTCGTTTAGTTTTCTACCGAATTCGAAAAATCGGCCACATTCGAAAATATTTCAACAAAATTCGAAAATATTTCTACCGGATTCGAAATGATTTCAACATGATTCGACATTATTTCAACCACATTCGAAAATATTTTGTGACCCGACTTTAGGGCCATGTATCTCGGGCTCACTTGGTGCTAAAAACTCCAAATTTGGATATGTTATAGTGCTAGTACTATTGTGTTTGCATACCAAATTGGGGTTTCTAGCTATAAGTGACCCCGAGATATGTGGCCCCAAAATCGGGTCGCAAAATGTTATTAGTTAATAGAGCAGAGAATGACATTTTGCGACCCGAATTTGGGGCCACATATCTCGGGGTCACTTATGGCTAGAAACCCCAAATTTGGTATGCAAACACAATAATACTAGCACTACAACATATCCAAATTTGGAGTTTCTAGCACCAAGTGAGCCCGAGATACATGGCCCTAAAGTTGGGTCACAAAATATTTTCGAATGTGGTTGAAATAATGTCGAATCATGTTGAAATCATTTCGAATGCAGTTAAATTAATGTCGAATCATGTTGAAATAATTTCGAATTCATTCGAAATTATTTCAACATGATTCAACATTATTTCAACCGCATTCGAAAATATTTTGCGACCCGATTTTGGGGCCACGTATCTCGGGGTCACTTGGTGCTAGACACTTCAAATTTGGATATTAACTGCATTCGAAATGATTTCAACATGATTCGACATTATTTCAACCACATTCGAAAATATTTTGTGACCCAACTTTAGGGCCATGTATCTCGGGCTCACTTGGTGCTAGAAACTCCAAATTTGGATATGTTGTAGTGCTAGTACCATTGTGTTTGCATACCAAATTTGGGGTTTCTATCTACAAGTGACCCCGAGATATGTGGCCCCAAAATCGGGTCGCAAAATGTCATTCTCTGCTCTAATAACTAATAACATTTTGCGACCCGATTTTGGGGCCACATATCTCGGGGTCACTTATAGCTAGAAACCCCAAATTTGGTATGCAAACACAATAATACTAGCACTATAACATATCCAAATTTGAAGGCCGAATTTCGATTCGTTACGAAACGAATTGCACAAGCCTAAAATGTACCCTAGTTTGTAGACGCTATAACTTTTGCGCAAACCAATAAATATATGCTTATTGACATTTTTTTACCAAAGACATGTGGCTGGATACATTTTGGCCTAAATGTGTGACTAAAATTGAGTTTATTACATTTTTTTTATAACAAAATGTAGAAAATATTCTTTTTCAAAATTTTTGGTCTTTTTCCGTTTACATTGCAAAAAATAAAAAATAAAATCGCAGAGGCAATCAAATACCATCAAAAGCAGGGATACCCAACCTTTTGAAGAGCGAGGGCCACTTAAGTGACTTGGTAACCGGTCACGGGCCACAGTGAGTGGAGCGGGCGGATGACAGGCCCGTGTCCATTCTGCATATGGAGAGCAGACACGGACACAGCCCACTCTACTCTATGGGCCCTTCAATCCTATCCGCCCAGGCGGAAGGGGGGTGGATTCCCTTCAGTTTTTTTTAGCAGACAGATTGAAGGTAGGCGGTGCACCTGCAGATCAGTTTGAAAGCAGCCCAGTAACCACTCCAGAACAGATATGCCCATATTTGGTATCACTCTGCAGGAGCCAGCACTATACAGGAAGCATTGGCTTATGCGTCTCTGCTCCGCAGCCGCCTGCTTTCTCTACTGCCAGCTTCATTCACAACACTGATGCTCTCAGATGACCGATCCGCAATCCAGGCTTGCCAACCAGCCATCCCAGAGCAGGAGGCCGCGGGCCACATCAGAAGGCTCCGCGGGCCACATGGCAAAAGAAAGCTCTATTTGTGGGAAAAAAGGAACTCAAACTTCATTTGGGTACAACATTGCATGACCGCGCAATTACCAGTTTAATCAGCGCAGTCCCAAATTATAAAAAGTCCTCTGGTCATTCAGCTGCCAAATCCTCCGGGGCTGAAGTGGTTAACGCCCATAATGTGTCACTACATTTCAAACTACACCATAATCAGAATCCCTCTAGCCTGAAGTTTTAGGGTGTTGATCACGTAAAACCAGTGTGGAGAGGTTTGAATATGGTCAGGGAACTTTCTAAGCGTGAAACTCACTGGATTTATTTTTTTATACTTAATACATTTTTATTAATAATTTTCCAAATATATACAGCAATATTGTAGGTTATACATAGCAGCTTTCAAAGCAGGTTGAATATTACAGAAATAAAAAATATAGCCCACTTGCTCATTATTGTCAGCATCAATATACATTTTACCACCCTCCCTCCCCCCCGCCCCTCCCACCCCACCCCCCAGCCTACCTCGAGCGCGCACTGCCGACACCGGTCGCCTGGAGCATGCTCACTCAACCATATTCAAATGGGCAAAAGAGAAAAAAAAGAAAAAAGAAAAAAAGAAAGGAAGGGAAAAAGGCTACTCCACCCCCCCGCCGACCCCCCATATGGAGGTCCACCCGGGGGGGGGAGGGGGGGAAGCCACTCCCCCCCCCCCCCAAACCAGACGGGCCCCAGTCCACCTCAGAAACAGACTCACTCCGGAGGGAAACCCATGTCTATCAGCCAGGGGTTGCATAGTATCCCGAATTTTCCCAAATTCTTTAATTTTATGAACATTGCTCTCTCGCACCATACCATGGAGTTAATTGCGTTGGCCCACTGTTCAATTTCCGGGGGACTTTTAGTTTGCCAATTTAGTGCTATCAGCCGTCTGGCCTGATATAAGCACCTCAAGATAGATGGCTTAATCAGCGGAGGGATTCTAACCTCTTCAAATATTCCCAGCAAGCAAGCCCTAGCCGTGGGTCTCAGGGTGGTCTTAAAAACCTTGTTTATTTTAAGCACTATTTCTAGCCAATAGCTATATAGTTTTGGGCATTTCCATACCATATGGAAAAGATCTCCCGGAGCCCCACACCTAGGGCATTCATCCCTAGGTTTCCTACCCATTTTCCACAGTTTTTGGGGGGTATAATATACCCTATATATAAGGAACAAGTGGGACACGCGTTGGGCTGGGGATATAGAGGCCAAATGCCCCTGTTCGAGCGTCTTGGCCCATTGTTCTTGGGATATCGGACCTACATCACCTATCCAGCCCTGCCTACTTTTAGCTGGGCCTTCACCTTTCAGGACTCTACTTCTTAGCTTTATATATAACCGCGAGATCTGGCCTTTTACTTGGCTACGGTCCAAAAGACCTTGGAGCTGGGGGATTTCAGTACGCACGATGTCGAGTGTCCCGTATTGAGCCTGAATTCCATGTCTCAGCTGTAGATATTTATAAAACGTCCTGTTAGAGACATTGAATTCCTGCCTAATCGCTTCAAAGGGCTTCATTGTGTTCCCATCGTAAAGATGAACCAATCTATTAATCCCCTGCCTATCCCATTCCAGAGATCTGTCTATCTTGTTTAATTCGCACAAATGGCGATTCTGCCATAGGGGGGTATAAGCAGTTACTCCCACATAGCCCAATTTTTGCTTTGCTTGCCACCATACTTTCTTCATCAAAGCAATAGTAGGGCAGCTATAGATGAATGAATTAGCCTCTAGAGCTTCAGGTACTAATTTATGGGGTGTTCCCAACAACATCAATTTATGATTTATAGACCCCCCTTCTTGGAGCCCCGCCCCTACCAAATGTTGGAGTTGGGCAGCCAGGAAGTATGTCCCCGGATGGGGAATGGCCAACCCTCCCTCCATAGTGGGAAGCTGCAGCGTGCGTAGCCCTATCCGGGCGTGCCTCTTTTTCCAAATTAAGTCCCGGATAAGCGAATCTATGGCTTGGAACCATTTCTGGTTAATCCAGGTTGGGGAGTTATGTAAAATATAGAGTATTTGAGGCTGCCAGAGCATTTTTACTAGGCTGCAGCGTCCCGCCACTGAGAGAGGGAGGCCGCACCATCTATTCAGTTTAGTCTTCATTTTCAGCAGTAATGGTGCTAAATTTTCGTTGGAATATTGGTTTACATCACCAGATATCCAGATACCCAGGTATTTCAGTTTGGTCACCGTCTCCAGGCCTACTATCCCTGGCAGCCCCTCCTGATCTCCGGGTCTGGGTAATGGCAAAAGGGCTGATTTGCCCCAGTTGATCTCTAGACCAGATTGTTGGCCAAACTCGCCCATCAGCTGGACCACTCTATTCAGGGTAGAATCAACATTACCAATAAAAAACAGGACGTCGTCAGCGAATAGAGCAATTTTTTCTTCTACCCTACCCCGACGGAAGCCCTGAATATCAGGGCAAGATCTTGCTAAAATCGCCAGGGGCTCCATGGCCAGTACAAATAAGAGAGGCGACAGCGGGCACCCCTGTCTTGTACCTCTCTCCAGCTGGAATGTTTCAGAAAATTCGGTACCCATCTTGATTTTGGCCCTAGGCCCATTGTATAATAGTTTAACCCACTGGATGAACAAGGGGCCAAAACCAAACCTCTCTAACACCTTCCACAGATAGCCCCATTCCAGGCTATCGAAGGCCTTGGTGGCATCTAATGCCAGAATAGCTCCCAGTCCCTCATTATCTCTGGGTATTTGAATATTAAGGAAGACTCTTCTGATGTTAACGCTAGTTGACCTACCTGGGATAAATCCCGATTGGTCAGGGTGTATTAATTTGTGGATATACATGTTTAACCCGAGTTGCTAGCGCCTTGGCTAGTATTTTAATATCCGAGCATAACAGGGATATCTGGATTTATTTAATCGATACACTCACCCCAAAAGGGTTAACTGTGGAATTAGACATAAATTGTTTTATTAGCAACTGTTGAGGTTTGTAAATTTAGCTCTCATTTCAGATTTACTGTATTATACTTAGGTTTTTATTCCTTCTTTTTAGATATTATGCTTGATATTAATTTTGTATTAATTATACTTAATGCAATGTATTACGAATAAGATGACATTATATTATGACAGATGTATTATGAATTTAATTGGTTTAACACACCATTAGGACGCAAGGATATGTGCTATTAAATTAATATGTTACGAACATTGTTTTATGGTACAGTAGTTGTATTATGAATTGTTTTAACTGATCAAGGTATCACTTTAATTAGAGGTACGTCTGTGCTCTCTATTAAATTTCACTGCCACATAAAGTTTGCTGCGAGCTGTATACCAGTTTCCATGTAACGCACTGATGACCGCCTGTGTTGCACCTTGAGATTGGGACAGCTGAGAACTGGGATGGTTAATTTGCGATGCAGTCTGTGGACATAAATACCGGGATGTCCTGCCGTAAAGCCACACCCCCTTTAGATGAAGTAGTGATGATGAAACGCGTCAGCTTGTGACCTTGCGGAATCCGGAAGTGACGTTTGCACTCCACAGCCAGGAAGAGTCAATGGAAGTAAGCAGTGGATGCTGTCTTCCCAGTATTACATTGTCTCGTGTTGAACCTGTGCTGAGAGCAAAGCTGCTGTTTATAGAAGTTCATGCTGTTGGATTTTACTGGAGATTGTCAGTGGGAATTGCATTAAAGAATTTAAACTGAATTACGCAATTTGGAGCTTCTTTCTTTATCCGAGTACCCATTGGAGATTATATGCAGCCTTGACCCTGTCTAGGAGGTGGATGACGGCCACTTAAACATTAAGCCTTGGGATGTTTTTAACTCTGTGGTGAGTGAGGACCACTAAGGGAAGTGTGACGCATGGTTTGAGGATCTCTGGTATGAAGTACACTTCTACAATTCTACATTAAGATCACCACCTGTATTTTTTGGACTGGTTATCACCTTCTGTCATTTACTTTTTCTCATATGCTGATACCGTATAAAAAGCTAGTCATAATAAGTAATGACAGTAGTGCTGCTATGGTATATTAGGTACTTAATTAGATACATGTGGACATTTTACTATTTTTGTTTATACAGTTTATAATTTTTAAGGGGCTGCTAACCATTGAAAATATAGAAATTTTTGAAGTGTTAAAAAATTTTAATTTAAAGCTAGATAGCGCTGAGGTAGTGTAAGAGAAGCCAGGTTGGCAAGCGCACATTAGTGGACAGGCGCGGGCATACTAGGATATGTAGAAGGAAAAACATGTATTGGAGCATGTGTGAGCAGGTGTGCGCGTGCTTACACACTTCATGTACGGACACCAGTCAGCCTATTTAAACCAAGCAATGACACACACACATTGCTTAGTTGTATTTCAGCTTGTTCCTGTTAACCTTTGCCTTGATCTGTTTCAGTTACTTTTGTTTAAACCAGCTTCCCCTGTACTTTCCTTTGGACTTCCGCCTCCCGACCTGTGACCTTGGCTTGTTTTTGACTCTGCTCCTGTCTCATGCTCCTGTACCTCGCTGCCCAATTGTGTACCGAACCCAGCCTGTATCCTGTCTCTGCTTCAGCCTCACGTTCCTGTACCTGCTCTGCCCGGCTGTTGATGTCCCCAGCCCTTGTGCCACACTGTGTCCTTCACTCCCTGTCATCTCTATCAGGAGAGTTGGACAGGAGGTGGCAAGAGAAGCACTCTCTACAGCTCGATCTCCACCAGGTATGGACAGGTAGTGGATGAAGGCCTGGTTTCACTTTTCATGATATAGCATGTACATAGCAAAAAGTTATTCCCCAAAATATATTCTGCTACTCCTGAGTAGGTGATACCACATGTGTGAGACTTTTACACAGCCTTGACTTTTACACTTTTACATGAGTCCCAACATGCAGGGAGCACCATCAGGTGTTCTAGGGACATACAATTCAAATCTAATTTGACTACCTATTATAGTTTAATGAAGCACTGATGAGCATTAATAGTGGCATGGATGTGGCATGAATGATCACTGATGTGGTATGGATGTGGCATGGATGTGGATGGATGAGCAAGGGATTATTATTATTCAGAATTTATATAGCGCCAGCAGTTTGCGCAGAGCTTTACAACATGAGGGCAGACAGTATATGGATGAGCCAGGGAGGGATCATGGATGAGCAGGAGTGAGCATGGATGAGCCAGGGATGGAGCATGGATGAGCAGGAATGTGGATGGATGAGCCAGGGATGGAGTATGGATGAGTAGGAATGTGGATGGATGAGCCAGGGATGGAGCATGGATGTGGATGGATGAGTCAGGGATGGAGCATGGATGAGCATGAATGTTGATGGATGAGGCCAGGGATGGAGCATGAATGTGGATGGATGAGCCAGGGATGGAGCATGGATGAGCATGAATGTGGATGGATGAGCCAGGGATGGATGGATAAGCCAGGGATGGGCACAGATAAGCGCTGTGGCACTTTCAGATCCAGCCCACAGCCAGGGTCGTATTTAATATTGACTGGACCCTGGGCAAACATTTTCTTGCCCCCTCTTCCATGCAATTTTGCTCTCCACATGCTTTGAGATCTGTTCCAAAGCGGAGTTTCACCGTTTTTTTAGTTTATAAAAAGTCAGCAGCTCAGCAGCTACAAAAAGTGTAGTTGCTGACTTTAAACAAACAGACAGTTGCCTGTCCCACGGTCCAGCAATGTAGGCGCCTGGAGCCTCACTCCTCTCCCCCTGCTCTCCGCGGCACCGTCATAGTAATGATGGCATCAATGATGGGGCTTATGCCCTGCCTTAAAAACGGTCCTGTGTGCAACGGTGTTCCTAGGAATAAAATAAAAAGCCTCAACTCTTTGCTGTCAGCGGGGATATAATAAGCCCCATCACTGGCATCAGTGGAGGAAAATAAACTTCATTGTGGGTGTAGGTATTGCAACAAAACAGGTCCCATATCTTTGGTGTCAAGAGGAAAATAAGCCCCATATTTTTGGTGTCAGTGAGACAAAATAAGTTTAATATTGGTGTGAGTGGGAGGAAATAATCCCTATCATTTGTGTCATTCGGAGTAAAATAAGCCCTGTGTCCATTGGTGTTCTTAGGCATGGAAAGGCTCTATATCTTAAGTGGTTGTAAACCCTTACAAACCACTTTGACCTACAGGTAAGCCTAGATTAAGGCTTACCTGTAGGTCCAAGAAATATCTCCCAAACCTATACGGTTTAGGAGATATTTGCCTGAAGACGGGCACCGCTATCTACGGCGCATGCGGGTGCGCGCGCGTCGGTGCGCGTTGGCGCCAATCGACCTACTTAAGTGTTCCCCCGTGTTGTGCTCGTGCTGTCCGATCTGCAGCTTCCTGTGCCCTGTTACCTGTGACTTTGGCTTGTGTTCCTGAACTCCTGTTTACCCGGCTCGTCCCTTGGATTTTCCTGTCTGCTGCCTGCCTTTGACCTCGGCCTGTCTCTGACCTCGCATCTGCCTGCTCCTTTGTACCACGCTGCCCGCCTGTTGCCAACCCTGCTTGTGACCCAGAATCGAACTTTGCTTATCCTTTTCTGCACTATCTGCCTGCTGTCATTTGTGCCTGTGGCTGCCTGCTCACCCCCTTCCTGCTTGCATCTGCTCCTGCATCCAGCTGTGAGAGTCTGTCTACCTGTCTGAACCTGCCGTCTGATCCCTCCTTTAGCATCTAACCCGCCAGGCTCTCATACCCATCTGCGCTCCCGTGCCTCCTGTCCAGCTTATCAGGGGCCGTGAACCAGACCCATAAGGGAGACCTTCCCCCTGCTATTTCGGGCTCACCTGTCAGGTACGTGGGTCTGACACATATTCTCTGTGTTGAGAAGAAAATAAGCTCCTACCTTTGGCATCAGTGGGAAGTAATATGCCCCATCAATGATGTGAAAATAGGCCAATTATTGGTATACTTGTGATAAAATAAACCCTATGGTTGGTGTCTGAAATAAATAAGCCCCATATCATTGGTGGTCAGTGGTTTTCCTAATCACATGTTCTCACGATGCTGCCTCTTTATTGAAGCCGCAACTATACCTTGGCTACAGTGCCAGGCGCTCTGCATCCCACACCCATCACTCCACTGCCACGTCACACTCATGACTGCAGGACGTGGACCTTTTCAAACAGCTGTCCACAATTCCTGGGCTGTCCTACGTGATCTGGGATGCTTGGCAGCCTTGTTGTAAACCATACTGACCAATCACATTCAGATTACTATAGAGGACTCGGGATGATTTAGGGCCTGTTCACATCTGTACACTTTTGCCATGTTTTGGCAGGTTCCCAGTGTGCCAGAAGTGCATATCCCCTTAAAATACTATGTATTAGATGTGAACCCGTGGGCTGTCCTTTAGAACAGTCCTTGTTGCATCTTTAGTGCACCAAAAATACCCTTCCATTATAATCAATGTTAATGCACAAAAAAGCAACACGCTTTTTTTGTGTGAGTTTTTTGAGTCAGGTCCATTTTTTACAGGGGACTATGGAGGAAACACATGAAAAACGCATTATGTGTTGCGTATTTTAATTCAACACATTAAAAAGCACTAAAAACACAATGTGTGTTTCACAACACACATATGAACAAACCCTTAATTTACTCTGCATGATTGAACAAAACCTAGTTACCTAATTTGATTGTTGAATTTCACCAAATACAAGTGACAAACCTTTTTTTTTCTTCCATAAAGGGTCCAACAACATTCTTAGACAAATTGGGATGTGCAATGCAAAAGCAACACTGAATCAGGACAATAAGGGGTTAAAGTTGAAGAGGTGAGGTTGTCAGCTGACCTTTAACTTCCTAATCCACCATACAATATACAGCTTGTTTTATTTTAATGTTATTTTCCCTTCTCTGCAGCTCTCCAGGAACAGCAACACATCCAGCCCCTGGCTACAAAAGAGTTATATTAAACTTTTTTGAGTTTGTGAGCTTTGTCGGTTTGGTACTGTCAGAAATAAAGTTGGGTGGGAAAAAAATGGCTGATTTTCATATAAATACACCCACTTGTGAGGCAGTCTGCCCTTTGGTCTACAGATGTGAGCACATGGCTTGCTGCTGCCATCTTTGTGTGGTAAGTGATGTTTGATTATGATTGCAACGCTGATCTAAAAGCTACAGTTTTAACTTAATACTCTGCCCTTTAACTGTGACAAATACATGTTACAATCCTAATGGAAAATTTATTATCAACTGTTATGCTGGGGCCTGCCTTAATGGTTTGTATTCAAACAGGCAAGCTCTTGCATTATATAGATCAACCTTTTAACTCCAGGGGAACCCCTGCTAAAACCAATCCATTGCTGAAGAATTTGAATCATGCATTCCCCCTGATATTGTTGACTCCCCCTTTGCCATTGGTGAGTGATGGCGAGCAGGCCTGTCCCTTCCTTTGCCGAGCAGGCCTGTCCCTTCCTTTGCCGAGCAGGCCTGTCCCTTCCTTTGCCGAGCAGGCCTGTCCCTTCCTTTGCCGAGCAGGCCTGTCCCTTCCTTTGCCGAGCAGGCCTGTCCCTTCCTTTGCCGAGCAGGCCTGTCCCCTCCTTTGCCGAGCAGGCCTGTCCCCTCCTTTGCCGAGCAGGCCTGTCCCCTCCTTTGCCGAGCAGGCCTGTCCCCTCCTTTGCCGAGCAGGCCTGTCCCCTCCTTTGCCGAGCAGGCCTGTCCCCTCCTTTGCCGAGCAGGCCTGTCCCCTCCTTTGCCGAGCAGGCCTGTCCCCTCCTTTGCCGAGCAGGCCTGTCCCCTCCTTTGCCGAGCAGGCCTGTCCCCTCCTTTGCCATTGGTGAGCATGACAGCAGGCCTGACTCCCCCTTTGCCATTGGCGATTGATTTAATTTTTTTGTTAGCGTGGGATTGCTGCATTAATAGCTCACAGACAATTGGAGCGTATCTAATACAGTACAATGTGTAATGCCCTTATAGAAAACAATCACATGACTGCTGCAAAACGGCATGGGTGTTGCTAATTGGCTGCTATGGTTATTGCACTTTGCTATATGTCCTGTTTGTTTCCAAACCCAGATGCATACTGAGTTGTCAACCATAAACCATTTTTCAGCTTGCGCAGTTTTTCTAGAACATTTTGTTATCGTAGGTGAGGTTGAAGAAGACGCAAGTCCATCAAGTCCAACCTATGTGTGTGATTATGTCAGTATTATATTGTATATCCCTGTATGTTGTGGTCGTTCAGGTGCTTATCTAATAGTTTCTTGAAACGATCGATTGCCCCGCCCCCCCCTTGCTGAAACCACTGCCTGTGGAAGGGAATTCCACATCCTTGCTGCTCTTACAGTAAAGAACCCTCTACGTAGTTTAGGATTAAACCTCTTTTCTTCTAAATTTAATAAGTGGCCACGAGTTTTGTTAAACTACCTTTTGCGAAAATGTTTTATCCCTATTGTGGGGTCACCAGTATGGTATTTGTGTATTGAAATCATATCCCCTCTCAACCGTCTCTTCTCCAGAGAGAATAAGTTCAGTGCTCACAACCTTTCCTCATAACTAATATCCTCCAGATCCTTTATCAGCTTTGTTGCCCCTTTTTTGTACTCGCTCCATTTCCAGTACATCCTTCCTAAGGACTGGTGCCCAGAACTGGACAGCATATTCCAGGTGCGGCTGGACCAGAGTCTTATAGAGCGGGAGAATTATTATTTTATCTCTGGAGTTGATCCCTTTTTAATGCATGCCAATATTCTGTTTGCTTTGTTAGCAGCAGCTTGGCATTGCATGCCATTGCTGAGCCTATCATCTACTAGGACCCCCAGGTCCTTTTCCATCCTAGATTCCCCCAGAGGTTCTCCCCCCAGTGTAGATTTCATTCCTATTTTTGCCACCCAAATGCATTATTTTACATTTTTCTACATTGAACCTCATTTGCCATGTACTGTATTTATTGGCGTATAACATGCACCCCAAGTTTAGGAGGGAATTTGAAAAACTTTTAGGAGGGAAGTTTAAGGAAGAAAACTTACATTTAAATGCCCATCAATGCAGCCTTGTCAGTGTCATTTGCAGCCGTCATTTGCAGCCTTGTTTAAAAATGTCGCCGCCGAGCGGATGTCCTGTGTATCTCAGCGGCGCTCGGTAGTTCTCGGCGGCTTTCGGGTATTTTTGGCCACACTTGGCCGTTCTCATCGGCTTTTCGACTTTCCGAGCGCAATGGCCCCGTCGCACTCCTCTTGAGGGCTTCCACCAGTACACTGTCTTCTCCAGTCTGGGCCTTCAGATATCAGATTTTACAGCTGAATATTGTAACCAAGATCGACGAGACTAGCTCAGTTACACAGCTTGAACATGGACTGTTCTGATATCTCACACAAATATATACACCAGAAGCCTAATTAACATGAGTTAATTGTTTAGACAGCCTAGGTGACTCAGAGGTATGACCTTTCAGGATCTACTTACCATCTTTTAGCTCAGAAGACACAATCAGCATTATCATATAAACACAGGAAACTGTCTCACAATAGCAGAAGCTAATTACAATTACCAATAGAGTGATCTCCCCCCTCAGCCTAGTAGGCAACAGATTATAGTATGAGTAGACTGTAATCTGTAATCA
The DNA here is from genome assembly GCF_037356315.1 of Lithobates pipiens. Lineage (NCBI taxonomy): Eukaryota > Metazoa > Chordata > Amphibia > Anura > Ranidae > Lithobates > Lithobates pipiens. The sequence goes on along the minus strand of NW_027507685.1, from coordinate 187,470,317 downwards.
GCTATATATACTGTGTGTATATATATATATATATATATATATATATATATATATATATATAATGTGTGTATGTATATATGTTTGTGTGTATGTATATATATATATATATATATATAATGATACAGTATATCCTGGGAGATATTGTGGATACATATTGCTGTTATTTTTAAGTAACCACCTTATCATTGTCCATTAAACAGCTGTCCATCTTTTCTCATTCATCCTGTGCCCCTAATGGACACAGGGTCACTTAGACATAGGAGGTGCAAGGGGAGTTGAAACAGGGGTTTCCAACCTCTTCAAAGGATTCCACAGGCACTCCCATCACATATGTGATCCCCACTTCTGCCTGCAGGGGCCATATGCATGTGTCACTTCTGCTGTGATTCTGAATTCGCTCAATGTCTGACACCCACCGATCGTCAGTAAACACAGAATGGGGCTCTGCCTATGTAAAGAAGGAAGTTCGTCATTCTGACAGGGGGGAAGGGGTGATCACTGTATTGGTGTCACTGGTTCCTGCATAGTTTGTGTCCGATTGTTGCAGTCCCGCTATGTCGCTGAAAAAAATAAAAATCTTTAAATTTATCCCATAGTTTGTAGACGCTATAACATTCACATGAACCAACCAATATTTGTTGGGATTTTTATTACCAAAAACCATGCAGCAGAATATACATTGGATATACACTATGAAGCGTTTTTAATTGGATTGCTTTATAGCAGAGTAAAAAAAAATATATTTTTAAAATTTCATTTATATTTTTGTAGCACAATAATGTAGCAGTGATGAAATACTAAAATCAAAACATGTAGCGCCCTCAAACCATGACCTTAATGATTAAAGTGGAAAAAAATGTAATGCAATAAAGATGAAAATGTGAAAAATGAAAAGGGGGGGGGGAAGAAAAATGGTCCAAATGTTCCAATTCCACATCCATAAAGTGAACTCAAAACGTGTGATCCAATGTTCAATTTATGAAGACACCCAGTGCTTCCCACAGGATAACAGGGTAAGTATATCTGCTTGTCAGATTTTAAAACTCTCCAGGGTCCATCTGCACATAGGTGAGCTTTCACCCTCATTATGGGCTCAACCTCATCCACTACCCAGCCTTCTTAATTGGATTCCACAGGTGTATATTCCAGTTTTCAGTAAGGCCCCTTTCACACTGGGGCAGTGCAGGCGTCGGTAAAGAGCTGCTATTTTCAGCCCCTGCTAGCGGGTGAAAAAGGGTTAAAACCACCCGCAAAGCGCCACTGCAGTGGCGCTTTGCCAGCGGTATAGCCTCGCTGCCCCATTGATTTCAATGGGTAGGAGAGGCAAATACACTGCTCCTTCACTGCGACAAAGATGTGGGTGGCAGGGCTTTTTTCACCTTTTTTCACCGCCCTGCCAGCACACCGCTCCAGTGTGGAAGCCCTCCGGCTTTCACACTGGAGTGAAAGTTTTTTTTAGCACTGTAGCACCTGAGAACTGCCCCAGTGTGAAAGGGGCCTTAGGAAAAGTCAGTCCGGTCACACATTCATCACATGAAAGAGGAAGATAAACTCATTGCGCAACACGCTTTTAAAAGCACACAGGCGTTTACTAAAAATTTAACTTTTTGAGGCTAATTTTATCAAATTTGACATAGTTGCATAGTAAAAAGACACAAGTTCATCCAGTTGAACCATAAAAAATAAAAATTGTACAGTCCAGATCCACCTCTGAATACACTACTGCCAGAGGTGGTTCTGGCCAGCTCAGTCGATTGCTTCAAGAAAGGCTTGTCTACTTTCCTAAGTGTACATAATATAATTGGGTACTAACATTCAGGGGCGGACTGACAACATTCAGGGCCCCCGGACCAAATTAAGCAAGTGCCCCCTGTCAGGCCCTGCCCATGACCCACCCCGCTCCTTCATTTTGCATAAAGTACAACTTCTGCCTTTAAAAAAAAAACTGTTCAACAGTCTAATGGGACCTGGAGGGAGGTCTTTCTTCGACAATGTCCATTGGACAGTCTGTTAGAAAGTGTCCCCTCCAGGCCCCATTAGAGACTACAGCAGAGTGTAATGGGACCTGGAGGGGGGTCTCTTTCTAACAGTGTGCATTAGAAAGTCTCTGTTGGAGACCCCCCCTCCAGGACCCATTGGAGACTTCAAAAGAGTCTAATGGGACCTGGAGGGGGGAGGGGTCTCGCTAACAGAGGCCCTTTCAGTGTCCATTGTAGAATCTGAGTCCCCCCTTTAGGTCCAATTATAGACTGAAACAAAGTATAATGGGACCTGGAGGGGGGCCCCTTTCTAACAGTGTACAGTTAACACCTTCATTCACTCTAGTCCTCACGGGATCCCCTCCTTGTGCCATGACTCTCAGCCCTGCCCATAGGTGTGCGCAGCCTATTAGAGTGTGCTCCTCAAAGCTCCAACATATATGCATTTGTGACATATTACCCGGCCTCTTCCCCACTCGTCATCCTAAAACAATGGGGGGGGGGGGGAGCAGGTGAGCACACAGGGGGACCTGGGCAGCAGAAAGTGACCTTGGACAAGAGGGGTGGCATATACTGGTACCAATCCCTTGTATTTTCCCCGATGGGGTAGGTGCCAGGCAGATAGCAGGTGGGCAGGCACAGCGACTGCATATCATGGGCACAAAGCCTGCAATTGTTGGAGCACAGTTAGCGGCATTTGCTGTGAGTATAGGGGTGTATGAAGAATGCATGGAGTGTGCTGTGAGTATAGGGGGTGTACGAGGAATGCATGGAGTGTGCTGTGAGTATAGGGGGTGTGGGGAATGCATGAAGTGTGCTGTGAGTATAGGGGGTGTGGGGAATGCATGGAGTGTCTTTATTTTAGCAAATTTTCTGCTGTTAAAAAATTGTGATCCATTTTTTTTTTTTTTTTTTTTTTTTTTTTTTTGAGGGTGGGGGCACAGCATAGTCTAGCACTGGCTCTGGGTACTGTAAATCAGGCACTCCTGATCGGGAGGGGGGGGCCTGCTGCTGACATAAATCAAATGACAGGACCACAGAGTGGAGTTTCCCTCCCCCTTCCCAGGCTCAGTAATCAGCAGCAGGTCCCTTATAAAAAGAACAGCCATCAACCATCATAATTTCTCCTCCTCATCACAGCCTGCCTGCACAACAGGGACCCCTCCTCCTGTCAGATGAGGAAGCACTGTAGACTCAGTCAGCTCTCTGCCTACAGCAGCTCTGCTGCCTCCCCCACGGAAACAGCCAGCAGGTCAGTAGTCATCATCATACCTTCCTTGCTTCTGGGCTCTCGCTCTCTCTGCTCCTCTCTTCTCTTTCCTTTCTCACGCCAGATGCAGAGGCACCATGTCACACAGGGGCTTTTAAAAGGTAGCACCTCTGCACAACAATCTGTCCCCCTCTCAGCCGGGACTAACTAAACATCAGCGGCTTATGCGGCTGTATCCCTCTTCAAAAGAGTCCCTAGCCAAGTAGCAGACAGAATTCACAGCAGGTACAATATTTAAAAGAAATGTGAATTGTATGCCAATACCTCAGTGCAATTTTTGAGGGTGCTATGAGGTGCCATCCCTGTGGGCCACTCATGGGAGGCCCCCCGACTACAGGCCCTCGGTCTGTGCCGAGTGACCTAATGGTCATTCCGCCCCTGCTAACATTTATAGGTAAAGTTGATCCAGGGAAATTCCAATTTCCTCTTGGGGGTTCAGGAAGGATTTTTCTCCTGCTCTGGCAAATTGGAGCATGCTCTGATGGTGTTTTTGTCTTCCTCAGGGTCAACTGTGGGTATATAATTGGGTATATTGGATTGTTCAATTTTTTTTTTTAAATGTTGAACTGCATGGACTTGTCTTTTTATAACCTGACTATGTACTTGCAACAAATTTGACAAATTGGGCTCAAAATGGAAACATTGGTTTGTCCAGTACCCTCCACGAGGGTTCGGATGTCACCGCTGCTCTGTGCCTAGCCTGATGTACGTTTCAGCCATTGGGACTTCTTCTTCTGTGAGGCACTAAGGGATAGCGGTGCTCACATCACTTCCTTATAGAGAAATTTTTGTTGCTGAACTTTAGAGAGCAGAGCTGCTAGTATTCAAAACCAGCATGAACTGCACCGCCATATTTCAGTAATCCAAGACTATTGACATGGCTGCCATGTTCCAAGAGATCCACTGCGCTCTAGTTCAGCAACATATAACCGAACATATTGCTGTTTTAATCAGCATATACAATCGTTCCACGCACTTAGAGTATACAAATCCTATATTTGGTTATCCAAAATAGATTAACCAACTCAATACAGGGCACTTAAACCACTTTCCTTCCCAGACCAATTTTCAGCTTTCAGTGCTCTCTCACTTTGAATGACAATTACTCAGTCATGTGTAATATTTGGGGGTTATTTTAGCTTAAAGGTAGAGCTTACCAGTGAGCTGAGTCCACGCCAGATATGCCGTTTTAAAGGCTTGTAGGCCCACTTTTATTAAAGAAAGAAAAGTCTGATAACAAAATAGTTGCCCACACAGGGGTTTCAGCTTTCCACAGCAATAATGTACGTAGAACCAAAAATACCAAGCCACCTGGCTCTCTTTAGCAGCACTGCTGCTCAGACTTCGGCTGCAGCCCTCTTGGCTCTTTAACAGAGTTCCTGTACACCCAGTACCTCAGCACTCTTTACTAGCTTCTTTTTTTCAGCCCACAAGCTTGGACCCTCTGTCTGCTCTGACAGACCGACCTGTGCAGACATGCACACTTCTTCTCCCTAAGGCCGCGTACACACGCGCGGACTGTTCGCCCAACTTTGTCCGTCCAACAGTTTCAGCAAACAGTCCGCTCAAAATTAGCATGGACGGACATGCCCACACACGACGAACGAACAGTTTGCTGAAACCGTGCGCGATGACGTGAACAGCACGTACGACGGGACGAAAAATACGACGTCCTATACACTGCATTATAGCTTTCGGCGTGAAAATCCTTTCTGAGCATGCGCGCAACTTTGTTTGACGAACAAGCCTACACACGAGCGGGCTGTTCGCTGAAACAAGGTTTCAGCGGACAGTTTTTCGGAAATTCCGAAAAACCTTGTCCGTCCAACTGTCCGCTGAAACTGTCCGCTGAAAGCCCACACACGAGCGGACTGTCCGCCCAAACACTGTTCAGCGGACAAAGTTGGGCGAACAGTCCGCCCGTGTGTACGCGGCCTTACACGCCTGGACTCCTCGGGAGGGTGGAGCCCAGAACCATGGTGTTGGCTTTGTTTTAAGCCCAAGACCCACCTGTGCAATCATCCAGCCAGACTGCTGGCTGGTCCCAAAACCCGGTCCCAGGATTGGAGATTCCGTACTACCACATATGCTACACTGTACCCAAATTAAATTTTTATAATTTTGTTCACACATAGAGCTTTCTTTTGGTGGTATTCACCACTTAATTTATTATTATTTGTGATATAAGCGAAAAAGCTAATATTTTGAAAAAAAAATAATTTCTACTTTCATAGTTTCATAGTTAGTATGGTTGAATAAAGACACCAGTCCATCCAGTTCAGCCTGGGTGAGTGTCTACAATTGTCCTTATCCCTGTACATTGCACACTCACATCGGTCCCTACCCTCAATGAGCCCACAATCCAAAGTCCCCATTCATATACTAGGGCCAATTTTGGACAGAAGCCGATTAACCTACCTGCATGTCTTTGGATTGGATTTGGACTTTCTCTTCTAAAAGAAACAAAAATCTAATTTTGGGGAAAATTTTGGGGAAAATTTAGGGCAAAATGTATTCTACTACATGTCTTTGGTAAAAAAAAAAAAAAAAAATCCTGGTAAGTGTATGATCATTGGTTTGTGTGAAAGTTATAGAGCCTACAAGCCATGCTACGCATTTTTGAAAATGTATCAATCCTAATGCACTGATGGCCTATCTCATTTCTTGAGGCCCTAAAATGACAGTACACTAACCCCCCAAATGTCCCCTTTTTGGAAAGACAGTCTGAGGTATTAAGAGGCATAGTGAATTTTTTGAAGCTGGAATTTTTCCCCCACAATGCTTTGGAAAATTGATTTTATATATATATTTTTCTCCAATCATCTTCCAGGACGGCACACCTGAGATGACTGGTCCACCTGACAGGAAACACAATCAACAACAAGTTTAAAAGTTCCCACCCCTCCCTCAAACCCTCAGTTCTTGATTGTGTTTCCCACAGGATGGCAGCGAAACCAAGTTTCTCCTTTTTTATTTTTTGTTGAGAGGTCTGGGACCTCGTTTTTTTCCTAGAGAGTATTCTTTCCCTGGGACTCGGCAGACAGGGTCTGCGATACTCCCTTGTAACCCCCAGAGACACCTGGGGGAGATAGTCCTCACTCAAGGACTCTTTAGAGAGCCTTGTTCTCAGCCACGTGGGACAGGGGAGTTGTCCTAAACGTGCTGCTCCCCATTTATGCTGGTGCCTACCTTGAACTTTGTTCGTTGGTGGAGTGAGGTGAGCTGCATCCTTCCAGGAGTGCTGAACGCGGATGGCGTGCGTTCCAGCACTACGGCGCATGTCCGGAAGTTCGGACGTGTCACTTCCGGGCATCGAGTTTCCGGATGGAGACCTTGTTGGTACTGTGATGTTTGGACGCACCGGCGTGCGTTCCAGCATCACGGCGCAGGACCGGAAGAGGGCCGTACGTCATTTCCGGGTGACGGACCTCCCAAAGATGGCGCCGATCGGTGGTTTATTTAAACAGCAGAGGGTGCAGTGGAAAGCACCCAGGCTACATTCTGGTGAAGCGCTTTGTGCATTGCAGCATCTACAAGGCAAACAGGGGAACGCTCAAGACTACACCTTGATCCAGCGATCCTGCAGGGCAGCTAAATCGCTATGGAACTGGAAGGTCCGTCTGAGCAGACAGCCATTGAGGTCGCCACAGGGGGTGAGTGATCCAGCTGTGTTTTAGGGGCAGGGTACTCTGAGGCAGACCCCCCTTGGCCCTTTTTGGACATGAGTAGCTAATTGTCTATTTTTTTTACTATTTCCAGGGACTGAAGGCTCTGCCCAGGGGTCAGCCTGTAGGTCTAAAGGAAAGGCTACTTCAAAGTCCAGGCGTTGTGGTTATTGTAATTCTAAGATAGCACAAGACCACAGCAAGCCTTTCTGTGATAGATGTATCTTTAAGCTCGCAGGCAAGGAGACCTCCCAGGTCGTGAAGGAATGTAGGGCTTTACAGTCAGAAATGTTAGCCACCCTTCAATCTTTTCAAACTACTCTAGTGAAGAGTCAGGATGAGGGTCCTTCTGGGAGAGAGACTCCTCATTCACAAGAGAATTTTTCCACATCCTATACGGAGAGTTCCCAGGGCCAAGTCTCCCTATTGTCTGAGGTGGAGGAAGGTCAGGTCCCAGAATATAGTTCTGGGAAGGAAGATTCAGACCAGGATAGCCAGGGGGAGGCAAAACCTGGGGGACTTTTGTTCTCAAATGAGGACATGGAAGGTCTATTAAAGGCCATTTACACCTCGGAAGATATCCAGGTCCCCTCTGCTCAGTTTTCAGCACAGGACAGGGTGTATAGGGGCCTAGGAAGGTTGCAGGCCAGAACCTTTCCCATCCACCAGTCTCTGAAGGAGATAGTCCTCAGAGAATGGAAGGAACCTGAACGTAAGCTCCTCAGACTGATAGCTTGGAAGAGAAGGTGTCCCTTTAAGGATGAGGAGGAGGAGAAATTTTTTAAAACTCCTCGTTTGGATGCAGCCCTAGCGCAGGTGTCTAAAAGGTCTGATTTATCCTTCGAAGATTCTGGAAATATCCAGGATCAGATGGATAGAAAGTCTGAGACATTACTCAAAAGGGCTTGGGAGGTGAATGCGGCAGCAATGGCGCCAGCTCTAGCTTCCGCCTGTGGAGCCAGAAATGCAGACACCTGGCTTGGCAAATTAATGGATCACGTCTCCCGGGGTGAGGAGACTAAAGAAATTGTAGACTCGCTGGAGGTAATCAGTTGAGCGGTAGCATATGTGGCAGATGCAGCGGTGGAGACTGTTAGGACCACAGCAAAGGCAGCAGCACTTTTAAACTCCGCCAGGAGGGCCCTATGGGTAAAGACATGGGATGGAGATTTCACTTCCAAGTCTCGCTTATGCGGCATTCCCTTTGAAGTTTCCCTGCTGTTTGGGTCTGGCCTAGATCAGATTCTGTCCCGATCTACTGAAAAGGGAAAGAAGTTCCCGGTGAGGCCCAAGAGGGAAAGGGGTAAGAAATTTTTTCGAGGCCCCCACTCAGACTCATCATAAAGGGAAAGTTGAACAGAGGAAGAGGTGGAACCTTGGAAAAGGAAAAGATAAGAGTGCAATTCTTTTCTCCAGTTCCGGAGCCTCTCAGAAGGAAGGCAAATGACGCCACCCTAAGGGTGGGCGCAAGACTCAGCAACTTCCTTCCCCATTGGGAAAGGATTACGCAGAGTCCATATATTTTAAATCTCTTAAAAGAGGGGTACAGACTGGAATTCCAAAATCTTCCCCCACAGAAATTTCTGATTACCTTTCCTCCCAGGGACCCAGCCAAGGCAGCGGGGTTACTGAGAAATTTAAAGGAGCTGGCAGAGCAAGGGGTTATTGCTCCAGTACCAGCCAGTCAGTTAGCCCAGGGTTTTTACTCACACGTATTTGTGGTTCCAAAACCCTCAGGAAAATTTTGGTTAATAATAAATCTGAGAGGACTAAACCGTTACTTCAGAAGAGGTTCAGGATGGAGAGTATTTACTCAGTAAGAAAACATCTTCAGGCAGGAGTTTTTATGGTCACTCTGGACCTGAAAGACGCATATCTTCACGTACCCATTGCTCCCGAACACCAGAAGTACCTACGCTTCGCAGTTCACACACAGCAGAAGGTACAGCACTGGCAGTTCAGAGCTCTTCCCTTTGGGCTGGCGGCAAGCCCAAGGGTATTCACAAAAGTGTTGGCCGAGGTTGTAGCATACCTACACCTGCAGGGGATAAGGTTAATACCCTACCTGGACGACTTGCTGATCTACAGTGTGGATCAGAGGCAAGCAGTGATGGACAGAGACATCGTGTTAGAGACTCTGGAGACCTTGGGCTGGATGGTCAGTCGGGAGAAGTCCTCACTGACACCATCTCAGTCCAAACTATACCTAGGCTACCTGTTAGACTCACAGGCACAGAAGGTATTCTTACCAACAGAAAAGGTAGTGAAGGTCCAGAATTCGGTCGTCACCCTTCTCGAAAGAGGAGAAGCCTCTCTGAGATATATAATGAGACTGCTGGGTCTCATGACGGCCTGCATACCGGCAGTAACCTGGGCACAACTTCATTCTCGACGACTTCAGACTTTCCTACTTGCCTCATGGGGAGGAAAGAGAGAAACATTGGAGAGGCGAGTGTCCCTCACAGAGGAGGTCTCTCTCTCTCTGCGGTGGTGGCTCGACCCACACAATTTGTTGAAAGGTCGCCCCTGGTCCCAGGTAAACCCGTTGGTCTTGACCACGGACGCCAGCGCTTGGGGTTGGGGGGCTCATCTGGGAGACCGATATACCCAAGGGTCCTGGAACCGCAGCCAAGCCAGGGAATCTTCCAATTTCAGGGAGCTCCTGGCAGTAGGCAAAGCCCTAGAGTATTTCCAACAGCAGCTGCAGGACAGAGAGGTTCAGGTCCTCTCAGACAACCGGGTCACGGTTGCATACCTAAACCACCAAGGGGGGACAAGGTCTGGCAAACTGAGGGAGTTAGCACAGCAGATCCTTGGGGAAGCAGAAAGGAGTGTTCTTTCACTGGCAGCGATTCATATAAAAGGCTCACTCAATCTGCAGGCAGATTTCCTAAGCAGACAGCCCATCCTTCAAGGGGAGTGGGGATTGAGCAAGGAAATCTTCTTCCTGATTTGCAGACATTTTGGCAAGCCAGAAATAGATTTATTCGCTTCCCGGAGGAATGCGAAGGTCCGCAGGTTTTTCTCCCTTTACAAGCATCAAGAAGCAGAAGGGATAGACGCTCTTGTACAGGTGTGGGATTTCAGGCTGGCCTATGCCTTTCCCCCACTGGTACTCCTTCCCAGAGTTCTACAGAAGTTAACCTACTCAAGGACAGACCTGGTGCTGATAGCACCCTGGTGGCCCAAGAGGGTTTGGTTTCCCACCATTCAGAGTCTCTCGGTAGCTCCCCCGCTGCATCTGCCGGTGCAACGAGACCTGCTCAGTCAGGGTCCAGTCTTTCACCCCGACCCGGGACGTCTCTCTCTGACAGCATGGCTATTGAGAGGGAAATACTCCGTGACAGGGGCTGTTCGGAGAGAGTGATAGACACTCTTCTCCTCAGTAGGAAGGGCGTCACCAGAAAAATGTATGCAAAGGTCTGGAAAGTTTTCTCCCATTGGCTGCAGTCTAAGGAGGGGGCTCTCCAGATGATACCTACCATCCTAGACTTTCTTCAAGGGGGGGTGGACCAAGGTTTGGCAGTCAGCACCCTCAAAGTCCAAGTGGCAGCCCTGTCCGTGTTTTTTGACAGGAAGCTAGGGCAAGAACCACTGATAAAAAGATTTTTGTTGGCCAGGGAAAGGGTAGTTCCAGTCAGGTCGGTCAGTTGCCCTCCATGGGACCTGTCCCTGGTATTAGATGCCCTAACAAAAGGGCCCTTTGAGCCGGTGGCTCAAGTTTCTGTTAGACTTTTATCATTTAAGTTGACCTTCCTTCTGGCTATCACTACGGCCAGAAGGGTGGGTGATATACAGGCCCTTTCGATTAAAGAGCCGTTTTTGCGTATCCTAGAGGATAGGGTAATCCTCACTCAGGATCCTCTTTATTTGCCAAAGGTGGCTTCGCTATTTCACAGAACACAGGAGATTATTCTCCTGTCCTTTTGCCAGAATCCCAAGAATAAGGAAGAGGAAAGATTCCATTTCTTAGATGTCAGGCGCTGTCTTCTAGTCTATTTGGAAAGAGTGAAAGACTTTAGGAGATCGAGTCACTTATTGATCACCTTCTCAGGGAAGAGAAAGGGTCTACAAGCTTCTAAGGCAACGATAGCTAGATGGGTCAGACAAACCATATCTATTGCTTATAGGCAGGCAGGTAAACCAGTGCCAACCCGCCTTAAGGCGCATTCAACCAGATCCCTGGCGACCTCCTGGGCAGAGAGGGCAGGCGCCTCAATCGACCAGATCTGCAGAGCAGCAACATGGACGAGCCATAGAACATTTCTGAGGCACTACAGAGTGGAGCTGTTGTCCCCTCAGGATTTGGCATTTGGCAGGAAGGTCCTACAAGCGGTTGTCCCGCTCTAAAGGTAGGCCTGAACTTCTTGCTTATCGTCTCAGGTGTGCCGTCCTGGAAGATGATTGGAGAAAATGACCAGTTACACTTACCGGTAACGGCTTTTCTAGGAAATCTTCCAGGACGGCAGGCCTACTTCCCTACCCTTGTTTTATTGGTGTGGTATATTTATTCCTCACAGAATGTTCCCTCTGACACCAGTATGGGCTTTTCTTTACCATAACTGAGGGTCTGAGGGAGGGGTGGGAACTTTTAAACTTGTTGTTGATTGTGTTTCCTGTCAGGTGGACCAGTCATCTCTCAGGTGTGCCGTCCTGGAAGATTTCCTAGAAAAGCCGTTACTGGTAAGTGTAACTGGTCATTTTTTTTCTTCTTCACTAAATTGTGATATTTCTCAAACATGGTGAAGGCATAATTGCAATTACACCCCAAAATACATTCTGCTATTCATCCTGAGTATGGCGATACCCCGTGTGAGACTTTTCCACAGCCTGGCCACATAGAGGCCCAACATCCATGTCGCACCATCAGGCATTCTAAAGGCATAAATTACACATTTCATTTCCTGAGTACCTATCGCATTTCTGAAGGCCCTGGAGCACCAGGATAATGGAATTACCCACAAAGTGACCCTATTTTGAAAAGAAAACACCCCAATGTATATTTTATGAGGCATAATGAGTCTTTTGAACATGTCATTTCCACAAGTTTTTGGAAAATGTGGAAAGAAAATGAAAACCTATTTTTTCTCACAAAATTGTCAATTTAGAAGATCTTTCTAACACATAGCATGTACATAGCCAAAATTACACCCCAAAATACATTCTGCTACTCGTCCTGAGTATGGCTATACCCCATATGTCAGACTTTTCCACTACCTGGCCGCATACAGAGACCCAACATGCACGTAGCACCTTCAGGCTTCTAACACATAGCATGTACACACCAAGAATTGCACCCCAAAATACATTCCGATGAGCAAAGGGTAAAAAGAAAAGGCTTACCTGTGGTTTTAGGAGGCAGGAATAACGTTCCAGAGCAGTCAAAGCATTTGTCTAGACATCCAAAGGAAATGTCCAGGAATTGTCCAGGCAGCAGACAGATATGGAAAAGTATGAACATGGTCAGTACAGTCCAAGGTTAGCAGGCAGTTCAGGTGGCAGGCGGTGACACTTTGTACATTGGGCCTTGGTCAGGTAAGACCTGAGGACAGGGGTAGAGGCTTCTTCCCACTCAAATCTCGACGAAGCCTCAGTCTCCAGACCCCAATCCGAGAAAACAAAAAACCCAGAGAAAAATGTTCTCTGCTCTGTAAACCTTTTCTGGAGCCCCTCACATGTGAGACCCCTGTGCTGTACAGTGGCAGGGCAAATGATCAGTTCAGGAGGCAGGCAAAAAGCATGGTCATTTAACAGGCCGAGGTCAATTCACGTTGAAGGAAAACATGTTTGGCAGAGGCATAGTAGTTAACAGTCCGGGTCATAAACAGAAATGGCAGGAAGTGGAAACTGGAAAAAAATCATCTTCACTTTACTAATAGTGTAGTGAAGTAAGATAGCTTCGATAGCATGTTCCCATACAGAGGCCTGGCTGGGAGGGACAGCCTGGACAGTAGTATCGGGTGTCATGGCGAATTCCTCTACTTGAACACACAACATTTTTTGGGGGTTTGCGACCTGTTTGGGTATGAGGGAGGATTTCGGGAAAGTGCCTTTCATGGAATCTGGCTACTGCATCAGAGCGAATTAGTTGAGTGTGTTGGCCATCGGTATAGATGAGTGCTGTGATGATGTCGTCTTAGAATTTTAGATAGGTCAGGGAACTTTGGGTGCACTTAGAAAAAATATATGAATTGAACAAGGCTAGTTGCATCAAATGGCGACTTTCTTGTACCAAAACAGTGATCTCCTGGTGGCCAAGTAGGGCTGCATCATCTGGTCATTCATATCCACCCCCCCCATGTATAGGTTATCAGGGCTGCTGTTAGAAATCACAGGGCCCCATACAGCCTACCTGACAGGGCCCCCCCCCCCAAAAAAAAAAATCAAATTAAATTTTTGCTAAAATGCGATGGTAGCAATGCCGTTTTGCAGCCATGGCAGAAATGATACCTTTGCTACTAATGCCTCCTGACATCTGTATTTTTTTATAATTTTTTTAAATTGCTGAATAGTAATTTTTCTTTGCGAGACTGGCTGCAACTGTGAGCAACTCTTGGCTGCAACTGTGAGCCAAGTGTTTGGCTTGCAGTTGCAAAGTGGCCCCATTGAATTCAATGGGAAGTTTGATAGGTGGTGCTGCCTGTCAAACTCTGCAGCCTGTGTTAAAATGTCACAGCTGTGTAGTAAAACATTGCAACTACATCATGTGTACAGCCCTGTCTGACGGTATTGTTAGGATTTGGGTGTGCAGCTAGGGTGATGATAAATCCACGGCTCAGCCAACCATGTGAAAGAGTTCTTAGGCTGCATTCCCACTTTGTATTTCCTGACCGTGTGACAAAGGGTAAGGAAAACGCATGCTTTGCATTAATTTTAGAAATGCACTGCAATCTCGCATAGTGCTTGTGGTGCCGTTAATTGTTAATGGCACCCCAAAAACAGCTTGCATTTTGTCATGTGACAAACTTGCAAAGCTGCATGCCTGAAAATGTTCTAGAACTTTTATGGTGCGTTTGTCAAATATAGGGTGCCCATTCAAGTGAATGGGCTGCCCTATGTATAAACAATCTAAAAAAAAAAAATAAAAAAATTCAAAATAAATGCAGGAACATGTGTTCTCGCTATGCTAAGTGTAAATGGGGCCTCAGGAGTGGCATATAGAAATAGCTGGTGCATTGTGGCTGGTGGAGATGTTTGTCAGCTGGAATTCTGAACTTTCTGCAGCTTCACACCCCACCTCCTCAGTCACCCCTTTCCATTAGAAGCACTACAACATTCAAACCCTACAGCCACAATTCACACAGAGCACAGAGTAGAGGTCAGGAGAGCAGAGCTCAGGACTCATCAGGGAGGAACAGGCAGAGAACTTCTTACCTTCAATCTTTCTTCTTTGCAAGATAACGCTGCAAAGGGGGAGGGGAGGGGGAGTTTAAGGACCCACAGAACACGGGCAGTGTAATGATTTCAAGGCAGAAGCAGAGAGACAGTGTGCAGCTGTCCCTGCTGCTCTAAAATCACGATGCAGCCCGAGAATAAAGCCAGCATGGGACAGCTTGCTAAACAAAGGCACTGTAGGCAAGTAAGTAGAACATAGGGATAAAGCACAGGAGTCACAAGGCAGAACAGCCAGCTCTCCTCTCCTGCAGTTGTCCGGGCCCCCTTTTGGACTGATGAGGCTCGGGCCCCCTACTGGAGGGCTGGCTGTACTGCCTTATCAGCGGCCCTGTAGGTTATACTCGTGGATACATTTTGGCTTCTGGATGGGGCCTTTTCTTCTCTGCAGTTCCAAGGTGTCATTGTGTATTGTGGAAAGGATGCAGACATCTTCATCTGTCCACTTTAGCGCTAGTACCTCTTGAGTCTGCATACTGGCCATTTCACCACGCTTCAATTTCTTGGCGACCAAGGTCTGTGGGAAGCCTTTGCGGTTGGTCCGTGCTGTCCCACAGGCCACAGTCTGCTTTAGGTACAGATGAGGGAAAAGTGGTAGACTTGTGTAGAAATTGTCTACATAAAGGTGACCTTTCCCAAGCAATGGTTGTATCAGCTGCCAGACAATTTTGACACTTGTTCCCATGTAGGTAGGGAATCCAGGGGGGTTTAGCTGTCTTTTCCCTCATAAATTATAAAGTCATATGTGTAACCCGTGGCCCTGTCACACCTCTTATAAAATTTTATCCCACGTCTGGCTTTTACTGGGCATGTATTGCTGTATTCCAAGTCTTCCAGTGAAGTGTAATAGGGATTCATCTACACAAATATTTCTATCAGGAGTAAACATCTGCTTGAAGCTGGCGCAAAAAAAATTGATTAGGGGCCAAATTTTGAATAATTTATCGTAACTGGGGTGATTCTGATGGAGGCATTGTTATTGAAATGTAAAAATCTCATAACGGGTTCTGGACATCATTGACAAATAGACCGGCATGTGGTGGATAGGTTGGGTAGACCAGTAGGAATGGACTTCCTTTTTTTTTTTTTGTCAGCCCCATGCTGAGATTTAGGCCAAGGAAAATTTTAAATTCTTCCACGGTGAGGGGTTTCCAAACAAAAGGACGGGCATATGAAGAACTCGGATTGCTCCACAATGTAGGTTAGGAGATCATTGATAAAAGTGAAAATAAAGTGGGTTTACATTTTCCGCCTGTATCTGAGGGCCTGGCTGGGCTGTAAAAATGGGAATTACAGGTTCTGCTGACGTATCGGGCAGCCATGTTGGATACAGTAGAACATCTGGAAGGCTAGTATGGGCACTGCCTCCTTGATGGCATGCTCCGTTGCTAGCATCTTGCCTATCTTCTAGGAAGGTTGCAGAACTGCTGGTGGGTGCCTGTGCCTGCTCATTTCTCCTGCTTCTCCTTGTTAGGATTCTATCTTCCTCGGTTTCCATCTCGGAGCCAATACTTTCCACTGGCTCATAGTCGCTATCAGAGTCTGATGGAGAGAGTTCCCCGCTACTCTCGTCCGACATACTCTGGAGTATCTGGAAATCCTCCTCTGCGCTGTACGATCTTTTAGTCATGATGGCGGGCGGCAGATTTGCCAGATGGCGGGCGGCAGATGTTCACTGTATGACAGTGCGTGGCTTTGCGCTCAAACTTCCAGTCAGAAGTAGAGCTCCCACCCGGCCGTATATATGCAGTGGCCGGGTGGGAAGTGGTTAATCTTAACCATCTCACTTACTAATAACCAAAAAGCAATATTGGTGCCACACAGAGGGGAATGTGTCCATTAACCAACATGGAACGCATCACCATGTTACTGTAGCCAGAGATTCCTCCCATGGTGGTAGGGTTGCCACCTCATCCCTTTAAACCGAACACATTAGTTACACAGGGTCTGTCTAATTAAGGTGGTAATTAAACTTGGTGCCCTTAACTGCATTAAAATAGCCTCCGAACCTGTGAAATTGGTATGTGTTTAGGTTTAAAGGGATGAGGTGGCAACTCTACATGGTGGCCATGTTTCAAATGATCCACTTCCCCATAATCCAGCAAAAATTGACCAAACGTATTGCTATCCTTGGCTTGGAATACATTCAATCCCCTCATATAATATTCCAATTAATCTAATGGCATATCCATATTAGTACCTTGGTATGGTGAATGGTAAATTATACAATAAAATACTAAATAAAATTGAATAAAATATTGAATAAATGTAGTCCCCTAATTTAGCTATTAAAACGATTGTCCCACTCACAATTTAACCCCTTTGGCTGATGGGATCGGAGTTCATATATCCAGCAAGTTTCCTGCCTGGATATATATCGGACCATGTTCATGCCCCTCCAGTGTGGTATACCTCCACAATCAGTTGTGATGGGTCCTTGTTTGTTTTAAAGCAAAATACCTGAAAAGGTGGTGTTTTGGAAATCTTATTGATCTTGGCTAGATGCTCACCCACTCTGTGTAGCACCCTCTTGGTCCTCCCAACATATTTGCCACAACTACATTCCAGTAGATAAACCATATTCTTTGTGTTACAAGATATGAATTTTTCAATCTGGTATGATTTACCTGTTTAGAAAAACGTTCAGGTCCTGATGGAATCTGGACCCACACATTTGCATACTGGACACTTCCAGCAAGGAAAAAACTATTAGATTTGCATAGAAGGAAGGCCTGATTGGTGGTTCCGCTACATTGGGGGCTATTAGATGTGTCCGGGTGCCTTCCTGAAGATCACTTTTGGTGGTTCAGGGAGAGTAGGACCCAAAATCTCATTACTTTTTAATACTTATCAGAACAATTTCTTCTGATCCTTAGAAATGGCTACATACCAATGTCCAGTTGCCATCATCCCATCTGGCTTTCTGGTATTCTGAAAAGCCAATTTCTATCTTTTTTTTTTTTTTTATTCTTGGTACAAAACGTTACCTTTCCTCATAACTAAATCCAAGAAATTAACTTCCCATTTACTATATTCATAATTCCATTTAATACGGAACAGTTTCCTATTTAAATCTTCCATAAAGGTTAACGTATCCTCTGTGCCCTTCCAAATGCGTCTATACTGACACCAAAATATGAGCTCCCTCGGTTTGTTGAAAGTGGCCTTTTCCTCCCAATGATCCTGCGTCTTCTGGTTCCAGGTGTGGGATAGAAAATGGAGCGAGCGTTCGGCTGGTGTGGCCCTATCTTTTGCTGTAGAGTCAGCTGTTTTGGGCATGATCGACCACCTTCCTCAGCGGGACATGTCTGAGGCAGAGGTCTCACAGACTGCTCCTGGAGATACCAGCACCAGCCATGCTAAGGTAAGTAGAACCCTGGGGTGGTGTTCCCTTAAGGAAGGGGAGTGTGTTTGGGACCCTGGTGGTTGGTCATGGGGGGGGGGGCACTCCTGGTGGTCCTCTGTAAATGCACTGGTAGGATTGGTCATTTAGTCACAGCACGTCTAAAGTTAAACTTTGTGGGATTCCACTCACAAGGGATCTCTTGTTTGGACCAGGGTTAGAGGACGTTAAAAAGAAATTTGGGGAGCAGGCTAAAGTCTCACCCTCAAAGTTTGAAACCCCAAAAGCAGAGCAGCAGAAAAAGGCTTGGGGGCAGAAGGGCAAGGGATGATTTTTCAACCTGAACAGCCCAGGAAAACCCAATGATGGGGTAACCACGGTGGGATATGTTCACCTCCAACCAGTTTGTTAGGGATCATAACACTGTTACCGGCTGGAGTTCTCAGAACCTCCTCTGCACAGACTCCTTGACACTGAGCTTCCAAAATGCACAGAAAAATCTGCTATTCTATCCTCCCTACAGGAGCTGGAGGAGCAAGAGGTGGTGGTAAGAGTTCCGACAGGCAGAGGCTTTTATTCCCACATTTTTGTGGTCCGCTAACCTTCAGGAAAGTTCAGGCTTATCATGAACCTGAAGCCCCTGAATGTCTCAATCACTTACAGGAGATTCCAGATGGACTCTATTTGGTGAAGGCGCTTCTTCCTCCAAATTGCTTCATGGCGTCAATAGACTTGAAAGATGCTTGTCTGCACATTCCAATCGCAGAACGTTACCAGAGATTTCTCAGACTGGTGGTAAAAACCAGGGAAGGGATGTTTAATTTACAGTTCAAAGCACTCCCCTTTGGAGTTTTCTCAAGGATGGTGCAAGGTACTTGGAGCAGAGAAGACGCAAAGAAGTCCTCGAACTGGAGGGAACTGAGAGCAATAGACTTGGCCCTCAGAGCTTTTCAGAG
Organism: Lithobates pipiens; assembly: GCF_037356315.1. NCBI lineage: Eukaryota > Metazoa > Chordata > Amphibia > Anura > Ranidae > Lithobates > Lithobates pipiens. The sequence continues at coordinate 187,451,712 of NW_027507685.1, read as the reverse complement.
AACTCCTGGGACAGCACGTGCGGGTCCGTTCGGACAACTCAGCGGTGGCCTACATCAACAGGCAAGGGGGTACCAAGAGCAGACCCTTGTGGGTTCTGGTGGAATCCATCCTCAGGTGGGCCGAAGCAAGCATTCTCTCCCTTTCGGCAATAAATTTGAAGGGGGGGAACAAAACCAAGTAGCGGATGCTGAGGGAAGACGACTGGGTTTTGAACAAGGACATCTTCGAGATGATCACTCAGAAGTGGGGAGTACCTTGTGTGGACCTCTTTGCTTCGAAGGTGAACTCCAAAGCGTGTATGTTTTCCCTAAACAGATTAGACAGAGCAGCCGCACTAGCTCAGATCTGGCATTTCTCAAGATGTTATGCCTTCCCCCTTCTGTACTGATTCCAGCAGTCTGAGAAAGTTTGTCTGAAGACACAACCCTCATTATGATCGCACCACACTGGCCCAGGAAGCCATAGTTCTTCATCTTGATGGGTCTGGCGGTGGAACCTCCCTGTATTCTGCCTATCCAGGAGGATCTCCGTTCTCGGGGTCTGATCTGTTGCCCCCAGTTGGAGCAATGGAACCTTGCAGCATGGCTACTGTGGAATTGCTAAAGGGCAAGGGTTTCTCAGATCGACTAGTGGTGACTCTCCTAAATTGCAGAAAAAGGGAGACGCAAGCTATCTACCTAAAGGTGTGGAAACTCTTCAATAGCTGGTGCACAGACAACTCCTTTGTATGTGGTATTGGATTTTCTGCAGGCAGGAGCGGACAAAGGATTAGCCCTTGGCACCTTAAAAGGACAGGTGTCTGCCCTGAGCATTTTCATGGAAAAGCTGCTAGCAATAGATCCTTGGATAGCTAGGTTTTTTTAGAGCCTTAGGCAGGCAGAGGCCAGTCAATTTCTTCCTTCCCAGTGTGGGATCTTTATTTAGTTTTACAGGCCCTTACAGGGGATCCTTTTGAACCTTTGTAGTCCTGTACGCTAAAGTTGATCACCCTCAGAACTGTTTTTGGTGGTGATCACCATGGCAAGGAGTGAGCGAACTCGAAGCCCTTTCTATTAGGGGACCTTTTTTTCAGGTTTTCCCATAACGTTTGATTTTTAAAACGGATCTGGCTTTTTTGCCAAAGGTGGCCTCTAGTTTTCATAGGTCAGGAAATTGTTACCTACTTTCTCTTCGAACCCTGTGAGGTAACAGGAACATATTTTTCACAAATTGGATGTTAGGTGTGCCCTTCGGTACTTGGATTGTACAAAACCGTTTAGGAAATCCGATTCTTTTTTATTTTTAGAGGCTAGGAAAGGATACAGGGCCTCTAAACATACATTAGCCAGATGGTTAAGGTTGGCCTTCAGTCAGGCTTATGTAATAGGGGGTTGAAGCCCCTGGAGGGGATTAAAGCACATTCCACCAGGGCAGTGGCAACTTCTCAAGCAGAGTGGGCTGGTTGTTCTTCTGGGCAGATTTTTAGAGCTGCAACATAATCCAGTTTTGCCATGTTTGTGAAGCACTACAGGTTGGACCTGCTATCGGCTAAAGACCAGGCCTTTGGGCGTAAAGTGCTGCAGGATTAGTTCCACTCTAAGGTAAGGTGCTCTCACTTATCCTCTCTATGGTGCTGTCCTGAAAGATGAATGGGGAAAACCTGAGTTATTTACCAGTAACATCCTTTTCCAGGAGTCTTTCAGGACAGCACTGGTACCCACCCAAACTGTTGGATATCTGAGAACTCACAGCATGAGCATCAGATAAGAGATTTGTATGATGTATTCTTGTGTGTTCCCAGTTGGCCAGAGGTACTCTTGAAGAACTGAGGGGCCGTCAGGACGGTGAGATTTAAATATTGAATTGAAAGGCGGTGTTTCTTAAGGGGGGGGGGGGGGGGAGCCAGTATCTATGGTGCTGTCCTGAAAGGCTCCTGGAAAAGGATGTTACCGGTAAGTAACTGTTTTTTCCTCTTTCTCTTTTCTCCCTCTTCCTTCACTAAGATTCTGTTGACTACTTAGAATAGACTAATAGCAAGGAGGGAGCACCCACAATGCCACATCCGTAATGTATCAGGGGAATACAAAGGATACCAAATATCAACAGGTTGGACATTTAAGGCATGGAAGCAAATAGGAAAGTAGAAAAAATATTTATTTTATTGAAAAATACAATATCATAAGTGTTCAAAACATTATAAAAATCATATGAAATGAGATAATTTGTACACAGAGCCCTTGTGCGTCACATCAAGGGCTCAAAGTACAAATTATATAATTTCATATGGTTTTTAGATTGTTCAAATTATATAATTTCATATGGTTTTTAGATTGTTTTGAACAATGTTATTACAGTATGTACCTGTCATGTGAAAGATGCTTATGTAAATCGTTATAACATTGGATTTGAAGTAATTCTACTTGTTTTTGGAAGCATGGTCATTCATATTGTTATAGCATTGGTTTATTAATCTTTGGCTATACAATTTTGATGGAAAAATTTATATAAGGACGCTTTTATCTCTTTGGGTTTATCCTTTTGGAATTTCCAATGGATTTATATTTTAATAGTTGTTTGTGTTTTAGTAAGCGCCACATTATTTAATATTTCTTCATTTACTATCTGGTGTGAGAACACTCATGTTGGAAGCTACATTATTAGGCTTACTTTATAGAAAATAAATTTTTCTCTTGTGGCTGTGTGTGTATGTGTGTGTGTATATATATATATATATATATATATATATATATATATATATATATATATATATATATATATATATATATATATATATATATATATATATATATATATATATATATATGTGTATATATATATATATGTATTTATAGTGAAAGAGGGAAGGAAGGGGGGATTTTTTAGCGGTGCTAATTATACCAGAGAAATAACAATGTAATTAGAAATTTATTAATATGAATTAAAACAGCATAGATAATATGCAATAGTACAGAAAACACTATACACACAGTTACTCAACATGAGGAATCCCAGAGGTGAGAATTGAAAGGCTGACGGCACTTGTTCCCAACATGTTTCGCAATTGGCTTCATCAGGGGAAGTGAAAAACTAGCAATGAATTAATAAAAATTAGTATACAAGAAAAACAGAGAATTAGTTGCAAAGACCATTATATATTATCAATAATTCTGATGGCTAAAACATATTAAAATGGAAGCCAATAGTGAATATGGACCCATGTGTGTGAGATCTAACAGAATGGCGCTTACCGTCTATTGCCACAACACCCACATGCCGGAAATCGAAAACAAGTTGTAAAAAGGTGCATCACCCTGGCCTCATCAAAGGCTGCCTAACACGGAGGACATAGACGGAGGTAAATCAAGGCTACAGGAATGGATAAATACAACATATAAGAGAAGAAAGTCTAGCGCATATAAGGGAACATACTGAATTAGAGACTACTAAGAACATCGTAGACTTTAGTAATTAAGTAGCAAAATGTATTAATAAGACAACCTCATATAATGAGGAAGAGGGCAATGGCCTCATTCAGTATAAAACTTATACTCAGAGATATAAACAAAAAATTTGAAGATTTGAATAATATAAATAATAATGTAAACTAAGCTCTTGCACAGTATTGGGAAACATGATAAAATCAGAAAAAAAGAAAAACGAAATGGTAATGAGACTGTACCTACTGACGTGGGAGTAATTTATAGCCAGCAATTAAATGTATCCACTTCAAAAATAATGTTTACAAGATTATAGCAGATCAGCTGGATTGTTGTTTAGCTGATCGAATAGGCTGGCAACAGGCTGTGCTGACTGCCAATAAGTTAATTCCCTAAGGACAACCAAAATGAAAATGGATAAAGGATAGACAGTAAGAAAACTAAATGCCCATAGTAAAACAGATTGAATATTAACTAACCGAATTGGACAAACCGCCGCCAAATGTCCGCTCAGAATCTCTCCGTGCGCTCACTGAAATTCAAGCTGCCTGACTTATAACTCCCCCGTCCATCGAGCCGGCGTCTGACGTCACCGGCTCGATGCCGACAATATGGGGAAGGTTCTGCGCATGCCCAGATCTGGAAGCGTTGACAATAAGACTACATTGGCCATAATTCCGCTGTGTTGAACGAACTCCAACCTAGCGGCGACCAGCCAATGCTAGCGAAGGGGGATGAACATCACAATCTCCGCTGATGCAGAGAAAGGAAAAGTGCAGGCAAAGTGATCAGTTAACTGGAGCTGATCCCCACACATGTGGGCGCACGCTCAGAAACCCACCCAGAAAACCGGTCATCCCTGGCAAACAAATGCATACAATACCTGGGGTGTCCGTATGTCCTCCATAAAATTGCAGGCAAGCTCAGTGACTGTATGCCAGGGAGATACAGGAATCGATTTGAGTCTGAACGGGCGCCAGCGCTCAACGAACGCCATCATGGGGGCGCAGCTCATAGGCAACAGAGATCTGATGCACTGCGCGGGGGAAGAGTGCGGATGTTTACCGGGATCTCCCGAGCACATCGGATAGCATGCCGATTGCTTATATATCACTGTCATATACAAGGAGCTTTCTGAACATTATCTGGCAGTACATACTTCACTATTGGAGTTCCTTTTTTCTTTTATGGATATGATCTATGGTTTATGGCTGAATACATAGAGGGGATTGCCTGTAGTGCCTGCACCAGCTGACAACAACACTGTAACTGCTGGAAATAATTGCTGTTTACCTTACAGCAGTGAGGTAAGGTAGCCACTGCACTGTTTATGAGGATTCACAAGATCACCGGTGGAATTATCCCCCGTCTTTATTCACGGAGCTAGTTTGCTGTATGGCACAGTGTGGATTCACATATTGCATGGCTTGATACGGATTGTTTTTGATGCTATAGAGACATTCCACAATTTTTTATTGGACTGTTTATTTTACCATTTCTATTTTTTATCCTACTATTTTGTTCACTGTACGCACTTTATGGATTGAGACACATTTTGAATTTTATCGCATTTTTATCTATTTTCACTGTTTGAATTTTATTTGTAACTTCAGTATTTATTCATTTTCCACTACTTGCACTTTATTTGGAATAGTTTACCTTTATTTGGAATATTTAACCATTCACACTGCACTGGATTGAATATTGTCTGATTGGCACTGATGCACTTTAAAAGGTGCACATTTGAAGAAATTGATCTTGAATAGTCACAATACAGTTACTTTCTTATTTTGTTAGGTATTATTTATCATTATATATTTACTTATTGTATTTTAATTTTTGTGGAGCGCGACACCATTTTTTTCACTTGAAGGACAAGGGGGCACTTGGAGGGCCTCGGGTGGATAATAAACAAGGAAACATGACTCCATATCAGTCACCAAGTTTCCTGGGTTAACCATCAACTCCGTACAGGAGAAAATCTTTCTCCCGGTAGAGAAGATATTAAAAGTCCAGAACGCAGTAAAGAGAACCCAGACGAACCTGCTTATTTCCATCAGGGCGGAGGGGGCGTGGCGACCGAGCGCTAAAATGGACGCTTGAGCTGAGAGCTCCGTTCGACCACCGGAGAGAACAACTCTATAACGACTCCATTGGTGACATATTTCCACATAAACCTATCCATAACGTAGGGTAGACACCTTCGCTTCTACCGAAGATGCCAAAAAATAGAAAGAGTCAGCAACCGCCGCGGAAACTTCCGAACCTTTTCAAGGTGCACGGAATCTCACAAAATGGCGCCGGTTCGTGCGTGACTGAAAATCAAGAGCAGGCCTCGCAACAATCTCACCTCCGAACGACTTTCCTCAGTGATTCCTCCTCAGGAACGAATAGCCCCACGACTAGAAGCCCAGCCAAACAAAGGCAACGGATATCTTCTCCTGAGGTAAACCGAGCGGACATGGAGGTAAGCGGATCCGCTCCCATAGGCCACGCTATACATCCACCGGCATCCGACCTGATTGCGGCCTACCCCACATCCGATCAACCGGTCTCAGATACGGTCCTTAAGGAGATGCTTATGTCACTCAAAGCCTCCATACAAGCTGACCTCACTGTAGAAATCACTAACTGCCATAGAGAAGTATTGGCACTAGGTAATAGAGTGGACCAAATGGAACGTAACATAGGGGAATGCACAACTTCTTTCAATACTTTAGTAGAGGCCCACAAATCCCATGATGAAGAAATAACATGGCTAAAGAGTAAAGTAGCAGACCTTGAGGACCGCTCTAGGAGGTGCAATATTAAAATCAGAGGTATTCCTGAAGCCATACCTCCAAACCAATTACTGCAGTATGTACACACGCTATTTTCCACCCTTATCCCCACATTATCTCCTCAGGAACTGACCATTGACAGGATTCACAGAATCCCCAAGCCAGCATTTCTACCTGAAGGTACCCCTCGGGATGTTTTGCTCAAGATGCATTACTATCATATCAAGGAACAAATTATGACTGCGTTTCGTACTCGAGGCAACAACATATCTCAATATGCTGAATTGATCCTCCTCCCTGACCTATCAAGACATACTCTGCAATTGCGCCGAAACTTAGCAACCATCACTAAGGCCTTACGCAACCACAATATACCACATAAATGGCGTTATCCAGCGAAATTGTCCATCTCACATGATGGTACCACGCACACAGTTACTACTTTAGCTGAAGGTATCGCACTCCTGCGTCAATGGGGCATACTTCCACAACAAAACCCTCTGGAACCACCTACAACACAACTACGCCCTATTCCGGATGAGTGGCAAGTAGTTTCACACAGAAGAGCCCCCAAAAATGTCACTGATGGCAGTAAATAATCACACACCGTTGACAAATATGTTCTCTCCCTGGGCACAAGGATTTCTTCATCTTTCCTTGTTCTTACCCCTGACATTTGTCATTTTTGCAGCTTTGTTTGCATATGGATCGCTTATATGATTCTATTTTTATTCTATATGTTATTGTTTATTTTTGTGGTTACACCCTTTGTTCCATTAGCACTGGACCTACACGTGATGGACTCTTCATCCCCTGTTCTACTACATCTCTAAATACCATAGCGGCATCTCTTCTGTCAATCTCCTGGAGCTCAGATGACTCTAATAATTCTCAAAGGATTCTGTGAGTACACTTACACATCTTTTTTTCTTACCTGAAAAATGACCATTACCTTTGTTTCCATTAATGCCAAAGGCCTCAACCACCCTGTGAAACGCTACTCGCTGTGGACAGAAGCTCAGAAATTGAAAGCAGATATTTTATGTGTACAGGAAACTCATTTTCAACAGGACAACCATCCTAAATGTACACATAAAAACTACCCACATATATTCCTGGCAAATAACCCGAATAAAAAAAGCGGAGGTGTCCTTCTTGCCATCCGTGACACGGTCTCCTTCCATCTCAAGAAATCCATCACAGCCGACAATGGTCGCTATATTATTCTTCAGGGTGATATTAATTCTAAACCGTACACCATTGTATCTTTATATGCTCCAAACACCCGACAGATTAGGTTTATAAATAGACTACTCCGTAAAATACAACCTATCCAATACGGCAGTCTCATTCTTTGTGGCGATTTTAACATCATTGTCGACCCACAACTTGACACTTCTAATGCTAAACGCAACAACACCTGCCTAAATACGATCCTGCACTCTGAAAAACTGTACGACGTCTGGCGATGCACACATGGCAACGAGAAAGACTTTACCTTCTTCTCCCATGTACATGGGTCTTATTCCAGAATAGACTTTTTTTTGTCCGATCAATGGACCTTACAAAATGTTTCATCCTCTGAGATACATGATATTACGTGGTCTGACCATTCTGCCATATCACTTTCTATTCATGAGAAGGGTGTCTCTCCCTCTTCACCCATCTGGCGCTGCAGTGTTAGATTACTACAGGACCCCGATACCAAAGAACTGATTTCTCAAAACCTTAAAACATATTTCCAACAAAATGAACATTCAGTAGAGAGTCCCTTCACACTCTGGAACGCCCACAAAGCGTTTATTAGAGGCGTCCTTATCCAGCTAGGAGCTAGAGCTAAAAAAAAGTATACTGCAACCATAGACTCCATTACTTCCGATATCCACAATTTAGAAACCCTCAACAAAGCATCTCCCTCTCACCAGCGGACTACCCAAATAACCTCTCTTAGAGAAAAATTGAGAGAGCACTTGGCCCAAAACTATGATTTCTACCTTAGACGCTTGAAGTTACGTACCTATGCCTGTGCGAATAGAGCAGGTAAATACCTTGCCAATAGGATTAGAGCAATACGCACCAAAACTAGGATTTCCCATCTGATACACCCTACATCCCTTCATAAAGTAATCAATCCTCAAGAAATCGCAAACCAATTTGCACAATATTATAGTGAGCTTTACAACCTTAACACCGACCCCCACACTCCTCAACCCACTGTTCCCAAAATCCAGCATTTTCTCAAAGATTTAGATCTCCCTAAACTCTCCGAATCACAGCTTGAATTGCTGAATTCACCATTCACAAACCATGAAATAACGTCAGTCATTACTTCACTCCCTCATGGGAAATCCCCAGGTCCTGATGGACTAAATAATGAATATTTTAAAACCTTTTCCACTATTCTTTCCACATATCTCCAAAAGATGTTCACACAGGCAGCACACTCAGCATCCTTTCCAAATGAAATGTTAAAAGCATACGTGACCACTATACCCAAACCTGGTAAAGATCCCACTACCCCTAGTAATTTTAGACCTATTTCTCTCCTGAACACAGATATAAAGATCTACGCCAAACTTATAGCCCTTAGACTATCAGAGTTTATGCCTTCTTTAATTAAAAGCGACCAGATGGGCTTCATCAGGGAGAGACAAACTTCTGATGCTACAAGACGTATTATTGACATTGTTCATTATGCTAATTTAACTAAAACTCCTTCTCTGCTGCTCTCCATAGACGCAGAGAAGGCGTTTGATAGGGTGGAGTGGTGTTATATGAAGGAAGTTCTACAAAAATTTGGCTTTCAAGGTTTTATCTCTAACGCAATGTTTGCTTTATATTCCAATCCATCCGCCCAAGTCTTAACAGCTGGAATGCTTTCTACACCTTTCCCTATTTCTAATGGCACTCGTCAGGGGTGTCCATTATCTCCAACAATTTTCAACCTTATGATAGAGCCTCTGGCGGAGGCCATTAGATCCCAGGCCGATATTGCTGGACACGTGTTAGGATCTCGTAACCACGTTATTAACCTGTTTGCCGATGACGTTGTACCGATGCTGACAAACCCGACCAGATCTCTCCCCTTAGTCCATGAAACTTTAAAAAACTTTGGTGAGATTTCGTACTATAAAGTTAACTTCGCCAAATCATTGATTCTAGATTTAGGAATTGACAAACGTATCAAACTCCAACTTCAAACCACTCTTCCATATGTATGGAAAGAAGATGGCATACCCTACTTAGGTATAACAATTACTAATTCCACGAAAACTCTAGTCTCCGTCAATATTAAGTCATTGCTTCTAAAGATAGATGAAACGCTCAAATGTATAGCCAAGACCGAATTATCCTGGATGGGCAGATTGGCAGCATGTAAGATGTTAGTTCTCCCTCTCATATTGTATATGTTCAGATCCATACCTATCCCAACCCATTTCCTTAAAACCTTGTCTACTACTCTGTGGAAATTCATATGGAATGGTAAAAAAGCTCGCTGCTCTCCTAGCAACCTGATTCCGCATAACCGAGTAGGTGGAGTAGGACTGATTGAAGTTTCTGATTATTTATGGGCATCTAGACTGGACCAACTCCAACACTGGTTCAAAACTATAGATTCACCACCTTGGGTTGAGCTGGAAAGGCATATAGCCCCAATACCAGATCTAGTGGCATTACTCGCGAGTGATGTCTGGAAACCCTGGGCTCTCCATTCCATGGCTCCCACCCTTATAGCCTCCCTACAAGCATGGAGGTTCTTCATACATCATACCCATAACTCTCAAAATGCTGTGGAATACAAATTTCCGCTTAGCCTGCTCGAGCATAAAATCCCTATGCTGTCCCTAAAACAGTTCCCCAACCACGGTATACATACCATCCAAGACCTATTGTCTAATGGTACAGCTCTTTCCAGCACACAGATTATGGCTCAATACAATCTCCCCAATAAGTACCAGTTTACATGTATCCAAGTGGCACATTTTCTAAAACGTAACCCTCCCCCTACTATAACAATGCCATCCAGTGCGTGGAACTTCTTAACTCGAGAACGCCCCACCAAGAAAGGCATTTTGCTTTTTTACTCCCTTCTACATGCTAAACAATCTTTTGTGAAAACAAAACCGATTGCTAAATGGGAGACGGATTTAGGGAAATCATTTACAGATGATCAGTGGACAACCACATTTCGAGAAATCCAAAAAGCCTCCCGTTCTATTAATCATTGGGCAATGACTATTAGAATAATTAACAGGTGGCAATACACACCGTGTAGACTGGCAACATTTTTTCCATCTGCCCAAAATACATGTTGGAGAAATTGTGGACAGCTAGGACATCTACTGCACATGTTTTGGGAGTGTCCCAACTTGGTTAGTTACTGGAATCAAGTTTTCCAACTTATAACATCGCTCACGGGTATTGTCACTCGCCCCAATCCATCCCTAGGAATTTTACATATGGGTATTGAACAATTTCCGCATGATATGCGGATTGTTATTTCCAACATCCTTCTTTCTGCTAGATCCATGATATTACAACATTGGAAAACTGCCATGACGGTAAACATCTCTGACCTGATTAGAAGAGTGAACCAACACCACACTATAGAGCGTGCTCTTGCCATAAATGCATTGAAGTGCGATCTATTTGATAAGCAATGGAAAATTTGGACCAACAAATATAAGAATTCTGTGAACTAGATCTTAACCCTGATAAGATGTATCCTGTGTAGTAACCAGTATTTGCATTATTGTTTATGTAACCACCTACTTACCCGTTTCTTTTTCACCCTTTCTTTCCCTTTCCCCTCTTCCCTCCCTCTATTACATTGACTGTTAATTACAATTGTAAAAGTCAACATGTCCTGTACCACTCACCTTTGTATATCCTTTATAAACTAATAAAAATTTATTGAAATAAAAAAAAATGTGCTGTATTTCCATCAGGGCGGAAATGTCAGTGTTGGGTCTCCTTACTGCATCTATCCCAGCGGTACAGTGGGCACGCCTCCACGCAAGGGATCTCCAGCAAGCAATTTTAAGAAATTGGTCATACGGAGAGTCCCTGGACAAATTTTTCAGAGTGCCTCCCCGGGTTCAGAGGAAGCTCTGGTGGTGGAGGAGCCGCTTGAACGTAGACAGGGGCCTACTGTGGTGTTTCCCCATAGACAGGAGGTTGACAACGGACACAAGCTCCTGGGGGTGGGGTGCCCACCTGGGGGGACAGATGGCTCAGGGAAACTGGACAGCCAAAAAGGCCAGGAGGTCCTCCAATTGGAGGGAACTAAGGGCGATCCAGTTGGGACTTTGGACCTTCGGGACACTGGTTCAGGGTCTCCATATTCAGGTCTTGTCAGACAATGCCACAGCAGTGTTTATATAAGACAGGGTGGCACAAGAAGCAGGGTTCTGCTCTCCCAAGCAGGCCAGATCCTGTCCTGGGCCGAAAGCAATCTGAAATCGCTGACAGCGACACACTTAAAGGGCGACCTGAATTCTGTAGCAGACTTGAGCAGGGAGAGGATTCTGGAGTCAGAGTGGAGCCTGAACCCCGTAATTTTCCAAAAATTAACAGAAAGGTGGGGATGTCCCCAGATAGACCTGTTTGCATCCCGCAAAAACACAAAAGTGGAAACCTTTTTTTCCCTAAACAGACTGGACTGCCATAGAATTAAATTCATAAATTAAATTCGACCACCATGCCATCTTTATAATGAAAAGACAATTTTTTTTTCCTTCCCTCTCCTTTTTTCTCTTTTTTTTTTAATCTATCGGAACTGATTGTATGACTTCAAATCACAGGTTTTTAGAGGTGATCTGTAGGTGACCCGGGGGGGGGGGGATAACTTCTGTTTGCTCTCCTGTGCCACTTCCCCTCCTGCCCATCCTGTCCCCCCTCTCACCTTTTCATATTTTCTTTTCCCCTTTCATAAGACAATATTAGATAAACTTGATATATTAGATGTTCAGGGAGGGGGGTGACCCAGGGGCGTACTAAGTGGGGGGGCGGGGAGGTGTGCCGCCCCGGGTGCCACACACTGGGGGGGTGTCAGGCCAGCGCCCCCCCCTCTCCGCAACTGAAGTGTCAGACAGCGCCGTGAGGAGCCCGAGGCACTGGCAGTGGGCAGCATTGCGGGGGGGGGGGGGTGCGAGCAGCACCCGAGTGGAGTGACATCTGCCGGCTCAGTGATCCGGGACCCAGCTCCCCTTCTCTCTGTGGTCGCGTCGCGCTGCCGTTCTGATCAGTCTCGGGCAGCGGCTGTCACTCACAGCCGAGCAGAGTGAAGCCGCCTCCCCCTCCTCCATGCACAGCACTGTGTAGACAAGGAGGGGGAGGCGGCTTCACTCTGCTCGGCTGTGAGTGACAGCCGCTGCCCGAGACTGATCCGGGTCCCGGATCACTGAGCCGACAGGTGACACTCCACTCGGGTGCTGCTCGCACCTCCCCCCTGCAATGCCGCTGCCTTGGGCTCCAGGTACACTAGGGGTTCTTTACTGTGGTGGGTCCTGCACTGTAGGGGGGGGTCCTGCACTGTAGGGGGGGTCCTGCACTGTGGGGGGGTCCTGCACTGTAGGGGGGTCCTGCACTGTAGGGGGTCTGCAGGGGGGTCCTGCACTGTAGGGGGGGTCCTGCACTGTAGGGGGGGTCCTGCACTGTAGGGGGGGGGTCCTGCACTGTAGGGGGGGGGTCCTGCACTGTAGAAGGGGTCCTGCACTGTAGAAGGGGGGTATGTACTGTAGGGGGGTATGTACTGTAGGGGAAGATTTTGCACTGTAGGGGGTCTGTACTGTAGGGGGTCTGTACTGTAGGGGGTCTGTACTGTGGGGGGTCTGTACTGTGGGGGGTCTGTACTGTAGGGGGGTCTGTACTGTAGGGGGGTCTGTACTGTAGGGGGGTCTGCGCTGTAGGGGGTGGGTCTGTACTGTAGGGGGGGGGTCTGCGCTATAGGGTGGAGGGGTCTGTACTGTAGGAGGGGATTCTGTACTGTAGGGGGGTCTACACTGTAGATGGGGGTCTGTATGGTAGGGAGGGGGGTCTGCACTGTAGGGGATCTGTGTAACATGCAGAGGGTCCAGAGCTGTGAGGGGCTGTGTAATGTAAAGGGGTGCAGAGGTGCAGGGTGCTGTGTAATGTAAAGGGGTCCAGAGGTACAAGGGCTGTGTAATGTAAAGGGGTCCAGAGGTTCAGGGTGCTGTGTAATGTAAAGAGGTCCTTAGGCGCAAGGTCCTGTGTAATGTAAAGGAGTCCAGAGGTGCAGGGCGCTGTGTAATGTAAAGGGGTCAGGAGGTTCAGGGTGCTATGTTATGTAAAGGGGTCCAGTGGTACAAGAGCTGTGTAATGTAAAGGGGCCCAGAGGTGCAGGCTGCTGTGTAATGTAAAGGGGCCCAGAGGTGCAGGCTGCTGTGTAATGTAAAGGGGTCCAGAGGTGCAGGCTGCTGTGTAATGTAAAGGGGTCCAGAGGTGCAGGGGATGTGTAATTTAAAGGGGTCCAGAGGTGCAGTTGTGGAGAGGGGGGTACACAGTAGTGACAAAAAGATATTGAAGGATGCAGAGGTATGCAGGGGACACGGTGGGTGTTTTTACATTTTATGGTGGGGGGGGGTGCCAGATATAGGATCCGCCCCGGGTGCCAAATGCTCTAGGTACGCCCCTGGGGTGACCTAACCATACCTGGAAAGTGTTTTTTCTCTAGTCTGTCTAGGACAGCACTAGAGGCTCTACCTCCAGAGGCAGGAAACACTATCACTCTTTAAAGGTCTTTTCCCCTTCAGTCTTTTGTGTTTCCTCCACTGGAGGAGGCTGGATTAAGAAGCTATCCTTCTCCTGACACTGGGAGAGCCCAGGAGAGATGGGGAAGGAGGTCTGTGTACCTGGCACAAGATGATGGACATTTGGGGTCCCCCAGTCGGGTTGCGTGCAGCTGTGAACCGGCATCCTCCTGGATAGCCTGGGGAGAGCTGGCATTTCCTGCCTGACGATCGGATTCGGATTTAGCACGAGTCAGGCATTTTGAAAGGGTCCGTTTGTGTGCCCCCCCCCTCCCCCTATTTTTTAAAACAGGATCCGGCTAGCGTGTCTTGTGAATCCTGTTAGTGGCTGGTGGGGTGCACATGGGTGTTTGAAGGCATCCTATTTTGCTAAGGTTATGCTGATGTTAGCTGGTCTGTGTTCCCCTTCCTTTTCTTCTCTCCTTCTCTTAGGCTCTGCCCAAAGAACCAGAGAGGTCAGGGGAGGAAGAAGAGATGTCCTACATGTATGAACAAATTTAAAGGATGGGTTAAGCCCCTTTTGCATAGATAAATTGGTCTATATGGAGGCTATGGCGGCTTGTAAGGAACTGATTTCTGGGGTATAGAAAAATGCAGTCCATCAAGACAATGCTAGCGAACCTTGAGACCCCAAAACCAGCCACAATCCCCCCTGCTTCCACCCCAAAGGGTGGTGACGAATCGGGGGAAGAGGAATTTGATTTTCTGGATGGCCTAAGTGAGGCAGCATCATCCAGAGATATTCCAACTCAAGGGACAAGCTCTCCCAGATACAGGCTCACTCGAGGAGGTTAAAGCCTTATTGGGGGTTATTTATGAGACGCTCGAGATTAAAGAGGAGCAGGTCTCTGTCCTTGCATGACTGGATGTATCAAACCCTGAAGGAAGATTCATCCAGGGTTTTTCTGGTTCACAGCACACTGTGGACTATATTAAGAGAGTGGGTGGAACCAGGGAAAACAATTTTTTTCTAAAAATATGAAGAGATTTCCTTCAGCGAGAATCCCACCTGTGTCTGGAACAAAGTACCTAAGGTGAACGCAGCCTTCTCCCAGTGCGCAAAATCAACAGACCTCGCCTTTGAGGACATGGGTGTCCTCAAGGAACCCATGGACATAAGGATGGAGGTGCGGTTAAAAAGGTCATGGGAAGTAACCATGAACAATTTAAAACCTGCAATGGCCACAACAATAGTGGTTCGCAACCTGGAGGTCTGGCTGGAACAATTGCAAGGGCATTTGGAAGGTGTGACCTCTAGGAAGGAAATCTTGGATTCCCTTCCTATGCTGCACAAAGCAGCAGGCTACATGGCAGATGCCTCTGCTGAGTCGGTCAAACTTTCAGCAAGGACCGCTGCCCTCGTAAATGCATCTTGCAGGGCACGATGGCTAAAATCCTGGTCGGGGGACCCAGCTTCAAAAGTGAGGTTATGTGGTATTCCCTTTGAAGGAGACCTCTTCGGGCAGGATCTAGAAAAGGTTCTGGATTGCACTGCGGACAAGAAGAAAGCCTTTCCTGTTATAACTAAAAAGGCACCAGGGAAACGCTTTTTTCGTCCTCGAAGACCAGAACAGTCGCAGGGACAGACCCCTAAGGGCTCAGCTCCTAAAAAAGTCAATGGGGGGGAAACGGAAAAATATTTTTTTTCCTCTTCTAAAAAAAACAGTAAGTCCCAGTGACTTGTTTCCTGTGGGGGGAAGACTGGGGCAGTCCCCCCCACAATGAGAAAAAACTACCCCAAATACTTTTATTCTGAGGAAAATAAGGGATTACCGAATACAGTTCAAACACACCACCTACGAATGGCGTTCCTGTCGCAAATAGGTGATTTGGTAGACCAGAGGGTTCTAGTACCAGTGCCAGACAGGAGATAAACCACGGTTTCTATGTGTTTGTAGTGAAGAAACTTTCAGGCAAATCCCGGTTAATTTTGAATTTAAAGTTGCTAAACAAGTGGGTAACATACAAAAAATTCCGGATGGAAACAATTTTTACAGTGAGGTCAATCCTTCCTCCAGATTTTCATCCTCCCTTGATTTAAGGGATGCCTACCTACACCTCCCCATTCACAAGGACAAGGAATTTTTGAGAATAGTGATTCAGTGGGGAAGGCAGACCCAATACTTCCAGTTCAGGGCCCTATCTTCCTCCCCCAGGATATTTACCAAGGTCCTGGCGGAAGCACTGGCTCCCCTGAGACTGAATGTCACGGTCATATCGTACTTGGACAACCTTTTACTCTTCGCCCCCTCCAAACTCCAACTGCAGGGAGACCTGAGGATAGCTATCTCCTGGCTAAAAAGACTGGGGTGGTTAATAAACAAAGAAAAATCGCACTTGACACTGACACAGGTCATACAGTATCTGGGTTTCCTGGTAGACTCTGTGACACACAAAATATTCCTCAAAAGGGGGAAAGCAGAAAGGGTGAAGGCGACGGCCATCTTTTTGCAAAACAATTGGGCAATTTCCCTCCGCTCAGCTATGTCAGGACGGCATGTTAGTGGCAACAATTCCTGCGATTCCTTGGGCAAGGGCCTGTTTCAGGTGCCTTCAGGCAGACAGCCTGAACAGCTGGGACGGAAAACCAGAATCCCTGGACAGGATGGTCCACCTATCCTCAAAGACCAGAAAGTCTCTATGGTGGTGGAGGAAAGAGAACCTAGTACAGGGTCTATGGTGGTCTCCTCCAGTGTCTGTCTGCATCACTACGGATGCCGGTGCTTGGGGCTGGGGAGCCCATTTTGGGTCAAAAATAGCCCAAGGACGCTGGGGGAAAGCACAGTCCCAAAGGTCCACCAATTGGAGAGAATTACAGGCAATCTGGGAAGCAGTCCATCTGAAAGGGGTGGACAACCACCTGGCGGGTTCAACACAGTGTGCGAATCAGAATGGTCCCTGAACAGGGAAATCTTTCAGCTGATAATGCAGAAATGGGTTTGCCAGAAGAACGAACACAAAGGTTCCAGTGTATTTCACACTAGAGGGAAGCGGGGGCAAAAGGGATAGATGCTTTTGCACAAAGTTGGGCGTTTTCGCACTTGCTACGCTTTTCTCCCATTCAAACTGATTCCTATAGTCCTGAGGGAATTTCTTCAGGAACAGACCACAATATTGGTGGTTCCATATTGGCCAAAGAGACCGTGGTTCTCAATGCTGCTGGGCCTGACAGGAGCCTCCCCTCATGCTGCCCGAGAGGGAAGATCTGCTGTCCCAGGGACCAGTTTTGTTGCCAGAAATAAACCCAGAAATTTATTGGCCTGGCGTCTGAGGAAAGTCTCTTGAAGTCTAAGGGGCTCTTAGACAGGGTGATAAGAACACTTCTTTCCAGTAGAAAGGTAACCCAAGCAATTTATGTTAAATTTTGGAAGGTTTTTTTTTCATGGTTAGACACTAAGTGTCTGTAGGTATCCCGGCAGTCTTGGCCCTTGTACACACGGTCGCACATTCCGACGGAAAATGTTCGATCGGACCGTGTTGGATACTCAGACTGTGTGTGGGCTCCATCGGACTGTTTCTGTCGGATAAAGTTTTAGAGCTGGGCTATAAAACTTTCCGATTGGACATTGTCCGATTGTAGAGAATGCCGATCGGACAAAGTGCCAAGCATACTCTGATCAAATTCCTAGACCAAAGCTATTGGCTACTAGCCTGAACGTGGTCCCGTCTTAACGAAATAACGTTGTCACGTTACGTACGATCGGATTTTCCCACAACTTTGTCCGACCGTGTGTATGCAACACAAGTTTCGGACAAAATCCGACGGATTTTGTTGTCGGAATGTCCGACCGTGTGTACAAGGGCTTAGAGTTCTTACAAGATGGCGTGGATAAAGGACTGGCCATTAGTACTTTGAAGGTACAAGTTGCAGTCCTGTCAGTGTTTCTAGAGCAACCTCTGGCATTCGACCCGCTAGTTAACAGGTTCTTTAATGGGTTAGCCAGAATTAAACCTGTTCCTTTTTAAAATTTTACCCATACTTGTAGCACAATTGACAGGTCTCATTTGGGTAAAATGGTCACAGGAAGAGTCCTCTTTAAAATGATCACGCTCAAAACAGTGTTCCTAGTAGCTATTTCCACAGCTAGACGCATTAGCGAGCTTCAGGTACTTTCTATGAAAGAGCCGTTTTTACAAGTTTTTGAAGACAGGCTGGTGCTATGCACAGACCCAGGATTTTTTGCCCAAGGTAGTGACAAAATTCCATAGAACACAAATTATTTTGCCTTCATTCTGTGGGTCCCCACCAATCCAAGGGAAGTAGAATTCCACCAACTGGATGCGAGAGCCTGTGTCTTACAGTATCTGGAGATGTCAAAGTATTAGAAAATCCAATGCTCTATTTTACATGCGGGTAAAAAAGTTGGGTCGCAAGCGTCAAAGAACACAATTGCAAGGTGGATAAAACGGGCTATTGTGGAAGTTTACAAAATTATCAAAACTGAATGTCCTTTTCCCCATGGCTCACTCCAAACGGGCACTATCGACCTTTTTGGCAGATCGAGCTGGAGTGACGCCCGAACAAATTTGTGGAGCAGCAACATGTTCAAACTACTCTACTTTCCTGAAGCACTATAGATTGGACCTTATCTCAGCGCAAGTCCAGGCGTTTGGGAGAAAAATCCTTCAAGCGGTTCCCCCCTAATCTGGTGAGTTCTAGTTGATCCTCTCTAATGCTGTCCTGGACAGACTAGAGAAAACTAGTTAGACTTACTGGTTACTCGGTTTCTAGGAATCGTCCAGGACAGCAGGGATTCCCTCCCTATATGCTGTTATGTTGGATAAGTGTTTTTGTTACAGAAGCCGCTGCAGGGAAGTTCTCGGTTACAAGACTGAAGGGGAAATGACGGAAGCAGCCCTTTAAAGATTGGTATGTTTCCTGCCTCTGGAGGTGGAGCCTATCTCTTTAGTGCCAAGTCTAACTCTAGTTTTTGTTTTTTTGATGCTGGTTAATATCATGTTTAATTATAAAGAGGGGGAGGGAAGGGAAATAAAAAACAGGAAGTAAGACCTATTTTTGGTCTGTTGTGCTGACATGTTTTTGACACCCCAGTATGTAGCTTAAATACGATCTGAGCACTTCTATTTTCCCCTGCATTGGTATTTTTTTGCCTCCCAGTGCTCTCCCTTCCTAGACTATTCTGGGCGGCGACCACAGGGGTGAGCAGGCTCTGAAAAGAGCCCCATTAGTTAACTACTGGCCCATTCACTTAGGGAAATCTCCCAGAGAAATGTCCCCTATATCTTATATCTAGGGAAATTGTAGAGGTCTTTTGAGAATACTATGTCCCTCTATATAATCTGCCGTCTAATTTTCTGATCGATCAGGGGCTTCAAAAGCGACAACTAATTGGGGATTAACTCTCCTCATCGGGATTACCGTCAATACCTGACAATGCGCCCCGAATTACTAAATGCTTTGATTTCAACCAATGAATACATGAGGTCGATTAAGCTGCTAAAACCCCAGGCCCAGGTGTGTACATGTTGGCCTATTATAATGCATTTACTCCGACTCTAGGTCCTAGATTTACAAAAGCATTTTCTTCTGTTAGAAGATCAACCTGTACAATGAAAGATACTCTAAGGGCATATATTAGTCATCCCTAAGGAGGGTAAGGACTATGCTCAATGTAACAACTACCGAACTATTACTGAACGTGGATCTAAAAATGTTAACACTGATATTAGCCTCAAGGTTACAACCTCACCTTCAAGAGATCATTCACCCTGATCAAGGAGGTTTTTATGCCTACTAAGAAGGCAAAGGACAACACTATTAGAGCCTTTGAGCGAAATGGATAATGTCTTTCTCATAAAATACCCTTGTGCTTGCTATCCTCTGCAGAAAAGGCTTTTGACAGGGTGGACTGGATATTTTTGAAGGAGACGTTGACCCATATTGGCATAGGGAAGGCGTTTTAGAGGCTATATATTCGGTCCCATCAGCAGCTGTAAGAATCAATGAGGTGACCTCTGTATTTTAATTTGAGTAATAGTACAAGACAGGGATGTCCTCTATACTCACTGATCTTTATATTCACTTCAGAACAATTTCCCCGACCATGTTTGAAGTACTGATATTCAAGGTTGCTGGATAAGTTGGATCATAAAACTGCGGCCTTTGCTGGAGACATATTCTTAATTACATAACCAGAAACCACATGGTCAAACTCACTTAATTTTGGCAGTTATACTTTCAAATTTTTAAAATTGACATCCAAAAATTGGAACTACTTATTACGCTGGCACCTGCACGAGTGCGAGCTCTTCAATTGTAATTCTTTCTCATGGGCATCTTCATACCTAGGAGTCAAATTGCGGGAACTCTCCTCCGATCTGGAAACATGGAATAAAGGTCTCTACACATGGATGGGTAGGAATACTATTCTTAAAATATTTACCAAGAGTATGGCATCTTTTTCAGACTATACTAATAGTCATCACATATTTCTTGCAATCACGACGTAGTGCTTTTATTAGATTTATCTGGGCAAAAAAGCATCCATGTTTGGGTTTTTGGAATTGCCAAATAGTGGTAGGACAGAGAGTTATTGCTTTTCCATACCCGATTAGATACTACAAGGCAGTGCACCTTGCTAGGGTAGTAGCTTGGTGAAGACAGGGGACAAAGCCTGGGTAGCCATCAAACAATTGTGTACAGAGGTCCCACTCCAATGTGTGCCACGGCTAAGGCCAAGGGTACTGGGAACATTAAGACATCATCCTCCTCATGGAGGCAACCCTGAGAGTAATTCAACAAAGCCATCTTTTTTTCAAAGATAGATGGGGTAATTACTCGGCTCCACCCAGTTGAGGGAAATCTGGCCTTCCCCCCCAGGCTATACAGATAGCTAAGATGAGGTAAATTTCGTCTAGGCGATTACCTTGAGGAATAAAGGTTGAAGACTAGGGCAGAAAGACAGTTGCTGTTTAATCTGTCATTTTGGATCTGTTGGATTCAACAGCCTACCCACTGTGAGTTCCTTTCTTCGGGGGGAGAGATCAGACCATTTAAACACACCATTGGATAAAATCCCCCTCTACCCATGGGTTATTTGAGGTGTACAAACTTAACAGATCTGCCTATGGGCTCTGTTCCTAGATTTCTCCTGAAATGGGAAACAGACTTGGATACTACATTCTCCAAAGGGTAACTGAATCATATTCTATATTTTGCCCATCACTCCTCAACAGCTAGTAAATATCAAGAGCTGTTATAAAATTCTTGCACAGTGGTATAAAGTTACATCATTACAAAACATTTATCTAGAAAAGGCGAATACTTGCTGGCGTTGTGGAGAGGTTGAGGGAAATATGCTAAATATCTTCTGGCCCTGTCAGAAACTAGAGGACTTCTGGTTTAAAGTGTTATAGGACAATTTTATACATCTTCATCTTTCAAAGCGTAAATACAGAAACCTTGATCGCTCAACTTCTGAACGCAGCTAAGGCCTGTGTCCCAGCTCTGTTAACAGGAATCGCTTCCCTCGATCTCGCTGTGGTCTAAATAGCCAACATATATTCCATGGAAAAAGCCACCGCAACCTTGTTCAGTAAAGAGGAGAAATTCAATAAAAAAAAAGGATAAAATGGTCTGTCTGTACTAGGGAATATGGCTGTGCATTTGTGGAGGGGGAACAGGAAAATTTAAAGTGAGGTTTTTTTATCATATTTGTATAGGATGGACGTGACGGTAAAACGTATATATGTCAAATTTCAAGACTGCCGTAAAGAGAATTGATCTATGTTAAGATATACTGATACACATGCAAATTAATTGTTTATGTAATAAAATGTGTTAAAGATTTAAAACTTTTTTAAATTCTATATTTTAAACAGCTAAAGAGTATTTTATTGAGGATTTCAGATACTGTAGGACTGAGTGGGTTGTATATCTCTTAGAATGACCTTGTCATATTCAATATGTAGGAAGGACCACTATGGAAAAGAATTAAGAACATACAAAGAATATTAAGTGGGTTTACAAAACATAGTTTATCCAGGCATTATGCCCATTATCCTAATAGGGATCCTTCCTCGCTTGTGTGGTATAGAAAAAACAAACACCACTGGAGGGGTGACAATAAAATTATTTAAAATCAGTCTGAATCTAGATGGAGCCACAAGTTACATTGACACCACTAAGGCATAACGTGGAATTTGATCTTGACCATTTTATATGTGATTTTTAATATTGATTTTATATATCTTTGGCTTATATATATATATATATATATATATATATATATATATATATATATATATATATATATATATATATATATATATTTTTTTTTTTATATTTCATGGTCTTCTAATTTTGATTACTACACCATGGAGCCCTGTTTTTATTGAATGTTAACTACATATGGGAAGGAAGAGCATGTTGAGGCATTTATAAGCGGTTATCCATCTAGCTGGGTGTCCCTGGAAAAAGGGTTAGATCATCGTAGAACCAGGAGTTTCATTTATACAGAGGCTTGACTCGACTTGTAGGGGTCTGTTCAAGGTGAGAGGCTGGGGCAAACCACTGGCGCACAACGGATGGTGGAGGCATTTGGACAGATGGGATTTTCCTGCTGTTTAGCACAAGCACTTTATTCATATGAACTTTATAATTGGGCACATTCACATTGATTCACTGTATCACTTCTGCAATTATTTTTTATTATTGAAGACAAAGTGTATCAGTGTTTGCACCTTTATTGAAGGAAAAGTTTCACATTTTATCATTATTTGTACTGTATTGTCTTCAGGTATTGGTTTTGGATTATTGCACTATATTGCATATGTAGGATTTATCTTAGTTGATACTATTTAATATTTGGAGACTTATATTCTTTTAGAGTGAGCGCCACGTTATTCATTTTACTATTAGCACTGTGTGGGTATGCCATTTGTTGGCAATCGCTGAATAGTTTTTATTAGGTTTGCGAATTGGTGCTTCTCATTTGTATAGCACATAAGTGTTCAGCAGAGCCAATTGAGATAAGTATTAGTATACCAGCGTCTGGCCTTATGGCCAAATAAGTACGGTGCCATCATCAGGTCATTGAAGTCTACCCCTCCCATGGGGGTTCGTGAGGGGCTTTTCAACACAAGTCGCCATTGGAATTTGAACTGTATCTGTGTAAATGGAGGACAGAACACAAACATTCTGTGTTCCTTTACTTCACTACAAGCAATTTATTACTTTAAAATAACAAAGTGAGTGCAGTGCTAATGTGAAATTGTTATGGCAATAGGTGATAAGGAATTGAATATTTTATATAAATGGTGAATTCATTGAAAAAAAGAACAAAAACC
The DNA here is from genome assembly GCF_037356315.1 of Lithobates pipiens. NCBI lineage: Eukaryota > Metazoa > Chordata > Amphibia > Anura > Ranidae > Lithobates > Lithobates pipiens. The sequence continues at coordinate 187,428,434 of NW_027507685.1, read as the reverse complement.
TAACCAAAAAGAAAAATATATTTAAAAGAAATAAAACTAAAGCAATGTCCCTTACAGATAATCGGTAAAAAAGTCTGAAAAGTTAACCTCCAGAAGAAAAAACTAATTGCAGGAAAAAGTTGACACCAATCTTCCCAAAAATCAAACGTTCAGGTCAACACCCAGGTGTAATGTAGCTTGCTTACCAAAGAATCATGACTGCTAAGTCTCACCTAGCACAGGGAATTTACAGTCTCTCCAAAATCATTAGGTATCCAGAACAGCCGTTGATTTAATGTTGCTCAAAGATAGAAAATAAAAACTCCCATGGTACAGTATATCAATTCAAATAAGTTTGCTCTTGCAGGAACGAAGTATGGTAACAGGCAGTTGTCATATGCGAGCCGCGGCGTTTCAACTTTTCCTTATTTACTATATTCGTCTCACCACTGCCGTGGAAGGATAGCGAAATGTTACCACCGGAGGCTCCACACCACACGTTTTGTCACAAATGGGTGTCTTCTGTGGATTGGCCGAATGGATGTGTCATCACTACGAATGGTTTTATATGCCTTCAGCGCCATTTTGACTAATGGCAGCCGGAGCTGCACAATAGACTAATATAGCGGCTCCTCCATTTTAAGTGTTGGCTGTTAATGGGAATAGGGGAATACAGAAACTAAATAGCACTGCCATCTAGTGGCAACATTTTTTTTATAACAGAGTGGATAACAAACGAAAGGAAAAGGGGGAATAGTGACGCTGTCTGCTTAATACAAACATGACAACATTAATGTAAACTGCCAGACAATGTTAGGTTCCTGATATAACAATATTTAATAAACATATATTAAAATGTTAAAATTACGTAAATAAAATTAAATCTATATATAAAATAAAGGGACACTGATTTCAAAATAGAGCAATACTAAAGAGACCAAAATTAAGAATTATAGGATAAAGCAATTTATGTCCCAATCAACACTGAGGCCAAAAGGTACAAAACTTTTCATTCTAAAAATCCATCTGGTCTCAAGTCTTTAAATGGATCTGACCATATTTGTTCCCCTCCAACGTGGGCAGATGTTATCAAGGGCCGTAAACAGTGTTCCTTATAATTTGTCCAGACATGATAAACATGACCTACAATTAAGTTTTTAAAACCTCATTTAATATTACCCACATGTTCAGCTAATCGTACATGTAATTGTCTTTTGGTGTGACCTATGTACTGTTTTGAACATGGGCATTGAAGCATGTAGACTACAAATTGTGTAGCGCAAGTTATGAATGATTCAATATCATACACTTGTCACAGTAGATTAAAAGGCCTCACATGTGCGCCCTCTAAAGGAATTAATCTGACAGATATTACATCTCTGGCAATGAAAAAACCTTTCATAGACTGAAAAAGACAGTCTTTGGAGGGTCTATAACATTAGGGGTGATATGTATCAAAGATGGAGCACCCCTATAAAGACCGGCCTTTCTGGAATAGTGCTAAGAACCCTATAGTTTTATAACATGCCCCAATGTTTCTTGAGAATTTTCCTTATGGAAAAATGCTGATTTAGAATATCGAGTAACCATTGCCCATACGAATTTATCAGGTATCAAATGGTTCTCTCCTCCCACTGAGCATGTTGCTGTTATCCATAGCTGCAACATTAGAGATTGTTTCATCAATTTCATATTCTTGATGACCCTTGTTTAAAAACCTGTGTTTCAGAACTGATGCCTGTACAATTCCGCCTGATACGCTGAAATTGTCCTTTAGTAACAGCAGCTAACAATGATTTATGATAACTGGTTAAAGGGATAAAAGCACTGTGATCAGTCTCTTTAAAGTAGGTGCTAGTAGTAAGATGACCATCTTTAACTGTAATATTCAAATCCAAAAAATGGATGAGTTTGGCTTACCTCATGTTGCAAAGAGATGCCTCTATCATATCATCTCTCATTCTGATTTAATTTCATAAGGAACACTTCAAGGGGGGGAAAACGAGGAAGATGCTGAATAAATATCAAAAGGTCAGACTTTTAAGGCATTGAAGCAAATAAGTAGCAAAAAGTTTATTAGAAAATATACAATGTCATAAGTGTTCAAAGCAATATAAAAATCATATAAAATGGTACAATTTGTACATTGAGCCCTTGTGCGTCGCATCTACACCTTTTTCGCTGTAAAGACTTCCTCAGGACATGGAAAAAGGTTCAGACTTGGCAAGAGAGCAAAAATCTCACTATCTAAAATGAGATAGATCAGAGTTAAAATTCAAAACGCATATATACATATACTTTGCATTGTATGTCACATTTGAAAAGCATGTGCTCAACTATCCAGAAAGTGGAGGCCAACATAATAAAAAAAACGATGGAAGAACAAAATTTGAAAAATGCCTTCAACTAGGCTGCACCTCAGGTAAAAATGTCATGGCAACACTGACAAATCCAAAGATATGGAGACAGTCAACCACTCTGTGAGAGTAGACAGCAAGTGGCACGTTCTGATGAGTACTAATGTAAAAGAAAAATAAATACAAAGACTGATAATAAATGCCATCTAACTTGGGTGTGTATATGTATGTAAGTGTGTGTGTGTATATATATATATATATATATATATATATATATATATATATATATATATATATATATATATATATATATATATATAATTTGGTTGTATGAACAGGATACCTACCAATCAAAAATTGGTAGTTGCTTATAGCCGGGGCAGGAAAGAAGTCTCATTCATTATTTTACCATCAATAGGGACAGCGAATAGAGGACACAATCCCATCCATATATAGCTTAGTAGATGCTGGTGACATAGTATAGTCAGGCAGCATATATAGAGGCTAAGGGTAAAAGCCTGCAATTGTGAAAAACAAAAAAGATGACCACCATATCAACCGCCATAGTGAAGTAGGTATAGTCCATATACAAGTACATTATTGTAGACCAGGGGTCCTCAAACTGCGGCCCGCGGAGCGCATTTACCCAGCCCGCCGGGTGTTTTAGCCTCAGGACATCCTTGTGTTCCGAAAGATGCTTTCGGAACACAAGGATGCCTCTGCGAAGTCCCTGCGGCCCGCGTTTACTTTAAAAACGCGGGGACCGCCGGGAGTAGGCGCACGCAGCGACGTCACTGACGTCCTATGCGTGCGCCCATGGAAACCGAGGCGGAGAAGCGGAGAAGAAAGGACGCGCGCTGGAGGTAAGTGTTTACCAGCGGCGCGTCCCTTCGGTGTTTTGACCACCGGTCCTGCTATGGCCGGAGCGGTGGTCAGAAGGAATGTCCCGATACCAGTATCGGGACTGATACCATGCCCGGTACATAAGCCCCGCCCCCGCCGTTACCTGCTGTCCGCTGCTCCGCTCCGGCTCCGACTCCCCTCTGTATAATGGCGGCGCATGGAGGAGCATGTGATATAGACGTCTATGTGACGTGTATGTCACATGCTCGCTCCTCCATGCGCCGCCATTATAAAGAGGGGAGTCTGAGCCGGAGTGTCTACTAAAGGGAGCACTGTCTACTAAAGGGAGCACTGTCTACTAAAGGGAGCACTGTCTACTAAAGGGGGGGGACTATACTGCACCTAATGTGGGGGAATGTTGCTGGTATATTGTTTTTATTGGTATTTTACTAATAGCAATTTGGAATCCCTAGGAAACAATGATGTCAAGAAAGAGAAAAATTGACTCTGAGTGTAGGATATTCAAAGAACAGTGGACTTATGATTACTTTTTCATACAGTACAAGGAAAGAGCTGTGTGTCTGATATGCCAGAATATAGTGTCCTTTTTTTAAAGAATACAATTTGCGTCGACACTATGAAACTCAAAATAAAGATAAATATGATTGGTCGGAGAAGTGAGAAAAGATAAAATATTAAAACTGAAAAATACATTGACAGCTCAGCAAAATACTTTTGTGAAGCAGAAGCAGCTAAATATTTCATCACTGAGAGAAAGTTTTCAAGTTGCCAAGCTAATGGCGCGCACTGGCAGACCATTCGCGGAGGGAGAATTTGTTAAAGAATGCCTTCTTTCTGTTGCCAAAGAGATGTGTCCAGAGAAGGCCGATTTATTTAGTACAGTGAGTCTTTCAGGACCTACAATTACACTGAGGATTGAAGAAATGGGAGACAATCTGTATCAGCATTTACAAAACCTGACAAAAAACTTTCCTATTTTTCCTTGGCACTTGACGAAAACAATGATGTTCGTGATTCTGCACAACTTTTAATTTTTATTCGTGGGACAAATGACAATTTCGAAGTCACAGAAGAGCTTGCTGCACTGCAAAGCATCAAAGGAACTACAGGAGAGGATATCTATGAAAAGGTTTGCCAAACTGAATGGTTTGGAGCTGGATTGGGCTAAACTAGCCAGTGTGACAACTGGATGGTGCTCCTAGCATGGTGGGGTCTAAGAAAGGAGTAATTGCTCGCATTAACCAAGAGATGGACAAACATAATTATTCTCATCCAATAGCCATACACTGCCTCATCCACCAACAAGCGCTGTGTAGTAAATCACTGAAGTTTGACTCTGTTATGACAATTGTGGTATCTTGTGTTAACTTCATTAGAGCTCATGCACTAAACCAAGCTAAATGCTGACTATGGAGATGTTCTGTACCACACAGAAGTCCATTGGCTGAGTCGAGGGAGAGTTTTGAAACGTTTCTATGACTGACTTCCACAGATTACAGCTTTTCTTCTTTCAAAAAACAAAGTACCAGAGCTCAAAGATGCAGAATGGAAATGGCTTTCTAACAGATGTAACAGAGCTACTCAACAGTTTCAATGTGCAACTTCAAGGAAAAGGGAAGCTTATCTGTGATATGCAATCACATGTCAAAGCATTTGAAGTAAAATTAGGCCTCCTCATCAAACAAGTGAAGGAGGAAAACTTCTGCCATCTACCCACAACTCAAAATCTGTTAGCGGAAAAACCATTGGTTGCATTCCCAAACAAAACATGTGTGGATTCACTAGAAAAATTGCAAAAGGAGTTCGAATTTAGATTTAAAGAGTAGTGATGGACGAACTTCCGACGGGACGTTTCGCGAACGCGAAACGCGAACGGACACAAACGTTCGCGAAAACGACCGTTCGCCGCGGGCTCCATTGACTTCAATGGGAGGCGAATTTCGCAAACCTTTAGGTCGAATTTGCGGCCACGGGGTAATTATTAGGGGGTAGCACGTAGTCCCACCACCTGGACAATAGCATAATACATGTATGAGGTGAATTTGGGATCGATAACTACAAGCATTTTTTTTTTATTTGGGAAATTGTTCTGACAATTCAGGACTATGGAGCTAATGAAGGCAATGGAGGAGAGGGAAGGTCAGGGACCAGGGTAGGCAAACAAGAGGGTGCAGGAGATACAGAGCACTGACAGCAGCACCGTAATACAGAGCACTGACATCAGCACCGTGACATACAGCGCTGACAGCAGCTCCGTGACATACAGCGCTGACAGCAGCTCCGTGACATACAGCGCTGACAGCAGCTCCGTGACATACAGCGCTGACAGCAGCTCCGTGACATACAGCGCTGACAGCAGCTCCGTGACATACAGCGCTGACAGCAGCACCGTGACATACAGCGCTGACAGCAGCTCCGTGACATACAGCGCTGACAGCAGCTCCGTGACATACAGCGCTGACAGCAGCTCCGTGACATACAGCACTGACAGCAGCTCCGTGACATACAGCGCTGACAGCAGCTCCGTGACATACAGCGCTGACAGCAGCACCGTGACATACAGCGCTGACAGCAGCTCCGTGACATACAGCGCTGACAGCAGCTCCGTGACATACAGCGCTGACAGCAGCTCCGTGACATACAGCGCTGACAGCAGCTCCGTGACATACAGCGCTGACAGCAGCTCCGTGACATACAGCGCTGACAGCAGCTCCGTGACATACAGCGCTGACAGCAGCTCCGTGACATACAGCGCTGACAGCAGCTCCGTGACATACAGCGCTGACAGCAGCTCCGTGACATACAGCGCTGACAGCAGCTCCGTGACATACAGCGCTGACAGCAGCACCGTAAGCAGCCCCAGGAGGAAGTCAGCACAGCACAGGGATGGTGTGATCCCCTCATAATAAGAACCCCCAGGAGGAAGTCAGCACAGCACAGGGATGGTGGGAGCCCCTCATAATAAGAACACCCAGGAGGAAGTCAGCACAGCACAGGGATGGTGGGAACCCCTCATAATAAGCAGCCCCAGTAGAAATATGACACCGCTCAACCTCTTCAAAGAGGAGGGTAGGGGCATATAGTACGGTGTGCTTTTTTGGGTCAGGGAAGTGAGCCAAATGAATTAAGAAGGTCTGTGTGCTTGATTCCAAAAATTGTTTATAGACATATACATGGTCTACTGATCACATGTGTTGAATTCCTCCGAGATCCATGCCTCATTCATTTTTAGAAATGTGAGGTAGTTAACACTGTGGTGAGCTAGGCGAGTACGCTTATCGGTCACAATCCCCCCTGCTGCGCTGAACGTCCTTTCGGACAGGACACTGGATGAGGGGCAAGCCAACAGTTCGATTGCAAATTGGGCAAGCTCTGGCCAGAGGTCAAGCCTGCCCACCCAGTAGTCTAGGGGTTCATCACTCCTCAGAGCGTCCACATCGGCCGTTAACCCAATGTAGTCGGACACCTGACGGTCTAGGCGTTCCCTGATGCTGGATCCGGATGACACCTGTCGATGGGTCGGCTGAAAGAATGACCTCATATCCGAAGTCACCAACACATCTTCAAACCGGCCTCTTCTTGCAGGCGCTGTTGGATTGGTACCCGCAAATCCTTCTCTGGGAGTGGGAATTGCTCCTCTGCCAGCGCACGCAAAAGCAGAATGCAGCATTTCTCGAAGCAAGGCCTGGAAGTGCTGCATTCTGACAGCCCTCTGCGACGGCGGTAACATTTCCGCCATTTTGTGTTTGTACCGGGGGTCTAAGTACGTTGCCACCCAGTACTGGTCCTTGACCCTCATGCTTTTTATACGGGGGTCCCTATTAAAACACTGGAGCATGAAGGCCCCCATTTGCACTAAAGTGGAAGCGGTGTGGTGGCCTGGCTCCTGCTCATCATCCAGGATAATGTCGTCCTCTTCATTCTCCTCTCCCCATCCTCGCACAACAGGGATCCCAGAAAGGTTTAAAGCATGCTCTTCTTGCTCCTGCTCATCCGCCCCGGCACCATCCTCCTCTGACTCCTCATCAGACTCCTGTTGTTGACTTGTCTCAGATAGAGTAGCCCCCCCTGGGAATTCATCCAGCATTGCGACTTCCTCATCTTCCCGCTCCTGCTCCTCCACAGCCTGATCAATGACACGACGCAATGCACGCTCCAGAAAGAAGGCATAAGGTACCATGTCACTGATGGCGCCATGGCTGCGACTGACCAGTTTGGTGATCTCCTCAAATGGCCGCAGAAGTCTGCATGTGTCGCGCATGAGCAGCCACTGGCGCGGTGAAAAAAAACCCAGCTCCCCAGAACCGTTTCTTTCGCAGAGTTCATACAGGTAGACGTTAACTGCACGTTTCTGCTGGAGCAGCCTATCAAGCATATAGAAGGTTGAGTTCCATCGCGTCGGGCAATCGCAAATAAGACGTCTGACCGGCAGATGGTGTCGCCGCTGAATGTCAGCAAGGCGAGCCATGGCCGTGTAAGATCTTCTGAAATGGGCCGAGATTTTCCTTGCCTGCCGCAAGATGTCCTGGACCCCAGGGTATTTGACAAGGAATCGCTGCACGACCAAGTTTAAGACGTGTGCCATGCACGGCACGTGCGTGATTTTGCCCTGTTTCAATGCGCTAAGCAGATTGGCACCGTTGTCACACACCACTTTACCAACTGTCAAATTGAGCGGTGTTAGCCACTCATCTGCCTGTGAACGCAAAGCTGAAAGGAGTGCCGGGCCAGTGTGGCTCTTTGCTTCCAGGCACAACAGACGCAGCACGGCATGGCAACGTCTCACCTGGCATGTGGAATAGGTTCTGGGGAGCTTGGGCGGTGCAGTGGAAGAGACGCTAGCAGCGGAAAAGGAGGAGGCAGCTGAGGAGGAGAGGGAGGAGGATGGAGTAGGAGGAGGAGAAGAAGAGTCAGGCCTGCATGCAATCCGTGGCGGTAAAACCAAATCTACACGGGTGCCACGGGTTACATGCTTGACGGCCGTCAGAAGGTTCACCCAGTGGGCAGTAAAACTGATATACCTTCCCTGCCCGTGTTTGCTAGACCACGTGTCTGTGGTCAGATGTATCTTGGCACCGACACTGTGTGCCAGAGATACATTCACTTGCCGCTGAACATGGCCATATAGCTCTGGGATGCCCTTCTCTGAGAAATACTTCCTTCCTGGGACCTTCCATTGTGGTGTTCCAATGGCCACAAATTTGCGAAAGGCCTCCGAGTCCACCAGTTTATATGGCAGTAGTTGGCGGGCTATGAGTTCTGACAAGCCAGCCGCCAACCGTTGGGCAAGAGGGTTATCCGGCGTCATCATTTTTTTACGCTCAAACATTAGGCCCACGGAAGCCTGCCTTTTTGCAGAAAAATGTGAGCTTGGCGTGATGGAAGGTGGAGTGGAGGACAATTGTGAGGAGAGAGGAGAAGGAGAAGTAGAAGACGAGGCTGGACGGTGAGAGCCTGCAGTGTGGCTTTGTGTGTTCCGTTGCTCCCACTGGGCTCGGTGATGGCTGCTCATGTGCCTTCTTAAGGCGGTCGTCCCTAGGTGAGTATTGGGCTTACCGCGACTAACGCGTTGACTGCAAAGATTGCAGATGGCAACGCTATTGTCAGCAGCGGACACGTTAAAAAAAGCCCACACTGCGGAGCCATGTGCCGGTGTCCTGGGAGCGCCAGATGTGACCGTACATGGTCGATGACTCGCTCCTGATACATTTGCAGTCTGCTTTGTCCCTGCTGTGCAATGTAAGTCATTGCTGCTTCTCCTCCCTATCTGCTGGTCCATATCTCCCTCTGAACTCCCCTCCTCTTCCTCTCTTGTGGGCACCCACGTGACATCACTAGACACGTCATCATCAACGTCACCTTCCCCACCGCTATAAGTAGAGTAGGCAGCAACACCGGGGACCAACCTCCTCCTTGGGCTGATCTGGGTACTGGCGTCAGACTGCTGAGTAGCGCTTGTTGCTACCTCCTCTTCCTGATCCAATACCAAGAGTGGCTGCGCATCAGAAATGTCCTCTTGATATGGATCGGAAAATAATTCCAGTGACTCAAGCGGAAGGTATGTGGTGGTGGTGGTGGTGGTCGTGTTGTTGGTGGTAGTGTCTTTGGGGGTGCACATAGCAGAGAGTGAAGAAGAGGGTGCAGATCGAGAGGATGAGGAGGGTGCAGAAGAGTAAGGCTGAGCGAGCCACTCAACCAAGTCTGGTGCATCCTTTAAAGTAATTGAACGCACCTTCTGCAACTTCCCACTTTGGCTCAAGCCTGTTGCTCCTGCCCTACCCCTACCACCCCTGCGGAAGGGCCTGCCTCTTCCTCTGCATGTCATTTTTTAAATGACCCTGTGACAAAACTCTTAGTCCCTATACCGCTGAAGGACTGCTGCAGTATAGGTGAGCGGTCAGCAGTGGTGCACGTCAACCCTATCTATTGTGGACCTATAGCGGTCCTTACAGAACAGCAGACTGTACCGCACTCAAGCCTATGTACCGTAGCACCCTATACCAAGTTACCAGTCCTTATAAGAACTTTTGTGGACCAAGCAGGTTGTGTATTAGTGTTTAGCAGACTGTACGTCAGTCCCTATACCGCTGAAGGACTGCTGCAGTATAGGGCAGCGGTCAGCAGTGGTGCACGTCAACCCTATCTATTGTGGACCGATAGCGGTCCTTACAGAACAGCAGACTGTACCGCACTCAAGCCTATGTACCGTAGCACCCTATACCAAGTTACCAGTCCTTATAAGAACTTTTGTGGACCAAGCAGGTTGTGTATTAGTGTTTAGCAGACTGTACGTCAGTCCCTATACCGCTGAAGGACTGCTGCAGTATAGGGCAGCGGTCAGCAGTGGTGCACGTCAACCCTATCTATTGTGGACCGATAGCGGTCCTTACAGAACAGCAGACTGTACCGCACTCAAGCCTATGTACCGTAGCACCCTATACCAAGTTACCAGTCCTTATAAGAACTTTTGTGGAACAAGCAGGTTGTGTGTTAGTGATTAGCAGACTGTACGTCAGTCCCTATACCGCTGAAGGACTGCTGCAGTATAGGTGAGCGGTCAGCAGTGGTGCACGTCAACCCTATCTATTGTGGACCGATAGCGGTCCTTACAGAACAGCAGACTGTACCGCACTCAAGCCTATGTACCGTAGCACCCTATACCAAGTTACCAGTCCTTATAAGAACTTTTGTGGAACAAGCAGGTTGTGTGTTAGTGATTAGCAGACTGTACGTCAGTCCCTATACCGCTGAAGGACTGCTGCAGTATAGGTGAGCGGTCAGCAGTGGTGCACGTCAACCCTATCTATTGTGGACCGATAGCGGTCCTTACAGAACAGCAGACTGTACCGCACTCAAGCCTATGTACCGTAGCACCCTATACCAAGTTACCAGTCCTTATAAGAACTTTTGTGGAACAAGCAGGTTGTGTGTTAGTGATTAGCAGACTGTACGTCAGTCCCTATACCGCTGAAGGACTGCTGCAGTATAGGGCAGCGGTCAGCAGTGGTGCACGTCAACCCTATCTATTGTGGACCGATAGCGGTCCTTACAGAACAGCAGACTGTACCGCACTCAAGCCTATGTACCGTAGCACCCTATACCAAGTTACCAGTCCTTATAAGAACTTTTGTGGAACAAGCAGGTTGTGTGTTAGTGATTAGCAGACTGTACGTCAGTCCCTATACCGCTGAAGGACTGCTGCAGTATAGGTGAGCGGTCAGCAGTGGTGCACGTCAACCCTATCTATTGTGGACCGATAGCGGTCCTTACAGAACAGCAGACTGTACCGCACTCAAGCCTATGTACCGTAGCACCCTATACCAAGTTACCAGTCCTTATAAGAACTTTTGTGGACCAAGCAGGTTGTGTATTAGTGTTTAGCAGACTGTACGTCAGTCCCTATACCGCTGAAGGACTGCTGCAGTATAGGGCAGCGGTCAGCAGTGGTGCACGTCAACCCTATCTATTGTGGACCGATAGCGGTCCTTACAGAACAGCAGACTGTACCGCACTCAAGCCTATGTACCGTAGCACCCTATACCAAGTTACCAGTCCTTATAAGAACTTTTGTGGAACAAGCAGGTTGTGTGTTAGTGATTAGCAGACTGTACGTCAGTCCCTATACCGCTGAAGGACTGCTGCAGTATAGGGCAGCGGTCAGCAGTGGTGCACGTCAACCCTATCTATTGTGGACCGATAGCGGTCCTTACAGAACAGCAGACTGTACCGCACTCAAGCCTATGTACCGTAGCACCCTATACCAAGTTACCAGTCCTTATAAGAACTTTTGTGGAACAAGCAGGTTGTGTGTTAGTGATTAGCAGACTGTACGTCAGTCCCTATACCGCTGAAGGACTGCTGCAGTATAGGTGAGCGGTCAGCAGTGGTGCACGTCAACCCTATCTATTGTGGACCGATAGCGGTCCTTACAGAACAGCAGACTGTACCGCACTCAAGCCTATGTACCGTAGCACCCTATACCAAGTTACCAGTCCTTATAAGAACTTTTGTGGACCAAGCAGGTTGTGTATTAGTGTTTAGCAGACTGTACGTCAGTCCCTATACCGCTGAAGGACTGCTGCAGTATAGGGCAGCGGTCAGCAGTGGTGCACGTCAACCCTATCTATTGTGGACCGATAGCGGTCCTTACAGAACAGCAGACTGTACCGCACTCAAGCCTATGTACCGTAGCACCCTATACCAAGTTACCAGTCCTTATAAGAACTTTTGTGGAACAAGCAGGTTGTGTGTTAGTGATTAGCAGACTGTACGTCAGTCCCTATACCGCTGAAGGACTGCTGCAGTATAGGGCAGCGGTCAGCAGTGGTGCACGTCAACCCTATCTATTGTGGACCGATAGCGGTCCTTACAGAACAGCAGACTGTACCGCACTCAAGCCTATGTACCGTAGCACCCTATACCAAGTTACCAGTCCTTATAAGAACTTTTGTGGAACAAGCAGGTTGTGTGTTAGTGATTAGCAGACTGTACGTCAGTCCCTATACCGCTGAAGGACTGCTGCAGTATAGGTGAGCGGTCAGCAGTGGTGCACGTCAACCCTATCTATTGTGGACCGATAGCGGTCCTTACAGAACAGCAGACTGTACCGCACTCAAGCCTATGTACCGTAGCACCCTATACCAAGTTACCAGTCCTTATAAGAACTTTTGTGGACCAAGCAGGTTGTGTATTAGTGTTTAGCAGACTGTACGTCAGTCCCTATACCGCTGAAGGACTGCTGCAGTATAGGGCAGCGGTCAGCAGTGGTGCACGTCAACCCTATCTATTGTGGACCGATAGCGGTCCTTACAGAACAGCAGACTGTACCGCACTCAAGCCTATGTACCGTAGCACCCTATACCAAGTTACCAGTCCTTATAAGAACTTTTGTGGACCAAGCAGGTTGTGTATTAGTGTTTAGCAGACTGTACGTCAGTCCCTATACCGCTGAAGGACTGCTGCAGTATAGGGCAGCGGTCAGCAGTGGTGCACGTCAACCCTATCTATTGTGGACCGATAGCGGTCCTTACAGAACAGCAGACTGTACCGCACTCAAGCCTATGTACCGTAGCACCCTATACCAAGTTACCAGTCCTTATAAGAACTTTTGTGGAACAAGCAGGTTGTGTGTTAGTGATTAGCAGACTGTACGTCAGTCCCTATACCGCTGAAGGACTGCTGCAGTATAGGGCAGCGGTCAGCAGTGGTGCACGTCAACCCTATCTATTGTGGACCGATAGCGGTCCTTACAGAACAGCAGACTGTACCGCACTCAAGCCTATGTACCGTAGCACCCTATACCAAGTTACCAGTCCTTATAAGAACTTTTGTGGACCAAGCAGGTTGTGTATTAGTGTTTAGCAGACTGTACGTCAGTCCCTATACCGCTGAAGGACTGCTGCAGTATAGGGCAGCGGTCAGCAGTGGTGCACGTCAACCCTATCTATTGTGGACCGATAGCGGTCCTTACAGAACAGCAGACTGTACCGCACTCAAGCCTATGTACCGTAGCACCCTATACCAAGTTACCAGTCCTTATAAGAACTTTTGTGGAACAAGCAGGTTGTGTGTTAGTGATTAGCAGACTGTACGTCAGTCCCTATACCGCTGAAGGACTGCTGCAGTATAGGGCAGCGGTCAGCAGTGGTGCACGTCAACCCTATCTATTGTGGACCGATAGCGGTCCTTACAGAACAGCAGACTGTACCGCACTCAAGCCTATGTACCGTAGCACCCTATACCAAGTTACCAGTCCTTATAAGAACTTTTGTGGAACAAGTGAGTTGTGAATGTTTAGCAGACTGCAGCAGAAGGGCAGCAGTCAAGTATAATATCCTTTCTATATTTGGAAGAAAGAATATTATACATGTACAAGCCTATTACTGTACCACTGATACCAGTCCTGAAAAGAACCTTTGTGGAACTAATAATAACAGCAAGTCTTTAAAATTACCCTCACTGCCTGACAACACTGCTTCCTTCCTGTCCCTATACAAATTGGCAAAAAAAGAGAACGATTAGTGGTTACTGGAACAGCTCTTTTGTGGACCTTGATAGTAACAGCTAATGATGATGATGATGATGATGATGATGAAAGACTAATCTGGCTGTCCCTGTAGCATACACCGTCCTTTCCCTTTCTCTAAACTAACAAAAGACACTCAGGCTGCTGCAAGAATCAGCAGCACAGCAAACCTATCAACACCTAACACCTATACCAGTCCTGAAAAGAACTTTTGTGTACCAAATAGCTAGTGGTTTATCTCTCCCTACTCCACACAGGAACCTGTCCCTATCTTAACAGAAGAAAGAATGTAAAATGGCCACCGGATCGGGTGTATTTATAGGTTAGGGGGAATGTACAAGTGTCCATGTGCTGTCATGTCTCAATTGGCTGTCCTGTATCACATGATAAACGTGTCACCAAAGGTTAAAGTTCTTGTATACATTAAACACGTAAGTCCGCCGCGGCGAACGACGGAAAAAGGCGTTCGAACGTGCGGACCGCGAATGTCGGAAATTCGCCGCGAAACGACCGCCGGGCGAACCGTTCGGCCATCACTATTAAAGAGCTTCATCTCCATGAACAGGACATACAGCTTTTCCGTAACCCATTTTCTATTGACATTGAAAATGTGGATACAATTTACCAAATGGAACTGGCTGAACTGCAGAATTGTGACTCTCTGAAAGACGCATTCAAGTCAAGCAGCCTTCATAGTTTCTATGCATCTCTCCCCTCTGAGACATATCCTCATCTCAGGAACCATGCACTCAAAATGGCAACCATCTTTGGCAGCACTTATGTCTGTGAACAGACTTTTCCAGAATGAAACATCTAAAAAACTCCAACCAGATCTAGACTAACAGATGAACACTTTCATTGTTACGACTAGCAGTGACAAATATGGAACCAGACATTGACCATCTCATTAGCCAAAAGCAGGCCCATAGTTCCCATTGAAATACTGGTAAGTTTGTTGATTTAACTTTACTTGTTCTTCATTTTAAATATTGTATTTATTCCCGTTTTGTTTCCTCACTTCAAAATAAGATATATGCAGTGTGCATATTTGTTCATAGTTTTTATTTTTTTTAACTATAGTCCGGCCCTCCAACGGTCTGAGGGACCGTGAACTGGCCCCCTGTTTAAAAAGTTTGAGGACCCCTGTTGTAGACAATAAAGGCATACCCCTGGGAGACAGCCCAACACTGTGCTCGCTTTGGGCTGCAAGTATGGAAAATTTATAGTAGGCGCCCACCTGTATCGTATGATGCGCACTAATCGGCGATCATACTGAGCAAAGTGAATTATGGGGATTGTAGGCCAAATCCAAAATGAACGCCACTCAAACCACGCATGCATGTCAAATATCAGCAGGGGAACCAGCCAGGTCACCAGAAGCATGTCATCCTATCAAAGCTGCATTATGGGGATTGTGGATAGAATATACAAGGGGCATGACAAACTTATGCGTGCACACAGACATACAAAGATAGAATGCCTTTGACAAAGAACACCCCCTGTTCATGGCAGCACAGTAAGCGCCGACATATACAAGCGCCACATAGAGCCAAATGGGCCACAGCCAATTCCCCTCCCATAGAATGATCACGTCATCAATATATCTTTTGCATAGGCATAGCTCTCGGGAGGTTAAGATCGATACATTTTTGTTCCTATCGGGCCATGAATAAAAATGCAGAAAAAAATCTCCACCAAACCCAAAGTAATTGTGGCTTGTTGCAAAATGCAGAAGTTCCATAACAATCTCTCTGCAAAGAGAAGAATAAATCTTGAAGATAATCTACCGCTTCAAAGCCATGTTGATGGGATATAATGGTGAATATGGAGGCTACATCAGCGAATGCTAGAATGCAGCCCTCCTTCCAGTTATCCATCCAATATGTTTAAAACCTGTGTAGTATCCCGCAAATAGGCAGGAGTGGTAGCTAACAATGGTTGAAGCTGTCCACATATTTGCCAAGCCTCGCAGTTATGGAGTTGATGCCGCTTATGATGGGGGTGCCAGAAGGTTTGGTAGGGTTTTTATGAATTTTAGGCAAGTAGATGACCGGTACCCTTGGGATAATGGGAATTACTTTTTCTTAAGGATTACTTGTTTGAAACAATATTCAATCAAGTTGGAGTTCTTTTCTAAATCTAACTGTAGGGTTAGAGGCAAGAGTATATGTAGGGCAGTCGGATAATCTGTCCATTTCCTCTACATATTGAGATTTGGTCAAAATGACAATACCTCTGGCTTTAGGTATCTTTAATGCTATCATTGTACCCTTGAGTACAAGCTCTTTGAATACCTGAAGTGAAAGGGCAATAAAAACCAGTGGCTTAAAAAGGGAAGCATTGCTAAAATTGGTATGTCGGATTGGGACATTAGCATCTCCTACTATACCATTCTGAGAGGTAGAACTAGCCACATGATTGGTAACAGATTGAATGGGTACCCCATGAACAATTTGGCTACGATTCCTGATAGGATTCAGAATAAAGTCTCTTAATCACTTTCCAAATGAATTTATGCACGTCAATAAATGTCTCAAATTGGTTAAGTCTGTGGAGGGGCAAACGTTAAACCTTGACTTAAATTTCTTTGCTCACCTTCAGATAGAAGTACCTAGCTCAAGTTAAATACACCACTGTCTAGTGGTTTCTTTCTTTTGGCCATGACTCCTTTTTGGTAAGCAAGCTACCTTACACTTGGGTGTTGACCTGAACACGTTTGATTTTTGGGAAGATTGGTGTCACTTTTGTCCTGCAATTCACCCTTAACTTTGCATTTACTTTTTTGCTGATCATTATCTGGATGGGATGTTGCTTTCGTTTTTTTTTTAACCACTTGAGCCCCAGAAGGATTTACTCCCTTCCTGACCAGAGCACTTTTTGCGATTTGGCACTGCGTCGCTTTAACAGACAATTGTGCACTTGTGCGATGTTGTACCCAAACAAAATTTGTTTTGTTTTTTCCCACAAAGAGCTTTCTTTTGGTGGTATTTGATCACCCATGTGGCTTTTATTTTTTGCACTATAAACAAAGCGTGCCAATTTTGAGAACCAAATTTTTTTACTTTTTTATATATCCCCAAAAAAATATATAAAACAATTTTTTTTTACTCAGTTTAGGCTGATACATATTCTGCGACATGTTTTTGGTAAAAATCACAAAAAGCACTTATTAATTGGTTTGCGCAAAAATTATAGTGTCTAAAAAATAGGGGATAGATTTATGGATTTTTTTTTTTTACTAGTAATGGTGCTGATCAGAGATTTTTATAGTGACTGAGACATTATGGTGGACACATCGGACAATTTTGACACATTTTTGGGACCATTGGCATTAATACACGATCTTTGCTATAAAATTGCATTGGTTACTGTAAAAATGGCACGCTTGTGTAATTGGTAAGTGGTACCCCTTTCTGAATAAGTGACACCAAGTTCCAAACAATCTTGCCGCTGCTCCCTATGTATTCTGGGCAGGTGGGGGGCTCCACGCTGCTCTTTTTTTCCCTTGTAAACCAGAAAACTAGCCTGTGGCCCTGTCAGAGCTTATACATTTTAACCCCATATCTGGCGCGCTTGCTGTGGAGAAACAGTTTGAAAGCATGGCAGCCGGAAAACGTAATCAGGGACTCAATGCAGATCAGGAACAAGGCTGCAAACTGCTGGTTGAAGTGGTTTGAGTGCCCTAATTTTGTGGAGCTTACATCCAGGGTCACCTCGAGGATTACCGTTGAAGTGCATGAACTGCAAGATTTGCTCATATCTAATCCTGGAAGCAGAGAACATAGGCATATGGTGAATTGGGTCAGTGGACCAATATAACTGCAACTCAGCCTTTTTAGTAATGCCCATGAGGAGCAATAGGCCCAGAAAGGTCTTAAATTCAGGAACAGTTGTATGTTTCCAGGCAAATTCACTGGCAAGGGTCAAATTTGGATTTGCGGCGATAAATTGACCGGTGTACAAATTGCTTTAGTCCACAATAGATCTTTACAGATCTGTGAAAAACCGATCATAAGAGTCAAGGGTACTAAAATCCGCCGTTTCCACCTGAATTCCGGGTTGGTCAGTGAATGTGGAACGTATGGTTGAAATAGAAGTGGTGGGCTGCCAATCAGGATTTGCAAATTCAGCGGGAAGGGCACTATGGTATGGGCTCTAGGGGCCTATCTTTGAATATTGGGTGGCATGCTGGGCATTACTTGTGCTAGCCCCCGCACCAGCTTGTACTGCACTTATGTGACTCTCCACATCAAGTGTTACTGCAGTGCTGGTTTGTCTACAGACAGGACATACTATGCTGCAGGTGCTCGCCAGTACACCAGACGTTTGAGTGCCACTAGTACTGGTTCTCTGCTGCATACGAGAACCATGCGGTTGTTGCATCTTGGCAACAGAAGAATGGGGTGGGTACATCTGACCTTAGCAGGGACCACTACTGTCAAAGCTATCTGGCATGGCTACCCGGCTCTCTATAGGTTTGTATACTGAGCCTGAATTTGACATGCTTCCCCTTCGCTCTCGGTGATGCTCAGCAATGTGTATGTCTCTTCACTACTGTACCTCTGGACATTTTGACCACTAAATTTTATAGGTACAGCTAGCGCGACTCACAGGTAAGAGCAACTGGTTGTCAGTGACTGCTTGAATTGCTATAAACTATAAAGCCTTGTACACACGATCGGAGTTTCAGACGACTGTTCATCTGTTTCTGAGCATGCCTAGTTTTGGTCTTACGATCTTTTCGAAAGAAAGCTGTACGAATTAAATCAAATGTTGAGTTCACGTCTGACAAATTTTATACACTACACATCCAGCTTTTGTCGGATAATAATATTATAATAGAATAATCTTAGTCGGCTGTCGAAAGTACCATACGAACAACACAAAATTGTCAGATTGGATGAAGTTTTACTTCAGATTTTCGTATTGTGTGTACTGGCCTTTAGTGTTAGCAGGGATCATACTTGACCCTAATGCTGCAATTTTGTGTGCTGTTTTGATCTTTGATCATTGATCTATTCATACTGCGCTTGGCTGGTGGGAAGGACTAAACGCAGGTATTGCCAGTTGTCTGGGCTGATCCTGCTAATGCATTTTTGGGAACACTATATACTACTGGGGACGCTAGTATAGATAAGATCAGAGCTTGATCCGTTCAAACACTATACTAGCAAGGGAGGGGGATGGTGTGTGCGTGTTAGCGCTACTGACAATCAAAGGGTTAAAATCTGATGCTGTCTGGAATTGACTCTAACTGACACTAATTGGCATCACCTGTGACACTAATAGTGACCAGAAAAAATATCTGTACACTGTACTGATGCCACAGTGACAGGGAGTTAGTGTTAACTGGGGGTGATCAGGGGTTAAACCTTTAGTAGGGACTATATAGTGGGTACCCTAAACCTATCTGGGACTACCACTAACTGCCCTAATGCTGATTAGTGTCACAAGTGACACCAGTAAAATGATCAGTGAAAACTACACTTGGTGGCACTGTGACAGGGAGTGAGTGTGAACTGGGGGGGGGTGAGAGAAGTGTACTGGTGTCAGTAGTGGTGTTATCACAATAGATGTCTTTTCCTTGCTCGCTGGAACCTAAAAATGGCTCCAAGAGGGGAGACAACATCCATTTTCTCTGCCTGTGTTTACATTACCCAGACAGAGGACAGGCTGTCATTCGCCAGAACCAATCAGCAGGTCCAGGCCAGAAATCATTGGCTCATTTCTTTAGCAAATCTGATCGTTGCGGGGATGGCGGGTGCCCGCCCGACTTACACCTACGGAGATTCATGCAGCCATGACAACCTGCCGTAATATGACGGCGGCTGGTTAACTGATGCATAGAATGCATTAAGATAATAAAAAGTTTCTGCCTTTACAACCTCTTTAACCTTGGCTTTTATGGTGAGCATTTTTCCCACTGTATTTTGAGGACTGTGGTGTTGCCTATAGGAAATGATTTAGGGGACAGGGTCTCTTATTGTATGGTTTAAAAACACTTTAACCAAATCTTAACTTCTTATTCCCCTTAGGGCTGGTAAATATACAGTGCCTTGCAAAAGTATTCATCCCCCTTTGGCATTTTTCGTGTTCTGTTGCCTCACAACCTGGAATTAACATGGATTGTTTGAGGATTTTTATCATTTAATTTACAGAACATGCCCACAACTTTGAAGGTTGTTTTATTATTGTGAAGAAAACAAATGGCACAAAATAACAGAAAAGGTCAATGTGCATAACTATAACCCCCCCCCCCCCTCCCAAGTCAATACTTTGTAGATCACCTTTTGCAGCCATCACAGCTTCAAATCGCTTTGGATAAGTCTCTATGAGCTTGCCACATCCTACCACTGGGATCTTTGGCCATTGCTCCTCGCAAAACTGTTCCAGCTCCTTCAAGTTGGTTTGTGCTTGTGAACAGCAATCTTTAAGTCTGACCACAGATTTTCTATTGGATTGAGGGTCTGGGCTTTGACTAGACCATTCCAACACATTTACTTGTTTCCCCTTAAACCATTCAAGCGTTGCTTTAGCAGTGTGGGGTCATTGTCTTGCTGGAAGGTGAATCTCCATCCTAGTCTCAAATCAGATTGGTACAGGCTATGCTCAACAATATCCCTATATTTAGCACCATCCATCTTTCCCTCAACTCTGACCAGTTTCCCAGCGAGGGCTGGTGCTCAATTTTTGAGGTGGCTCAACTGAAAAATCCAGAAAACCCATTAAATGTGGCGCCTGTGCACTCTCATGGACGCACTGCCACTGGGTGGTACATTGTTACTGTGGTCCGGGCAATTCAGTCACACACAGAGATCACTGCTGATGGCACAGGCAGGCTGCATATGACGGACACTGGTTAAGCTGCTGGGCCTTGGAAGGCTGCATGACAGGCACTGGTGGGGCTTCTGGGCACTGGCAGGGTGCATAAGACAGGCGCTGATAAGACTGCTGGGACACTATTGGGGTACAGCAACCCTCTCCTCATGTCTGACAGCCCCCCTGCTTGCGGCTCTGACATCTCCCCACAGGTGGTCTGGTAATTACCATCAGTCCTGAGTCCACCAGAGTAGCTGTGGCAGTGAGGATGCCTGTCCTTGTCTCCTCTGTGCCACCTCTTCCTAAGCGCCAGGCATCCAATAGGTAGCTAGATATGTGCCTCCTTGCCTGGTCTGTGTTTTGGTGTGTGGCCATCTCTTGGGAGGTTTGCTGTTGTGCCATGTGCTTTCCATTTGGTTATAATAGATTTGATGGTGCTCCTAGGGGTGATCAAAGATTTGGATATTTTATAACAACCCTGACTTGTACTTGTACTCAACATTGTTCCTTGTTTGGAGAGGTCCTTGGTCTTCATGGTAGAGTTTGGTTGGTGGTGCCTCTTGCTTAGGTGTTGCAGCCTCTGGGCCCTTTCAAAAAAGTGTGTATATGTAATGACAGATCATGTGACACTTAGATTGCACACAGGTGGACATAATTTCACTAATTATGTGACTTCTGAAGTTAATTGGTTGCACCAGAGCCTTTTATGGGCTTCATAACAAAGGGGGTGAATACATACGCACATGCCAATTATCAGTTTTTTTATTTCTGAAAAATAGTTTTATGTATATATATTTTTCTAATTTTACTTCACCAACTTAGACTATTGTGTTCTGATCCATCACATATAATTCAAATAAAAAAAGAAAATTGACCAAAAGACTAATGTAATAAAATGGGAACAAAGCCAAGGGGGTGAATACGTTTGCAAGGCACTGTATAATAGATTTTTTGAGCAGATAACTCTCAAACAAAAAACCTGTAGATCATGGCGAAAATTCAGTGTCTTGTATATAGTTGGAAAGGTTGATGTCCATAAAGTTTTAACGGATTGTGCATTTTGCCATTAACATTTTGCATATCCCTGTACATTGCACTTCCTAAAACTTTTTTTTTTTAAATGCATCTACATTCCCTGCTGAAAACACCAACTGTGGGAGGGGGGGGGGGGTCCACATCCTCTTGTGCATACCATGTTATCCCAAAGAGTAATTAATCTTCCTAGCTCTTTATCTTGGGACTACAGAATGATTGATTAATCTTTATGCTATTCAGGAGGATTGGGATAATTTGAGCAGTTGGGCAAAAGAAAACTGGGCAGGGCTGCCACCCCTTAGTTCAGAATACCGTGTGTTGTAGGCAAGCAACAGGATGTCAGTTCTGAGGTGCTTTTTCTGGAAGATCTGGTGGACACAGCATGGTGCCGATCCTGGGAGGACTTCATATGTCTGCCCAGGATAACTGCTGTCATCCACTTGGTCCGGGCACAGTGGATGAAAGATTAATGTACCGAACTGCAGATGGTACCACTATGACCAATCACCGCAGATTACATTGAAATTGTACACAATGGATGGCTTCTATTCATTGTGTACTATTGTGCTGATCTCCGATTGGTCACAGTGCTCACATGGTTCAGAGACAATCGCAGCCCATCTTTACCATGTGATTAGTTGTGGCAGTGCAGTATTACTATGGTAGCACTGTATAGAGTATGTGTAAAAAAAATCAAGGAGAAAATGGTATGCAAAATTGTTATAAATTTACATACAATCACTGAACCTGCCACACCTGTTATGATGATGCTGTACTGGTGACAATATGTAAAAAATATTCTTCCCAATTCATTTTCACAAAAAATGACATCAAACTTGCTTTGCCTCCAACTACCTTAGACTGTCTACTTTCCAAAAAGAGGTCATTTGTACTATCCTGGCATTTTTTGGCCTCAAGATATCAATTAGTGTCAATTTTCAGATGTATATCGGTTTGTTGACTCTTACAGACCTACAGTTCCTACAGACTAATATACACTGATTTTGGTGATCTTTACTAAACGTAGCAGTATACATTTTGGCCCAAATTTATAAAAGAATTTGTTATAAAATTTAGCAAATCAAGAAAAATGTTTTTCAAAACTTTGTCTGTTTACTTAGCAAAAAAATTCTGTATTGTATGAAAAAAATTATAAAAATGTAATTTGTGTACAATGTTGCATGACTGAGCAATTGTCCAAAGTGTTACAGCGCTAAAAGCTGAAAATTGGCCTTGGCAGGAAGGGGGTAAAAGTGCCTGGTATTGAAGTAGTTAAGCAGGTATTTTTGCACATGCCAACAGTGTATTGCACAAATGTACTGCATTTGTTTTGTTTTTCTTGTCCAAACATGTACTAAACTACCAATAAGGGTTGCCTATGGATCTGTGCAAATGGGTGCTTCAAAAATTTGAAAGGCAAAATGAAGGATGAAAGACCCAAGTTGGCCATTTTAGTAAATGCGCCATGTAGTAAAAGATGTGCATTTAAATCTTAGACTTTACTAATCGTGGCTCTAGCATGAGTTCATGGGGTGAACCAGCTAATGAAGAGCAGCAGACATTGAACATAAAAGGAAGAACGTGCTCAACACATTCAAAATTCCTCGGCATCCAAATATTTTTGAGTAAATTATCTTTGTGCTACTGTAGATCCGTTTTATGTGAAGATATGAAAATCCGCCTCCCCTGGTTGCTTTCCTGCCAGTTTCCAGGAAAATCTGAGAAGTCTGTCTATTAAACTCACCCAGATGTTGCCATCCATGGACATCTTCCACCCTTTATCTACCAGAGCTACTGAAACATATTAAACACATTTACTGTACCGATTCCTTGGTAGCTCATAGGTTAAGAGACTGAGATGAGACATCCAGCATGTTTCAATTAATAGGAATTAAGGCAACACGGGCACCTTCGTTTTACCCAGTAAAAATAAAAAACAAGTCATAAACATTCAAATTATTTTCCCCCCTTGAAAGTAAAGCAGGCCTAACAGAGCAGCCAGATGTTGAAATTATGTAATCTGTTTTCATTCTGTTTGACATGTGATATTGGTAGTTCTTATGTTGTCATCCACCATATTCATTCACGAAGCGTGCTACTCGTTTCCATTTCTCAAGAAGTATGCTTTGATGTGTGAAATGATCAAATTACACAACAGAGAGCCTTAAAGCCAGAAATTGACCTCATGTACCCATTGCTGAGAGACAGATGTTCTTTGTTAACAGGGGGCCTGAACATAACAATAGATCACTTAAGACTTTAGCGTTACAAACAGATATGCTGTTTGCCAGGCATTTCTTTGGTGCACATCACTTACATGGAATGGAAGCTCTTAGGCCGCGTACACACGCGCGGACTGTTCGCCCAACTTTGTCCGTCCAACAGTTTCAGCAAACAGTCCGCTCAAAATTAGCATGGACGGACATGCCCACACACGACGAACGAACAGTTTGCTGAAACCGTGCGCGATGACGTGAACAGCACGTACGACGGGACGAAAAATACGACGTCCTATACACTGCATTATAGCTTTCGGCGTGAAAATCCTTTCTGAGCATGCGCGCAACTTTGTTTGACGAACAAGCCTACACACGAGCGGGCTGTTCGCTGAAACAAGGTTTCAGCGGACAGTTTTTCGGAAATTCCGAAAAACCTTGTCCGTCCAACTGTCCGCTGAAACTGTCCGCTGAAAGCCCACACACGAGCGGACTGTCCGCCCAAACACTGTTCAGCGGACAAAGTTGGGCGAACAGTCCGCCCGTGTGTACGCGGCCTTAAAGTAAAATATGCAGTCTAGTCTATAGTATCCTGACATGATTGCCTTGTTATGGTTGGCTTGTCCCTCCAAGGACAATGAGCACCTGCTTATGAAAATTTCTTTATTCAACCTTAGAGGCTGGGGGCTGGTCAGGGTTGCAAAGGAACTCCCAATCTAGGTAATTCCTGCTACAACATGCAGCCTAATAAGAGCATGCAACTCTACTACTGTTTAGATCAGAGCTTACCCAGGCTTCAAAATGACATGCCTGCTTAGACGCATAAGCCTAAAGCCATACCAATATGCAGGGCTTTTTTTGTCAGAATACATGCTGAAACTCAACCTCCCCCAATAGAGTTCCCTACTCCCAACTCTCCCTACACTATCCACCCCCTCCCCCAGTACTGAGTTCCCCCTCCCCCATTTAGAGCTCTCCAATGGCCCCAGTATAGACCTCTCTCATCCTATTCACTCCCAGTATAGAACTCCTCCCTCAACACATCCTCCAGTATACAGCTTTTCCACCCCTCCCCCAGTATAAAGATCCCCCTCAAAGTTCCTCCAGTAGATGCCCCCCACCCATTCCAGAGTACAGAGCTTTCCCATATTCACACCATACAGAGCTGTCTTCCCCTCCATTTAGAGAACTCTACCCAATGTCCCCAGTACAGACCTCCCCTATACAATACTCCCCCAGTACTGAGCTCTCTCATACCTCTTCCAGTACAGAGATCCCCTCTCCAAGTTCACCCAAGTGCAGAGCTCTGCTCCAAACCTCCCATTCTCAAGTACAGAACTCTCCCTCAATACTCCACTTAGTACTAAGCTCTTCTCCCACTACCCCCTCAGTACAGAGCTCTCTAGTCAATACTGCCCAGTGTGGCAGAGATACTTCAGGTACTTACCAAGGGAAGTCCTCACTAGGGATGGGCGAACAATTCGGGCCGAACTTTGTTGTTCGGACGTTTTGCAAACAGCCAAACCAATGGTTTGTTCACCCCCCCCCCCCCCCCAAACTGACCACAATGCAAGCCCTGATTGGCTGAAGCAGTGAAAGCTTCAGCCAATCAGGGCACGGAGCAATGTCAGGCATTTTTGGACACTGTCTTGGACTTTGGACTTTATCCAATCATGGCTCATTCCTGCCCCACAGTATAAAAGTATTCTTTCAATGGCAGCCGTTTTCAGTGTGCTTTCGGTGTGGAGTGAGAGAGAACAGGGCTCTGTTCATTACTATTAGTTATATGTATGCTATTTTGCTTTTAATTGTCAATGCAGAAGATTGGTAAACATGTGCAATTTGTTTGGTAATGTATTAATTCGGCCGAATTTTGCATCTTTCGGACATTTTGGATGCATCCGAATAAAAAATAACATTTCAACTAATACGAAAGAAATTATAGCAGATATATAACGAATAACTTCGACATGATTCTGTAATTCGTTAAAGATCTAATGAAACAAAAGGTCAACTCAAAGTAAATCTTACGGTCCAATCAACTGATTTTATCCTGAAGGTTGGCTTACTGGCAAAGTGAATTCCTGAGAACTGAGTGAGAAAGGTATTGTATTTGAGCAGAGAAGAGATGTTGTTGTGTGTGTTAATAGATTCAATAGACAACTTTCCAAACTATGAATCATTATCACGAATATATATACATAAATAATGAATTTCAACTAATACAAAAGAAATGATAGCAGTTATAACAAATGCATTTGACATGATTCGATATACAGTTACGAATATCGACACACTACAGAAATTATCTGAAAATTAACGTAACATAAATATGACAGAACAAAATGTATGTATTTTACTAATGACAACGAAACAAAATTTTCCATTGTGCACAAGTCTAAATATTAGTATAGTGTGAGTGTAGTGAGGACTATCATTCAGCTTTGCATAGTGTGCAGCTAGAGTAGGGACAGTTCAGATAGTTCCACTGTAGTGTAGTGAGACCGTGCCATTCGGGCAGCTCAGATAGCTTGTGTAGTGAGACTGTCAGTAAACTTAAGATTAGTGCATAACTAGAGTAGGGACAGTTCAGCCAGCATCAGTGTAGTGACGGATGAACTTTGCATTACTGCCAGTTTAACACCATATAGTTTAGTGTTACTGCAAATTTAACGTCGTTTACGTCTGTGTGCATTATTGCAAGTTTAATGCCATATAGTGCTGTGCATCACTGTACGTTTGGAGCATTATATTGCAGTATATTATAGTGCAGTGATGGCGAACCTATGGCATACATGCTACAGCTGACATGCAGAGCCATCTCTTTGGGCACGTGAGTGGGTCCAGGTTTGCGGTGGAGAGATTGCGGCAGCAAGCAGTGGTGAGGTGCAGGAAACTGCTTGTGTGAGTGAGTGGGCGTCCCTGCAGCCTCTGCATGGAAGGCTACAGGCCTGACAGCACGGGAGGGAGAGAAGGGCTTCACCGCTTACTTGACGGCCGAAGAGGGGGGGGGCAGCAAGTGCAGCCCTAGTGCCTTCCGGAGCCTGGACTAATCAAGCCTCATCAAAGGTGAGGCCCAGGGAACAGGTTGACTGTGGGCCCGGAAGACTAGGACAAGTGGAAGGCGCAGGCTGTGAGGGAGCCACTGGAAGGAATGGAGTAGAGCTCTCCTGGATCAAGGACAGACAGGTACCAGGCACAATTATACACTGACTACATGCAGACACTGTGGCAGGCAGAGCAGGAACTGCAGAATAGGACAGAGCTAGGTGTCTCTCTCCTCTCTCAGCCCCCTCTTTTTCAGTGTCCCCCCTCTGTCCCCTTCCCTCTCTCACACCCCTGTCCCCCTCTGTCCCCTTCCCTCTCTCACACCCCTGTCCCCCTCTTTTTCAGTCCACCCTATTCCCTTCCCCCTCTCACACCCCTTTCTCTCGGTTCCTCCTCTGTCCCCTCTCCCACCCCTCCTCCCCCTATCTCTCAGCATCTTACATCCCGCTCTCCTGTCTCACTGTCTCCTCTCTCTCAGCCCCCTCTTTTTTTTCAGTCCCCCCTCTGTGTCCCTCTCTGTACCCTTCCCTCACACCTTTCTCTACCCCCCCTCTCTTAGCCCTCCTCCCTCTCCCTCTCTTATAAGCAACATCCTCTCCCAATGTCTGGGAAGACCACAAGGAGAGGCAGACATTACCTCAGCACTGTAATGGGGCCAGCAACAAATGTGTCCACAGGCAAAGTTGGACATGGTGGTCAGTCCTCAGGCAGAAAAGAAAGAGGGCGCACCAACCTAGTGCATTACCACTAGTAAAGCTTTATTCAATAAACAGCAGAGTGTATACTCACAAACGAGTATTGCTAGAAGGCATTATCAATAAAGCAAAATCCTCTATTCTGAGCATCGACAAGCCAGGACCTGATGAGTGGATCAAACAATACCTCAAGATGGCTGACACGTTTCAGGGGAGAACCCCTTTCTTCAGAGCCTAAATGGGCAATCGTATACACTTTGCTGTTTTTTATTGAATAAAGCTTTACTAGTGGTAATGCACTAGGTTGGTGTGCCCCTCCTTTTCTTTTTTGCTTTAGTATATGGATGCCCATTATTCAGAGGGCTGCAAGACATCAGGCATTACTATGTGAAGCTGGTTACACCACACATTGAGGAACTAGACACCAGAGCGCAGGAGATAGCATTTGTCTGTGCTATACAGCCTCAGCGTGCAGATGAAATGGTGGACTAGCTTACTAAGTTTTCCTCCTCATCCTCTGGCATGCAAGCAGAGACAAGGGTGCAGTCCCCTGTAGTTGCCAGAGTGGATAAACCTGCCTCCTTGTCCACATTTATTCCTGCCATAGCCCCAACATCAGCCATGCCCCTTGATGCCCAGCCATTACTGTATTCAGATGTTGCTTCTGAAGTTGAGGATGATGGGACATGAGTCGAGAGAGAGAACACTGGTAGACAAATTGGCATTCATGTTCCCCCAGCCACAGCGTATTGCCAAGTTGTCTCCAGTGGTGGTGATGGAGATGATATCACTGATATAACTTGTATGCCAGATGGAGCAGAGGAGGAAGATGAAGGTGAGGGGTCACAACCCCAAGGAGGCTGACATCAAGAGAGTAGCGAGCAGCCACCCTATTCAATCTGCAGCCATCTCCCGGCCAACTCCCCAAAGCTCAGCTGCCTGGGCCTTTTTCAGCACATTGCACTGTTGCCATCTACAAAAAGTGTCCCAGGCACATGAAATATGGCAAAAGCACGAGCCATTTGGGTACCACATGCTTAAAGCAGTTCTGCACTCGCTTTCAAAAGTTAGGCTTATTCGTTAGGAAACGCAGCAAAGAGTGCACAATGGCTTTTTTTTTTTTTTTTTTTTTTTTTACTTTTTTTCCATACCCTGCAGCTGTGGGCGGTGTTTATGCGGGTATCCGCATCATGTCCAGTGAATGCCGCACTGTCTCCTGGGATTACGCCACTGTAGTGTCACATCGTAGAATGCCCTGGAAGTGATGTTGCGGCCAGAAATTTTGCACTGCGCATGAGCGATGCGTTCCAACCCCTTGCGCCATGCGTTCCAAAGGATTTGCGGCAATGCAGTTCAGTGAAATTAAACTTTAGACAGAACGGAGAGCAGCAGAGAAAGAGAGCGAGTAACCGTGGCTTGGGGAGGGGATTATCTGACAGTTTCAGTGGTTTGCATTGCCGCAAATCCTTTGGAACGCATTTCGCATGCGCAGTGCGAAATTTCTGTCCAACGTCACTTCCTGAGCATTCTACGATGGGGAGCAAGATATGACACTACAACGGAACATGGAAGTGATTGCTTGTGGGCTTCAAATGCCCACAAGCAAGAAGACATCTGCAGTGCTCGATTTTATAAAGTGTCGATTATACCAAAAAACGGACCTGGATGCCGGGCATCAGCAGTACAAGTAAGTCTGGCATTAGAATGAAATGCTTTTTAAACAGTACAAGAAGAAAAAAAAAATCAGTGCAGAACCGCTTTAAGGCATTTAACGTCCAACCACTCGGCCCATTGGCAAGTGCACCTAAAAGTCATACAAAAGGGGCACAAATCTGTCCCCCCTCCTTCTCCTCACCCACTTCAGTCAATGCTATACTGAGTCATTACCTCTCAGCAGCCAACACTGGCAGAGATGATGGTATAGCACAGGGTGTCCTAGGTCCTAGCAGCACATCTGCCAGCAGCACACCACCAGCTGTAGACAGTAGCTGGCAAATTTCTCAGCCCCATCTGCCCCCAAAGTCTCTGCCACCCGCATGCCCAGCGTCTAAATGCAAGCTTGTCAAAGCTGTTGACTCTCCAACTTCTGCCTTTCAGCCTTTGGATTCTGACCCCTTCCGTG
This sequence comes from Lithobates pipiens, assembly GCF_037356315.1. Taxonomy (NCBI): domain Eukaryota; kingdom Metazoa; phylum Chordata; class Amphibia; order Anura; family Ranidae; genus Lithobates; species Lithobates pipiens. Next base: position 187,398,774 of record NW_027507685.1, on the reverse strand, counting down.
AATTCACACAATGTGCTGTACCACAGTGGCGGGTTCCCAGTCGCTACTTTTCACGTAAAGGCAGTTCAATCTCTCTACCATCTGTCAGGACTGGGCTCAGACCTTCCTTCCCAAAGCTGGCTGCTCATCTGTTGGCTAATTGCCAGCTCCTTTCTCTCCAGTGACTCACCTGTTGATGATATCCTGCTCGTCAGTCCTGCCTACTTAAGCCACCCAGATGATCTCTGCCTTCACCTTGGTCACATCTCTAGAGATGCTCTCTTGTGTTCCTGTTAAAGACCTCCATGGCTGACATTACTTCTGACTCCAGATCTTGCTTGCTGTTCTGCTACGCCCATATCTGGCTCCCTGACATTTTGGCTTGTCTGACTATCCATTCTGGTTCCTGAACCCTGCTTATGTTTTGACTACGTTTACTGTTCAACTTTTTTAATATTAAACAAGTGTGATTTAACTGTACTTCTGTCTGCCTGATTCAGGGTTTGATACCATCATATGGAAGGGAATGTTCTGGCATTGTTGGGCAAGGTAGTCGGCCTTAAAATCCACTTTACTGCTGACATGTAGTCTAGCAAGCATGGGCAGGGACTTTATATGTCATTCACAGCACACTGGGTAACGCTGCTTGCAATTCAAAAGGATACAGGACAGGGCTCTGTGCTTATCGTGCTTATGCAGTGATGTTAGCTCACCTTCTCCATGTTTCTCAAGAGGCCAGCCACTTCCACCTGGTGATTTTTATAACCCCTCTAAGCATGGCCCCATCCCAGGCCCTATCGGGGAACCCTACATTAACCTGTGCATTGCAAACCAGCAGGGCTGATCAACCATTGTGTATTCACTGTGTTTGGCTTTCTGGTTCCTGCTTGCTGTGTGCTCTACATTTGTCTGTTATCGACCTTGGTGTGTTCTTGACGATTCCTGTCTGCTTGTGACCTTGACCTTTTAGCATGTCCCCAACCATCCCTGTCTGCATGTGACCCTGAACCTTTGGCGTGTACTCTGTTCCTGTTTGCTAGTTGCCCTGACCTCTGCCTTATCCCTTTACTATCCTTGTTGTTCCAGCCTGCTTTTTCCTTCTGTAGTTTACCGTGAGCTGTGGGACCCTAGGGGCCGTGACCTGGAGCCAGATTGCAGTGAAGTTCATCCTCACCACTGGAGGCTCTAGTGAACACCTGGCTCTTAGACTCTGCACCATGGGGAATCTATGCTCTAGCTCCCACTGGGATCTGTGTTAATGATCCAGTAGACCTGCATCCTGAATCTCCCTGGGTACAATCCGCGTCAGTTCTAAGGTCCACTACCTTAACACTGCACTTCCGACTCCTACGGAGTGCATCTGTCACCTGGTCTCAGGTGACCTGACAGTGCTGCAGCTTGTTGTACCCCCACCTCAACATACAGCTGGTTGTGATGCCAGACCTGAGAGCTCAACCCCCTCCTCCGCCACCTCCATGCCCTCCTCTGCAGAATTTGAACATCAGGAACCCCCTAAGTGTTCAAAGGGCTATTCCCAGAGTCAGGCTGAAAGGTGCCATGCAATGCTTTAGCTGGTGTGTTTAGGGGACAGGAACCACACCAGAGCAGAGATTCTTGCAGCTCTGCAGGGACAGGCCCAGAGGTGGTTCACACCATGCCAGCTGGAGCAAAGAATGGTGATGTGCGATAATGGCTCAAACCTGTCTGCCCTTAGACGGAGAAAGCTGGCACATGTAAGTTTTGTGGTTATGTATCCAGGTTTGCAATATGTGCTAAAGCTGGCCAGAAGAGTCTGTAGCCATTTCAGGTGGTCAAACACAACCAGTGCTCGGTTGGCTGAAATTGAGCAGGAAATCTACCTGCCCATAAACTGATTTGTGACATGCCCACCAGGTGGAATGCAACTTTGTCAATGCTGCAGCAGCTATACATGCAGCAGAGGGCCATCAACTAGCTCCTGTGTGACTACAGCACATGACAGGCTCACTCCGCCTTTTTTTCCCCCCATGCCAATGTTTAAGGATGCATGCACTCTATTGTCACCATTTGAGGCCACAAGGATGGTGAGCCATGACAGTGCATGCATCAGTGACAGATCATGGGTATAGCAGATCATCCCTCAAAGCAAATAAAAATGCCAATGACAGTCCGCGAGACCTTATTGTTTCAGGGTGAGAAAGAAACCCCATCTCAACCTCAGGGCATTCGCCCTATTGCCAAATTCAACAACCAATCTGCAACTATCAAAAGAATTTTAAACACCCACTGGCTTATTCTAATGCCCTGTACACATGACTGGTTTTCCTGTCGGAATAAACACTGAAGGTTTTTCCGACAGAATTCCTCTGAAGCTGTCTTGCGTACACATGATCAGAAAGTCCTCCAGGTATAGGCCAGATGGATCTTTAAAGGCAATCCATCCTCCAGGAATGAATGATTCTATTAGCTACTCCCCTTTTCTGTAACTATGCAATTCGGATTGCCGCCTCCATCTATTTTTAATTTGGTAATGCCACCCATCTCCATGGTGGTTGAGATAAAGTATAATGCCCTGTACACACGATCGGAAGTTCCGCCAGCAAAAGTCCAATGTGAGGCTTTGGTCAGAAATTGCAACCGTGTATGCGCTCCATCAGACTTTTCCTTGCGGAATTCCCACCAGCAAAAGATTGAGAGCAGGTTCGTTATTCTTCCGACTGAAAAAGTTCCGATTGGAAATTCCGACCATCTGTATGTAATTTTGCCACGCAAAAAACGCATGCTCAGAATCGAGTATGAGACTGAATTGCTCGGTCTGGTAAAACTAGTGTTCGTAATGGAGATGGCACATTCGTCACGCCGTAAATTTTTGGATCTTTTGTTCCTTATAATGCTAGAAGAATGAAGTTTTGCTGCTGTTCAGTTCTGACACTTATTTCTTTAATATTTTGTTTTTAAAGCCATATCTCCATAATGTTTAGAATTGTTAGTTTTTTTATTTTTTCTTTTTTAGTTAAATCAAGACCTCCTTTTTTTTTTTTTTTTGATCATTTTAAAATTATTTTCTAGTCATCTACATCATTTTTTTTATGTGTCAAGTTAACACAACGTTATCTTGTATTTTTTAGCCTCAAGGAGGTTGGTGTCCCTTAATTTGACATTGTATTTTTGAAATGTACCTGCCTATTCACAAACTGGCCTTTTTTAATTAAAACACATAGGTAAGTATTTTTTTTAAAACAAAATTGCCATTTATTCTAGGTCATAACAGAGGGAATGTAATGCTGGAGAAACTGCAGAAATTTGCGAGGCCTTTGGACCCCAGGGCAGACATTAACTATTTGAAAAAAATAAATTGGTAGCCTGAGAAGTCCATACGATAGTGAGCACAATCTGGTCCTGGACTCAGATCAGGAACAGCAGCAGATGACATATGTCCCCAGGCTGTGGTACTACAACTGCCTGCATCTTCTGTCAGACCAGACTGTACCCAGGCCATCACTTTCTTGTCTTGGCTGTGTCTTAGTTCAAGTTGTGGCAGGAGGAGGAGGATGGACAAACTCGCAAAGGTGTGTATTTTCTCATTTGGGCACTCAACCCCTTATTTAGGGTCTGTAAAATTATGTTCTCACATAAGAGTCGTTATCCCTCCATTTCCTGCATTTTTGCTGCTACTTGCAGCCATAGCCCTCTTGAATGCCTGGGGCATTCTCTCAGGGTTGCATGAGCATCCCGAATGAGGGCAAGTGCTGCCTCCTCAATGTCCCTCCCCTTCCTGGGCTTTTGGGTGGAGGGGAGAGACTTAGGATTGGGTCAGTCCACTGGGCCCAGCCACCTCCCTGCTGCCACATTCCAGACCCTCATCCTGGCTGAGGCTTTCCTGTGTATAAAAAGGATGTAGTTTTAGTTTTTGCTTCATCAATCACAAACAATTTTCAGCTCATGACTGTTGCAAATTTAATGTTGTTAATAGAAAAGACAATCATTCTGACCCCAGCATTTTTCATTCTTGTCCCAATCATTTTTGGCCACTACGATCTATTGATATGTAAAACACTTTTTGTGCAATCATTCATTTCTTATAAATATCTAGTTAACATAATTTTAGGACAAGAAATATGTACAAAAATACTATACCTGCATCAAGCTGGGCTCCTCCACTTCCTGGCTGGAATACCCAGGTTGGTCCTCAGAAGCCTCAGCTGGGGTGGAAGGAAGTGTGAAAAGTGGTGATCTCACTTCAGTCTGGTCTTCCAGAAATCGCATTTAGTCATAGTACCACAGACTGGGTACATACACGTCCTCTGCTGCACCTGACCTCTGGGATGCCAGGGCCTTATTACACTCCTCCTTGTGCTCTTCAAGCTACCAATTTTCTTGTCCAAAAAATCACTGTCTGCGTTGGTGACCCCTGTCTTCATAAATTCCAACAGTTTCTCCAGCACTGCCTTCTTAGCTGGCCTGTTATGGTATAAATTATGTTTGACTTGCCACAAACTGGGCAGCTCCCTGTACCTATCTATAAACTGGCTCATAAACTCCAGCTTTTTGAAGGGATTGATAATTTCCGCAAGACAAAATCAAGAGAAAAATCCTAATGTCAGGCTAAACTCTCATAATTTTATTACAATATAGGCCTCAATCTAGAAGCAGTATAAGCCACTTATGCCCCAAGTTAAAATGTTACCTTTGTTCTCACCGATCGTACGTCTGAGGCTTTATATAAACTGCGCATGCTCACATTGCCCGCCCCTGACATTCTTTCTATATTACCCCCCCGTCTTTCGTCTGAGTGGGAGAGGAACATGGCGGAGATGCAGCAGGTGCGTAATAGCAGTAAAGAGGAGGAAAGCCCGGAACAAGAAACATCCCAATCCAGGAGGAGATTTAAGGGGTCAAATATGTCCTTTGGTGAGATGGTTGCCATCTTGAAGAGGAACGACTGATGGGAAGCATGGACCATACCTAAACCCAAAACTTAGAAAGGCCAAGATCATGACTAAAGTTGTGAAGAGTCTGCCAGAATTTTGGGGTACGACGATCCAAGGAGCAATTGAGAAACCGCTGGTCAGACCTGAATTTGAGGGAGCAGGATCAGTACAGAAGGATCAAGAAAGGGCTTCTAAAGTTTTTTCTGTGTGTTCGTGTTCCTATTATTGCATGCAGCTCCATGTGCTTTTCTTTACTGAATTAGTTTTAAATGGCTGCTTTCATGTTCGTGGACACAGTAATTGGTCGTAGGAAACATTGTTCATTTGCCAACTAAATACAATGTTTTTGGCAGATACAGGGTTAACTACACTTGGTCATGCTAATTTTTATGAAAAGACGTTTAGGACATTGTTTAGATGTCTTTGAAACTAGAATGAATTGCAAACTTGATTCAGTGAGGATAGGACTCTCAGCAGCTGTTTTCACATCTGGACTCACTGTGGGACACAGAGCAAAATTTTTAGGGTGACCCACACAGGTGCTCCAGTGGATAATTGGTGTTTCCATGTGTGAAACTTGTCCAAAAAAGGTAAGTATTCCAGCTTTGTTAAAAGAAAATCATGTCTTCAGCTTGGAACTCAAGCCAAAACAGACAATTATACCCCACTTCCAAGCAATGTTTCATATTCCTATTTCTGGCCTCAAATATCTGTGTGCTAAGTATATCTTTTGTATCATTCTAATAGGGGAGAAAAGACTCGGGACGTCGGAGGACAACAGGAACCCCTCACCTCCTGAAAGAAGGGGAACAGAGAACACCACAACCTCAGGCGGAAGGAGAGGTGGAAGAAGTGGTTGAAATTGACACCAACAGGTCAGTGTCAGACACCACAGATTCAGGTAATAATGTATGCCTGCATATTTATAATGTTTTTTTTTAATTTAGGTGATGTGCATGCTAATTCAGGAACTAATGGTGTGTAGTCGGGATTTAAATGACATAAAACAAAAAACAATGATGAACAAAAACTGAAGAACATGATTGATGTATTAGGGAGAATCTAAATAACTACATGACACCATTTTCTAAATATTTTTTTGGAGACTTTTCCTAAACTTTTTGTACATTTTAAAAGCCAAACTTCCAAAATGTCTTTCAGGACAGCACCCGAGCAATCATGGTTCCTCCTCACAGGAAATCCCTCATCAATCAAGTATTTAATAGGAGGCCTCTGCGCTGCTTTCTTCAGTTTTGTTTCCTCCAGCTGATGGGAGGCATGATCTCTCAGGGCTTTCCTGGGAGACACCGGTTCTAGTCTGTGAGTCTTTGTTAGAGTGATCCTTCCACTTGCCCCTTGATGGTCCCATGGGCTTCCTCTTCTGTGCTCAGAGAGCCGGTACGACTGTCAGTACTGTTCCCCCCTTTTTCCTCAGACAGGTGGCAGTTTTTTGTTTTACCCACCAACTCCTGTATCGTGGGATGGAGCAATAGTGGCCGCAATTGTTCTGGTGGCCGAGGAGAGCCTTGGTCGCGTCCTGAATAGGAAGGGGCAGTGCTCTCTGGGTCGGCGCGCAGCATAATTTCCAGCTGCAAGTACAGGGAGAGAGGGCAGGGGTCACCTGGTGCCTTTAAAATTCTGGTTCCAGGTCAGCGCAGTGGCGTTTTCAAAACTGGAACTGGCAATTCTCTTCACCATGCATCTGCAAACTGCTATGGATAGAGATGCAGCAGATAAGGGGGCAAGCCAAGGCACCAGTAAGGCTAAGGTAAGAGACTGTGATCTGTTAACCTGGGCCATTTTCTACCGTGGGGGGGGGTTACTCGCCCACCCCCCCACCCCCATCTCCCTGGGAAATATCTGCTGCAGTGCTAGTACTACATTTCTGATTAGAAATGGGGGACCTTAGTTGATGGCTTGCTGGGCACAGGGAAGTAAAGTGGTCTTTCCTAGTGCACTTGGGTATTTGCACTGTGTAGCATTATTTCAAGCGTGGTTCCTTTTTCCTGTTTGTCCAGGCCAAAAGTTCTGTCCAACCAGTTAAGAGAAGGTGCCCTGTCTGCAAAAAAAATTGGGCGAAGCTTGGACTAAAACACTCTGTGCAGTTTGCATTGCAAATGTGGTCAGGGAGGAGTCTCCATTTGTGACAATTTGGTTACAACCATAAAGGGTGAACTCTGGGCCACCTTTCAAGCATTTAGGTCAAACCTAAGAGGAACCAGGTCCCTGATGGTATCCTAGGGTTCCGCAGCCATCTTCTCAAACCCCAAGGTGGATCCCAGGACACTTCAAGTCTGTGTCCCTCTATCCAGATGAATTTGATTCTGAGGAGGAGGAAAATGACAGAGGCCGCTTCTAAGTACAAGATGTCGTTAGAAGAGGTGGGGGGACTCCTGAAAGTAATTCATGCTACTTTGGGGATAGAAGAGGAAAAGGCACTCTACCCTGCATGACTATGTACGCTGGTTTAGGAGATTTAAAAGGCCGTTCTTTCCCAGTCCATTCAATTATCACAGATATGATTGTTAGAAAAGTTTTAAATGTTTATTGTGTGACTATTAGAAAAACAATAGTCCTGAGACTGATTTGTTAAAAAGCTTACTTCTGAGCACATTATTGTATTAACTCATTGTATTGTTTTGTCTTAATTAACTCCATAGTAGGTAGGATGATTAGATTTAACTTAATATGAGCCTAAGAATGTACGGGAACATGAATAGCAAATAAAGTGCCATCCTGTGCCATGACAACGTTATTTATGTTCCCTCAGCCAATAGAAGCATAGAGGTGTTATTCTTGTAGGGTATGAGGAGAGAGAGAGATATTCTTTTGTTGGGACTTTTTTCTGCAGCTTGTCCTGTAAGCATGTCTCCCTGTTGTGGGCCACATCAGAAATAAATTGTTTGCTTCTCAAATACATCTGGAGTTTTGATTGATCACAAGGGAAGTTCCTAACATTTTTGGTCCTCTGAGCCGGAAGCAACACGCTGGTTTTCAGATCAGACTGCCCCGACAAAACTTCGGTGAGTATTGGACTTTGAAGCTCACCGAACGATTAAAGTCCCCCCATTCAATGTTATTGGTAAAAAAGGGGCGGGGGCAAAAGATCTGGATTCCACTGTCTGTTTCCGAACCTTGTGTGATCCAGTCCAGGTGTTTGAGAGGTAAGATAATTTAAATTATTCTTAATTCTTTCTAAGAGTGTTTTCTTCTCTTTCTCTTTGCTTCTGGTTTAATGTGTTGTAATTGCCGACATTGGTATTGATCCTATAATATTCTAGGTGGTCCAATGCTCATAGACAGAGACACTTGGGGACGTTGTCTAAGGTAAAAAATTACGTTGCCTGCTGTCCGGACAGATGACAAAAAGATTTGAGTTATACCGAATGTCAGAGGTTGAATGCCTGACTATTTAAGCGCTGTTTAGTTAAGTGATCTAAAAAGATCGCAAGGCTAACTTTCTTCTGTGTGTGTTTACTTTATCTTTGTTCATGTTTAACCCTTTTTGATTCTCTCGATAGTGTGGGGAGTGCTGATGTTTTTTCTCTTGTATTGCTTTGTTCGTTTACATGTTTTTGTGCTGCGTATTTCTAAGAAGAAGATAAGAAGCCAAGGCACTGAACTCTCTCCCCCTCCCCCTCCCCTCATGTAAGGATTGCTCCTGCCAGAAGTTGTAAAAGTTAACCCTTGATTAGCTATGACAATACAGAAGGGTTATATTGTAAATATTGAAACTTAGCATAAAAGAAAAAGAAGGTACACTGACAACACCAGGTTGCTTTATTATTTTAGCATGCCACGGTGTTACAGGAAGCAAGTGGCAGAAATTGTTTATAGTTTGAGTAGCTGGGAAAAGGTAGATTGCACTTTGGAGTGAATAGAATGTTGTAGAATTATCAGGTGGCTTGATGAATGTGAAAAGAAAAGAAAAAAAAGGCTGAGAATGTTTTCATTACTATGATGGTCAAGAAGCTGTTTCTCGGAAACAAGAAAATGCACATTGCCTGACAGAAGTCAATTTGTGCATCTGTGAAAATATTAGGACTTTTGGTGGGAAAGAAAGTCTGAATAATAGTCTTAAAGTAAATATTTATATTGGATTGGAGTTATTTTTAGAATTCACAGACTTTCAACTGTGAAGTGTTAATGATGCAATGCTGTTTATATTTGGGTACATTTATAAAGTCAAAAGGCTAAGTTCTGAATCAGAATACTAAAAAAAAAAAATTAAAAAGAAAGAAAGTTCTATTTTGGGGCCCTGTGGATAAGCTTAAATTGTCAGGACCCAAAGTTCAAAAAAGGTATGGGTTGGAAATGGCGGAGTATTGGCTTCAGCATGCTAGAATTAGGGTAGAAGGAAGAACAAAGGAAAAATGCCAAGCCCAATTGTCCCTAGTGGACAAAGAGGATGATCTCATCTGCTATACCCAGAGACCACCTCCTTATAATGGTCCTCCCCCTCAGGTGCAAGTAACTGCCCAGAGTAACACCTTCCCTGTGACATCCACCCCTGTCAAAGGAACCGCCTCTGAACAAAACCCCAACTCCACTTCCTCAATCTCTCCAGACAGTAGTTCAGTCCTGGAGATGAACAGATCGATCCTTGAAACATTAACTGACGCCATAACTCATGCACTAGGTGCCCCAGCAAATGCACAGGGACGGGGGGGATCCATTGCCTCCAGAAAGCCCAGATTTAGGGAACAGGTTGACTGCCTTACTGAACAGATGCCATCTTAGATGGGTACAACGGACTGATTGGCAAAAAATAAATATGACAGTACAAGAAGACAAGGAAAGTGTCAGTGACTACCTAAATAAATTACGAGAGATTTTTAGAGTGTTCTCCGGGCTCCCCGAAGCTGAGGATGTGTATAGTGCATATTAATAACAGCTAAAGATTGTTTTTTTTAAATGGATTGAAACAGGATCATAAGGATTACATTGTTAAAAACATGGTTACTTACCGAACTGCATCAGTTTTAGATGTTTTACAATATGCTAAGCATTCTGAGAAGTATTTGAAAACAAAGGCAAAAAAGAATGTGAAAGTAAAGGTTTTTGTGCAAGGTGATGAAGGAGAGGAGGATGCAGAAGAGTACACTGCTGAGGCAGAACCAGAGGGGTCTCATAGAGGAAGAGGCACAGGTGGTTTTAGAGGAAGGATTACTCTACAGAATTAGACAGTGCAACGAGAGTACTTCCACACTGTGTACAAGCACTGGTAGCATCAGCGGTGTAGTGGTTAGCACTCTCGCCTAGCAGTGAAGGGGGTCGCTGGTTCGAATCCCAATCATGGCGCTGCCTGCCTGGAGTTTGCATGTACTCCCTGTGCCTGCGTGGTTTCCTCCGGGTGCTCTGGTTTCCTCCCGCACTCCGGGGACATGCAGGTGGGTTGATTGGCTTCTGTCCCGGGTTGGCCCTGGTATATGAATGGGGACGTTGGATCCTTGGGGGTGGAGAACGATGTGGGTGTACAGGGGTAGGGGCTGGACACTCACTCAGGCTTAACCGGATGGACTGGTGTCTTTATTCAACTTTACTAACTGAAAAGGTACCACATGCAGTGTCTGTTATCCTGTTACAACAAAAGGTATCACATTTGAGCCCAGCACGACACTTTTCCTGCATGACAATACTCTTGACACAACCTCACTTAACAATACAGAGGTGTACTACATTAAAACCATCCACACTATTACTACTTCCTACTGATGGTCATAAAACATGACTGCGCTGCTGCCATCACTGAAAAGGTACTGCCACGAAGTGATCTGAAAGATGTACCATTATCTAACCCTGACATGATACTTTTTGTTGATGGTTCTAGTAAGAAAAATCCAGATGGCACAAATGCAACAGGATATGCAGTAGTGACACAGGATGAGATTTTGGAAGCGGGGCCACTACCAAAACATTATTCAGCACAAGTTGCAGAACTTGTAGAACTGACAAGAGCATGTATACTGTCAGAAGGAAAATCTGTAACCATATACACTGACAGTCAATATGGCTTTTCAACAGTACATGTTTTTGCACAACAATGGAAAAACAGGGGGATGGTCACCTCCAGTGGTAAACCATTTTCACATACGGACTTCATTTTAGAACTCCTAGATGCAATACAGTTACCAAAAAAGCTTGCAATCTGTAAATGTCAAGCACACACAAAATATACGGACCCCATCTCAAAGGGAAATAAAAGGGCAGATGAAGCTGCCAAAATAGCGGCACAAGAAACACATAAAATAATGACGAGAAATCATAGTGATAGATCATACAGTCCTTACTGATATGCAGCAAAATGCCCCCCCCCCCCGGGGAAAAACAATATTGGAAAACAAAGGGTTGCACAATAATTGATGACATTTACACATCACCTGAAGGGAAACCGATATTACCAAAATCTTTATTTAGGGATGCAGCAGTATTGACACATGGAGTAACGCATGTGTCAAACAGGGGGGTGACTGAGATGTTAAATAAAGTATGTACAGCCTATGGATTCACAAATTACTCAAACTTTTTGCTCTCAATGTCTTATATGTGCAAGACACAATGCTCAGGGAGGTATAAGACCACAGAAAGGGAAGTTCCCTATGCCACAATATCCATTCCAACACATTTGCATGGATTTTATTGAATTAGACAAATGTGAAAGGAAGAAATATTGTTTGGTACCTAGGCACCCTGACCAAATGGGTGGAGATATTCCCGACAGGAAGTGCAGATGCACAGACTGTAGCCAAAGCATTACTAAGAGATATTATTCCTAGATTTGGAATCCCTGAAAGGATTTACAGTGATAATGGACCCCATTTTGTAATTAAAAAATATACAACATTTGACAGAAGTGATGAGAATTAAAGGGAAATACCATTGTGCCTATCATTCCCAATCAGCTGGATTGGTAGAAAGACATAATGGCATTCTAAAAAGCAAACTGAGAAAAGCTATGGAAGAAATAGGTAAAAATAATTGGATGTATTGCCTACTAGTAGCTGTGACCAGTATGTATATCACACCCCCAAAAGAAGATGAAAAAGGTGCATGTGGGAGATTGGGTCTCAATAAAAAGTAATAAGAAAAAAGCAGTGGTACTCCCCAAGGTGGGATGGTCCTTTCAAAGTCCTTTTTAACTACCCCTACTGTGATAAGGATTGCAGAGAGGTCTACCTGGATTCACCAGTCCCATTGTAAAAAGGTTTTACAGGCAGAGTAGGGCCAGATGGCTACCAGAGGTTCAGAAAATCCGGCTACAAAGGGAGGTCTCACACAAGGTGGGACTTGTCTCAAACCGGTGAAGTCTCTCTCCCCTTCCAACTCCCCTATCCTATCCGCTGGAACTCTGTAGCTGGTTAGGATGAAAGGGACAGTAATTATCCTTGGGTTACTGGTGACTCTAGGAGAGGCATCCATAAGAGGGGTTATACATTATGGAAGAGTAGAGGAACCTTTGAATTAGGAAAGAACAGGAAAAGCATTAAATCTAAAACTTTATAGAGGGAATAACTAGCACTATACTGGTAGACTTCTGTCAGATTGCAGATTGTGGGGATACAACTGGGGCTAGAGGACTTCTATGGGCAGATAAATATATCTGCTGGCTCTGGAATAAGACAGGATGTCAAGCATGGGATCGGGCCCTGTGGACTACAGCACATCAAGATTGGGGGTATAATCAACCAGGGGCTAAAAAGAGTGGAATAAAGGAGAGACTCTTAATCACAAAAGCGGCCAACTCCCCCTGCACACATAGTAAGAACTGTAACCAACTATTAATAACATTAAAGGAGCCGAGGAAGGAAGATCAGCGGTTGTATTCCATGTGAGCATGGGTGTCAGGAACTGACCCCTCAGGAACATTTTTCCTTGAGGTATTACCACCTAATAAAACTAGACAACAGGAAAAGGTAGACTCAGAAGGGAAAGAAGAAGGCCATGCTAAAATAGAAGTTCTGAGTATAACTATAAGATTCACTAACAATAGAAGATGCCATAGCTTTGGAGACGGGCGACCAAGAATAAAAAATGAGTGGTTACAATGGTTGAGGTTAAAACTCTGAAAAAGGAAAACTGTTTAGTTTGTGCCGGAGCCAGACTACATTTAGCAACCGTTTCTTTTCCTCTAGATCACAATACAGATCCAGAAGGTTTAAAATGTATGTTGCAATTGTATAATAAGAGCTATAAACCTGAAGCAAATTCTACTTGTCACACATTGAGTTTGTTGTTTCCCCCAGTACAGAGACCTCAGATACCTCCAGCGGTTACCGCTTATCCGGGCAACTTTACTTGTTTTGCACTCCCAGGGACCCGTAGCGCGGTGGATCTTGGGTCACTGCCTGATGACTACTGTGTGGAGAGGATTAACACGGACAACGGTGATTGGGTTGGACATGACATTCAGAGAGCTGATGTCTGGTGGATGTGTGGGGATAAGAAACTGCGAGCTGGACTACCAGCCAATGCCCAAGGGGATTGCGCTATGGTCCAGCTGGCTATGCCCCTGAGAATCCTGTCAGAATACCCGTGGACTAAGAGTCACCGACAGTATCGTAGGGACACCTCTCCCTTGGGGTCATTTGACTCTCAGATCTACATAGATGAGATTGGGGTTCTTTGCGGGGTGCCGGACGAGTTTAAAGCCAGGAATCAGGTGACAGCTGGGTTTGAGTCTCTTCTCTGGTGGGTGACTATAAATAAAAATGTTGACTGGATTAATTATATATATTATAACCAACAACGATTTGTAAACTATACTAGGGATGCTGTGAAGGGCCTAGCAGAACAGTTAGCCCCCACATCTCTAATGGCCTGGTAGAACCGAATGGTTTTAGATATGGTCTTAGCTGAAAGAGGAGGGTATGCAAAATGTTTGGTAGCATGTGTTGTATCTTTATCCCTAACAATACAGCTCCTGGAGGGACCGTGACCAGAGCCTTGGAAGGACTGACTGCGCTATCGAATGAATTGGCGGAAAACTCGGGTATTAATGATCCATTCACAACTTGGCTTGAAGGATGGTTCGGTAAATGGACTGGATTTATCACATCATGTTTGATCTCAATCGCTGTGGCTTTGGCTGTTTTGGTTACTTGCGGATGCTGCTGCATTCCCTGTATTCGAGGACTTTCACAAAAACTCATTGCAGTCTCAAGAACAATGTATCAAACCCTCTCTACCTCTGAGGAGACCTATGTGGACATTGAAGCTCAACTTAATGACATACAGTCCGAAAGTGTATAACACAGGGACTTTCATCGAAATGTGTTGAGATAAAATAGTCACACAAAGAGGAGGGAATGTTAGAAAAGTTTTAAATGTTTATTGTGTGACTATTAGAAAAACAAAACAATAGTCCTGAGACTGATTTGTTAAAAAGCTTACTTCTGAGCACATTATTGTATTAACTCATTGTATTGTTTTGTCTTAATTAACATTGTCCTGTAAGCATGTCTCCCTGTTGTGGGCCACATCAGAAATAAATTGTTTGCTTCTCAAATACATCTGGAGTTTTGACTGATCACAAGGGAAGTTCCAAACAATGATTAAGAGTGGCTGGAACCTGAGAGACATTTTCCCAGGCTCACAAAAGATGATTTCCATTTGAAGATAATCCAGACTTTATATGGAACAAAGTTCCAAAATTGGACTCCGCCTTTTCTCAGGTCTCAATCTACAGACCTCGATTTTGAGGATATGGGCACTCTGAAGGAGCCCATGGATAAAAGGATGGACCTGCTTCTTAAAAGAGCCTGGAAATCTGTGATGAATAATCTAAAACTGGCAATGGCAACAACTTGTGTTGCAAGGAATTTAAGATCAAGGATCACTAGGTTAACCAGTTGAAGGCCCACATTACAGCAGATTCCCCAAAACAGGAGCCCATTCAAGCAACATTAATAACTAACAAGGTCAAACCCCTAAAGCGGTGACAAACCTCTTCATCTGGGTGGTTTGGGCAGGCAACTTTTCTGAAGGCTGATGTTCCTCAAGTCAGTAGCACATGCCTCAGCGTAGAATTTCTCTGGAGTTTAAGCCTCACCACTTAACTTCACTGTGTTAACTTCCCCTTTTTGGGCCATGTTTTCATCAGTCAAGGCTCCCTTTGACTAGGGGGAGGTTTAGGGCCATTCACTCTGCTGGAAAAAGGTTGAATGTTAATGTTATAGAGAAGTTAGCATTCAGTTTTATTGGGAAACATTAAGGTTTCAATTTTAGTTTTTTTATATTTTTTATGGCATCTTGAATGGTTTTTTTCTCATATCGTCTTCCAGGACAGCCTCTGAGATATAGGGCTCCTCCCTCCGGGACAGGAAACACGTCAACCCAATCAAATAAAAGGTGTGGTCCTCCAGGCCCTCCTCAGTTTTTGTGTTTCCTGCCGGACGGGAAGGAGCACGTTGGAACTAGTAAGGGGAGCTCCTTCTCAGGGGTTTGTCCTGGGGGGAGCACCTGGTGGACCTGACCCTTAGCACCCCTCGGTCCGTTCGGAGGGAGGAGAGGGTAGCTATCAGTCCCCGCTGCCATTTAAACGTTCGGAGAGAACGGGACCCCGATGGGCGGCAATCTCCCCCCTCTGTAGCGCTAACCGCTCGTACCTGGTCGGTCGGATGGTGGGCGAGAGACGTTCATTTCACCGGCTGGCGTTCAGGTACTGTGGAGCGGTGCGTTCGTAAGGAACGCACGGCGTTGGGGCGGAGTCTTTGCGTTCCGGCATCCGGAAGTGGGAGAGACGCACTTCCACCGGATTCGCGTCATCTGGGGGCGCCGCAGGACCTGTTCCAGTCCTTTGGGCGCGGCGGTGTGACTACAGGGTTGCCTGGAGCGGTGTGAAGGCTCAGAGACTGAGTGAGACACAGGAACCATGGAGGGTGCAGTTGTGCAGGTGGACTCCGGTTCAACAGGCTCCAGTACCTCTCAGGTAAGCTTGGTGAGGGCAGACCAGGACTTACACTGGGGGGTGGAGGGGTCACTCTGACCTTAGTACCTTCCCCGGGTGGAGAACCTGCTGGTGAAGGGGGGCACTTCCTAGGCAGACCCTAGAAGCACAGTGGTGTGGTCAGGGGTGGTATTGTAATGGGACCCTGTTTTTTCGTTGTTTTTTAGGTTAAACAGGACAGAGCTCAGATACCTTTGCCCAGAAGGAAATGTGCCGTGTGCGGGGCTAAGTTAGGCACCGGTTGGGAGAAGCTGCTTTGCCCGGATTGTGTCAGTAGCCTGGTGAAGGAGGACTCAGTGGCAGCTTGTCACAAGGTTTTGACGTCCGTAAAGGATGAGATAGCATCCACCTTCCAGTCATTTAAAAGCATGATGGATAGGGTGCAGGGTCCTTCTGTCTCTTTACCCAGGGCCGTGAGTATGCCCTCCTTATCCGAACCAAGTCAGGAGGAGGAGGTGGATAGGGAGAGGTTACCTAGGTCATTAGCCTCCTCTAGGACAGAATCTACTTCTGAGTCAGAGGGGGAGGAAGAATCCATTAGATCAGCCAGATACAAGCTGTCTTTGGACGATGTGGGTGACCTCCTCAAGGCTATATATGACACTTTGGAGATCAGGGAAGAACAGGTCCAGCTTTCAAAACATGACATGATGTATCAGGGGTCGAGTGTGCTGAAAGACAGGGGTATTCCCCGTCCATAAATCGCTGGTTGAGGCGATTCTGCTGGAGTGGGAACAACCGGAAAAAAGGCAATTTTTTTTCAGGTAGCCTTAAAAAGGAGGTTCCCTTTTGAGACGGATGCGGTGCATCCCTGGAACAAGGTTCCCAAATTGGATGCTCCCTTGGCTAAAGTCTCTAAGAAGACAGATTTGGCCTTTGATGATATGGGTTCACTCAGGGATCCTATGGATAAGAGGGGAGATGTGCTGCTTAAGAGAGCCTGGGATGCCTCTTCCATTGGGCTTAAACCAGCCTTAGCAGCTACCTGTGTGGCCAGAAACTTAGAGTGTTGGCTTACACAGTTACAATCGCATATTTCTGCGGGCACTTCTAGGCAACAGCTGTTGAAGTCCTTTCCGCTACTGTTCAAGGCAGTGGGGTTTTTGGCCGATGCCTCTGCAGAATCAGTCAAATTGGCTGCTAGATCTGCAGCACTAGTGAACGCTGCCAGAAGGGCCGTTTGGCTTAAAACCTGGTCAGGTGACGCAGCTTCAAAATTGAAGCTATGTGGATTACCCTTTTCAGGGGACCATTTGTTCGGGCCTGGCCTGCAAGAGGCGTTAGAGCGCACGCAGGATAGGAAGAAAGCTTTCCCAGAAAGGAAAAAGAGACCTGAAGGGAAGCGCCTTTTTCGAGGCCCTAGGCAGCAGAACCTGCAGGAAAGGGAGGTTCGCCCCAAAAAGCATTGGACGGGTCACAAGGGAAGGGGCAGAGGAGGAATCTTATTCAATCCTCCTCAACCCTCCCCTAAAACCCAGTGACTCCTGTGTCCCGGTGGGAGGAAGACTGGGGAAGTTCCTCCCACAATGGGATGCTTCAACCGAAAGTCCGTTCATTCGAGATGTAATAAGGAACGGCTACAGGTTGGAGTTTGGTTCAGTTCCCCTCCCAAATTTTCAAGTAACCAGGTTACCAAGGGACCAAGAGAAGGCAAAGGCTCTGGGTCTTCTCCTGGGGGATCTGGTGGACCAAGAAGTACTGGTGCAGGTGCCTCAGGAGAAGCAAGGCTTGGGGGTTTACTCCCACGTATTCGTGGTAAAGAAACCTTCGGGAAAGTTCAGGCTAATACTGAATCTCCGCCCCCTGAACAGATTCATAAAATACAAGCGGTTCCGGATGGAGTCAATCTTCTCGGTAACCAAGTTTCTGTTTCAGGGCTGTCACATGGCCACCGTGGATCCCAGGGAGGCATATTTGCATATCCCGATTCATCTGGAATCTCAGAGATTTCTCAGGTTGGCGGTGAGGTTGAACACGGGTGTGTTACACCTCCAGTTTCGAGCTCTCCCTTTCAGGCTTTCAGCCTCACCAAGGATTTTTACAAAGGTTCTGGCAGAGGCACTGGCCCCGTTAAGGCTCAAGGCTATAACAGTGATTCCATATCTGGACGATCTACTGTTCATAGCCCAGTCGGCCCAACAGCTGCAGAAGGATATACAGGAGGCCTTGGGTTTCCTGCGCTCACTGGGGTGGCTAATAAACCAGGAAAAATCCCAGTTGACCCCCTCACAGGAGGTCCTGTATTTAGGATACAGGATTTCTTCGGTGGAGATGAGGGTATTTCTTCCTGCGGAGAAGATCAGCAAGCTAGAACAGGCGGTAGCCCAGCTTCAATCAGGTCGGGAAGCCCAGATCAGGGCGGTTATGAGAGTCCTGGGGTTGATGACATCATGCTTTCCAGCGGTGGCCTGGGCAAGGCATCATCAGCGCCCTTTACAGAGACTCATGCTCCGTTGTTGGGATGGAAGGCAGCAGAGCCTGGATCAGGTTATGCCCCTATCCTCGGCAGTCAGGAGGTCTCTGTGGTGGTGGCGGGCCCAGGTCAACCTAGACAGGGGTCTTCCCTGGTCCCCACAAGCTACGGTGGTGGTCACGACCGATGCCAGTGCGCTGGGTTGGGGTGCCCACCTAGAGGGAACCTTAGCCCAAGGTACCTGGTCGAATCTAGAAACAGGTCGTTCCTCAAACCAGAAGGAGCTTCTGGCGGTTTGGAAGGCTATAGAAACCTTCCAGTCCCAGTTACAGAGCAGGGACCTGCAAGTTCGTTCAGACAATGTGGCAGCAGTAGCCTACCTGAACAAGCAAGGGGGAACCAGAAGCCCCGCGCTGCAGGTGATTGCGGACAGAATTTTCTGCTGGGCAGAGAAGAACTTGTCCTCAATATCAGCCATTCACCTGAAGGGAACTCAGAATTTGCTGGCCGACTTTCTCAGTCGCCAGAAGATGGCTCAGGACGAGTGGTCCCTCAACAAGGAAGTGTTCGAGGAGATTGTGTCATGCTGGGGAAGGCCAGAAATAGACCTATTTGCAACAGAAGGCAACAGGAAGGTGACGCAATTTTTTTCGGTTCACCCACAGGATCGGGCCAGGGGGATAGACGCCCTTGCCAATCCATGGCTGTTCGGCCTGTGTTATGCCTTTCCTCCTGTAAGGATGGTGGCGGAGGCCCTGCAGAAGTTCCGATCGGAAGCTACGGACCTCATTTTAGTGGCTCCTTTTTGGCCAAGGAGACCCTGGTTTGCCAGCATAAAGAGATTGGCTGTTCATCCTCCGCTGTTTCTACCAGTCAGGGAGGATTTACTTTCCCAGGGGCCGATCCTGTATCCTCAGATAGAGAGGCTCAAGCTTGCGGCCTGGTATCTGAGGAACAGATATTAAGATCACAAGGTTTTTCAGAAAGCGTGGTTAAGACCTTGTTAGAATGCCGTAAACCAGTTACTAGAGCAATTTACGCCAAGATAGGAAAGAGGTTTAATTCCTGGTTGCGAGAACAGGCGATTGCAAGTCCTGGGGTCCCGGCAGTCCTAGATTTTCTACAAGCAGGGGTAGAGCTGGGCCTATCTATCAGCACTCTAAAGGTACAGGTGGCGGCCTTAAGTGTTTTCCTTCAGTCCTCCCTTCAGCAGAATCCCTTTGTCAGGAACTTCTTCAAGGCTTTATCTAGATCCTGGCCTGTGAGAATGAAAACCTGTCCTACTTGGGATTTGGCCTTGGTTCTTAGGGCTTTGACCCAAGATCCATTTGAACCATTAGAGGGAGCATCACTTAAGTGGATGGTATTAAAGACTGTGTTTTTGATAGCGATCACGTCAGCTAGAAGGGTCAGTGATCTGCAGGCGCTCTCGGTCAGAGAGCCATTTTTGTTAATTTTAGAGGACAGGGTAGTACTTAAGACTGACCCTAGTTTTCTTCCTAAGGTTGTGTCCACTTTTCATAGGACACAGGATATTATTTTACCAACATTTTTCTCAACCTCAGGAGAGGAGGAGGCGAGATCTTTAAGTTTGTTAGACGTCAGGAGAAGTCTATTAATTTTTTTAGAAGCCACTAAGGTCTTCAGGAAGTCAGACTCACTTTTTGTTAATTTTTCGGGCGCCCGCAAGGGCTGCAAGGCGTCCAAATCGTCTATCGCCAGGTCGATACGAATGGCGATAGTTAAAGCCTATGAATTAGAGGGGAAGCAGGCACCCTTAGTTAAGGCACACTCTACAAGGGCGGTTTCCGCATCATGGGCAGAGAGGGCTGGAGCCTCTCCGGAGGAGATCTGCAAGGCAGCAACGTGGTCCAGCTACTCAACGTTTGCAAGACATTACCGTCTGGATTTATGGTCTGATAAAGAGCAGACTTTTGAACGTAAGGTCCTTCAGGCAGTGGTCCCGCCCTGACAAGGTGAGCTCCTTGCTTATCATCTCAGAGGCTGTCCTGGAAGACGATATGAGAAAACCGGAGTTAGACTTACCGGTAACTCTTTTTCTAGGAGTCTTCCAGGACAGCCTGGTTTCCCACCCAAAGTTGTTTAAGTTGGACTAAGTGGTGAGGATGTGTACTAACGTGATTGTAAGTGTGTTATGTCTTTCAGAGCCTTCCGGCGGTTCTTGGAGTAAAACTGAGGAGGGCCTGGAGGACCACACCTTTTATTTGATTGGGTTGACGTGTTTCCTGTCCCGGAGGGAGGAGCCCTATATCTCAGAGGCTGTCCTGGAAGACTCCTAGAAAAAGAGTTACCGGTAAGTCTAACTCTGGTTTTTTCACCCAAGATTAACCCACTGTCCTAATCAAATCTTATGTGAGCTTCAATTGTGTGACCGTTGACCTGAAAACATTGATGAATGGATCTCTTAATTGTTTGTTTTTCTTCTTGTTCAGAAAGCTCTGTAATGAGAACTACTGCTCCTGGTGCCAAAAACTAACCTTGTTTATGGTCTGCATGTCTCAACACTGCAAGAACACCTATGAGGGCTAGCTAAATGGCCCTATTGAACTAAACCTCCAAAATACATTTTACAGAATTTTGTGAGCCTGTGAAACTGGTCCTGCAGACACTTATGATCATAAGTCTTAAATTACAAAAATGAGTGCCAATTTTTTAAAATTATGTAATTACTTGTGCAACTAATCGTTTTTTCTGTAATGGGCAACGTGTCTTGATGGTGTGGACACAATAAAAATGTCAATTAGACACAATTTTGAATTATCAAAACCAAGTCCCATGTGCCATTTTAATTTTGCACTGGGTTCGGTGTTTTGTCCCAGTGCCATTTTAAACCCAACTAAGGGGGGGCCTTTTTTGAAGATAGTACGGTAGGAGTTTAAAACAAAAAAGCATCCCTGGCTACAATATCCATTTGCTCCCAGGTGTTTATCGCTCACAGCAACTTAATTCCACCACTGGATGTCTTCCAGGTTAGAAAGATCAATGACATTCTGTAAGTACAATCATGCCATAGACCCGTCGCATGAGGGACATCACCACAATGCCTTGTACTAGGAAATCTCTAGAATACTTGGCTCTATCAGCTGGTCATATGTTTAATTTCTGTTTTAAATCAATCATTTTGATTTCAATGGCACAGCATATAGTCTATTCACTTTAGTTTATTGCTCCATCTTCACAGAACAAATCTATGTGCACATTTCAATGGGAAAATGGCTATGCCAATTCTTTATAAGTCGATCACTGTGTGTAAATCTGTTTAAAAAAAAAAAACCTCTCCCAAATAAGTGATCGCATTAGGCTTGATGTTTTGAATGCTTTTAAGGGATTTGGGGTCATATAGACCCCAGATCTCTCCATAAAGAGTACCTGTCTCATATCTCTTGCTGTCACAAGGATGTTTTCCATTCCTTGTGACATCAATAAATGTGATGAAACCGAAAACGTAAAGCAACAGTGTAAAAAATCAAAAATCTAAAGTGAACGCTGTCAGTTCTGCACACATGGGAAAAAGATTGTCCCACACATGAGGTATCACCGCGAATGTCAGATCATGGGCAGTAATTCTAGCACTAGACTTCCTCTGTACTTCTAGAGTGGTAACCTGTAAAGGCTTTTAAAGGGTCACCTATGGATAGTACAATTTACGCAGTTTGTTGCCGTTGCACAGGGGTGTGCAATTTTACTTGGAGTAACATCATCATTGTGACCATACCCGGGAGAGGGGCTTTTGGAGAGGACTGAATTCTAGCCTATTGCCTTGCGATTATGGGCCCTGCCATTTTGGGGAATGGTGTCCATGTCCCCCAAGATGCATATTCTGGGAACCCTATATATATGCCCAAAGACTATTCTTGGTTGTTGATTCTGAACGCAACATGTTAATTGAGAGAGCTGATCGCATTGTCCTCTGTACAATGTAAGAGACGGGCCGACTCCTAGTGGAGCTCCTGCTATTGTGACAAAATGTCTTGTGGTTGTACTTATGATGACGTATAATCTACTGTGTGAAGCTCGTGACAACAAGTCTGACCTGTAGTGAAGATCTGATGGCCACAGAGTCACATTGGCTGCTTAAAGGGATTAGTTAATTGGCTCAAGTTAATTTGTTACAGGTGTATTAGAGTAATATGAGCAGGAGGGGGGACCGCCTCTTCTACTGTATAAAAAGACTGTATTCTGGTTCTAATAGTCTGTCAGCAGCTAAACAAGTCTTGTTTTGTGCTTGGGAACGGTTGGAATATCTATCTATATTCAGACTGGGAGGAAGTGGTAGATGATGAAAGCACTCAAGCAGAGTGTAGGGACATTTTGTCAATCATTTATATTTTACAAAAAATTGGGTTATGTTTTTTTTTACATTAAACTTAATAGTGTATTTTTCGAAAATTGCATTTAAAAAAACACTGCGCACATACCGCGTGACATAAAAAATTGGAAAGCCCATCAATTTTTTTTCCCTAGGGCCTCTGCTTTAAAAAATATATATATTTTTGGGGGTTCTAAGTAATACTGATCCATGTAAACAAAAAGTGCCAGAAAAAGGCCTCATCTGGAAGAGGATATACAGGAATAAATTCAACAAAACTGTTAAAATTTTGTAACGCAGCAATTGCCAAATGGGTGGTATATGGACAAATTCCTTCTGGTATGACAATGGAGAGACCTGTGGTTAATTTGAACAATGATTTTAGTTTACATTTTACCTTTTTAAAGGAGTTTCTAACATTAAATTATTGAATATCACTTGGATGGGGGATGTAAATGCAGGCATGGGAGGTTTACTCAAATCTGAGCACTCAGAATATAGTGCAGCTGTGCATGGCAGCCAATTGGCTTCTACTTTCAGCTTGTTCAATTAAAGGGGTTGTAAAGTCTGTTTTTTAGAATGCATTAAGGTGAAAAGCCTTTTGTGGTGAAGCTGCCCCCTTTGTACTTACCTGAACCCGATGTTTCCAGCAATGGGGTTGAGCACTGCATCTCCAGCCACTGCCTTGGATCTTCATTGGATAGATTTGAAAGCAGGAGCCATTGGTTCCTGCTATCAATCAAATCCAGTGACGTGGGGGTTGGGGCAGAGTCCTGCTGTCTGTCAAAGGACACAGCAGCAGGACTTGGGAGTGTGCCCTCACTCGAAGAGGAGGGTCCAGGACCACTGCCATGACACCCCAGAAGGAGTGTCGGAACCCTTGCACAGAAGAGGCAAGTCTGACTTTTTTTTTTTTTTTTTTATCAGAAAAAACCCAAACCTTTACAAATCACATTAAGCTTTGACAATAAAACCTGGAAGCTGATTGGTTTATATGCAGAGCTGCACCAGATTTTTCACACTCCAGTTTTAGTAAATCTCCCCCATAGTGTCCTCAGGAACGTGCTGAAAAACCTCTGGAAATGACTCTTGGAGCCATAAATTGTCACCCCTTCCACACAATTAAAGCTATATAGGTTGGTGAATATATAACAGCTGGAAGAAACTGTTCCGTTATCCTCTTTAAAGAAGAAATGGATCATCTAGACAGATGTCTTTACAAAAGAAGTTATGCCACTTGGTCCATCACAAACCCGGGGGTTGCATCAAGGAGCTTGAAGTAAGATCTACTGATGGAAGATGGAATGGCAAAAGGGAGAGGAAGATTTGTAGAAAAGGCATAGACCAGCGTTTGACTACATTTTTCTAAAGAATCAGATACTGAATATTAACGACAGTTTCCAGTTTTATACCCAGTTTGTATATCATACAATGCATCTGGTAAGTATTCACAGCCTTATTCCAAAATGGATTAAATTCTTTATTTTCCTCAATTCTACAAACAATACCCCATAAGGACAACGTGAAAGAAGTTTTTTTTTTTTTTTTATAAATTTGCAAAGATTTCAAACAAACACATTTACACAAGTATTTACAACCTTTGCTCAACTTTTGCACCAATTACAACTTCAAGTTTTTTTTTGAGTAGGATGCTACAAGCTCGGCACACCTATCTTTGGGCAGTTTCTCCCATTCTTATTTGCAGGACCTCTCAATCTCCATCAGGTTGGAGCTTTATTCAATCTGATTGAAGTCTGGGCTCTGGCTGGGCCACTCAAGGACATTCAGAGTTGTCTCATAGCCACTCCTTCATTGGTTTTCATCAAGGATGTCTCTGTACATTGCTGCATTCATCTTTCCTTAAATCCTCACCAGTCTCCCAGTTCCTGCCACTGAAAAACATCGCAACAGCATGATGCTGCCACCACTGTGCTTCACTGTAGGAATGGTATTGGCCAGGTGATGAGTGGAGACTGCTTTGCTTTCCTCCAGACATGACACTTGCCATTCAGGCCAAAGAGTACAATTTTTGTTTGAGACCAGAGAAATTTGTTTATCATCGTCAGAGTCCTTCGGGACTTTTGGCAAACTCTAGTCCGGCGGTCATGTGCCTTTTTACTGAGAAATGGCTTTCGTCTGGCCACTCTATATACTATACATGCCTGATTGGTGGAGTGCTGTAGAGATGATGATACTTCTGGAAGGTTCTCTTCTCTACAGAGAAACTCTAGAGTGCTGTCCGTGACTATTGGGTTCTTAGTCACCTGATTGCTCAATTTGGCTGGGGTGGCCCGCTATAGGAATAGTCCTGGTGGTTCCAAACTTAGTCCATTTATGAATGATGGAGGCCACAGCTCATTGGGACCTTCAATGCTGCAGACCTTTTCTGTACCCTTCCCCAGATCTGTGCCTCTGAGGTCTACAGACAATTCCTTGGACTTCATGGCTTGGTTTGAGCTCTGACATGCACTGTTAACTGTGGGACCTTATACTGGTGTGTGCCTTTCCAAATCCTGTCCAGTCAACTGAATTTACCACAGGTGGACTCCAAGTTGTAGAAACATCTCAAGGATGATCAATGGAAACAGGATAGGATATACCTGAGCTCAATGTCAACTCATGGCAAAGGCTGTGAGTACTTCTGTACATGTACATTTTTAATACTTGCAAAGATTTTAAAAACTATTTACATTGTCATTATAGGGTATTGTTTGTAGAATTTAGAGGGGAAAAAAATTTAATCCATTTTGGTATAAGACTAACATAACATTGTGGAAAAAGTGAAGCGTTGTACATGTTTTTTTCTAATATATAGTACATCCCCAAAGTATTCACAATTTTTCTAGGAGAGCCCCCACTTTAGGTTCTGTATTTCACCTAGTTTGAGTCTAAAGCAATTTGGAAAATATGGTTAACCACTGTGGGGTGCTATATACAGGTATGTGGGTTTAGAATGTGTAGATATTGCTAGGTACACACTAAGGAAGTTTGATTTTTCTATCATTGAGAGTTAGGATTGGGGAACACTGTAGTGGACAAAATCTGCGTCTCAAGATTCTAATGTCTGTAAGCATATTTTTGGCAGAACATTCGGGAGACGTGTCTTCATTCTCCTTTCATGGTTTTGAAAGATTGTTTAGTAGGGGAGATGAGCTATGCCAAAGGCTCCTAGAGTATGAGCAATACTGGATTTTTAGCTTATGCTCCAGGATGCCATCTGATGTAGATTAGCGCTGAGGTGTCAATTTACATGATAAAATTGTTTTGGTTATTTGGAATTATGTAATTCTGTATTTTAAATGTATCTGTTCACTAAATTTTATATGTTGTAAATTTATATAGAAATACTTTTACAATATTTCACTTGATTACTATTCCTCTCTCCTATGTGTTTTGTGTAGGTAGTTGGCTATAATTTGGGTCTCCCTGTAGACTGAAACATGTTAGTAGGGGGTGTGGTCTGGACATGGCAGAGTAAGGAAGTGCCTACGGAGCTCCTGGCCCTTTTCAGTCTAACCCAGCTTTTATCCTTCGGAATCCCCCAGCATGTACTCTGCCGGGAAGCAGAAGCGAAAAGACATTTAAGCCGCAAATGAGTGGAGATACAGCAATATTTCTCAAATACACAGGGAGCCCTCTTCAGTTACCAAAATGGCAGCGATGTTCAGCCACCACAAGGGCCTGTCATCTCAGGACACCTCTAATTCTCTGGTGGCCTTGAGGGCTTCATAGGCAAGCTTGGACAAACCAGCGGTGTTCCGATTGGACCAGGGTTCACAACACCTGCCTCTCACCCTAAGAGCTGTCACTGAGTTGCAGGTGCTGCTGCAGGCCTTACCTATGAGATCGCATATGAAGGCCCTCGTCGCAAAACTTAGTGTCCCACCGCAAAGAACAGCAGTTAAGGATGTGAAAGTACTCTTGGATCAGATGGGGTCGGATGAGTCCTCGGTGGCAGCTCTGGAGAGATGGATGCTTGTGGTGGAGGCCCAACAGCGCCGGCTTGAGGAATTTGAAGATCGCAGCTGGAGAAATAGTATGGATAAGAGGCCTCCCGGAAGCAAGGGTGACTGAAGACTTGGCAGCATCTACACTAGCCATCTTCTGTGACATAGCGGGGGGTGCCTTCCCTCCCACTATAACTCTTGATCGGATCCACAGGGCCCTAGACCCCCAATCCCCTGACATGGACAGGCCCCAAAATCTGCAGGGTTCATCATTACTCCCACAAAGGGCTCATCCTATGGGAAGACTGGGTGACAGGGACATAGACTTTGAAGGAGCTTCACTCCGGATCCTGCCTGATCGGTCTAGTGACCCTGCAATGGCATGCACTGGCGTACCCTTCCCTCTTCTAAGAAAAGGTGCCCTTTATGCAAGGCGTCCCTTAAGGTGACCTGGGCAAAGACTCTATGCAAAGACTATAACCGAAGTGATAAAACAGGAATGGCTAAATGGCCCCAAAGCTTGGATCTGTTGGTCTTCCTACAAAAGTTTACTGATAGGTTTCAATCCTTCCGCTCCCTTTTGGACAAGCACCCAGCACTCCAATCAGAGAGTCAGGCAAGTGTACCCTCCAGTCCTCTGCCATCCACTGCAGTATCCAGGGAAAAGAGTGATTCAGAGGAAGAGGATGTAAGCAGGGCCAGTTCCCCCCAAAGCCTCAGTGGATGAGGAACAGGGGGTTACAGAAAAGATTGTCTAGATCCAAATTATGCTTGGAGGAGGTGGATGATTTGATTAAAACCATTCATACCACCCATGGTATTCAGGAGGATAAGGTTGATTTATCCCTGCATGATAAAATGTTTGAGGGCCTTAGAGAAGCTAAACAAAGTTTTTCCAGTACATAAGGTCCTTTCAGAGGCTGTCGAATGACCCAGAGAGGGCTCCGTTTTTCTAAATCCCTTAAGCGGAGGTTTCCCTTTGAGGAAGACAAGTAGCATGTGTGGAACAAAAGGCCAACGTTAGATGCAGCTTTTTCCTAAGCTTCTCGCAATACTGACTTGGCTTTTTAGGACATGGTTTTCTTAAAGGATACCATGGATAAATGGGCCAACTTTCTTCACAATAAAAACATGTCAATGGCCAATCTCAAACCGGCTATGTCCGCCAGAACTTCGGCCCTGGTAAACGCGGCACAAAGGGCTCTCTGGTTAAAAACTTGGACCAGGGACTCCGCTTCCAAAGTGAAGCTCTGTCTCCCTTTTAATGGGGATCTGCTATTGGGCCCATACTTAGAGGCCATTTTGGATAGGACCACAGATAAGCAAGGCTTTTCTGGCAAAGAAAGACACCCCTAGTAAAAGAATTTTCATTCTTTTCCACAAACCCAGGCCTCTAAGGAAACAGGTTATAAGAAACCCTGTAGTGCACAAAGGAGGCAAGGCAGTGCTGGAGTTCTGTTCAGATGACCTGAGCAGGCAGCTAAAAGCCAGTGATGGTAGTCCTGCTGTGGGAGGGAGACTTCTAACCTCCTCCCTCAGTGGAAGTCCGTTGGTCCTGAATGTCATCTCCCAGGGATGTGGACTGGAGTTGTCGGAAAATCCTTTGAACAGTTATTTTGTAACCCAGAGCGCAGGACAAGGCCCTAACATTTAATGTTCCTTTTTAAAGGACCTGAGGCAGCAGGGAGTAATTATTCCAGTTCCCCAGGAAGAAGGGCTAGGGTTTAATTCTCACTTTTTTTCTAATAAAAAAAAATCCTTGGAAATTTCGGTTAATCTTGAACCTAAAACTGCTGAATTGATCCATCCGCTACAAGAAGTTTCAGACGTATATGATTTACTCCATAAGGAACCTTCTCACAGTGGGGTGTTTTATGGCTTCCATCGATCTTAGGGATTCCTACCTTCATGTCCCAAAGGTTTTTTGTATCTGGCAGTCAGCTCAAAGGGCACAATATCCCATCTGCAGTTCAGAGCCCTGCCCTTCGAGTTGTCCTTGGCTCAGAATTTTTACCAAAATCATGGCGGAAGCTTTGGCGCCTCTGAGGCTCCAGGGAATCATGGTAGTTCAGTATCTAGACAATCTTCTGTTTGCTTAATTCAGGAGGCAACCTAAGCTTTGCAAGTGGTGTTTTGTTCAAATTTGTCAGCAGCTGATCTTTTCAGCTGGCAAAGTCGAATCTAGTTCCTTCCCAAGAGAAGGTTTTTGGGTTACAGCATCGTCTAAATTCAGCAAAAGTCTCAAAGGCAAGTTCCTGAGGGTGGGGAGCATATCTGGAAGGTTGTTTTGCCCAAGGTGTCTGGTCAAGCTCAGATGCAAAAAGATCATCCAATTGGGTACTAAAGGCAATTATTCGTCATCAATCCGGCTCCAACTTTCTCTCATTGCAGTTACCAGATCAGCTTTGCAGATTGGAGCCTTGTCATGGACTTTAATTTCCACCATAGATTTTCAATTGGATTAATGTCCAGACTATTTGCAGGCCATACCATTGACTTGACATTATATGTCTTTCTTGAAAGAGTTTTCACTGCTTTTGCCCTATGGCAAGATGCATTATTCCTAAAAACGTCATCACCAAACATCCTTTCAATTGATGGAATAAGAGTATCCAAAAGCTCAAACTTGTGCATTTAACGGTCATCTCCCCATACCTGACATGCAACCACATCATGGATTGTGGAAATTCGTTTTCTTCAGGCAGTTGTCTTCATACATTTTATTGGAATGCAACCAAACAAACGTTTCCACAATCACCCTGCCAAATGCAGATTTGTGATTCCTTACTGAATATCACGTTCATCCATTCATCCAGTCCATGATTGCTTTTCTTTAGCCCACTGTAAACCTTGTTTTTTTAGTTTAGCTGTTATTGATGACTTTTGGTTTGACTTTTCTGTATGTAAATCCTATTTACTTTAGGCAATGTCTTAAGCCCCATACACACTGTCAGATTTTCTATGATTTTTGTCTTCATATTTACCAAAACCATGTAGTGGAGGGTCCTGCCTGATTGCATACAAATTGAAACTCCTAAGGTTTAACCTCATATTATATGGTTATGGTAAATCTGAAGACAAAAATCAGCAGAAAATCTGATAGTGTGTATGGAGCTTTACAGTTCGGTCAGACATTGACTCCAGTTATTGACCATTTGTTCCTCATTTTTGTGCATTTTCTGTTTTCAAGGCATAGTGCTTTGTTTTCTATATTGACGCTTTGTCTTCCTTGGTTTACCAATATGCTTCCCTCTAACAACCTTCCCATTTGATTTGTACTTGGTCCAGATTTTAGACACAGCTGACTGGGAACAACTACCTCTTTTGCAGCATTCCATGATAATTTACCACCTTGAAGTTTTATAATCCTCTCCTTTGTTTCATCTGACATCTCATGTTGGAGGCATGATTCATGATCGTCACTTTGGGTAGGGGGCCTGTGGATCCCAGAATCCCTTAGAGGTTGGGGAAACCCCTATTTCAGCTCCCCATGCACCTCTTATGTCTGTCACCCTGTGTCCGATAACCCCAGTCTGATCGGTACTAATCTGACTCTCTGTACAACCACACTGGAATGGTGTGTGTATGTGTCAGGAAATGTTCCATCCGCTGGTAGTATCTGTCTTTTGGCGTACGGTACTGAGGTCCACCAGCAGGTGTCTCCTGACAGTTTGGAACTGTCAGAGCTTTTCCCTGCTGATCTTATGTCATCTTTTGGGCTGCAGTACTGGCATCCACCAGTGGATGGATCCCTGGCAGTGTGGAGCAGACAGCACCTCCTGCAATCAGGTGTCACTTGAGGCCAATTACAGGCTTATAAATACCTGGCAAGCACTCACATGTTTGCCTGTTTTTGTCCTTGAGTCCCGACCTGCATCCTGTTACCCTGATCTTAAACCTTGATTCCTGAACCTGTTGTACCTGATCATGTCTATTCCTGCATCCCTGGAACCTTGTCCTGCAACCTGATCCCTTTCTCCTTGTCCCCCCATCTGCTGACCTCCTGTTTGACCATGGCTTGACTACGATTCAGGTATCCCCTTTGTTATATATACTGGTTTGTTTTCTCACTCTGTTTGGTATTGGTGCATTTATCTTAATAAAATCACTTACTTTCACCTACTTATGTTTGGTTTACTGTGTTGCAGTCAAATCTGGTTTGTGTGTGTGTGTGTGTGTGTGTGTATATATACACACACACACTTGTATATTGTCTCATGCTGTTGTGTACTCTTTGGGTCATTTGGCGTGTGGCCGTTTTCCATTGTTTCTGTCCACCTTGGGATGGGTATGCGTTTGCTGTGAGGAGGGAGGGGGGCGAATTCCTCCAACAGCTCTCCTTGCCGATTGGACAGTCTACCCTTCCCGGAATGCAAAAAAAAAAGGGGGGGGGGGGATTACGTTTCATGTTTAGCAGCCAAAACTAGTACTGCTTAGTTTGTGGTAGTCAGCGGAGCACTTGAGCGGAGTGTGGGACGTTTTGTTTTTAGCAGAAACCCTAAGGAATAAAATTGCAATTGCAATTTATGTCACATGGTATCTGCGCAGCGGTTTTTCAAACACAATTTTTAACATGTCACGCTTTAATCGCATGCACTCATGGAATGGCAACAAAATACAGTACTTAAAGAGGAAGTAAACCCTGATGAGTTTCATTCCCTGCAAAGGCAAAGCATAATGGACTACTATGCATCGCATAGTAGTCCATTATGTGTCACTTACCTGAAACAGGAGCCAGCGAAGTCACCGCTGTCCCCTGTAGTCCGCTGCATCCATCTTCTTGGTGGGGTCTCGCAGCTCCGCCACTGTCATTTGGCGAAGCTGCGATGACTTAACTCCCGCGCATGCGCACGGGAGCCGACACGCGCGGCAGCTCCGTCATTGAGAATGCCGCGCTCAGTGCGCCGCTGTCTACGGCGCATGCGCCGTAGACAGCGGTGCCTGTTTTCAGGCAAATATCTCCTAAACCATATAGGTTTAGGAGATATTTCTTGGACCTACAGGTAAGCCTTAATCTAGGCTTACATGTAGGTCAAAGTGGTTTGTAAGGGTTTACAACCACTTTAAAAATCTCCATAGGTAATGCTTTAAACATTTTTATAGGTTACCCATTTAGAGTTAGAGGAGGTCTAGCATTAGAATTATTGCTCTGGCTCTAACGTTTGTGGCAATACCTCATGTGTGGTACAAACAGTTTACATATGCATGCGCAACTTGCACATATGTTCGCTTTTGCATGCGAGTACAGGATGATGGGGGTACTTTTAAATTTTATTTTTTTATCAGTTTTATTCCTATTACAAGGAATGTAAACATCCCATGTAAAAGAAATAATAATGACCGGTCCAATTTATGGAGAGATTGTGTCAAAAAGACCCCAAATCTCTCCTTTACCTTTTAAAGGCAAAAGATCAAAGATTAAGAAAAACACTTGTTCACTTCTGCCCTAGGTCAGACATGAGGTAATGGCGTTGCTCCGGTCCTCAAAGGCCATAGAGGCAATCTGGTTTCTGTCCACCTCTGTAACCAGCCGGCAGCAGTCAGATAATGTCTCAGGCACGCCAGTAAAAACAGCCCGAGAAACATCAGTGACCCAGCAGCTGAGCTGCTCAAACCGCTTTCATGAGAGCCGGCTGTAAAAAATTGGAGTTATGGCTGATGGCTTCAGCCATAACCCCAGTAAACTACTTGCAAACGTACTGTGTGTGTGTATATATTTATTTAGTATGTATTGCTGTTGGCAAATGATTAATTGAAAAATGTTGACTGAACTGTGGTTACATCCTATCAGATGCAGTAACTCTTCCAGTATTCACGTAGCTGCAAGTTTCATGGCTGCTTGAATTCTTTAGCTGACAATAAAATGCAGTTTAGCATGGATGGAGAAATTAAGGTTTGTATGGCTAACCTTAGTCTACAGCAATGGATTGTGTGAAGCTGATGCCTAACATGGCTCAATGCACAAGTTTTGAAAAATATCCCCAAAAATATATTTAAAAAAGTTTTCCTCCTCAGTTTAGGCTATGTAGTCTACATCGCAATAAGTGTATAGTGATTGGTTTGCGCAAAACTTATCACATCTACAAAATCGAGTATAGATTTATAGCATCATTTTTTTTTTTTAACTAGTAATGATGATCTGCAATTTTTATTGTGACTGTGACATTATGGCGGACACGGACAATTTTCACACATTTTTTGGGACCATTGGCATTAATACAGCAATTGTTTAAAATTGCATTGATTACTGTAAAAATGTCACTGGCAGTGAAGAGGTTAACTGTTCCCTGGGAGGTGATTCTAACTGAAGGGGACTGACTAAAGGAAATGACAGATCGTGGTTCCTAACTAATAGACTATCTGTCACAACAGGGAAGTGTGTTTACACACACTCGTCCCTGTTCCGTCTCTCCTGCACAATCGCTCGTGGCTGGAAGCCATCGTAACCATCGGCCACGAGCATCAGCGATCTCGCAAGCCGACTTATAGCTACAACGGCTTGTGCAGGGAGCATAACTGTAGCGATTAAACTATTATAAGATATTTAAGCAAACCACTCCTTTCGTTATTACCTATAGCCAGAGCTTTCAATGGAATGTCAGCTTGGCCAAGTCTAAAAGCATCAACATAAAATTATAAATCGCATTCCTGATCAGAACAGGTTATTGACCAATGGGATAGATCTGATCCACCATGCTTTTTAGGTTTTTCATTGGCAGTCTGGTATGGGATGCACTACAGTTAGTTGCACTGTAACTTGGCCAGCTTGGTAAGTCACACTGTATTCATACACTTCATGTAGTTTTGACATTACAACTCAATCGGTTTTCTAAATGAGTCATTTAAGAATCTCTTGTAATGTTCATAATTTTGTGTATTTGTGGCTATTTTTAAATCATAGGTACAGATCTGCATAGACACTGTTTTTTTTTTTTTTTTTCCCCTTATTTGTTGCATTAAGAGAGGGAGACAGAGGTCCAAAGAAAACTCATGGCTATTGCACACCAGCTGTTGAGTTACAACACAGAGGATGGTGCAGTCCAGCGGTATTGCTGCAGTGGCAAAACAATCTTGGTGCATTACGCTATATATTTTTTCCATTTATTGGAAATGTCACATTTCAGTAAAGTGGATATAAACCCACCCTCATTTATAAATTACTTCCATAGTGCTGATCTATAAGGCTATACATGTATCCTTACCTGTTGAATATCTGCCCTTGGACTGTTTGGAGCCCTGCGGGTCTGTTGTCTAGAGCTTGTGGGCGGAGTCATGATGTCGGTAACTTCCCACCCACCTCCACACTCCCCTTGGCCAGGCATTGATATTTCTGAACTTCTGCTGGTCTTGTGCCTTATACCCCATGATCACAAACATCCAGTCAAAACCCAGGAAAGTTACCACATGACTTCAGCATGCCCAATCATGCTAAGGTGTGGAGCAGCCAATCCTGGGAGAGCTGGAGGGGATCTGAAGTACACAAAATTCCTGTCTCATAATCCTGCATGAGATAAGGAAATCACCTGTCGCTTACAACAAGGGGGAAGAAATTGACACCTATTTCTGTGTCTGTTTTTATCTATCTGAACAAAGATAAGAGGATTGTTCAGAGCTGGATTAATTCTTGGTGGCAAGACTGGCCACAGATGAAATTACATTCTCTGCTATAACCAATATGAATCTTAAATTAAAAATTTTTTTTGGCGGTTTACATACTTAAAGTTGAGGTGATGAATTGCCTTACACTGGACCCCCCCCCCCTCCAAAAAAAAAAATACTGCATGCAGTAGCCCTTTTTTCAGTACACACCACAACAGGGTGGTGTGAACCAGGCACACAGGATGAGGCATTTCACCTTCTCATGCAGTGGGGACTGCACAGGAACAGCCATCCAACATAGTCCCACCACACCTGGTGCGAGTGAACCCTAAACCAGTTGCATAAATAAGTTGCATCACTAGCAGAATGAATTTAAAAGAAGACGACCCACCCCACCCTACAATCTCAAATGAAATTGATCATTTTTAAACATTTTGACTGATCCACCACTCCTTGTTGGGATCATATTATTTAGGACATGGAATAAGTGATTATCCTCAAAGACTACACACATAGCACTAACATGTTAGACTCAAGATTTTTATTTGATACGTTTAAACAATACATTCAGCAAAAGAATAACTACAAATGCTTTAAAAAAATGCAACATAGCTTTTACTATATAATATATTCATAGTTTGGGACACCATAGTCTAGATGAAGGATATGTAATTAGCAGACCTCCAGTTACAGAACTTTGCAACAGCTGGAGGTCTGCTAACTGCATATCCCTGCTCTATATAGAAAGATTAGCATTACAAGCAAGTTATTTACCATAACGAATGTACTAAATAGCAGGGGTCCTAAGATTTTTATAAATTTTTTTTTTAAATAAACCGCTAATTCATTGACTACCAGAATGTTGGGTTCTAAATTGGCCAGGAGAAGAGTTTTAGTGAGAATAAAATTACCCTAAACTGGTAGTCAGGAAAAGTTCATGTCAGTGATCTGAGGGGGCAAAAAAATAGGATTTTTGTACTCACCGTAAAATCCTTTTCTCTGTAATTCACCGACCGACACAGCTCCTCTCTGTAACTAAATGAGTTTGTTAGCCTGCCATTAGGAGAACTAGGCTGTCAGGCTAGGTGCAGATAACAAGTAACAGTTCAGGTGTGCTGATTATACAAAGAGTTCAAAGCACATACCATGAGCAGGTCTAAGCAGAGCAGGTCAGCTGGGACTTGTAGTACACCGCTGCAGACGAAGGTAGGTGATTGCTGGACCTTGTGGTTCACTGCTGCAGATGTGGGTACTAGTAGAATCAGGCAAAGCGTAGTCTAGGCAAGCTGGGTCATACACAGGTAGATCAGAATCCAAACGGTACAGAATCAGAAGCAAGCAAGGAAGGTCAAACAAGCCGGGTCAAACAAGAAAGTCACAGAGCAAATATCAGCTGGATCAAACACAAGTGAACTCTAACACGAGCGCTGACTGAATGCTGATACAGGTGATTTAAACGTGAGCTGGCCAATCACTGTTGTTTCCCAGACACAGGCTGTGTCAGGTGAGTTGTGCTGGGTCCTAAAGGGATTCTAGTACTGACATAGGCAAAATCGGGTGCTGTCGGCCAGTGAATTACAGAGAAAAGCATTTTACAGTACAAAAATCAGATTCTCTAATATTCACCGACCGACACAGCTCCTCTCTGTAACTAAATGGGACGTCCCCAAGCAGTGCCAAACGAGGGGTGGGAAAAAACAGCATTAAATACTTCATCCACCATGGCAAGTGGGAACTAGTGAAACTAAACCCACAAAAGACAGCAGTGCATGGAAAAAAAACACACCGCTATATAACTGGGTATTCTCAATAGGAGAAATCCCCAACACCGCAAACTTTATGCGGAAGTAATGCAGCAGTGCATTAACAAACAGTACTGCGTTTTTATTGAAAAAAACAGGAGAAAAAAAATCTCAATTGCAACTACATGGCCGCCTGCAAAACCTTGCGCCAAAACAGGCATCAGCCGATACACTGACATCTACCTTGTAGAACTTGATAAATGTATACACAGACGACCAGGTCGCCGCCTTACACACCTGAGCGACCGACGCTTGGTGGCGGAAGGCCCAAGACGTTCCGATTGCCCTTGTAGAGTGGGCCGCGACCGGAAAGGGGGAACCTGCCCCTTCAAGGCATAGGCTTGTACTACAATCTGTCTGATCCACCTAGAAATGGTGGCAGACGAGACCGCCATACCCTTCTTTGGACCAGCCACTGAAAACAGCGAGTCTGACTTCCGAAAGGGCTGTGGCAGACAAATACACCTTTAGAGCCCTAAACACGTTGAGAGTGTAAAGGGCCACCTGTTTGGGGTGCTTTGGCTTAGGACACAACGATGGCAATACAATGTCCTCATTGATATGAAAGGACGAGTCCACCTTAGGTAGAAAGGACGGTTGTGGACGCAACACCAACTTATCCCTGTGGATGACCAGATAAGGCGACTTGCAGGACAAGGCCGCCAATTCCGAAACCTTCCTAGCCGATGTTATGGCCACTAGGAAAACCGCCTTCTGTGAAAGGGTCAACAAGGGAATTTCCCCGATCTTCTCAAACTGAGGCTTTTGAAGCGCCGACAACACAAGGTTCAAATCCCACGGAGGTAACGGTGGATGCACTGGAGGGACTACATGTCGTACCCCCTGAACAAAGGTACTCACTAATGAATGAGACGCTAGTGGTCGCTGAAAAAGACAGCCAGAAATTTGCCCCCTTAATGGTGCTCAACACCAACTTCTGGTCTACACCTTGCTGAAGAAACAGCAGGATCCTGGCTATAGAAAAGGAGCGCGGATGCCACCCTCTCTCCTCACACATGGAGATATTGGCCTTCCAGGTATCTTCCGTGAAGATTTCCACACCCTCAACATAGTCGGGATCACCGAGTCAGACAGACCCCGGTTCCTCAGCACCTGGCTCTCAATAGCCGTTAAAACCAGCGATGGTAAAGCAGGGTGAAACATTGGACCTTGAGATAGGAGGTTCTCTCGCAGTGGCAGCCGCAAGGGAGCGTCTGCCACCAAGATTACTGTGATCCCCTCGGCTTCCTTTAGCAGAGGAAAGATGTAGATCAGCTGGTACTGATCCCATGGAGCCACCAGCACGTCTGACGTGTCTGCCCACGGATCTCTTGTCCTGGACATGAATCTCGGCACCTTCCGATTGAGGAGGGAGGCCAATAGATCCACCTCTGGTGTGCCCCATTTCAGGCACAACTGCCTGAATATCTCCGGGATGCAATGCCCATTCTCCTGGGTCCAGGATCTGTTGACTCAGTCCGCCTGCCAATTTTCCCCCCCAGGATGTAAATGGCCGACAGGGCCAGAACGTGTTGCTCTGCCCACCGAAGTATGCGAGCAACCTCCCGAGCAGCGGCTGAGCTTCTTGTTCCCCCTTGGTGATTTATGTACGCCACAGCCGTAGCAGTCCTGACTGTATCCTGGTCGGACGCCCCTGAAGACACATTGACTATGTGTGGAGACACATCATGATCGCTCTCCATTCGAGCAGATTGATCGGTAACTTGGATTCTTCCATCGACCAGAGGCCCTGAGCCTACTGAATCCCCATCACTCCACCCCAGCCAGACAGACTGGCGTCCGTAGTGATCACGTCCATTTCAGAGGAAGGAACGATTTTCCAGACTGAATCACCGTGGACCTCAACCACCAGATCAAGGGAGTCCAGGTGGGCCAGCCAGTCAGGGATCTGCCAATCCAGGGCCAATGGGGATTTGTCCCATTTTTGTCAAGATCTCCTTCTGCAGGACTCTGGTGTGGAACTGGGTATAAGATACTGCCTCGAAGGAGGCTACCATGAGCCCCAGTACTCGCATGCAAAAGCGGAGCGATGACCACTTGCGGTTATTCAGTAGTCTGACTGCAGATCTGAGAGTCTGCAATTTGTCTGAAGGGAGAAAGATCCTTGCTTCCCTGGAGTCCAATAGTAAACTTAGGTACACCAGACACTGGGTCGGCACAATCACTGACAACTTTAGGTTCAACAGCCACCCAAATTCTCGCAGGGTATGCATGGTGATCACCATATCCTCTAATTCTGAGGCGGAAGATGCTCTCAGGAGAAGATTGCCTAGGTAACCCACGATCGCGATCCCGCGTTGGTGCAACAACACCAACACTGGAGCCAGTACTTTGGTAAAGACTCAGGGGGGCTGATGCCAGGCTAAAAGGGAGAGCCACAAATTGGTAGTGGGCTTCCCTGACTGCCAAACGCAGAAACTTTTGATGCCGAAGGCATATGGGTATGTGCAGGTACGCATCCTGGATGTCTAAGGATGCCAGGGAGTCCCCTTGATGGAGTGCGACTACTGAGCGAACTGATTCCATTCGAAACCGCTGCACTTTTACAAAGTGATTGAGGGCTTTTAAGTCCAAGTTCGGATGTACCCCTTCCTTCTTGGGAACCACAAACAGATTTGAGTAGAACCCCTGGAACCGTTCCGATTACGGAACTGGTACAATCACCCCCTGATTCAGCAAGTCCCTCACCGCCCCTAACAGGGCCTCCTGGCGAACCGGGTATGCTGGAGGGGCCAAGAGAGAAACTATCTTGTAGCTTATGGAAATCAGGTCGCAGACCCATTTGTCGGATAACCGGGAGGTCCACCGGGCTGCAAACTCCCGAAGGCGACCCCCCCCACCCGAGATAGGGGAGGGAGCAAACCTTCATGCAGTAGCACTTTTGTTCGCAGGCTTGCGGTTCCAGGGAAGCTTCTGACCATCCATGGACGTCCTGTCGGGTTGGGAACGTTTTGTCGAAGCAGCAGGCGGCCAAAAGCCGCTTGTGAACGGAAAGAAGGCCCTTGCCTGCGGCGTGGCTCCTTAGCCTTCCTGTCCTGTGGGAGTAATGTGCTCTTACCACCCACCCATGGCATTTTTAATAATGTCATCCAACAAAGCTCCAAAGAGTCGGTCACCAAGGAAGGGAAGATCCGTCAGGGCTTTCTTGGATGCCTGGTCAGCAGACCAGCATTTTAACCAAATCAGGTGCCTCAGCACAGCTGACACTGAAGCCCTGGATAACAGAGGAAGGTTATCCAGGGCCACGTCACAAACGTACTTAAGGCCTTGCACCAGTTGGTCTGCTACTTCCTGTTGCTCTCCCAATTCACGGTGCAAAAGTTTTGCCCACTGTCAGTGTCTGCGACACCAGTGTGGATGCCAGTACAGGTCGCACGGCTGACCCCACAACCGTAAACAAGGAACAAGCCTTGGCCTTCCTATCCGTAGGATCCTTTAATGCAGGAGTCCCCTCAACCGGGATCGTGGTTAGTTTATTTAACCTAGATACTGGGGGGGTCCACGACCGGAGGAGCCGACCACTTCTTGAAGGCTTTCCTCAAAGGGGTAACGCACCACCATGTTTTTGGGGACCGAATAGGTTCTTTGCGGCCGACCCCATTCCGTGTAGATGAACCTGTCAAAATAAGTCAAATACGGAAACACCTTAGGTGAACATGCTGGCTTGCAGGACCCAAAAGGGACCGATACCTCAGCAGAGGGATCCGCTGGCTCCTGGATCTTCAGGGTATCACGCACAGCTGTGATAAGTGCTCCAACAAGCTCTTTGTCGCACCCGGAAGGGGAATCACCCTCGCTGTCTGATAGGTCAGAGCAGGGGTCACCAGCGGCAGCAGGGCCGAGTCTGCATTAGAGCTCTCCCCAGAGGATGGGGGGGGGGCAGGGGCCTTTTTACACGCACCTTTCTTTCCATGCACCGCCTCTATTTCTGCAACAAAAGAGTTAAGGACCACCGTTGGGGTGTCTATGGGCACATCGCTATCCGCAGGTGACCCGGTTGCACTAGCCTGCATTTCAGGGGAAGAAACGCCAGTTTCTGAAGCCATGCTGACCCTACCTGCCACCTGAAAGAGGACTTGGGACAATGAAGGTCCCACCCTCCTGCTGCCGCCTGGGGTTGGGGGTTCCTAGCACCAGACTCTCCACCCAGGGGCGTTCTGTGATGGTTACTAGCCATGCCTGTAGTCCCCAGGTTACCTAGTTGCAGAGTGAAGAAACTGTCGGCAACAGCTGTAGAAAAGAGTGGTGAAACGATCTGCAGCTTGCACCAGCGTTCAGGGAATGGCCATCCGGCGTCCTGTATACACAGTGGACACAGGAAACCGCATGTGATAGCACATGGCATGCTGTCACAAGAGAACTGCAGTGAAAAGAGCGCTCGGGCTTCAAAAAAAAAAAGTCTGCCAATGCAACTAATAGGAAAATACCATAGAAAATGGCCGCTAAAGGCTCACAAGGGGAACCTGCTCTGCCCTCGGCCAAAATGGCCGCCGGACAGTGCCATGCAGTGACAAGAAAAATCCCAGAACAGCACTGCCTTCAACCAGCAAAAATACCTCCACAGACACCTTTTGGGACCCCCCACACCGGGACTAGGATCATCGCTAGCCGCACAGACCCCCCCTACAGGTGAGAGACCCAGCGATCCCCATACACACACTGCCCGCAGCACATGCAGCCAAGGTATGTCGTGGCCTGATAAGCCTTAGCTGCGACCTGCACACGCTCGATGGCTGGACTGGGGGACTACAAGGTTAACTCAACCAGCCTGTCACCCAGCCGGCAGTTGATGAAAGATCCTGGGATCTTCTATCTTGCGCAAAAGTATAAATCCTGCATCAAAAAAATGGACCAAAGGGCCTGCAGGGTTCCTAGGTAATTCTCCTTCACTAGGCAAAATAAAACTGGGTCTGCTGGGGCAGCAGGGAGGGTTGTTAGCACAGGGTCTGCCTCCTGGGCGGTACTGACAATTCTGTGTATTGTGTTACAATTTTGCCTAGTTCTCCTAGTGGCAGGCTAACAAAACCATTTAGTTAGAGATGAGCTGTGTCGGTCAGTTAATATAAGAGAAAAATACCCCATGTATTGGTCAGTCATAGTAAAAAAAAAAAATTAAGTGTTAAGGGTCCTTCACGCTTCCAAAGCCTCACTTCCATAACATCATATGTCCATCTGCAACATCAGGTTTTCCAGCAGGACAGGTATTAAACCCTTCCCACCACCTTAAGTGGATCCATATGCCCAGGAGGTGGGCAGAAGGACTAGCTGTCAGTGGCCACATAATCAAGAGCCGGTCTTGCTGACGCCTGATCATAACAAGGGACTGAGCAGTCGGAAAGCTTGGTCACTGTGCTGGGTGTGTACAGCAAATGTGCTCTCAGCACAGAAATCTTGGTTGTCCATGGACACATGTGGAAGCATTAAAGCCCACCCTCTTTGCACATAACAGTCGTGCTACTTACTTACCTCCATTGTTTACAGCCAGTCTGGCGAACCTCTTTTAGCACTGGTTTATTCCCTATAGTAAATCGAGTATATGGCTGTATTCAAGCCTTTGTTGTACCTGGGTGCAGGCACAGTTGGCTTTGAAGAGATTTTTGTCAGAATGATTGTTACTAACACAAGTAAATCAACACCTGACCGAATATTTACATGTCCAATATTCTAGAAAAGCAAAGCGAATGCTTTGAAAGGATTCCCAGACACAGATCTGGGCTGTATCCTGAAAGCTCATTTCCACACCTGGCATCAACACACCTAGCTGCCTCATGTTAGTGAGAGACCTAGTTTGTTTGGGTCAGCTTGGCGCAAATGAACTATATAAAGTGTATAAAAAGCTGGAATTGCGCTTTAGCTGAGCAGGACGACGATAGAATCTGGTTGCCATATGCAGCTGCACCAGATTCTGGCTGCTCCAGCTGATAAGTTGCCCCCAATGTATTGTAGGAACAAAATGCTTACCACTTTACAGTACATCCTGACCAAAGTGTTAAATGTCTCATCAACAGTTGCTAGTTTTTGACTATTCTATTGAAGTTCTTCCTTGGGCTTCATGTACAATAGCAATTCCTAAATTTAGGAGATTTTACAAAAACCTCAAACGCACCACCATAACAGCCTAGGTCAACGTACACATTTGCTTTCGGCAGAGTTTAAGAGCTGCTGTGGCTAAAAGCAGAAAAATCATGTTAAGGATAGAAATGTTTTGACAGCTGCCCGTGGTTAACGCAAAAACACAGCAAAATTGTGGCACAATTTTGCTACATTTTGCGTTTTCCCACAGTCATGGTAAATGACGGCCAAGTGCACATGAGAACACCTCTGATTTTCACATTTAACATTAAATGTGAAAATCAGAGGCGTTCTGTCACATTAGCAACCATGTAAGGTCAAGCAGGTTTGCTGCTTTTAAAATTTAACATTTAAACAGTCCGGATTTACAAATACTGTATTTTAAGCATATAAGCTCCGTTTTGTGTTGAATATAACTGAAATCTAAAACTCCAGTTGGTGTAACAAGATTTGTCTTTTTTTTTTTTTTGCTGATCCGATCCATGACACGATCTGATCAATGAGTTTTTTTATCTGTTCCACCCCTACTGTAAACGTGAAATTTTTATCATTTTCTTTGCACAAATAAAGCTTTCTTTTGGTGCTATTTAATCACTTTTTTTTTTTAGCAAAAAATAAACATTTTGAACATTTGACAGTAAATTTTGTAAATAAGTAATTTTTCTCCTTCGCTGATGGCTGGCACGAACATTGGGGAAATGGATGTAACTGAAGTGAATTTTAAATGTGTAGCTTTGCTTTTAAAACCAACTCCAAAAACTAAAAATTCTGGACTGCAGTGGGTCAGCTCCTGCACTGCAAAGACTAACCACTTTGAGATGGTTAAACACTTATGTACACAAATCCCTTACACTAGAGCAGTGCGCTTGCAGGACATTAGAAAAAAATCCCTCTACCCCAAACTCTCTCATCCATGGCTTTATGGACTTTGCTTTGTGCACTGAACTCATTTGGTGGAGGGGGGGGGGGGGGGGGGGGGGATTATGATATAGTGTTATGTTTAGCGGTCGACTGATATGGGTTTTTCTCTGGCCGATGCCGATATTTAGAAATCGCGGTGGCCGATATATGATGCCAATTTTATTTTATTTTTTTCTTTTGGGCTAAAAATAGTGCCTGTAAATTGCCTTCAAAAACGGCTCCCCTGCAGTCTGTGTGGAAGCCAGAGTGCTTTCACAATGAGGAGATGCGCTGGCAGGACGCTTAAAAAAAGAAATCCTGAAAGCTGCATCTTTGGAGCGGTGTAAACCGCTCCTCCACCACTCCTGCCCATTGAAATGAATGGGCACCGCTGCCGAAGCTCATGCAATGCGATTTGGCAGCAGCGCTTCACAAGCGCATTTAACCCCTTCCTTGGCCACTAGCTAGGTTATAAGTGCCCCACTAGCAGCCGAATAGCACCGTTAAAATGATGCCAAAACTAGCAGCGTTTTACCGTCAATGCCTGCCCACTCCAGTGTGAAAGCAGCCTTCAGTAATAAGTGATACAGAAAATGTCTTACATTTAAACATTTATTAAACAAAACAAACCTCCAATCAGTTCACGTGTATGTATAATTTAGATAAAAGGAGAAAAAAAATAAAAAATTAAATACACAAAAACAGGTACTCTAAACTTTTGGACGAAAAAAAAGGGCTAACTTTACTGTTTTCGTTTTTTTTTTTTTTAATCTCTATTTTTTTCCAAAAAAAATGTTTTTGAAAGACCTCTGCGCAAATACTGCGTCAGATAAAATATTACAACAACCGCTATTCTATTCCCTAGGGTCTCTGCTTAAAATATATAATTTTTGGGGATTCTAAGTGATTTTCTAGCAGAAAATACAGGATTTTTACTTGTAAGCAACAAGTGTCAGAAAAGATTTAGTCTTTAAATGAAACTGAGAACTCAGTTAAACTGAGAACTCAGTTAAACTGAGAACTCTACACAGGGAGTTCAGCCCATTGAAGAAACATTGTATCTCTTTGATCTTTTCTTGGCAGACTGCCCAGAGAGGAGGAAAGTCACTTCACTGATAAAAAAGCAAAAAAGTAACACTACTAGGAGGTTAGAGTGCTGCTCACCCCTAGGTTATGATTGAAAAAGGAAAAAGAAAAATATCCCCTGTAGTGGGGTTTTTTGGCAGCAACACAATATCTGTAATGGGGTAAAAAAGTATATTTATACAAAGTAGAGATTAAACTACTAATAAAAAAGGGGGATATGTACATCCAATTCTTATATTATGTTTTAACTGTCCAGTGGAGTTCAATTTTTGACTACTGTGTCACTTATATCTTTATACTTTCTTTTTTATATATTAATAAACATTTATAAAAAAAATAATACATTCACCTTTTTTTTTATTAGTAGTTTAATTTCTACTTTGTATAAATATACTTTTTTTACCCCATTACAGATATTGTGTTGCTGCCAAAAAACCTCACTACAGGGGATATTTTTCTTTTTTCTTTTTCAATCATAACCTAGGGGTGAGCAGCACTCTCTAACCTCCTAGTAGTGTGTTACTTTTTTGCTTTTTTGTTATAAATTCAGGTGGTTAAACACCCTTTCCCCTTTTTGGTAACACAAGAGAGTCAAAACATGAACTCAACTACACGTAATGATATGCAATACTGAATTGTGGCACTCTATTGTTGCATGCGGTTGAATTTTTTTCAAATATGAATACATTTCAGGGTGATGAATGGAATAATCTA
Organism: Lithobates pipiens; assembly: GCF_037356315.1. Taxonomy (NCBI): domain Eukaryota; kingdom Metazoa; phylum Chordata; class Amphibia; order Anura; family Ranidae; genus Lithobates; species Lithobates pipiens. Next base: position 187,354,056 of record NW_027507685.1, on the reverse strand, counting down.
ATGTTGGGCTATGAGACAGAGTTTGAAAATGGTGATCGAGCAGAAACAGAGATTTCTACTCTCTCTACGAAATTCACTAAGGTGCTTGAGAAAAAATCAGCACTTTTTTGGCATATTAAATCATTTGACAGGTATATTGAAAACAAAATTAACCTTTTGGGCCTTCGGGTCCAGATCTTCCCCAATATGGACCTCATTGGGAGTGAATGTAAGGCTGAATGGGAAGACAATCTAAAAGTCTGTTCTCAACAAATGATGGCCATTCTCATTAGGGAATACAACAGACAAATAGCACTCCTTGATATCGAGATTGACAAGTTGGAAATGTCCCTCAAACCCTTTGCGCAGCATGTACGTTATTTGGATCTACAGGCCAAACTAGGTGATGGCCTGTCGACCTATAATCGGGACATCCTGCGCAAAAAGGAATCAAAATTTTGGAGGGATAAAACGACCTTTTCGGAAGGTCGTGCCTATAGATGGAATACAAACATACCCGGTCAGAAAGGTAGTAAAACTAACACTAAGGATATAAATGTACCCAAATCTAAAAATATAACTACTAGCCATCCAAAGCCCAATATACCAAATAAGGGACGAAGAAAACCAAAAAGGAATCGTAATAAGGATTCACCTGAACATGATACAAAGAAACGTATCATTGATACTGAGACTAAAGGGAAACTAGATAACAAACAAGCCTTGAGGACTAACACCAATGAGATAAGAACTCAGGATGAGCCCCAAAATGTGCAAGGAAACAGGTTGGTTACAACAGTTATTGCAAATTCAATGCATTCTGTGGATGACCAAAATATTGTAGTACATCCACCTGAGATACGACACAATACTTTAAATGCCATGCGGGGACTTTCCTCTCCCCTACTGAACAGGGGAACAGGAAATCTGGACGCTTTGTCACACGGATTCTACCGAATCCCTTAGTGTGATCAATTTGTCATCCAATGTAATGTCCCGGTAGAAATTAATGTCCTATCACGAGGTTTGACCTTCTGTCCACAGGAAGATTTTGACACCTTTGAGGTGATCACTGACATCCAACTTTTCACACGCAGACTCCTCCCGAAGAGTTTGTATGCAAAAGATAGTACAACTACGGATGTCTGATTGGCCGAAACTTAGTATGAAGGAATTTAGAGCCCTACGGGATCTAACACTTCTATTTGAAGAGAACAACACCTTAGATCTGATAGATCAAATAGACCTGGAATCCCTTTTGGATAATACCAATGATTCTACCAGATCCAAACTAGCTCTGAAAAAACCTTCTGGCCATTTCCCCCCCCCCATTAAGTCTTAATCCAAGTATTGAGATTTTTGTGAAACAAGTGTTGAGGGACATCCTGACAATCTAAGCGATGAAGAATATAAAGCCATTCAATCGTTATGCAATAATGTCAACATCATTATCAAACCTTCTGATAAGGGAGGCAATGTGGTTTTGATGGACAATGCTAATTATGCGAGTATGTGCCAGGACATATTGGATAATGCAGACTGGTACAGGACTATTCCAAGTAAACTAATACAATCTTACCACCAGAAATTCCATGAGCTTATTGAGAAAGCTCTGGAAACAGGTAGTATCACAAGAGACCAATATTTGTTTATTAACATCAAATTCCCAAGAGAGGCCACCTTCTACTGTCTTCCAAAAATTCACAAATGCTAATCCCGCCCACCGGGTCGACCTATCGTCTCAGGAAGGGGGGGGTAGCAGAGAACCTTAGCAAATTGATTCCTTTTTACAACCTCTTGTGGTGTCTATGCCTTCCTTTTTAAAGGATACTATACACCTGTTACAGATTCTCGATAACATGACTCTATCGACTAACGCTTTTTTGGTAGTGATTGATGTGGAAGCACTCTACAGCTCGATACCACATACCAAGGGAATCGAGACTGTACGAGCCACACTCCACCACAGTGGCAAATATGACCAGACACTGAACGACTTTATCGTTCATGGCCTGGAGTATATTTTACACCACAACTACTATGCATTTAACAACTCCCACTACCTCCAGGTGCAGGGCGTGGCCATGGGCACATGTTGTGCCCCGGCCTACGCCAACCTGTACCTGGGGGAGTGGGAGAAGTCCCTCCTGTATGACGAGGGTCTCGAGTATACGCGCCATATTTCATTATGGCGGCGGTACATCGATGACATCCTCGTCTCATGGGAGGGCCCGGAGGATCAATTGTTGAAATTCCTGTCCTATATCAATGTAAATGATTACAATTTAAAATTTACCATGTTATACGACTATCACCAAATTACATTCTTGGATGTACAAATTGGTCGTTCTTCTGCCAATCAAATTTTCACTACACTCTATCGCAAAAGTACTGCAGGCAACACTGTCCTTCATGCAGATAGCTTCCATCCTAAAAATTTGAAACGTTCCATTCCCTATGGGCAGTATCTGCGCTTGCGCAGAAACTGCTCAAACGATGTCCTCTTCAGAGAGGAGGCTGCCAAATTACAAGCGAGACTCCTAGCACATGGGTATAGTCGGGCATGTCTGCGAAGAGCATACAACAGGACGGCAGTACAATCTCGCCGTAACCTGTTGCTCCCTAAAGGGGCGAAGGACGGTTCTGGTTTTCAGGTAGCCAGGATCGTCCTCTGCTTTTCCAAACAACATACCACTATCCGCAACATTGGTCAATCTTAAGGGACGACCAAAAAATTGGAAGTCTCATTTCAGCACATTCGTCAATCACCTATAGATGTGCCACTTCATTTTATGACAAACTGGTCCAAAGCGAGTATAAAAACGAAGCAAAACAAGCCGGACATTGCTCGGTCCTCGGCTCCTTTCCCTGTGGTCACAGCTCTTCCTGTAGGTACATTAGAGACAGAATTTTTCACTTACCTAATGGTGCGATGTTTCGTCCTGCACATTTTGCTAACTGTCAAACACGGGGGGTCGTATATTTTATGGAATGTGAATGCGGTGCATACTACGTTGGGAAAATCAAATTGGAATTTCACAGAAGGATAGCCAAGCATATCTGTAGTATGGAGATTGGCAATTACTATCTGCCTATAGGGCGACATGTGGTCGCCGTACAAAATTATAAGATGCCCAGGGTATCTTTTGCCATACTCGACCGCATAAACATTCCTAATCGAGGAGGGGACTGGAATAAGACCCTCCTTCAACACAGAGATGGATGTTTAAACTAAATGCTACCATCTACCCTGGGTTGAACGAAGCTATTTCTTTCACCCCATTCTTAAAGGGATTCATCCCGGCAGGACACAATAGGGATCTTTCTGATATATGGCTTGCAATATATCTGTTAAGCCAGTATACTCATGCGTCTATATTTGGTTGCTTGCCAGAAAAATAACTCCTTATAATCATTTCGGCAATATTTCAATAGTTACGATTTGTTGTGTTCATGTACATTATCTGTACAATATAAGTACTAATTGGGTGAATTCTTATGAAGTTTGGCACACTTGTAACTAATTTCGCGCATTTCTCTCTTCCTGCCTCTAGATGGCGCCTCTGGCTTCTACTGCCGCTGTTCCAGGAAGGGTGGACTTCTCTGGTATGGCTTCCCGGCCAGGGGAGGGGACGGGCCTATGCGCGCGCGGGCTCCTTCCCTATGTCCCCATGGGTAGAGTGGGTAGGTACAGCCCGCTCAGTTGGGGAATGTCTCCTGGCCGGCGGTATTCCGGGACAGCTCCGGACGCTGCGCCTCACTGTGCATGCGCGAATCCCGGGGTGTGCGTGACGTCACGCTGGTGCGATGGAGCTGACGTCATTTCCGGAACGCCGGGGGGACCACATGCGGTCGGCCGTTATGGCAACCATACAGCGCTAATCAGCATTAGGCGGAGGGATGGGTGGGGCCCACCTGTGGCCGATTTTGGGCACAGATGCACCTAGGCGGGGGATATATACACTATATATACCCGGTATTTATTCCTCCGTCCATAGGAGACCATTTTTGCTGACTGTTCACTGCACTGGGGGTAAGTCACTTGTTTGTTTTTTTTTCTTTTCGAATTCAATAATTTTTATTGAAGATTTTCATCAGAACAATAAAGATGAACATTCCTTGAAACAGACAATATCCACCTTTGCATATATATATAGCCACTCTAGACAAACATAGACCTAGACTATAACATCACATAACAGGCCTGTAAAACAATCAGGCATTATATTGATACATCAATTGTATTGTCGTGCACCCCTATCATCTAGTCAAGTCCTCTAAAAGAAGTATGTCCAGTCAAAGCACACAGGCCCCAGTCCCCCGGCGCCCCAAATGGGATCAAGCTGCTGACCAGGGTTCGGGCCCGCCCACTAAAACCAGGGTACTCCCATCCCATCCCCACAGGGTTACACTACCTGGGGTGCCGATAGGTATTTTGGGCGACTAACTAGCCCATAGCATGGCTGCTGTCTTGCTTAGGACCCCATTAGGGACACATCACGGAACACCAAGGGAGGTGCCAAAGAAGGAAAGAGAGAAAATGTGTAAGGGAAGAGAAGAGAGAGTATAATATGCTATTCAAGTGCTACCTGCCTTGGAGGACAGATTACCAGGCTGCACCCCCGGAATAAGAAATATTACACATCCTTGCCCAAGGTTCCCAGATCAACCGAAATCTCTCCGTTTTGTCATTCCATTTGGCCACCACTTGTTCTTGCACCATAATCCAAGTTACCTTAGTTCTAAACATCTTAAAGGAAACCGTATGCTTCTTCCAGGCCTTGGCTATTGTAACTTTGGCCCCAAGAAAGATATAAAAAAAAGTGGCTGAAAATGTTTGGGTAGAGCCGGGATGATATGATTTAGTAAGGCCGTACTGGGGTGTGGAACTAAAGTGACCCCCGTAATGGAACTAGCCGTGCAAAAAACTTTCCGCCAAAAAGAGCGGATGCGTGGGCAAGACCACCAGACATGAAACATGTCCCCTTCCAGACCACAACCTCTGAAGCACACTGGCGAAGAGCCCGGAAAAATTCTAGCCAGCGTGGAAGGAACATAGTACCACCTAAATAAAACTTTGATACCTGCCTTGATCAGCGAAACATTAAGGATACCTTTGTGAGCTCCCATCGAGGCCCCAAACCATTGTTTCGACTCCCAGGTGCAGCCCAAGTCAGCTTCCCATGCCCGGGCATAAGGGGGCTTGTTATCTGTCTTCATAAGAGCTGTGTAGATCAAGGAGATGCCCCCCCTCTGGTCCGTAGCCTGTGCACACCATTGTTCATATTGCGTTATAGAAGGGGGAAGTGGCTTAGAGGTCCAAATGGAATTTAAATAGTGAGAAATTTGTGTAAATCTGTATAGTTCCGAATCAGGCATATCTAGTTTCTCCCTGCAGTGTGTTAAAGAAAGAGGGCCGGTATGGGAAAAGAAGTGTCCAATTCTGTATAACCCCTTGTCCGTCCACCATTTAAAGGCTTCTATATTTTCCCCCGGGGGGGGGAAATCCCCCATTATGAAAAATGTGTTAGCGGTCTCAGTGGGGAGATCAGCAAGTCCCGTTTTTAAATAGGTTGGAGCTCAGCACCATGGAGTGTGAAAGGGTGGGAGCCAGAATCGCAGGTCTACGTTTGGGGTCGCATCCCATCAGGAAATCTATTGTGTAGTGGGGAATAGACTGACGTTCCATCAATAACCAATCCGGTTTCACAAAACCAGAGAAAGCCATTGAGATCTGGGCCAATTGCGCTGCTTGATAATAACCCCCATAAGTTGGGAAGACCTAACCCCCCTTGAGATTTCAAACGATAAAGTGTGTCTGAGGAGCATCTATAACCTTTCTTCCCCCAAACAGGTAAGTCACTTCTTGATCTGCTAGGCACTTGTGATATATCTGAGGTTTAGATGTTCACTATTTACATCTATTCACAGATTAGGGCTTCTTGGTGCCCCATTGGATTTATATCGTATATGGGCGCAGGGTGGGTGTCCACAGGACCCCTGAGGCTTGGATTAGAGACATCACTTCCCCGTTCTTGTGTTTTTCCTTGGTTTACCTTCCAAGGAATCTTCATTCACTGAATGACCTATACAGGTAATAAACAAATTCACTTCCAATATTCCCTTTCACGTTCGGGTGACCATGCACTTTGATCTCTCCCTCACTTTTTTCCTATTCGTAGTGTGTTTTCCTGTTTTTTGTCCTTCCCCTCTATTGCATTTTCTTTTTATTTTACTCTGTTCAGCATTTTCACGTCTTTTTCGGGATGGTTGATGGGGGGGGTGTCTTCCTCCTTCTCTCTTCCCTTATTATTTACAAGCACACTATTGGACCCGGTGGCACACCCCCCATGTCAGCTGTTAGGCTCTAACTATATACATGTATCATAGCTGTGGGGCCCTCTCCGTTATTCATGGAGTGGGCAGCACTTAACTGGTTGTTTTGCGTCCAATTCTGCTGCAGGTGCGTCCTCACCATCTCTAGGCTGCTGATGCCTGTATCCCCTCCTGTGGATTATACTGGGGGTGGATTAATGCATGTGATCCCTCATAAGCCGCACCTTTGGACTCCGTTCCCTTCCCTTCCCTTCCTTTCCTGGTTTGGTTACAGCGACAGGTGTTAACTTCATGATCTGTGGCACATATATGCAGGGCGAGAGAAAAGTGGTTTGTACTACTTGTGTCCTTAAAAATATGATCCACAGGGGAGATCGTCTTTAATCGCTTGTGATGTACATCAATTGGTAATTATACTATGTTGTGATATCAGATACATGTCTTGTTTACAGTAAATTGTTTTCAGCACATTGTGATAAGTAACTCCTTGTATATCTATTCATAGATGTTTTTTTTCTTTCCATGGTAGACAAATCCTCTGAAGAAGACTCCTGTGAGGGTCGAAACGCATCAGTGTCACATCTCCACTGTGTATACAGGTGTACAGTGCTCATGTGATAGAACAATTTTGTCTATATATGTACATCCTATTCTTATATTATGTTTTAACTGCCCAGTGGAGTTCAATTTTTGACTACTGTGTCACTTATATCTTTATACTTTCTTATATACTAATAAACATTTATATAAAAAAATAAATTCCACTCTTTTTTTATTAGTAGTTTAATTTCTACTTTGTATAAATATACTTTTTTTTTGCCCCATTACAGATATTGTGTTGCTACCAAAAAACCCCACTACAGGGGATATTTTTCTTTTTCCTTTTTCAGTCGCTTCACTGATGAACTTCAAGCAACTTGCACTGACTTCTATTACAGAAGTCTTTTGTAAGTCGCGTTGAACCTATAATCGGCCTTTTTATCAGCACAATCGGGCCAATGCAGATTAATTAAAAAATGCCAAATATCAGCCGATATATCGGTCGACCTCTAGTTATGTTCCAGGGGTTGGGCTTGGCCCCTTCATTTTAGTGAAGGGAACTCCTAAGGTGCAAGTATACCAAGACATTTTGGACAATTTCATGCTCCCAACGTTGTGGGAAAAGTTTGGGGATGGCCCCTTCCTGTTCCAACATAACTGCTCACCAGTGCATAAAAGCAAGGTACATGAAGAAATTGATGAGTCACTTTGGGGTAGACTAACTTCACTGGCCTGCCACAGAGTCCTAACCTCAACCCAAAAGAACACAGTTGGGATGGATTGAAGACTAAGCCAGGCCTTCTCATCCACATCAGTGCCTGAACTCAAATGTTTCTGGAGAAATGGTAAAAAATTCCCATAGACACACTTCTAAACCTTGTGGACAACCTTCCCAGAAGAGTTGAAGCTGCAAATGGTGAGCTAAATCAATATTGAACTCTAACTAAGACGCTGTTAAAATTTGTATGTGTATAGGCAGGTGTCCCAATACCCCGCCCCCTCCAAGAAAGATAGGGACTTTTTTTCTTTTTTATTTTGTACTTTACATGCAAATCAAGGTGACCGCTGCCTGGCAAAGTCAGGCAGCCCAATACTTTTGGTAATATAGTGTATATGTGAACCTAGCCTAAGGCTGGCCATACATATTACAAGTTTCCTTTAGGTTTACCTTCAACTACATAGTGAAAGAGCCTGACTGCATGCAATTTGAAAGTGTTTAGGTTTGGCCTCATATTATATGGTTTTGGTAAATCTAAAGTAAAATTGTATAGTGTATGGCCAGCCTAAGGGTGTAGTGTAGTGAATTTTTTTTCCTGCATCAAAAACCCACAGAAAGTAGATTATATGGTTTTCAAACGTTGCATTTTTTCCTGCCCTGCAGCATGTCCAGACTGTGCTTCTATCGTGTAAACTTTTTTTTTTTTTAACCACTTAACCATACTTTAGGGCAGTGGTCATCAAACTTGTCCTCAGGGCCCACTAACAGGCCAGGTTTGCCAGATAACTGAGATACATCACTGGTGATTTTAATTTGCTGTTCAGTAATTGCAGTCTACATCTCCCCAGTGTAATACATCAAATCTGGCCTGTTAGCGGGCCTTGCGGCCAGGGTTGATGACCACTGCCATAAGGCGTCATATGAAGCCAGCGATTCTGTGCCCGATAAAAACGATCATAGCGACAGTTCCACCACTTGATTGTCCTTATAGGCAACGGCAGGGGACATTCCCCCACTTCGGCGGGGGCCCAGACAAAGAATCGGCCAGCGCTGGATGACGAGGATTGATTTTCATCTCTATGGCTGTCAGAGGCTCAGGCGCGAGGTTATGATGTCACGCCCAGGTTCCCGGAATTAAACAAAGCCGCTGGCATGAGAGCAGTGAATTATTTTTTGTTTTCCCGATCTCATGCTTTACAGCAGGAATATGCATTTAGCAGACCTCCAGCTGTTGCAAAACTACAAGCCCATCATGCCTCGGCCTCTGGTTGTCATGCTTGTGGCTGTCAGTCTTGCTATGCCTCATGGGACTTGTAGTTCTGCCACAGCTGGAGGTCCGCTAATTGCATATCCCTGCTTTACAGCCTGGAGGAGAGATGTGGGGATCTTATTAACCCCACATCTCTCCACAAAGGACTTGTCACAATAGATTACTATTACAAGGGATGTTTACATTCCTTGTAATAGGAATAAAAGTGATCCCAAAATTACACAAAAAAAAAAAACACGCCCCTGTCCCCGGTAGCTTGCTTTCTGATGCGGACGCATATGTAAACACTGTACAAACCAGGCATGTGAGGTATCGCTGCATGCATTAGAGCATGTGGAACAATGCTAGCCCTAGAACTCCTATGTAACACTAAATTGGTAACCTGTAAACATCTTCAAACGTCGCCTATGGAGATTTTTAAGTACCGAAGTTTGGCGCCATTCCATAAGCATGCGCAATTCTAAAGAGTGACATGTCAGGTATCTATTTACTTGGCGTAACATCATCTTTCACATTCTACAAAAAAAAAAAAAGTGGGTTAACTTTAACATTTTTTTTTTTTTTAATTCACGAAACCATTTTTTTTTTTCCCAAAGAAAGGCGTTAGAAAAATTATTGTGCAAATACCGTGCAAGATAAACAGTTGCAATGACTGCCATTTTAAGCCCTAGAGTGTCTGCTAAAAAAAATATATATACTGTTTGGGGGTACTGAGTAACTTTCTAGCACAAAACTGATGATTTTTACATGTAGGAGAGAAACGTCAGAATTGGCCTGGTATTGAAGTGGTTTAATGCTAGAGTCCAGCGTTTTTTGATGCATTTTGCTGCATTCCAGTGCAGAAAAAAAAAATGCAGCATGTTTTTTTTATTTTTTTTCCTGTAATTTAAAAAGCTTTGGACCTGATCACAGTGGTGTGAACTATGCCATTGGAAACCATATAACCTACTTTACATGTATATTGATGCAGAACAAAAATGCACCGGACTGCATGTGGTGTGAACTGGCCTTAAAGAGCATACTGTGTTTTTTCTTTTTGGTTTGTTTTAGCTGCACTTCACCATAGATGTCTGAGATCCTGCCGTTTCAGAACACTTTCAAAGCCATAGGTTTTATTTTTAGGAACTTTAATGACTGTAAAGCCCCATACACACGATCAGATTTTCTGCTGATTTTAGTCTTCAGATTTACCAAAACCATGTAGTGCAAGGGCCTGCCTGCTTACACATTGAAACTCCTAAGGTTTGACCTCATATTATATATGGTTTTGGAAAATCTGAAGGGGGAAAAAAAATCTGCAGAAAATCGGATAGTGTGTATGTGGCTTCATCTAATGTCCTCAGTCTTCCATTTGAGTGTGCTTTGCATTATTCAACCTGGAAAAATGACAACACCTTCTGGCTGAATAGAAGTACGGGGCTTTATATTACCTCTAGCCCAGAACCATTGTTCTAATGGCACCCACATAGACTGGAACCTACGGTGTCCCTGGAAGGGTGCAGGGAGCTTATACCTGTGTTTTCAGTGGAGACAGGAGCCTATGCGAATTAATTGGCTGCTGTGCCTGGGCAAATATGGTCACAGAGAGACTGCACAGCCGTGAACCGAAGAGAAGCCGCTCAGCAGAGGTCACCCTGTCCATCCCTCCCTATACACACACTGACACAAGATTCACACTGGAGCTCAGCCTTCCACCTGTGAGGAATGAATACAAATCATACCCTGGCACCTGAGAAGTCACCCTGCTATTTCGAACTACTTTCCTCCTGCATGTGGAGCAGGAGCAACTTCCAGGTTTCCGTGCGTCGCACACCAGTGACGTGATCACGCAGCGGCGGCCAAAGCTGCCGCGCACGCTAGTGACGTGGCAATGCAGGCCTGAGACCGGGCTGAGGGGAGCGTCGTCCGCCCGGAGAGCATGCAAGTATCTGTCCGGTGTGATAGAGGAGGACGGGGGGGGAGGGGATTTCTCAGCCTTTATATGGAGTGCAGAGCAGGCTGAGAGGGAGGAGGTTGCCGAGGACAGCTGTGTACATCAGGGAGAGAGTCATCAGTCTCCTCTCCCTTCATTCTCATCCCCCAACTCATTGCCTTCCCTGTATCCCCTCCCACATTTTGAATCTATATAATCTGTCATATACATTTTTTATATATATACACACACACACACACATATGCACCATTAACCCCTTCCTGCCCCGCTTCCCTTTACCATCGTCCGGTGCGTTTCTGGACTGCTGTTGTTTGAACGCACTCTCAGGGCCAAAACAGAGCGGGCACAGAAGGTTCACCGTCCAGACTACAGATCGGTAGATGCCGCGGTCACATTATTATTATACAGGATTTATATATCGCACCAACAGTTTACACAGCGCTTTACCATGCAAATAGGAGACGTTAGAGTTAAAATTTAAGAGGGCACTGCTCAGAAGAGCTTACAATCTGATAGATGATCACCGATCCTACCCCCACAAGCACCACAAGCTTTCCGAACTGTTTGAGGCTCTGGTAAAGCGGAGTTCCACCCAGAAATGGAACCAGCGCTGTCCGGATTCCTCCCACCCTCCGCTGTCACTTTCGGCACTTTTCAGGGGAAGCAGATGCCTGTCAAATCCAGGTATTTGCTCCCCCTTCCGGGGAAAATTGCTGCAATGCCAGGCAAATCCCCCCCCCCCCCCCCGCGCCTCTGTCTTCTGGGAGACACACAGGTCCCAGAAGACAGGAAGACAGCAGGGACCAATCAGAACTAGAGCTCCACCATTCTGGCTAAAATGAGAATCGCATTTTTATTTTTATTTTTATTTTTTTTCTTAGAATAAAGATCACGATTCTCGCTTTGTAATATCATATTTCACATTATACACACACAAAAAAAAAAAATGGGCTAACGTTACGGTTTATTTATTTTTTTTTTTTGATTCAGTGAAGTGTATTTTTTCCCTAGAAAAAAAATAATTGCATTTGAAGGACCACTGCGTGAATACAGTGCGACATAAAATATTGCAACAATCGCCTGTTTATTCTCTAGGGTATCAGCGATGTCGGCACTGCAGCTCATGTTTCCATCAGCTGTGGGGTGTTGCCACCGCATTGCAAGAAAGGAAGCCCAGCAGTGTAGCCTTATGGCTTCAGGCCGGGAACACTACTGCGAATGCACGAGGCCCCGCTCCTCTCTTCTACTTGGCCCAGTGACGTCATGGGCCACGGCACGGACTCCCGGACGTGGGAATAGGACCTTTCGGGGGGGGGGCAGGATACCTCAAAGACAGGTATCCTGTCGTCCGCCCCCCTCAAAAGGTGCCAATTGTGGCACCGTAGGGGGAGAAAAGACAAATGAGCGGAAGTTCCACTTGGGGTTGAACACCGCTTTAACTTTGTAAGAAGCAAGTGTCAGAAAAAGGTCTGGTCTTTAAAGTGGAGGGCCACCCTGGAAAAAAAAATACATTAAAATGTTGCAAAAAATTTTTTTTTTAAACTTACCAGAAATTACTATTGCTAGGCAGATCGTCCTAATCTGCCTCTTCCTACTCCACGGTGATCTTCAGTCTTCTCTCCTCCTCGCATTGTCTTCTGGGAAATGGGGAGCGATGTGTTCTGGGAACTGTGTGTCCCAAAACACAACGTGCCCCATTCACAAAGCGCTGCGCAACTCGCACATGCGCAGTAGGACCGGGCAGTGAAGCCACAAGGCTCCACTGCCTGTTTCCCTTAGATAGAATGGCGGCACTGGGACCTGGGAGCTGAGGGATGAGTCGGCTTGGGCAGCTGACTTTGCGGGCGCCCTGGCCAGGTAAGTGCGCTTATTGAAAGTCATCAGCTACAGTGTTTGTAGCTGCTGACTTTAAAAAAAAAAAAAAAATTCAGATGGCCCTTCCCTTTAAGTGGTTAAACTTCCCTCATTTACACACTGAAGTTCATCCCTTTTGATTTAAAAGTTACAATGTTTCTAGTTCTCTAAGAGAGCTGACAATATTGTGAAAAATTTGTCAGGCTGCCCGGATTTTTTTTTAACAGCCGAGTGGGCAGAGAACTCTCTATACTTGTTAGATGAATGAATCCAGAAGTTCTGCATAGAAATCGTGAGGGGGGTTGAATGGAGATTGCAATTTATTTTAAACGATTAATCGCGCAGCTCTAATCAGAACGCGCAGCGCGACTCGCACATTGTGCAGTAGGGATCTAGGAGGGAAGCGGAAAGTCTTCACTGCCAGGTTCCCTTACCAGGATTGGCAGCGGCAGCACCTGGGAGTTGATCCAAAGATCGGTTGGGGTGCCGACATCGTGGGCCCCTGAACAGGTAAGTGTCCATATATTAAAATTCAGTAGCTGCAGTATTTGTAAATGATGATTTTTTTTCTTTTCCGCCGGTAGAACTCCGCTTGAACAACTGCACATTCCAAGAATAACTTCCATAAACACATGACCCAGAGCACGTAAAAAAAACTCACTTTGCGGTGCAAATATCAGTTAATGGCACCCCTAACACACAGACAGCAAAACGCATGTTTTGTCACACAGAGCAAAAACAAAAACAAAACACCACAAAGCTCATTGGGGTCAGTTCACTAAGATAAATACCGTGTGCATTTTTGAGTTCATATAACTTGTACAGTATTTATCTCAGAACTAGTCAATTCACAAAAAAAATGCGTTATTTACCAAATGCGTTAAACATATTTATGCTTTGCAATATTTAGTGCCTTAAATTTGTGTTATTTTTGGTGTTCTTTTTTTTCACAATTTATTTTTATTTTTTTGCCAGGCTAACGGTGCACCAGAAGGCACTCAGCAATATTATGAAACTATGAAAATGTTCTAGGGTGCTTTTCATTCACAAAACAATCTCCCTTTGATGAAATATATTTTCATACCTGAGCTTGGAGGAGAATTTTTTTCAAACTGATGCATTGGGGGTTATTTACTAAAGTCAAATCCAGTTTGCACTACAAGTGCAAAGTGCACTTGGAAGTAAAGTCGCTGTAGATCCAAAGGGGGACATGCAAGGAAAATAAAAAACAACATTTTAGCTTGCACATGATTGGATGATAAAATCAGCAGAGCTTCCCCTCATTTCAGATCTTCCCCATAGATTTACAGCGACTGTACTTCCAAGTGAACTTTGCATTTGTAGTTTGCACTTGCAGTGCAAAGTGGATTTGCCTTTTGTAAATAACCCCCAATGTATACTTTAAATTTCCTGGCCAGTGCAGAGTTCCTCTAAGCCCTTGTACACACGGTCGGAGATTCAGACGGAATGCGTCCGATCGGACCGTTTTGTCGGATAATTCGATTGTGTGTGGTCTTCATCGGACTGTTTCCGTCGGAGTATCCGATGCACCAAGTTTTCCAACTCGTCGGTAAAATTTTCCGACAACATGATCCGATCGGACCTTGTCCGATCATGTGTAGAGAATTCTGTTCGGACAAAGTGCCACGCATGCTCAGATCAAATTCCTACACCAAAGCTATTGGCTACTAGCCTGAACGTAGTCCCGCCGTAACGAAATAACGTCATCACGCTCTGAACGATCAGATTTTCCGACATCTTTGTCTGACTGTGTGTATGCAACAGTTTCGGACAAAATCCGACGGATTTGGTTGTCGGAATGTCCGACCGTGTGTACAAGGGCTAAGGGCCTTTTTGACCTGTACAAAATCGTGGAAAAATCGCGTGACTTTCCGCCTGAAATGATACGTTCACGTGTGAATGCAGCCTAAGGCTGGCCATAGATTATACAATTTTCTTTAGATCTACTTTCAACTATGGTAGTGCTGTTTTAGTTTTGACCTCAAATATGGTTTTTAGTAAATCTAAAAGAAAATTGTACAAGATAATTGAACATATATGGCCAGCCTAAGGCAGTGGTTCTCAACTCCTGTCCTCAGGACCCACTAACGGACTAGATTTTGGGCTCCGCTCACATCTCTGCGGGCGGAATCGCCACGATTCTGCTTGCGAATAGCCATAACAGCGAATCGCGGGACGCTCATGTGTTTTTAATAGCACCCCAAACGCGGCATGATTTTTCCACGATTCGTCAGGCGACAATTGCAATAAAAAGGCGTGAACAGAATCACTGGATGCCTGTCACTCAAAAGAAGTACATGAGCTTCTTTTGGGCGACAGGCATCCTGTGATTCTACCACGATTGTCGCCCCCATACGCTTAGATGTGAATGGAGCCTTAGGCCTGATTCACACCTATGCAGTTTGCATTTTCCAGGTGCATTTTGCATGCTTTTGATCCATTGAAGTCTATGGAACCAAAAACCAGAAAAAAAGTCCCTGGCCATTTCCATAAGATGCACAGATGTGAACTACATCTATAGGAAGTCATGTTACATGGACTGTGGTGTGTTTCTGCAAAACTGAAAATGCACTAAAAAAAGGCATAGGTGTGAACCAGGTCTTAAGTATTACCTTGGGAAGATGCAGACTATAATAATGCAATCGCTGAGCAGCAAATTATATCACCTGTGATGTATTTCAGTTATCTTGCAAACCTGGCCTGTTACTTGGGCTTGAGGACAGGAGTTAAGATCCACTGATCTAAGGCCCCTTTCACAGGGACTGTCCGATCAGGTTCGCCTGTCGCTTTCTCAGGCGGACCTGATCAGACCCTCCATTCACCCTTATGGAGCGGTGGATGTCAGCAGTGACATATCCATCTGGGGGATCAGATCAGATGAAAACGAACAGGCGGTCCATTTTCACCTGATCTCCCGATAGAGGAGAACAGGACTGGATCCGTCTCTGCTCTGCACCATGAGGGGAGACATCCACCTGCTCAGCGGAGCGATCCCACGCTGAGCAAGCAGAGTCCGTCCAATGAAGGCACCCATTTGAAAGGGGCCCAATTGTTATTTTGTACATTTCTAAAATACTGACAAACACCAGATGATGAATAACTGTGTGTGCTTTTTAGTGAATTTACTTTTTTCTTAGATGCCCACCTAACCAATTGTCCCCTGGGTCCTGTTCCCTCACAACTACTATGGTCACCCTCTTATTCTATCCCAGTGTTTCTCAACTCCAGTCCTCAAGGTGCCCAACAGGTCATGTGTTTATGATTTCCCTCAGATTAAACGGCTGTGGTAATTACTAAGGCAGTGAAACTGATCAAATCACCTGTGCATAAAAATGGAAAGCCTGAAAACATGACCTGTTGGGGCAGCTTGAGGACTGGAGTTGAGAAACACAGTTCTAGGCTATGCTCCATCACTCACATCTTCAATCTCTCCCTATAGTGGCACCTTCCCCTTCCCTCGAAAACAGGGGTGCCCAACCTTTTGAAGAGCAAGGGCCACTTAAGCGACTTGGTAGCCGGTTGCGGGCCACAATGAGCAGAGCAGTCGGATGACAGGTCCATGCAGAGTGGACAAGGACACAGCCCACTATACTCTACGGGTCCTCCAATCCGATCCACCCTAACGGAAGGGGATTGATCCCCCTTCTTTTTAGGTAGACAGGTATAAAAGGACACAAATCTGTTTACATCTGGCGTTTCATAGAGGTGAATGGAGGGTTCCCATTGAGTTGGACCGATTGTGTGAAAGGGGCCTTTTACACTAATGCAGCGCAGTGCACCTGTGTCTTTCTTGCGGGTTAGCTACACTTTGCCATAGACTTCTATTATATCCTACAGGTGTGGTGCACTTTCTGAAAGCTCACCAAACCCGCAGGTAATAATAGAAGTCTATGCCTAAGTCAGGGGTTGACAAATTTGCTTGGAATCTAGGAGCCAGCTAAAAAAGTTAGGAGCCAGGTCCGTGACGGCGATCTGGACCTGTCCCTGGCCTGACATGGAGACGAGTGAGGGGAAGATAGCCCCCAGCCCCCCACCTGTCTCCAAGTCATTGCCCATAGCTCTTAGAGGGACATTTTTAAATTGCATTTTAGTGTAAATATGAGATGTGAGGTCTCTCTGACCCCAGATCTCATATATAAAAGAGGACCTGTCATGCTTTTTTCTATTACAATGGATTTTTACATTCCTTGTAATAGGAATAAAAGTGACACACATTTTTTTTTTTAAAAGAACAGTGAAAAAAATAAAAATAAAAGTTAAAATAAGAAAAAAAAATGTTTTAAATGCGCCCTGTCTCGCCAAGCTTGCGTGCAGAAGCGAACGCATATATGAAAGCGGTGTTCAAACCACACATGTGAGGTATCGCTGCGATCGGTAGAGTAAGAGCAATAATTCTAGCCCCAGACCTCCTCTGTAACTCAAAACGTGCAACCTATAGAATTTTTTAAACGTCGCCTATGGAGATTTTAAAGGGTAAAAGTTTGTCGCCATTCCATGAGCGGGCGCAATTTTGAAGCGTGACATGTTGGGTATCGATTTACTCGGCGTAACATTATCTTTCACAATATAAAAAAAAAAAAAAATTGGGCTAACTTTACTGTTGTCTTTTTTTTTTTATTAAATAAAAAAATTTTCCCCAAAAAAAGTGCGCTTGTAAGTCCGCTGTGCAAATACGGTGTGACAGACAGTATTGCAACGACCACCATTTTACTCTCTAGGGTGTTAGAATAAATAATAATAAAAAAATTATATATATATATAATATAATATAATTTTTTTTTTTTTTTTTTTTTGTTTAGGGGTTCTAAGTAAAGGGATGGAGAAAGAGACTGGCAGGCAATCCCATTAGCATTGTTGGTTGTAATTCCAACGGCCACCACAAGAGGGCGCCAGATTCCAGAAGGAACCATAGGATCACAGAAGGCCTCAAAGCCGGGGGCTCAATTACCGGCCGCCTGCGGCGCGGCCCGACGCGATCGCGCGCGCGGGGGGGGGGGTTCAAGGAGACGGGATACCCCCAGCTATGCTGCCCCAAGCGCAAGGTCGCTGATTCTAGTCGCCAATGCGACCTGGCGACCGGGTTTTGTCGAGCACTGGCCTAAGTGCAGGTAACCAGCAAATGAAATTCAAAATACTAACCACAACATACAAAGCCATTCACAACTCTGCCCGAGCTACATCACCAATATTGTCTCCAAATATCACCCAAACCGTTCTCTCCGCTCCTTTCAAGACCTGCTTTCAAGCTCCCTTGTCTCCTCCTCCCATGCTCCTCTCCAGGATTTCTCCAGAGCCTTTCCCATCTTCTGGAACTCTCTACCTAAACCTGTCTATCTCCTACTCTAGCTGCCTTCGCTTATTTGCCTCCTCCCCCTCCGCTGCCACATTTGGTTCCTTTTGGGGTGAGCGGGTACCTGGTTTTGAACTGTACCCACTTCTGAATATCTTCACCGTGGCGCACTTATCCAGAAATTCGTTCCCCTCCTCCTTCCCCCACCACTGGGCCATTCAAAAGTGCAGATCGCTTTGTGCATGCACTGTAGGGAACTGGCTGTCGAGCCGCAAGACTTCACTGCCGGTTTCCCTTATCCAAGATGGTGGTGGCAGGACCTGATAGCCAATTGAAAAATCAGCTCAGGTGAAGACATCGTTGACAGATAGATGTCCTAATGTTAAAGCGGAGTTCCACCCAAAAATGGAACTTCCGCTTTAAGGTAAAGGGACCCCCCAGGACATTCCACATTTAGCATGTAATTTTTTCGGGGGGGGGGGGGGGGGAGGAGCAGCTCCCACTTCCAACACACCCCAGCTCCAGATGCAAGTTAACCTCTCCCTTTCCGCAATCATCTGGGACACATCACAGGTCCTAGATGATTGCCCGGCCAGTCACAGCGCGCCATGCGGCTCGCATATGCACAGTGCGCGCCTGGCTGTGAAGCCGGGCGCTCACAGTGACAATGCTGGTGCCACAGGGAGGAGGGGAAGATGAAGCGGGCTTCGTTCGCCGCATTGCTGGACCATGGAACGGGTAAGTGTCTGATTATTAAGTCAGCAGCTGCAGTATTTGTAGCTGCTGACTTAAACATTTTTTTCTGAAGGAGCCTGGAGCTCCACTTTAACATGTATAAGCTGGCCTCAGCCTTGGACCGCTCCACACACCATGTTCTCTGACATGTTTCGCCCTATCCAGCGGGGGCTTAGTCTTAAAGGACCTCTATGACTAAGCCCCAATGCGTGGGGCTTAGTCATAGGCAAAAATGAATGCTTGAATTAGTGGAAGCTTCTTTTGGCATATTTGTAATGCATAGGGTAGCTTATTCAAGTGAATAGGCTGCACTATACATGTCGCTCAAAAACGCATGTTTGCGTGACACACAGATGTGAATGGGGCCTAAAGGACGCCAGGGTAAGTGGGAAGGTGTTAAACAGTTCTCAACACCTGGGGGGCAGAAAGGATGGACAATCATGTGACCACTGCGATAGCAGTCACATTATCAACAATCCTTCCCATCCTGTTTCCCAGGTGTTGGAAACCTGAGCTCAGATGATACAGAGGTGAAACAAATTCTCCTACATAATAAATATCCTACAACTATTCCAAGGGCAATATTCAACTTTAGTCAAAGCTGCACAGTTTGCTTTGAATGCAAAAAAATACAAGCAGGCAGGCTCTTTATTGCAGAAGAGACATGCAGTGCAGTTCATTTACTAGAACTGGAGTGCAAAATCTGGTACAGCTGTGCATGGTAGCCAATCTGCTCCAGCTTGTTCAATTAAGCTTTAACCAAAAAAACTGGATGCTGATTGGTTTTTATGCAGGGCTGCACCAGATTTTGCACTCCTTTTTAGTAAATAAACCCTAATGACTTTCCTGCAATAAAATAAACTTGGCTGGCTTACCTGTGTGCAATCCTCCCAAGAATGTAAGTGGAACTGCGCATGCATAGCTCCGTTTACATTTCCGACAGTGTCGGGATAAAGGACTCCCTCGGAAGTGATGTTGTCCCACACCAGCCAATCAGTACAGTTGAAGAACAGCACCCAAAATAAGCAGTGAAGAAGACTCTGGCATGGGACCTTGCGGGGTTTAAGACCCTTGGAGCAAAGATATTTCATGTTTAACCACTTGCCGCCTGCCCTATTACAAATTGACGGTGGCAAAGTGGTTTCATAATCCTGATCAGACGTCATATGACGTGATCAGGATTATGAGCCTCTGCGCGCCCCCAGGGGCGCGCATCGCGGCGATTGTTGTTGCGGGGTGTCAGTCTGACACCCTGCAACTACGATCTCGGTAAAGAGTCTCCGACGGAGACTCTTTACCACGTGATCAGCCGTGTCCAATCACGGCTGATCACAGTGTAAATAGGAAGAGCCGGTGATCGGCTTTTCCTCACTCGCGTCTGTCAGACGCGAGTAGAGGAGAGCCGATCGGCTGCTCCTCTGACAGGGGGGGCCTGTGCTGATCGATTATCAGCACAGCCCCCCGAGGATGCCCACACTGGACCACCAGGGACGCCACCAGACCACCAGGGATGCCCAGGATAAGGTATGCCACCCTAGACCACCCGGGATTCCAGTCAGTGCCACAATGGATGCCAATCAGTGCCCATAATGGGCATCACTGATTGGCATGCATTATTGTTTGGCACTGATTGGCATCCATTAGTACAGTATATTATAATACAATGCCGCCTATCAGTTCCCATCCATGCCCACCTGTGCCGACTACCCATGCCCACCCATGCCAGCTATCAGTGCCAATTTGTGCCACCTATCGGTGCCCATCAGTGCCGCCTTATCATTGCCCATCAGTGAAGGAGAAAATTTACTTATTTACAAAGTTTTGAAACTGAAACAAAAAAATAACTTTTTTTCAAAATTTTCGGTATTTTTTTATTTGTTTAGCAAAAAATAAAAACCGCAGAGGTGATCAAATACCACCAAAAGAAAGCTCTATTTGTGGGAAAAAAATGATAAAAATTTCATTTGGGTACAGTGTAGCATGACCGCGCAATTGTCATTCAAAATGCGACAGCGCTGAAAGCTCAAAATTGGCCTGGGCAGGAAGGTGTTTAAGTGCCCAGTATTGAAGTGGTTAAAGCAAACCTTCACCTCAGCTCTTGTGCTGCTCTGCCTTTTCCCCCCTCCCTCTCTTACCAATAGACATTTTTGTCCCCAGAATATACTTTATTCCTTGCCGAAAACAGCACGTCCACTTTTCTCCCCTAAACCAGATGTTCTCCTTGTGTGGGTGTTCAGATGTACCTCAGGCCTCAGCTTCCCAGAGAGTCCGGCAGCACATTTGTGCATGTCTGTCGGGTTCCCAGCCATTTGTGCACATTCAGGGTGTGGCACACGCACAAAGACTAGCAACAGTGAAATCCGAAACCTTTTCTGTCTTTGCGTGTGTGCGCATGCGCAGCTGAACCAACAGGCTCTCAGACCTACTGCAACTGGGAAGAGAACACACACAGGAAGGTTTGAATCGGCTGGGATGGTCATAGCAACATCTTAGCAATAAGGCAGGACAGGATGATGCTATCCCTGGGAGTTTTTCAGCCATACTTCAGGAGGTATGTAAATGGCCTACACCTATTGCAAGGGCATTATTTAATTTTGAACAAAGCTGCACAGTTAGATTTTACCCACAGCACCCCTTACCTACAAAGGCATTTTTTGGTGAAGGTAAACAAACCCTTTAAGCTTGCAATCACAGTAGAGGGTAGTCGTGGTGATTTTGAAGCGTTTTATTTTTCAGGTGTATTACAGGGGGCATAAAATCGTTGTATAGGAAAAGCATAAAAAAAGTATTTCCCCTTAAAGAGGGATTCCACCAAAAAAAAAAATATTAAAAGCCAGCAGCTGTAGTATTTATAGCTTTTAATAAATGGACACTCACCTGTCCCGGGTTCCAGCGATGCCGGCAGCCGAGGCCGATCGATCGCTCGGCCCTCGGCTGCTGCTGCCACCATTCTAGGTGAGGGAATCAGGAAGTGAAGCGAATCGGCTTCACTTCCCGGTTCCCTACTGCGCATGCGCGAGTAGCGCAGTGCAATAGGAATTCTCCGCGCTGTCACTGGGACCCGTGTGTGTCCCAGCAGACAGCGCGGCAGGACAGGAAATGGTGTAGACTCCCACGGGAGTCTATGCCCGGAAGTGAGTGTAAATACCTGTCTTTGACAGGTATCTCCACCCCCCTCCCCCCTGAAAGGTGCCAATTGTGACACCGGAGGGGGGGAGGGATCCGATCAGCGGAGGTTCCACTTTAGGGTGCAACCCCGCTTTAAAGTCTATCTGACCATAATGCCTGAATATGCTTAAAAAAACAAAAAAAATAAAACACTTGTGTACTTTGGGTGTAGGGTGTGGAGCATACAACAGAGACATTAAGAGGGCTTTCACACGAGCCGCCGCGGGCTATTTGCCCGCTAGTGGGGCGGTTTTAACCCCCCACTAGCGGCCGAAAAGGGGTTAAATCTGCCCCGTTTTGCCGGCGGTATCGCAGCGCTGCCCCATTGATTTAAATGGGGAGGAGCGTGCTCCAAAGAAGCTGCCGGCAGGACTTTTTCTGATGCCCTGCCAGCGCACCACTCCAGTGTGAAAGCCCTCGGGCTTTCACACTGGAGTTGAATGGAGCAGTAGCGCTGTATCGCCTGAAAAACGCTGTCAGCGCCTATCATTTTGCCATCTATGTCCCATTAGGAAGGTTTTATTTCACTTCCTGTCTCATAACCAAAGCAGGAAATGAGGGGAAATCCATTCAAAGTGAGGCAATCCCTTGTCACCAGAACTACCATTGGAAGACTTCCCATTTTTTCCTGTTATGGTGACAATCCAAAATGTAGGATTTTTTTTTTTAAGTCATCAGAACAGAGGTTGTCTCTTCCCAACAGGGACAGACAGCAATAAATAGTGACGGGTGTTCTAATGCCTCTTCACCCTTTCATAGTTGGACTCCTTTCACACTGGGCCCCTGTTCGTGGTAAAGTGCCGCTTATTTTAGTGGCACTTTACCGCTGTTTAAGTGGTGCTTTTTGACTGCTAGTGGGACACTTTTAACCCCAAAGAAGAGCTTCGGAAGAGCTACCCATTCATTCCAATGGGTAGGGCATTTTGGAAGCACTAAATACAACTATCTCAACACGTGGCAAATATGCTGCTTGCAGAACTTTTCAGAACGTCCCTCAAGCACACCGGCTGAGTGTGAAAAGTCAATTGAATGAGTGTAGGTTGAAAGTCACAAGTCCATCTAGTTCAAGTAATTAAAGAGGGGGGAGGGAATCATACAATCCCATATACACAATCTATACCCACAGTTGATCAGAGGAGGGTAAAAAAACCCCAGCAAAGTATGATCCAACAAAATTCCTTTCTGATCCCCCCCCCCCCCCCCCCCAGAGCCATTCAGATATTCCTTGGGTCAACTTTACCTATAAATGTTAGTACGCAGTTATATTATGTAAATTTAGGAAAAAATCCAGGCCTTTTTTAACCACTTCGCATCCAGGCCAATTCTGACATTTCTCTCCTACATGTAAAATTCATATATTTTTTTGCTAGAAAATTACACAGAACCCCCAAACATTATATATGTTTTTTTTAGCAAAGACCCTAGAGAATACAATGGCGATCGTTGCAACTTTTGATCTTGCACGGTATTTGCGCAGCAATTTTTCTACCACGTTTGTTCAGAAAAAAAAACGTTTCATGCTTTTAAAAAAAAAAAAAAACAGTAAAGTTAGCCCAATTTTTTTGCATAATGTGAAAGAGGAGGATACGCCGAGTAAATAGATACCCAACATGTCATGCTTCAAAATTGCACGCGCTCGTAGAATGGCGCCAAACGTTGGTATTTAAAAATCCCCATAGGCGACCTTTTCCATTTTTTTACTGGTTACATGTTTTGGGTTACAGAGGAAGTCTAGAGCTAGAATTACTGCTCTCGCTCTAACGTTCGCGGCGATACCTCACATGTGTGGTTTGAACACAGTTTTCATATGTGGGCGGGACTTACGTATGCGTTTGCTTCTGCGTACAAGCTCACAGGGACAGGGGCGCTTTACATTTTTTTTTTTATTGTTAATTTAATTTTTTTTTGTTTGACACTTTAAAAAAAAATTGATTACTTTTATTCCTATTACAAGGAATGTAAACATCCCTTGTAATACGAATATGGCATGATCAGTCCTATTTACAGTGAGATATGGGGTCAATAAGACCCCACATCTCACCTCTAGGCTGGGAAGCCTAAAATAAAAAATACATAAAAAACAATCCTGGCTTCCCAGCCAAAACGGCGCCAATTGTCAGCCTAAGGCTACTTTCACACTGAGGCGCTGGCGGTAAAGCGGCGCTATATTTAGCGGCGCTTTTTGGCCGCTAGCGGGGCAGTTTTAACCCCCGCTAGCGGCAGAAAAGGGGTTAAAACCGCCCGCAAAGCGCTGCTGCAGCGGCGCTTTGCAGGCGGGTTTGGAGTGCTGCCCCATTGTTTTCAATGGGAAGGGGCGTTTTAGGAGCGATAAACATACCGCTCCTACAGCGCTCCAAAGATGCGGCTTGCAGGACATTTTTCAGCGTCCTGCAAGCGCACCACTCCAGTGTGAAAGCCCTCTGGCTTTTACACTGGAGATACAGCAGCGGCTGTTTGAAGGCGTATTGCAGGCACTATTTTTAGCACTCTAGCGCCTGCAAAGAACCTCAGTGTCAAAGGGGCCTAAGGACCAGAGGTCTTTTTACAATTTCACACTGCACTGCTTTAACTGGTAATTGCGCGGTCATGCAATGTTGTACCCAACCGAAATTTGCGTCCTTTTCTTCCCACAAATAGAGCTTTCTTTTGATGGTATTTGATTGCCTCTGCGATTTTTATTTTTTACGATATAAAAGGAAAGACTGAAAATTTTGGAAAAAAAAATATATTTTCTACTTTTTGTTATAAGAAAAATCAAATAAACTCAATTTTAGTCATACATTTAGGCCAAAATTTATTCAGCCACGTCTTTAGTAAAAAAAAAAATGTCAATAAGCGTATATTTATTGGTTTGCGCAAAAGTTATAGCGTCTACAAACTAGAGTACATTTTCTGGAATTTACACAGCTTTTAATTTATGACTGCCTATCTCATTTCTTGAGGTGCTAAAATGTCAGGGCAGTACAAACCCCCCCCCCCAAATGACCCCATTTTGGAAAGTAGACACCCCAAGGAAATTGCTGAGGGGCATGTTGAGCCCATTGAATATTTTTTTGTCCCAAGTGATTGAATAATGACAAAAAAAAAAAAAAGTTTACAAAAAGTTGTCACTAAATTATATATTGCTCACACATGCCATAGTTATATGTGGAATTACACCCCAAAATATATTCTGCTGCTTCTCCTGAGTACGGGGATACCACATGTGTGGGACTTTTTGGGATCCTAACTGCGTACGGGACCCCGAAAACCAAGCACCGCCTTCAGGATTTAAATATAAAACAATACCAAAAAAAACTGTTAGCGATCGCAGGGATCAGGCCTGACTCTGCAAACGCTGGAGTTATGTGTTTAGTGTTTTGTGACAGTGATCGATCGATACTGCACTTGAGTGGGCTGGGCGAAAGGGCAAAACGCAGGTGCTAGCAGGTATCTGGGCTGATCCCGCTAACAATGCGTTTTTTTGGAACCATAAACTGCTGGGGACGCTAGTATAGGTCTGATCAGATATTGATCTGTTCAGATACTATACCACTACTGGAGGAGTATTCTTTGCGCGTGGGTGTTAGCGGTACTGGCACTAACCTAGCGCTGCCTGGGGCGACACAGACCCCATCTGACCCTAAAACCTAATTGATATCACCCGCCGGGTGATCAGGGGGTTAAACCTTTATTGGGTAATAAATGGTGGGTGCCCTGATGCTATAAAAAGCAAACTAACTAACCAGAGTCACCCGTAACACTTATATGGTGATCACTGGTGAAATGGTTAACTAGGGGCAATCAGGGGGTTAAAACCTTTATTAGGTAGTATATGGGGGTCCCTGACGCTATATAAAAACCTGACAGGGAACCTAAATAACTAACTGGCTAACCAGCATCACCAGTGACACTTATACGGTGATCACTGGTGAAAGGGTTAACTCTAGGGGCAATCAGGGGGTTAACATCTTTATTAGGTAGTATATGGGGGTACCTAATGCTATAAAAACCTGGCGGTGAACCTAAAAACTAAGTAGCTACCTAGCGGCACCAGTGACACTAATGCAGCGATCAGAAAAACTATTGCTTAGTGACACTGGCAAAAGGGGTTGAAAGGGTTAACTCTAGGGGCAATAAGGGGGTTAAAACCTTTATTGGGGGGTAGGGGGCTACCCTGGACCTAACACTAACTGCCCTGACAGTTTTTACAGTCACAACTGACACTAAATGCAGTGATCAGTAAATAAATGATCACTGCAATCAGTGTGACTGGGAGGGGCGGGGGGTGATCAGGGGGTGACAGTGTGCCTATGTGTACCTACATGTCAGTGTAGTGTTGGTGCACTTACTATGTCTTCTCTCCTCGCCGTCCGGTCAAAATGACTGCCCCGAGGAGAGTGACATCACTTCCTCTTGCCTGTGTTTACACTACACAGGCAGGTGAAGCTTCCCATTCGCCAGGAGAGATCGAGAGGGGATGGCCAGAAACCAACGGCCATCCCCTCATCCCGGATTGCTCCTGAAGCAAAAACGAACCGCCGCAGCCAGCGGGAGGGGATCCGATCGGACCCCCCACCCGCTGGAAGGCAGGCACGTACGGGTACATGATTGTGCCTTTCCGTGCCATTCTGCCGACGTATATTTACATGCGGCGGTCCAAATCGCAATCTTTTTCCCTTCCTGATCTTCAAAACAGCCTGTCACGATTCTTTCCAACAAGTGCAGAGCGTTCTCACAGCTGGGGAAAAAAAAATAAAAAATCCGGGCAGCTTGCTCGTTCTTTTATCAAAAGGAAAGAACTCCGGCGTGTAAATGAAGGAAGTTTAACTATTTAAAATTTGTTGCTTACAAGTAAAAATCATTATTACTATTTCTGCTAGAAAATGAATTGGAACACCCAAACCTGATGTTTGTTGCAGTATTTTATGTCACACCGTATTTGCGCAGCAGTCTTTCAAACGCAATTTTTTTTTAAAAATACACTTTAATGAATAAAAATAAAATAAAAATTTAAACCAGTAAATTGGCCCAATTTTTTTGTATAATGTGAAAGAAGGTGTTACATCGCGAGAATCTTTATCTTTATTCTAGGCAAAAAAAATGTGATTCCCATTTTAGCCAAAATCGTGCAGCTCTAGGTCTTTGTACAGGAGCAAAATATCTCTCTCTGGATCCTTATTGCAAGGAAGAATTTTGCTTGCTTTGGAAACCACAGCTTGGCATTGCATGCTATTTATTAACCACTTCAATACAGGGTACTTTCCCCCCTTCCTTTCCAGGCCAATTTTCAGCGCTGTCACACTTTGGGTACAGTGTTGCACGACTGCACATTTGTCATTCAAACATTTTTTTGCCACAAATAGAGCTTCCCTTTGGTAGTATTTGATCACCACTGGGATTTTTATTTTTTGCGCTCCAAATAAAAACGAAAAATTTTAAGAAAAAAAAGTTTTTCTTGATTTCTGTTACAAATCTTTGTAAATAAGTTTTCTCCTTCACTGATGAGGCAGTACTGATTAGCACTGATGATGAGACACTTATATGAAGCACTGATGGGCTCTGATGAGCGGCACCGATGGCACGCTTAGGCAGCACTGATCAGAAGGCACTGACAGGCATCCCTATTGGGCACTGATTGGCATACCTGTTGGTCATGGGTGGGCATTCCTTTGGTCCTGGGTGGACATCCTTAATGGGTCTGCACTGATAATCAATGCGCTGATTATCCACACAGACGCCCCCCCCCATCAGTGTGAGCGGAGGAAAAGCCAATAAATGGCTCTTCTTGTTTACACTGTGATTGGACACAGCTGATCACATGGTAAAGAGCCTACATCAGAGGCTCTTTATCGAGGTCGGTGTGTCAGACTGATACACCACACCAGTGATCGCCGCGTTGCAGGTGCGTGATCGGGGCTTATCCTGCTGTACATCATATGATGTCCAGTTAGGATAATTAAACCACTTTGCGCATGTTATATTGCTATATGGTGGGCAGGAAGTGGTTAAAATGGATGTAAACCCTCACATATACCCATTGAAGTGAACAGCCTCAGATGATACACAGAGATGAAACAAATCTCCCTACATAAGTTTTACATCTATATCTGCTGTCTTCATCTTTCTACATTATTTAGAAAATGCATATCATGTTAGAAATGATTCTTCCTGTTTTCAGCAGTGGGAGGGAAATCTGGGCATACACTGTGTGAGAGCTGATTGGAGGAAAGGCCCTCCCACATAGGCAGAAGAATGAAGAAACTCGCAGAGCTGTGTGGGGAGAGAGGGGATACATGCTGAACATGCTGAACATGTTGCATAACATGTTCAGAAAGGTGAAGTTAGCCTTTAAAGTGGACCTTCCAGCAGAAGCTTCCATAATTTAAGGATGTATTAATGATTACAGAGGTGTAATTATTTGTGTCTTTTTTTTATATATCTGTCTGGAGTTCAGCTTTAAAGTGGTTGTAAACCCTTACAAACCACAGGTAAGCCTAGATTAAAGGTAAGCCTAGATTAAGGCTTACCTGTAGGTCCAAGCAATATCTCCTAAACCTATATGGTTTAGGAGAGATTTGCCCGAAAACAGGCACCACTGTCTACGGCGCAGGCGCACTGAGCGCGGCATTCTCAGCGACGGAGCTGCCGCGCGCGTCGGCTCCCGTGCGCATGCGCGGGAGTGACGTCATCGTGGCTTCGCCGAATGACAGCGGCGGAGCTGCGAGACCCCACCAACAAGATGGATGCGGCGGACTACAGGGGACAGCGGCGACTTCGCTGGCTCCTGTGTCAGGTAAGTGACACATAATGGGCTACTATGCGATGCATAGTAGTCCATTATGCTTTGCCTTTGCAGGGAATGAAAGAGGAAGTAAACTCACCAGGGTTTACTTCCTCTTTAAAGTAGGGGTTGACCGATGTAGTTTTTTCAGGGCCGATACCGATTTTTCAGCTGCCTTTCAGGCCAATAGTTGATATCCGGTGCCGATATTTTGTTGATTTAAATTTTTACTTTTTTTTTTTTTTTTTTTTTACACTGTCCCTTGTGACAGTAATAGGTAGTGACAGGTACACTTTATGGAGGGATCTGGGGTCTATAAGACCTCGAACCCCTTCTTTGCACTTAAAAGTATTTAAAATACGTCAAGATCTGCGTTTTTTTTTTTTAAATACTTTCTATTTTTTTTTTAAACTGTCGCATTTAGGATGCTAGTAATCCAGAAGTGATGATATGACATTGCTTTCGGGTTACTAGATCCAAGACCCGCATCGGTTGTTATTGCAAGAAGGCTGACCATCCACTGTAAAGGATGGTACTGGGGTAATGCCTGCCACTACAAGCATCCCCCCAGTACAACTCCTTGAAGCAATATCGGTAAGTTTATGACCCATACCAATTCTTTAAAGTAGGGGTCGAAGATTATCGGTGCGGCCGATATTCACTTTTTTTAAGTTAATCATTTAGTCAGTGGAATCTAGAAAATAACCCCCATTTCTTGTCTTCGTTATCTCTTAGCAGATCCTTCAAAATGGTGGGTGCACAGGAACTGGAGGTACAGGCATCTTCTATACAACCACAACCCCTTGTGCAACCTGCAGAAGCTAGTAGCCATCAGTATGAGTGCCTGGAGTGTGGGAAAGTCTTTAAATGGTCTTCAAGATTAATACATCACCAAAGAACCCACACTGGAGAACGTCCTTATAAATGCTCAGAGTGTCCAAAAGCTTTTAAAGGCTCCTCAGCCCTCCTTTATCACCAGAGAAGCCATACTGGAGAAAGGCCTTACAAGTGTGGAGACTGTGGTAAAGCTTTTAAGCGCTCCTCTCTTCTGCAGATCCACCAGAGTGTGCACACTGGATATCGCTCGTTCAAATGCAGTGTGTGCGGAATGGCATTCAAGTGGTCCTCCCATTACCAGTACCACATGAGACAACATACAGGAGAGCGACCTTATAAATGCAACATCTGCGACAAAGCATTTAAGAATTCCTCCAGTTTGAGGAGGCACAGAAACATCCACACGGGAGAGCGTCCTTATGTGTGTACGGTGTGTGGAAAAGCCTTTACGCAGTCCACCAACTTAAAGCAACATGAGCGGATCCACACGGGTGAACGGCCTTACAAGTGCACTGAATGCGGTAAATCCTTCACCCATTCGTCTAACTTGCTTCTTCACCAGCGTACACACACCAGCGGGGCCACACACAAATGCGACCTGTGTGGAAAAGTGTTTATTTCAGACACTTTCCTGCAGAAGCACCTGCAAACTCACACCATTGAACAGACGTTTGTACAAGCAGACGCCGAAGTGTTCCTGACTACCACCAGCGAAATCGAGACTGTGGAGATGCTTTATAAGTGTGGCACTTGTGACTTGACCTTCAAGGGTGAGGAGATGCTTCTTGAGCACCAGCAGAGCCATGTCGAGGAGCAGAGCTATTCTTGTACATTATGCGATAAGACTTTTAAAAATGCCTCAGGGTTGTCCCGCCACCAATATACACACTCTAACGAAAGGCCTTATAAATGCTCCATCTGTGAAAAGACATTTGTGCAGCTCTCTAACCTCTTGATGCACCAGAGAACTCACACAGAAGAACAGCAGCTCATCCAGACAGAGGCAGAGGTGACCTGCCCACAGACCATTGAAATCATTCCTCCCTTTACCACCGCCACCCCTGCTGAGACCGTCGAACGGCCGTACAAATGTACAGACTGTAATAAAGCCTTCAAAGGATCCTCGGGACTGCGGTACCACATGAGGGACCATACTGGAGAGCGCCCTTATAAGTGTTCAGAGTGCGGAAAAGCTTTCAAGCGCTCTTCCCTTTTGTCTATACACCAGCGGGTTCACACGGGCGTCAGGGCATTCAAGTGTGCGGAGTGCGGCCTTACATTTAAGTGGTCCTCACATTATCAGTACCATTTACGGCTCCATACAGGGGAAAGGCCTTACAGTTGTACTGAGTGCGGAAAGTCCTTTAAAAACACTTCTTGCCTACGTCGCCATAGGCAGCTCCACACAGGGGAACGCCCATTTGCCTGCGTTATGTGCGGCAAGACCTTTACGCAGACTTCCAATCTACGTCAGCACGAGCGGACCCACACGGGAGAAAAGCCTTACAAATGTGAAAAATGTGACAAAACATTCACACACTCTTCGAATTTGCAGTTGCATCAACGCACACACTCCAGCGACCGACCTTACAGGTGCACCATTTGCGGCAAAGGTTTTGTGATGTCTTCTTATCTTCAGAGACATCTGCGCACCCATTCCATAAACAGCGGTGGAGATGGTGACTCTTCCGCACAAAGTCTAGCTCCTCAAAACGGGCAAGCTGTGCCAGCTAGTCAAAAGGTACAGCTTGTGCCCGACATACCAACCATGCTAAATGTTGAAGTCTGCAACCAACCCAGCACCTTAAATTCACAAACCTTTTTTTTGGTACAAGTCCCACAACAAAACCCTCCTAAGTTTATACTTGTGCCTTCTTCACAACTTTTGCAGCCTCAGCAGAAGGTTCCTGTAGCGTCCAGTACTTCGAACCTAGTTACAATACAAAGCAATGCTAGTCAAAGAGCTCCACAGAATAAGGTCTTGCGAAAGAAGCCCAAGGCGAAAGCTTCTAATGCGGTCACTAATTTCACTAGTCCTAACAAAAACATTCTTATCATGCCCAACACAAGCCAAACCGTTCCTAACCTGCAACCTCTTCAAATACAGACTATTCAAGGCTTTCCCAGAGCTCAAACACTACCCATGGGCCAAAATATAATTGTCTTACAAAATATGACGGATCGAAGTCATCTGCAGCTACCGACTATGCATATGAATGCTATTCCATCTGCAACGAAGACTGCAAACATACAGATCCAACAATTGCCCAGTACACAAAACATAACTATTCAAAGCTTGCCTGGTGCTGCTCAGGAAGTGTCCAATATTCAAATGAAAGCAGGGGAACTGCCCGGTATTCAAACTGTATCTAGCTCTCAAAACATTGCTAATATGCATATCCACCAAGAACTATCGAATGTGCACCTTCAAACAAGTCCAAACACCACTCATCTTTCAGATATTCACATTCAAACCCTTCCAGAGCCACAGAGCGTCTCTAGTTTGCAAGAAAGTCAGAACTTGATCGTTGTACAGAATTCTCCAGGAGAGGAACTCCTAAGCTCTGAGAGTGTAGAAAACTTGCAGTCAATAGAGGAAGTTCAGGATGTCCACTTTGAAACCCTTCAGACGGAAGAAGGTTTGCAGAACGTCCTCGTCTTGCAAAACGCGGATGGGGAGCAGACAAGATTGTGTGTGCAGGGAGTGGAAAATATTCAAGGCATACAAGATGTTCCTAATGTCCAAATCCAAACCATGTCTAATATACAAGAACCTGGTGCCACGGCTCCGGAATGTCAAAAGGTCTTTATTATCCAGAGTTCTCAAGGAGAACAGACGCTTCAAATGGTGGATAACTTCCAAAATGATCCGAATCTGCACGTGGTTGAAAATCTTCAAGGTTTGCAGGCCGGGCAGAACCAGCTTCAACTGTTACCTAGCATTCAGAGCCACAACACCGTCCAGCTACCACAGAACATGCAGCTGAGGACCGTACCTGCTAACCAAGGCCTGCAAACTGTTCAAAAGTTTCAGGGACTCCAGAATATACAAACGGTGGGTGCCGGGAACCAGAACGTTCAGACAATCCAGCTAGTCCAAAAGAATTCTGGTCAGGGATTACAGCATGTATTGCCATTAATTCAGATTGTCCAGGCCGCCCCAAAAGTACAGCTTGTCCATACATTTTAATGTAGAAATACGGCAGTGCCTATTCTTCCTGTTTATGAAGTAATCATGATCGGCTGCAGATATTAAAATTAGGACATCTGTGCTAGGTTATCATCTTTCTATCACATTATCAGTTACTTTTGTAATGGCACTGATTATTTCTTATTATAAAGGGTCAGTTAATTACAAATTCTCAGATTTTAAAATGTAAAGTGTATTTAAACTTAAAATCTAAAATGTAATCTATTGCTGTTTCCCAGTCCTTAGATATGATCGTTTCTATTTGTCAGTCTTGTTTCCCTCTATTTTCATTTGCATTGCCACCCAGGGCAAGACTTTAAATAAAAAGAAAAACTCCCCCTCTACTGTACCTTTGTTACAGTAGGGAGTTCTGTTATAAGGGGGTTGTGTAGTTCATAAAAAAATCATTTGGAAATTGTTTAGCAGTTCGGTACAGGATCAAAAGATATTGTATGTATTCGCAAAAAATATAAGTGTTATAATATACTTCAAATATATAAATATTGCAATGCAATAAAAAAAGGAAACTAATCGGAGCCACTGCATCTAAGGAATAGTAGGCAGCAATATATGACATTTGTTTTTGGATTTCCACATGCTTTCATTTTAAAATCTGTAGAGCAACAAGCTTTCCAAAGTCAGAAAAATTGAAAATGAAGTACAATACTTATTGTAACTTTCCTTTCCTGGTACCGAACCATGGCGCATACTTGTGGTAATATGCTACCCTTTTTGTCTGGAAAAAAGTTTATATAGTCCTTGCACCTTTTAAAAATTGGGCATGAATGTATTAATCAAGACAGGAACTTTTTGTGAGTGTTCTCCGCCATGACCTGCTATACGCTGGTATTCAGAAAAGAAAATAAGATCTGTCTTAGGGTCCTTTCACATGGGTGATCTGATTGGAAGGTCCTATGGATATGTGGGTGTAAACAGACTTGTGTCCATTTACTCCCGCCTACCTCTGGGTCTGATCCAATCCGCCACAAAAAAATGGAGGGGGGGGGTTATTTTAAATTGGAGGAGTTTGTTGCAGCGTGTAATACTTTAATTTTATCTTGATATAAATACCCTTTAGTAAATGTAAAAATAATTAAAATATCCGGAAGTGAAGTTGTGGGGATAGAAATAGAAGAGTTGCAAATGCTAGCTTTCCAAGGTGCAGGCATCCTAATCCTGGCTTTGAAACCTAGTGAAGTAATGACCTGGAACTAGCATGTACCCAATGAAGGCTGGAAAGTCAGAATGCCCATGCAACATACTTGTTCCAAGCCACTCAGATGGTAGTGAAGCTGAAAACCCAAAGCCAGCACTATTACAAATAAGTCATCAATGGCAGTTCCCATATGTCTGTCCTCTAAACAAAAACTCCACTAAGCACTAACTGTACATACTATCACCTCATTTTTATTGCTGTTACCTTTCAGCAAGGCTGAAAACCCTCTTTTTGCACATTATGTATGTTGTATTTTAGATTTACTGGTCCTTTAAAATTCAAATTGAGCAGAATGCATAAACAGAGGTTATCTTCAGTGATCTTATGATTTGTAGATTTAAAAATAGCTGAAGTAATATAAATATCTCATCCTTGTTGACCTTGGCCCCGGTCCTGCCACCCAAACCTTTTTATTTATTTTTTTGCCCATTTTTCATAATGGGTGAATTATTTGACCAGTGGGGAGGCTTTGGCAATGGAATGGATAGAACCAAGCTCAGAATTTACAGGATATTTTTACAAAAAATTCAGGCATCTGGATCGCCTGCCTGATCATTTTGGCATATGGTTTTTGCTGACAGTAATACTTGATTATGCATTTTTTTTTTCTTTTTCATAAAATGCTCAGTTTAAATGACTGACATTTGGGATGGCTTTCCTGGAAAGCCGTGTTAAAAGCAATTGTTACAATAATGAAACGTTAATAGCAATTGTGTCTAAAGAGAAACGTAAATACTTACCCCTCCTGCTGCCTGTACTGCTGACCCCTGCTCCAATGGAGGGGAACCTGCATTGCTGAACACTGCTCCAAGGGAGGGGATTCAATCCTGCACTGCTGCTGAACACCGCTTCAATGGAGAGGAACCTTCACTGCTGAACAACACTCCAATGTAGGGGAACCCGCACTGATGACAACCGATCCAATGGGGCGAAACCCGCTCTGCTGAACACCGCTCCAGTGGAGGGGAACCCGCTCTGCTGAACACCGCTCCAGTGGAGGGGAACCCGCGCTGCTGAACACCGCTCCAGTGGAGGGGAACCCGCGCTGCAGAACACCGCTCCAGTGGAGGGGAACCCGCGCTGCAGAACACCGCTCCAGTGGAGGGGAACCCGCGCTGCTGAACACCGCTCCAAGGGAGGGGAATCCACATCGCTGAACACCACTCCATTGGAGGGGAATTGCTTCCTGAAGTTTTATTCTGAAATCAACAAAACTAGTTTCAGAATAATGTTCAGGCAGCAATTCCTCCTCACTAGAGGTGTTCGGCAGCAAGAGAGTTAAGTATTTATGCTCTTTTTATAGGTAAGGCCTCATTTGCATGAGTGTACTACAGCATACACCGGTGTAAGGGCTGTTCGCCCACACGTGGATGCACAGGTGTTTCATGCATCCCTGTACAGGCAGTCTCATTGATGTCAGTTGGGACACAGAGGCTGCACTGACAGATGCTACTGGCAGTCTTGTTGTGGGAGTAGCACCTGCATCCCAGTTGACTTGAAAAGGACTGCCTGCACAGATCATCTGTACTTCCCCAAGTGGGCAAACACAGCTCTCACACAGGTGTACTGTAGTAAGCATGTGGTACATTTGCTATTTATAAGTAGTCTTGCTTAACAGTCACTTTAAGGCCTCATTCATAGGGCCTGGATCTATTTACGCAGGATCCTACTGAGCAAGATCCTGTGTAAAATCTCTGCAAACTACACATGTAAGGTTTGGCCTCCACTGCTTAGAGCTGGCATGTCAACAATGTGCAACCAGCGGTGCCTGTGCAGTTGCTGTTTACGTCGACCTTAAGTGAGTCATTTTTGCTTTACCGACCAACCTTCAGTCATTCATGAACGGCGAGCTGAGGTAATTCTTCCCATGCGCCCTCACCACATTAATGACAAAATATAAGCATCTATAGTGTTTATTTACAGGTTGAAACATTGATATTAATATTTCGGCCCTGAGCAGCTGCAGCAGCCAATAGGGTGCAGGTAAATGTTGACAAAAATGTTTACATGCATAAAATACTGTCCTGGACACATCTTTGTCCCCTTATTATGCCGCTCAACACACTGCAGCTGCCTCGATGGGCCCATAGCCTTCTATAGTGCTGTGTACAGATGCATACAACCGATAAGCTGTATGCAGTGTTGTTTACACCGGTGTGAATAGGTCCTAAGGAATGTGAAGTAAATTTGATTGGATCTACCAATGTTTTAAAAAAATATAGTGTATTGTGGGTAAAATATGAAGTAAGGCTATCCATGCTTAGCAGAAATCTGTTAGATACTACTACTGTGATTTGAGTATTTAGCAAAAATATTTTCTAGCACTTTCCTAGAGGAGGACGAACGCCTGTAGTCTCCTCTTTTCTTTTGATGTCATTTAATATGACTTCACATGCATGCACCTTTCTGTAAATATGGGAGTGTATATACTTCCAGCTTTAAAAAAAAAAAAAATCCAGCACTAAGCTGATTCTAGCAAGATGCTGACAACATTGGAATATTGCTTGCACTGACAGATTATATTTAAATTTCCAGGTCTGATTTGAATTTTCCCAGTGGGAAAAGTTATCTATTCTATGCACTTACGATACAGTGAAATGTGCTTTATGGGTTAAGAAGAGCAAATGTTTTACCTGTGTACGGTGTAAGCAGTCATCTTGTTTGCTGAACCAATTTTAACTACCGTAATTGGCTGATTAAAAAAAAGCTGACCCATGGATGCCCATTGTAAATGAGCATTTAACCCTTGGCATCTCGGTGGAACCTTGTTGCAAGTTGGTCTTTAAGGCTTTCTGTTCATTTTTTAATGGCTTGGCAGTGCCCCTTAATTCGACTTGGTGCCAACAAAAATTTAAAACCGAATAGATAAAATCCAGCCAAAAATGCACATGACCGCCATTTTGGTTATTGCCCGCTACTGCGTCAGTTTGTTGTGGTACCATTGTAAGGAAAAGGTACATTTTTATTAATTGAATGGTTCCTCACTGCAGTTCCTGCATTACAATATGTCATGGTAACTTGTGCTAAAGGATGGTGTTCTACCACACGTTTACTCCCATTGAATGCCATCTTCTGCAGCATTATCCTATCTGCCCAGGCCAATGTGATGACTCATGTCAAAGGAGTCCCACCCTAGTAAATGTTGACTGGGTGGGGAAGGGTGCTTGTAGTCAAAAGTAGAAAATAATACTTACACAGCCCAGATACAAAAAACAATCAACTATATACGTACAAATGAATGGTTAGGTGTGTTCCTCTGAATCAAATAGACATATAGAGAAAAAGGAATGGACCAAGGGCCCAAAAAGGTACTCTGCAGAAAGGAACAAATTGGTAGTAACAAAAATAGTTATCTCTATTGAAAACAATTCCAACAAAATATTTTTCAAAAGGAATGATCCACTTCCCCCTCCACCAGTTGTGGGGGATGTGTCCATGACAGTCTGTGCTCAGTAGAAGAGGACTGATAATGTCTGTGGTAGACATCGCTGTAGAAAAGGTAACTGTTGCAGAAAAAGCTGCATTGTTTTATGTCAGCAGGACTACCACAATCTTCTAAATATTTCTCAAATTGCGTTTCAGGACAACCCTGGAGAGAGCGCAACTTCGCCCATTTTAACAGGAAACACTTGCAGACCTTTAAATCTCTCCTCTTCCGCCGTGGCTTCAGTTATTGTGTTTCCTCTGTCATGGTGGAAGCACTTGTGGGAACCATGGGGCTGTGTCTCTCCAGGGTGGAGTTGAAAGGCCTTACCTCGGTGAGATGTTGTTTCGTACGACCATCCCAGCCCCCTCCCGGTACAATCGGAGGCTGCTCTGGAGCCTCCAACCTTTTCCAGCTCAGGGGAGCAATGGCCGCCAGGAGGTCGAGGTGTCCGGAGCTCTGGTTTTCGCGCGTTTGCGCTGGTAGGTTCCAGACGTTCCCTCTGGCGGGCGGATGATGCGGCGGCCAGTGACGTGGCTTCCTGTTCGGGCGGAACGACGAGTGGTTACAGTCGTTTGAAACGCAGGGGTTCGGAGGCGGGTCGGTGTTTCCGCTTCCGGGCAGCGTAGTGACATCAGACCCGGGAAGCCTAAAAGTTTGGCTGTTGATCTTAGTCCCTGCTGCGCTCTCTGCATGATGGAGGGTTCGTCAGCGTTGGTGGAGGCAGGCACCGATCAGGCCCAGGTAAGAGGGGCACAGTGGTACTCTTTATTCTTCTAATGGGCTGTATGTTTTTTGTCTTATGTTGCCTCCTTTTAGGGAGCCTGTCACTACAGTTTTCCAAGGTAATTTTTCTTGGATCTGTAGACTTCTAGTGGTGGCACTGGTGGCTTTGAGGGCTGGTGTTTTTCTTCCGTGTGCTGGTGATTGGGTAACACCATGGTTGGCGTTATTTTGCGGTTACAGTGGTAGTAAGACTTTGTTCATCTGTCTTTTAGGAAATTGTCTCCGGGAAACCGAAACGTTCAAACCTGCCAAGCCAGAAGAAATGCCCCTCATGCAAGAATCCACTGCATAAATCTTGTCAAAAAGCCTTATGCAGATCATGTATCAAGGAGCTGGTGGAGGTGGAATCCTCCCAACAGTACAAGGACCTGTTTTCCTCTGTTCAGGAGCTTGCAAGTTCCCTGAGCTCCGTTAAGACACTTCTGGTCCAGAACCCATCGGGTCCAGGCAGTAGTCAGCAATCACCACCAAGTCCCAGGGCTCATATGGGGAGGATTTGGACTTGGGACGAGGGGACAAGCACTCTTCCTTCCCTCAGGGATTCAGAGGATGAGGTGGAAGAGGAGGATGACAGCTGTAGTTCCAAATATAAATTGTCCTTGAAGGAAGTGGATGATCTTCTGAAAGAAATTTACACATTAAATATCCAAGAAGAGAAGGTCCAGATGTCAATTCATGACAAGATGTATCAGGGATTGGACGACACCAAGTCTAGGGTATTTCCAGTCCTTAGGGTACTGTCTGATACAGTCAAAAGGGAGTGGAAGGATCCGGAAAGAGCTCATTTTCTTTCCAAACCTTGAAAAGGCGGTTTCCTTTTGACGATAATGACTCAGAAGTTTGGAACAAAAAGCCACGGGTTGATGCCGCTTTTACGCAGGTGGCAAGCCGTACAGATTTAGCCTTTGAGGACATGGGGGTTCTCAAGGATGCAATGGACAAAACCCCTCTTGAAAAAGGCATGGGATTCCGCGTTAGCTAGCCTCAAACCAGCTATGGCGTCCACAGTGGTGGCTAGAAATCTTGAATGCTGGGTGGAGAGTCTTTTCTGTTGATTTTGAAGGCTGTAAAGTACATAGCTGACACTTCAGCCGAGTCCATCAAGATGGCAGCCAGATCTTCGGCCCTAGTAAATTCCGCTAGGCGGGCGGTCTGGCTTAAAACTTGGTCAGGTGATACAGCCTCTAAGGTTAGACTGTGCACCCTTCTCGGGGGTTTTCTTTTCGGTCCAGACCTAGAAACCATTGTAGATAGAACAGCGGACAAAAAGAAGGCTTTCCCTGCCAAAAAGAAGCAGGCAGCTAGGAAAAATTTTCGTACTGTTCAGCAGCCCCGAAAGGTTAGAGAGGACAGTAAAAGCCGTTGGGGCCCCCAAAAGGGTAAGGGTAGAGGAGGGGTTCTTTTCAGATCAACCTCCGAGCCACCTTCAAAAAGCAAATGACATTCCAGTTCCAGTAGGAGGGAGGTTGTCTGCTTTCCTCCTGCAGTGGAACAAAACATCTTCAAGCCAGTTTGTGAGGAACATTATTGCCTAGGGTTACAGTTTGGAGTTCCTGGAGCCCCCTTCAAACAGGTTTTATGTTACGGCCCTTTCGAAAGACCCAGACAAAGCCTCTGCAATGATGAACCTGTTACAGGATCTGATCCAGCAGGGGGTAGTTGTCCAGGTCCCAAGACATCAGGAAGGGCAAGGTTTTTACTCCCACATCTTCCTGGTGAAAAAACCCTCCGGAAAGTACCGGTTGATTCTGAACCTAAAGGTCTTGAACGGGTCAATCCGCTACAAACACTTTCGAATGGACACAATCCATTCGATAACAAAGTTGCTAACCCCAAACTGCTTCATGGCATCCCTAGACCTGAGGGATGCCTAACTACATGTCCCGATTGCCCAGGCCTCCCAGCGTTTCCTTCACCTGGCAGTCAACCTGGGGACGTTGATCTGGCACCTTCAGTTCAGTGCCTTGCCTTTCGGGCTCTTGTCATCCCCCAGGATCTTTACAAACATCATGGCGGAAGCTCTGGAGCCTAAGGATGAGAGGGATTCCTGTGATTCCGTATTTAGATGACCTTTTGTTTTTTGCATACTCCAGGAAGCAATTAACAAACCTGCAAGTAGCTCAGGTACGCCTCAGATTTAGGTTGGCTCCTCAACCTGGAGAAGTCAAACCTAGAACCGAGTCAGGAAGTGACCTTTCTGGGCTATGTAATAAATTCTGTCCTGCAGAAGGTTTTCTTACTGCAGACAAAGTTGGAAAAAGTCCTGATGGCAGTAAAACAGATTCAAACAAATAATGCGGTTTCAGTCTGCTTAGCCATGGCAGTGTTAGGGCTTCTCATGGCCTCAATTCCAGCAGTACAGTGGGCCAAGTTCCACTCCAGGCCACTTCAGTTGTGTATCTTATGAACTTGGTCTCACCAGATTTTGTTGGAGGAAAAGATCAAGCTTACCTCAAAGGTGAGACGAGCTCTGTGGTGGTGGAGGGATTCAGCCAATCTAACGAGAGGCCTCCCTGGGATGTTTCGGGTATACAAACGTCTAACAACGGACGCAAGCGCCTGGGGTTGGGGAGCCCATCTGGATGGACTAACGGCCCAGGGGACTTGGTCCAAGGCGGAGTGCCAGAGATCGTCAAACTGGCGAGAGCTCAAGGCCATTTTCCTAGCCCTTCTAGCTTTTCACCATCTGGTGAAGGGACATCATTTCCAGATCCTCTCGAACAATATGACTGCGGTGGCATATGTCCTTAAGCAGGGGGGAACCAGGAGCAGGGGTCTCATGGATCTAGCCAATCAGCTTTTCTGTTGGGCAGAACAGAATGTATCCTCCTTTTCGACAATTCACCTGAAGGGCTCCCAAAATCTGTTAGCCGATCTGCTCAGCAGAAGAAGACTGATAGAAGCAGAGTGGTGCTTGAATCAGGAGGTTTTTCTGATGATTACCACAAGGTGGGGGCTCCCTCAGGTAGACCTATTCGCCAGTCAACAGAACGCCAAGGTCCCCAGGTTCTTTTCTCTTCACCAAGAAGACCAGGCCTTAGGCATAGATGCTCTAGTGCATCCATGGTGTTACCGCCTGTGTTATACCTTTCTCCCCCTTCCTTCTAATCCTGTCGGTCTTAAGAAAGTTCAGGGAGGAGGAGACCAATTTGATCCTAATCACAGCGTTCTGGCCAAAAAGGCCTTGGTTTGCAACGCTACTAAACCTGGCCTCAGAGCTTCCTTGGAAACTACCGTTCAGGGAGGACCTTCTAATACAAGGATCAGTGGTTCATCCAGAGGCAGACCGTCTACACCTATCTGCTTGGCTTCTGAGGAAGATCTTCTAAAAGCTAAAGGTTTATCCGACAAGTTAAGAAAAACCCTACTCAAGCAGGAAAGAGGTGACTAGGGCCATATACCAGAAGGTGTGGAATAAGTTTAATTCCTATTGTGCTTCCA
Organism: Lithobates pipiens; assembly: GCF_037356315.1. Taxonomy (NCBI): domain Eukaryota; kingdom Metazoa; phylum Chordata; class Amphibia; order Anura; family Ranidae; genus Lithobates; species Lithobates pipiens. The sequence continues at coordinate 187,312,555 of NW_027507685.1, read as the reverse complement.
GGTGAAGAGTGTCATTTCGGCCCTCAAGCTTCTTCATGACGGAATGGAGAAAGGACTGGCAGCCAGCACCTTAAAAACTCTGGAGGCTCTTTCAGTTTATTTTGAAAAGACTCTATTCTAGAGAAGTTCTAATTTCAAGATTTTTTTAGAGCATTGGCAAGAAATAGGCCAGTATCTGTCAAAAGTTTTCCCAGTTGCGATTTATCGTTTTGCAGGTTCTCAAGGGGGTTCCGTTTGAACCCTTACAAGATGCTTGTCTGAAAAATTGAGTTCTTAAAACAATCTTTTTGGTGGTCAGCAAGGCGAATCAGTGAACTTCAGGCCTTGGCAATCACGGAGCCTTTTCTAAAAACCTTTCCAGACCGGGTAGTCCTTCAAACAAACCCAGCGTTCCTTCCCAAGGTCTCCTCAAATTTTCACCATTCTCAACAAATAGCGTTGCCATGTTCTCCTCGGCTCCTGCTAATGCAGATGAGGAAGCTTTCCATACCTTGGACATAAGGAGGTGCCTTCTTCAATTCTTGTCAGTCACCAAAGAGTTCAGAAAGTCAAACGCCCTGTTCATAGTCTTTTCTGGCCCTCGTAATGGTGAAAAAGCCTCCAAAAGCACTCTGGGTAGGTGGCTCAGAGGGGCAATTACAGAGGCCTACGGAGCTAAAGGAGTTATACCTCCCGCAGGGATTGCGGCTCATTCCAGAAGAGCAATGGCAGTATCCCGGGCCGAGAGGGCTGGTGCTACGCCAGATCAAATTTGCAAAATGGCCACGTGGTCAAGCTATTCGACCTTTCTCCAACACTACAGGGTTGGACTTATTGTCAGCTGCGGATCAGGCCTTTGACAGGAAGGTACTGCAGGCAGTAGTCCCACCCTAGGGTAAGCTTCACGGTTATCCTCTCCAGGGTTGTCCTCAAAGGCGATTTGAGAAAGACTTAGACTTACTGGTGACGGTATTTCTAAGAGCCTTTCAGGACAACCGCTAGTTTCCCTCCCTTTTTTCTAGCTTAGACTTATGTATCATGGTTGTTTTGTGTTTTTTTTTTCTGTGCTTTTCCAGTATGCCGGAGGCCACAATAACTGAAGCCATGGTGGAAGAGGAGGGATTTAAAGGTCTGCAAGTGTTTCCTATTAAAATGGGTGGAGCTGCGCTCTCTCTAGGGTTGTCCTGAAAGGCACTTAGACTTACCTGTGATGGTATTTCTAAGTCTTTTGCTACAAGTTTACTCCAGTTGGACGCCATCTTCTGCAGCATTCTCCTATCTGCCCAAGCAAAGTTGTTTCCAAAACTGGAGTTGGGCTTTGAACCACTATGGCAGTACAGCCCTTAAGCGCAAAATCACGTACCTGTACGTCATTTATTTTCTTTGGCTCCAGGGCACGCGCTCCTGCTGCAGACACAGCGGGAGCCTGAAACCGCCAATCATTCTGAGGAAGGCAGAACAGTAGTAAACAAGGCAGATCGTCATCCTGCCAGAGAAGAAAATGGAGATCTTATGTTTCAGCAGAAACACGGATCTCTGTTTTCCTTTACTTTAAAAGCTTCAACAAAGCCTACTGAAAGCTCTGCAAATGCATTGCCGAAGCTTGCTGTTCACACTGCTCTTATACAAGCTGAAGCTTGTGTGAAACGGACCTTGATTCATGAACTACAAGTTCTGACTTCTACCATGACAGACAGACTAGTATTTCTCAGTGGACTAGAAGTGCAGCAATCACCATGCTCATCTATTGACACTTCCTTCAGCTCTCAAAGCCTGTGGTATCAGGGAGCTGGAGGAATAGTCTGCAAGAGCCTGGCATTGCACCTGAGATGACTGCTAAGCTTTGCAAGCTCCTATGCAAAAAATAAATACAATTTATAAAATAAATACAAAAATATGAAACGTGCATTTCTTAGGTGAACTTTGCCTTTAATCTCTAAATACATGTTTTCTGTAATAACTTAACCAAAATCTGGAATGCAGACAGGGCAGAAAATTGGTGTTCAGGACAATCAAAGGCAGTGTAAAAAAAAAAAACGCATATTTTTGTGCCCTTGTATGGTACGTTACATGTTTCTTTCCTTGAGCAATGGAATTACCTCTTACTAAATGAATAGGATATTCCTCATAGGCATTGGTTCAGCTTACAAATTGGCTGCCGGCAGACTGGGTCCATGTAATCATGATCAGAAACCATCCCAGCTCCCTGATACCCAGGTATATGATAACCTCCTCTTTATATACATTTGTCAGGATGCCTTTTCAAATTGGATCAGTTATGGTTACAATGTTTTGTTTTTAATAATGTGCATTTCAGTCCTGTATCTCTGATCACACAGGCTTACTGATGCAATGTCAGTAGAACGTGTTTATAAAATAAATATTGCAATGTATTGATGTAAAGATTTGGTCAGATTGTGTAAGATTGTAATGCACAAAGTAACTTGTTTTGTTTAGGTATTACTATTAAAATATTAAGTGTTAAATATATATATATTTTTTTTTTGCAGATTACGTTTAGAAATCTAAGTAAAATCAGTAGTGGTATTCTACTAACCACTTCTGGACCGCCCACTGCACATATACTGCGTTAGGACGGCCCGGCTGCCCGAAACTATGTACCTGTATGTCGTTTCATGCATGAGATACTATGGGCACGCGAGCCCGCTGTACGCCGGGGGGTAGCATGCTCGTAGGTAGAGTCCGTCGGCCACCTGCGATCACTCCTCAGAGATGTAAAGAAGGCGGATCCCAATTCTGATCGGGGACAACACTGAGATCGGCTATTCCTAGTAATCAGGAACAGCAATCTCTGTGTTGTCTCAGTTAGCCCATCCCCCATACAGAACACACACTGAGGGAACAGTTAACCCTTTGATCGCCCCCAGTGTTAACCCCTTCCCTGCCAGTGTCCTTTATACATTGATCAGTGCAATTTTTTTTTTATCACTGATCACTGTATTGGTGTCACTGGTCGCCAAAAAGTGTCACTTAATGTCAGATTTGTCTGCCACAATGTCGCAGTCCTGCTAAAAATCACAGATTGCCCCCCACCGCAATAAAAACAATTTAAAGTCCCTTAATCTATTCCCTATTTTGTAGATGCTCTAACTTTTGGCAAACCAATCAATATATGCTTATTGGGATTTTTTTTAATCAAAAATATGTAGAAAAATGCATAGTGGCCTAAACCGATGAGAAAAAAATGTTTACATTTTTTTTTTTTGGGATATGTATTATAGCAGAAAGAAAAATATATATATTTTTTTCAAAATTGTCGGTCTTTTTGTTTATCGTGCAAAAAATAAAAACCGCAGAGGTGATCAAATACTACCAAACGAAAGCTCTATTTGTGGGGGGGAAAAAAAGACATCAATTTTGTTTGGGTGTAAGAATAGTATGTGACGCTGCCTACATTTCTATACTCATAAATAATGCCCAATAAAAATAAACATATAGTAATTCACATCAATATTACAGTGCAATCAATTATAAATAAGCAAACCTGATGTCTTAATAATGTGCAAAATAAGCTGAAACAACGTGCAAAACTGCATATGGATGTGCAAATTAATATAAATATTATATTTATATATAATTATATAAATATAATTATAGATAAATATTATGCAAAAAGCAAATAAAGTGCAAACAATTATTCAAATAATTTTTTTATTTGAATCATTTTATTTAAAAGTATTTATTTGAATAATTGCTTTTTGCACAATATTTATCTCATAGAATTTGCACATCCACATGCGGTTTTGCATGTTGTTTCAGCTTATTTTGCACATTATTAAGACATCAGGTTTGCTTATTTATAATTGATTGCACTGTAATATTGATGTGAATTACTATATATTTATTTTTATTGGGAATTATTTATGAGTATAGAAATATAGGTAGCGCCACATACTATTCTTACATATATTTCAGTCGTGCAGAGATCACTTTTTTATGTTGGTAGCTTCCCATATTAATTTGATATTGGTTATTAGTGACTATTTAGGTAGGTAGGTTTGGGTTGTGCGCATTAGTACCTTTCTTTTCATTTAATTTTGTTAGGGCATAGCGTCGCACGACCATGCAATTGTCAAATCAACACAGTGCCGTATTGAAAAAAAATGGCCTGGTCATTGAGGGGGTAAATCCTTCCATGGGACTGAAGTGGTTAAAGCTGCAGTCTTGCATAGTTTTACAGGCTCCTCTCCTACACTGAAATTGCTTACTGTGAGTTTTTACAGTGTGCATGAGAAGCTGCAGCAAGTCCGTCTTCTGTCATCTAGCTCTTTCCTTCACAGTCTGACTCTGCTTGGTTCACCCCTTTTACCGTATTTCAGTTCTTTTAATCATGGAGGCCCAGCATCATAAGTGGGTGTTACCTAGGACACTACGTGCAAACATAGCCTAGGAATGCCCACTTTGCTTCTCCAAACTGACATCCACCCATCAGGGCATTTTGTATATTGTGAAAACAGGTTTATTTTAAAAATGCCATCATTGTGTTGATTGGGGGGAGGCAGGAATCAGAGAAAGCACAATATAGGCACATTAACCTCCTCGCTGCCTACATAATGAATATGTATGGCTGCAATTTAACACCCATACGCCCCACATATGTGTCCATGTGGCAGATATTTCTGTGCTTGCTCCCTATGCACACCCAGCACAGAGAATGATCTATCAAAGACTGCTTCCATTCTCCAGTAATGAATGGGAGTTGGCAGGACTTGCTCTTGATCATGTGACTACTGTGACAGCCAATCACAGTGGTTAGGCAGACCCCCGGGCATAATAGCCCAGTTAAAGGGACACTGGGACAGGAAGGAGTTAAACTTTAATGAGTTTGACATTTTAAAGCTTTTCTTTGAGTGTGACTCTAGCTTTAGAGCCATGGATCACCAGAGATCACCCAATTCCTAAAGCCAGCCATAGATGGATTGGCTCTCGACCAGTTCAGAGCAGGCTGGTTGTATGAAGTGGTTCGATTGATCCACTTCAGTACAACCAGCCTGTCAGATTTTTTGCAAGCAATTACAACTATATAGTGTTCTGCCTGCAGGAAAGGCTCCCTGCTGAACACCATAGTGCTGCAGGATGGATTCCGCCCTGAATGTGTAGATGAGGAAATCAAGTGATTTTCTTTGGTTGCATAGTTATGTTGAAAAAAGACACAAGTCCATCCAGTTCAACCACAAAATAAATAAATATCATACAATCCCATATACCCAATTCTATACCCACGGTTGATCCAGAGGAAGGCAAAAAAAAACAGCAAAGCATGATCCAATTTGCTAAAGCAGGGAGAAAAATTCCTTATGGATCCCCCGAGAGGCAATCAGATTTTCCCTGGATCAACTTTACCTATAAATGTTAGTACCCAGTTATATTATATTGTGGGAAAGAAAATTGCATCATGTATGGTTTGCTTAAAGTGCGAGTAAACGCCCCTGGTTGATTTTTACCCATAGGTAAGCCTATAATGCACAGTTTAAGAGATATTTACTTGTGAATGCACCCGTGACTTCACCGGCACATCCACTCTGAACGAACGGCATAACCGTGCGCTGGAGTAACATCATTGTGGCTCATCCAAAGGACGGGAGCCCGCCAGCCCAGAAGGAAGAACGGGTGAAGATGACGGTGACAGTGCACTGCTGGAGGGCTTTGTTTTAAGGTAAGTTTAACCACTTCATCCCCGGAGGATTTTAGCCCCTTCCTGACCAGAGCGCTTTTTACAATTTGGCACTGCGTCGCTTTAACTGTTAATTGCGAGGTCATACGATTCTGTACCCAAATGAAATTTGCGTCCTTTTTTTCCCACAAATAGAGCTTTCTTTTGGTGGTATTTGATTGCCTCTGCGGCTTTTATTTTTTGCGCTATAAACAAAAAAAAGCGACAATTTAGGAAAAAAAAAGATTTTTTACTATATCCCCAAAAATGTTTTGTAAAAAAAAAAAAGAAAATCGCAATAAGCATATATTGGTTTGAGCTAAAGTTATAGCCTCTGCAAACTATGGAAAAGATTTATGGGTTTTTTATTTTTACTAGTAATGGCGACGAACTGCAATTTTTATCGTGATTGCAGCGGACGGATCTGACACATTTTTGGGACCATTGACATTTATACAGTGATAAATGCTCTAAAAATGCACTGATTACTGTGTACATTTCATTGGTAGGGAAGGGGGCGAGCAAGGGGTTAAATGTGTGTTCTAATTGTATGGGGATAGGACTGAGTAAGAGAGGAGACAGATTGTTGTTCCTATTTACTAGGAACAAACGACTTATCTCCTCTTCCCTGACAGCACATCAGGTCCCCCTCCGCACATCGTGCACCATCTGGCGGCTTTTAAGGGTCCAACGTACCCATGCAGGATTTTGGCACCCATGCCACTTTGCTGGCGTGAGTCGGTCAGCTAGTGGTTAACATAGTGTGTTAGCATGCAATGCAATAACGTTGCCTTGCAGGAGGAATTTTTCCTTCACCGAGTTTACTACAACTTTAACAGTTCCTACTGTTACCTGTTTGACCTCATGCACTTTATTTAAATTTCGAGAAGCACATAATATTAAATATTTGAGCACTATAGTTAAAGTAATGTGCTTAGTTGAAAAACGTGCAGTTACAGTGCATCCTGAAAGTATTCACAGCACTTCACTTTATCCACATTATGTTACAGCCTTGTTTCAAAATGGATTCAATTCATTATTTTCCTCAAAATTCTACAAATGATAGCCCATAATGACAACATGAAAGAAGTTTGAAATATTTGCAAATTTATAAAAAAAATAAATAAATCACATGCATTCACAGACTTTGCTCAATACTTTGTTGAAGCACTTTTGGCACCAATTACAGCCTCAAGTCTTTTTCAGTATGATGCTGCAAGCTTGGCACACCTATTTTTGGGCAGTTTCTCCCATTCTTCTTTACATGACCCCTCAAGCTTCCATCAGGCTGCATAGGGAGCGTCAGTGCACAGCTATTTTCAGATCTCTCCAGAGATATATCACATGCATGAGCGCCAGCACAGGGATTTGTGTGTAAACACACAAATCCCTGTGCTGTTAGGAGAGAAGACATGTTGTTTGTTCCTAGTAAGTAGGAATATGTCTCCTTGCCTACTCAGTCCTATCCCCATACAGTTAGAACACACATTTAACCCCTTGATCGCCCCCTAGTATTAACTTCTTTACCAGTGTCATTTACACAGTAATCAGTGCATTTTTATATCACTGATCACTGTATAAATGTCAATGGTCCCAAAAATGTGTCTGATTTGTCCGTCACAATACCGCTAAAAATTGCAGATCACCGCCATTACTAATAATAAAAATGCCATAAATCTTTCCCGTAGTTTGTAGACACTATAACTTGCGTAAACCAATCAATATACGCTTATTGCGATTATTATTTTTTAACCAAAAATATGTAGAAGAATATATAATGGCCCAAACTGATGAAGAAATGTTTTTTTTTTTAAAAAAACATTGGAGGATATTTATTATAGCAAAAAGTAAAAAAATATATTTTTTCAAAAGTGTTGCTTTTTTTGTGTATAACGCAAAAAATAAAAACCGCAGAGGTGATCAAATAGCATCAAAAGAAAGCTCTATTTGTGGGGGGAAAAAATTACGCAAATTTCGTTTGTGCGGTCATGCAATGCTGTACCCAATTATCCGTTATAGCGACGCAGTACCAAATTGTAAAAAGTACTCTGGTCAGGACGGGGGTAAAACCTTCCGGGGCTGAAGTGGTTAAATGATGGAAGTTACTGCTTCAGCTTACATCCAAGTTCTTGTATTTTGCAAAGCAACAGGAAAACCACCATAGGCCTAAATTGCCGCCCTAGGCATGGCTCCATTCCCACATCTTGGAAGGAGCATTTATACATAAAAAAAAATGAACTCCTAATAGAATGTGATACAATATTTACACTGATATGTAGAAAATAAATATCTTAGAAATATAAAGAAATTATACATTTTAACCACTTGAGACCCGCGCTATAGCCGAATGACGGCTACAGCACGGACCTTCTTTGCCTTTTGCATAAGCGGCCTGTGTGCTCGCCTGATCACCGATCCGAGCAAGGGCTCGATCCCGACCCCTTATCACGTGATCAACTGTCAGCCAATGACAGCTGATCATGTGATACAACGGAGTCGGTAATTGGCTATTATTCCTCCTCTCGCTGACAGCGCGAGGAGAAAAAAAAAGAGCCGATCACCGGCGGCCAGCCCTGCCAGTGCCCACCTCAATAAAAAGTGCCCCCGTCAGTGCCACCCAACAGTGCCCACAATCTGCCTCAACAAAGGTGCTGCACCCCAGTGCCCATCAGTCCCATCTATCAGTGCCACCCATCTGTGCCATCTTATCTGTGCCCATCTTTGCCCATCAGTGCCGCCTTAACTATGCCTATCAGTGCCCACCAATGCAGCCTATCAGTGCCGCCTCATCAGCGCACTTCAATGAAGGAGAAAAATGACCTGTTTGCAAAATTTTATAACAAACTATTAAACATGATTTTTTTTTATGCATCTTTTTTTGTTTGTTTAGCAAAAAGTAAAACTCCCAGCTGTAATTAAATACCACCAAAAGAAAGCTCTATTTGTGGGAAAAAAATAATAAAAATTTCATTTGGGTACAGTGTTGTATGCCCGCGCAATTGTCATTCAAAGTGCATAAGCGCTGAAAGCTGAAAATTGGTCTGGGCAGGAGGGGGGTTTAAGTGCCCAGTAAGCAAGTGGTTAAATAATCGAGTCTCACTGTCTGATTAGCAGACACCTGAGCAAAAGCTAATCTGTCCAGTGCTGACATTAGAAATTAAAACCATTCGAATTTTAGGATCTTAACCTCCCAACCATATAACGCGTATATGCAGCAGCAGGTATAGTGGGCCTCATAGCCCAGCTGCTGCACATATGTGTCCATGGCAGTCTGAGGTTGTGTGCTGAAAGTGTGCCCACTGCTTGCTCCCAGCACATTGACCGAGTTGTCTCTGACAGCTCACAGACACCGTTTCTGATAGGGAGCCAGTCACAGCAGTTGCGTGATCAGGAAGCTGCTTCTGCATTGAAGGCCACATAAAGAGCTGCCAGGATGCGGCATGAGGGTGTTAATTACCTTGTAATGTCAGCAGAAGATGGATAGCAGCATAGAAAATGGGGGGTAAAAAAGCCCAAGCATTAAACCAAAACATCATTTAGGCCTGGTTCACACATATGCGTTTTTCTGTGTATTGTCAGTTTTGCAGAAAAGCACTACATTCTTTTTAACATGGTTTCCTTTGGGTCACACATCTGTGTTTTCTACCAGTGCATTTTTTGCAAAGGGATCAGGGACTTTTTCTCCCGCAGCAGGTTTAGTGTTTGGTACCATAGACTTTAATGGAAACACAGTGGAAACGTGTCAAAAACACAGAGCGTGCATGTTTGCTGGTTTCCCCCGCATGACTACAGACACCTCCCAAGAAATAAAATAAAACAATATTGTGCTAGGAAAAAGAAAAAAGCTGCAACTAAAACACCATCAAATATCAATATGGAATCAAGATTAAAAAATATATAATGTTGCGCTAAATATGTGTGAATGCTGTGATGCAATCAAAATTAAAAATGATTCTAAAAAGATGGAGTGTGCATAAATCCTATGAACAGATTGTGAACTATCCCGTGCTGAAATCACACTAAAAATTTAAAAGTAGACTCATATTATATAAATTATTCAAAAAGGACAAATAAAGTGATACAAATGTGCAAAAAGTCTCAAAAAAATGTTCAATCTTTCTGGGTTAAGTAATGTTTTCAAATCCTGAACCGGTAACACAAATAGGTTGGACTCTTACCGCAGCTGATGGACTCCCAACATACAGAGTCGGTAACACCAGCAGAAATGACCCTCTGCAGGGATCAGCGTGTGTCTCCCAGGTGTGCGCTCCGCCACGGTCCCTCAAGCCAACAGAGCTTCCCCGTGTGCGAATTGCCCGGAAATTCCCGAACGTGGCCGAGACCTTCTGGAAAAAGCCGATCCTCCTCACGCATCTTTTTAGAATAATTTTTAATTTTGATTGCATCACAGCATTCACACATATTTAGCGCAACATTATATATTTTTTAACCTCCCAGAAAATGCATCAAATCCACATGTGAAATCTGGGGAAACACATCAACCGAAATCTATATAAGTGTGAGCCAGGCTTTAAACCACAGGTATAAAATAGTCGGCCCTCCAGCTGTTGCAGAACTACAAGTCCCATGAGGCATTGTAAGGCTGGCAGTTACAAGTATGACTCCCACAGGCAGAGGCATGATGGGACTTGTAGTTCCGCAACAGCTGGAGGGCCGCCAGCTTGCCCCCGCCCCCCCCTTAAATTGTGACCCACTGTCATATCTTTCCTGAAATCTGCTGTTCCATAAAACAATGGGGGTTATTCACTAAAGGAAAATCCACTTTGCACTGCAAGTGCACTTGGAAGTAAAGTCGCTGTAGATCCAAGAGGGACATGCAAGAAAAATAAAAAATAGCATTTTAGCTTGCACATGATTGGATGAGAAAATCAGCAGAGCTTCCACTCAATTCAGATCTACCCCTTAGATTTAGAGCAAGTGCACTTTTAGTGCAAAGAGGATTTGCCTTTCATAAATAACACCCGGTGTTATATAGGTTATAGTGACATATTATTAAAACTGTTCTGCAGTGTACATATGAAAAAAAAAAAAAATTGAAAAAATGTGAAATACAAAGGAAAAACTTTGCCAGATTTTAACATCTCTTTATAAATAGGCCTGTACAACTTCCATTATCTAAGGTGTAAAGTGGACCAGAGATCAAAATTTGCTGTTATATGGAGCATCTAGAAATGTAATGGGGGGGCGTGGCCGGGATGTGAACAAGAGCGGACGTGTGACTGCTGAGCTCCGCTCCACAGCTTATCCTGTCGACTTCCAGCGCTACTTTTTCATCGCACAGCCTCTCCCCCTGACACCCTGGGGCGGAAGAAAACCTCCGGTACCCCGCGGCCCTCTCCGCAGCCCCCGGGAAGGCTCCGTTCGTCCGCAGCAGGTGAGGCCCGGTCCGCGGCGGCCATCTTCCCCACGAGGTCCCCCGTCGCCACGATGTCTGTCGGCTCTCAGGCAGCTGCTGATCCTCCTCCATCCCAAGCAGACTCCCACGCTGAGCTCCTAGCAGCGATCAAGGAGGGCAGGGATTCGGTGATGGTGAAAATTGACCACCTGGTGGCCGATGTGAGCCTCATTAGGCATGACATGGACAAATTTAGGGCACGGTTTACAGAGGCTGAAGGCCGCATATCGCAGCTAGAGGACAACACCAGAGCTGACTCCCGGGACCTCCGTGCATTACAGTTGCAAGTTAAAACCTTACAGGAGAAGTCCATAGATACTGAGAATAGGCTCAGGAGGAACAATATCCGTGTCATCGGCCTCCCAGAGAAGGCAGAGGGTGCGAGGCCTGCTGAATTCACTGAGGCCTTCCTCAAGACGCTCCTGGATTTGCCTGATCTGCCTCCTACATTCATTGTGGAGAGGGCGCACCGACTCCCTCCTACTCCCCCTGTCCCTGGGGCTCCACCGCGGCCGTTTCTATTTAGGCTGTTAAACTACAGAGACCGGGATAGGGTCTTGATGGCGGCTAGAGAAAAGCGAGATCTACTCTTTAATGGGGCCAAGATAATGCTTTTTCCTGACTATTCCCCTGAAGTGCAGCACCGTAGGCGCTCCTTTACTGAGGTCAGGAAGCGCCTGCGCCATGAGGGCCTCAAGTATAGCCTCCTGTATCCCAGTAAACTTCGGGTGATTGCTGATGATCGTGCACACTTTTTCATGGACCCAGAGGCTGCCTTGTCCTGGTTGGATGGCCGCAGATGAGCTGCACCACACTACGGATGCCACCTGCACCTTTACAATGCTTGCCTGGTGCTCTACTCCTTCTTTGATTCCCCTGCTGGATCCTTGCCAGGTGGCCGTTGCACCTGCTGACTTTCATCTTCCATCCTGCCTGAACAAGAGGATCGGAGTGACTTGCTTCCTGGCCATGTGTCTTTGACCAGTGGAACTAGGGCGAACACTGACGGTGCAGGGTCCCAGTTGAAGACGCTTGCACCTGTTAGATAGGACTTTCTTTTGTTTGGGGACAAACTATTCCTGGACCCCCCCTCGTTTTTCTTTTTAGGGGGAGCGATGGGATATAGTAGGAAAGGCACTCTGTGCCTGGGTAGTTTGGAGCCTGTTTGGGCCTCCACAGTTCTATGTGCAACTGCATTTGTTTGTTTGTGTTTTATGTTATGTTTCAGTGCTGACGGTATTATCTGCAATGTAATTATGATCTTGCTGCTTACAGGGTGCCCCTGGATGGGCCTCCCCCGATTCTCCTGCTCCCCCTTCCTTTATATACCGAATGGCTAGCCAGGTCTCGGACTCATTTACTGTCCTCTCCTGGAATGTTAGAGGCCTGAACTCTAAATTTAAGAGAGCCCTGCTCTTCCAATATTTGAAAACCCATTCCCCCCAGCTTATCCTTCTCCAGGAAACTCACCTTTTAGGCAGCAAGGTCCTCACTCTCAAGAAACCCTGGATACAGCGGGGTATACATGCCACTTACTCCACTTACGCCAGGGGGGTGTCAATCCTTATTCACAGGAATTTTCCGTGTGTTATTGAAGAGGTCCGCACGGACCCCCTGGGGAAGTTTGTGATTTTAGTGTTTACCCTGTATTCTCAAAGATACATTTTTGTGAATCTCTACATTCCCCCCCCTTTCTCATCCACATTACTGTATGATGTTTTAGACAAAATTTCACCTTTCTGTCCTGGGCGGGTGCTGGTGATGGGGGACTTCAATGCCACCCTGTCTCCAGACCTGGACAGGCCTTTGCCTGCTAAGAGGCAGTGTTTGGAGCTCTCCGGATGGGCTCGGGCGGTTGGTTTGGAGGAGGTCTGGAGGTGGAGGCACCCTGACAAGAGGGCGTATTCTTGCTTTTCAGCCTCTTACAAGAAGGCATCCCGGATTGACTTGGCCTTCTCCAACCCCGCACTGTTAGCGGACGTGTTGGAGGCGTCATATCTCCCCAGTGGATTGTCTGACCATTGCCCGCTGGCGGTGGTGCTTCGCTCCCCGGCCTCCCGTAACGCGGCACTTTGGCGGCTGGGTGCACACTGGGTTTCGCATCCTGACCTGTCCGACAAATTGCCGGAACATCTGGCGGAGTTTTGGGAGGTGAATGTGGGGTCCTCTTCCCCTGCAACTGTTTGGGATGCTTTTAAGGCTTATGCCAGGGGCCAATATATTTCCTGTATTGCTGATATTAAGAAAAAACAGACGGGTATGACTCTCTCCTTACAACAAGCCGTTGATAATTGTAATGCCACATACACGGCGAACCCCGACCCTGTAAATTTTGACTTACTAATGGCAGCTCAGAGGGACTTGCAGCTACACTTGACGGAAATTACCAGACTTGACATGTATAAGGGGAAACAGCGGGTATTCGAACAGGGAGATAGGAATGGACGTCTGTTGGCGATGATGGCTCAACATGACCGACCCCTCACTCTGGTATCTGCCTTGCAGACTCCGGATGGAGACACCGTGACCTCCCCCTCGGACATACTGCGGACTTTCAGCGACTTTTATGAAAAGTTATACTCCTCAGGTCTCCCCACCGATTTTCGACCTGAGTCACTTCATACCTTATTGGACCAGCTGGCGCTGGGATGTCTCTCGGACTCGGAAAGGGAGACTCTGGTCCGACCTTTTACGGCGCTGGAGGTCCTGGGGGCTATTAGCTCTTTTCCCCCAGGTAAGGCTCCGGGGCCGGATGGACTTCCGATGGCCTTCTACAAGGCCCACGGGACTCTTCTAGTGCCCCTACTGGCTCAGCTCTATACTGCCTGTCTGACTGCTGGTGCATTGCCTGCCTCCATGTGTTAATAATGAATGCGGCGCTGCCAGCAAACTATACTATAATAATAAAGACACTAAATAAATAACCAGTGAAAAAAGTGAATCCACCTCACAAAGTGTTTCAATGTGCAATAAGAGCAATAAACTAGAAAACACTAAAAATAGTGCGTGTATAAAACAATCATGACAAAATAAATAAATAAATAAATAATCAAAAAAAATTAGAACGTGACTAAAAATAAAAAGTGCACATAAATACAATGAACAATGTAACGTGCCGACTTAATTATAAGTCCATAAAATTGCTTCGTGAGTATACAATCAAGTCCATGCAAGAAACGTGATTTCCAAATCAGTGATATTCCAGCAAACAACTTCAGTGCCAAACAGGTGCACCAAACCGTTTCCCCCAGCCTCTCACCTCAAAAGCTTAGTAAGCAGACTCTGAATAAAGCCCAAAGGCTATTCCTTTCTCTTCCATCCAGCAGATAGTAAATAGTTGCACATTCCTTTCCCAGACTCTTCCGTTATCTCCCAGTACAATGTACGGTACGTAGAGTATGAAATAAAGGACAGGGGGGGCTCTCATGTGTAGTAATTCACAAAAAAGATTTTAATGAAATAACTGATCACTTACATGAAGGCTAAGAATAGCAGATAGCGTCGAATCATTCGAACTTCCGGTCTCGGCCGCGACCGGAAGTGACACGTGTAGCACCACAGCTCCTTCCCTGACGCGTTGCGTAACTCCCTCGTGACTTTCTCAAAGGGTTATGGGTCCATGTACCATGCCCATTTAACATTGATTCACAAAGCCCCTAAAGACCCCACCTTGTGTGCTTCTTATAGGCCCATAGCCTTACTGAACTCTGACTTTAAAATATTGACCAAGCTTTTGGCCTGTAGACTTTACCCCATGCTCCCCTCGGTGATAGACTCTGACCAAACTGGTTTTATGCCCCGTAGGTCTACGGACATTAACCTCAGGAGACTCTTTACTAACATTCACGCCCACCATTTGAACGTGGGAACCCGAGTGGTGGCCTCCTTGGATGTCGAGAAGGCCTTCGACACGGTGGAATGGCCTTTTTTGTGGGGAACCCTGCGGAAAATGGGCTTCCCCTTGTTGTTTATCAATTGGCTTCAGGTGATTTATCGGAGCCCGACTTCGTCGGTCCAGTTGGGAGGGGCCCTTTCCGCCCCCTTCAGGCTTTTTAGGGGGACCAGGCAGGGATGCCCTCTCTCTCTGGCTTTGTTTGCCCTTGCGATTGAGCCTGTGGCTGAGGCACTGCGTGTTTCGCCCCAGGTGTCAGGTCTGCGTATTGGGCTGCTGGAGGAGAGGGTGGCCCTGTACGCTGATGACATGCTGCTCTTTCTTAATGATGCTGGTCCTGCACTGAGGGGGGTGTTAGATGTGCTGGATACGTATGCGAGGGTCACTGGTCTCAGGGTGAACTGGTCCAAATCCCTTCTGTTCCCGACTGATCAGGGGGCAAGGGCCACTTCGCTCTCGGACAATCCCCTGGTCTGGGTTGACTCATTTAAGTATCTGGGGGTTCAGGTTTCTCACTTGGCGTCGGATTACCTTACACTCAATCTTACCCCGTTTTTTTTTAGATATTCAGGCCAAGCTTAAATCATGGAGTAACCTGCCATTATCGCTCTGGGGGCGTATAAATCTCCTTAAGATGAAGGTCATCCCCAGACTTACTTACCTGTTTCGTCACTCCCCGCAGTGGTTGCCTAAGTCGTTTTTCAAAAAACTGAACCAGATTTTTTCCTCCCTTATTTGGGGCTCCTCATCACCCAGGTACCGCTTGACAACTCTGATGAGACCACGGACGCAGGGGGGCATGGCCTTCCCAGACTGTTACAAATACTATCTGTCCGCACAGCTAGTCACGGTTGCCTGGTGGCTGCAGCCGGACCAAACGAACTCCTCCACTGCTCTAGAGGCCTCGGTTCTGGGTTCGTTGGAGGCCCTCAGGCTCCTAATATACCGGGGCCCTCGGGCTCCTTTTTCTTTGACTCCCTCCATGGTCGCTACTCTACGAGCATGGCGGGCGGGGCTGGCCCTGGAGAGACGTGAACGTTCTGATGTGTCCCCAAATGCCCCACTGTGGCTGAATCCTGGCCTGTCTCACCTATACCAGATCCCTGACCCATACGCATGGACTAAGCTAGGGATTAAGCTTGTGTCGCATGTTGTGGAGCAGGGCTCTTTACTCCCATTTACCAGCCTAATTTCCAGGTACAATGTACCTGGACACTATCTATTCCGATACCTTCAATTGGTCCACGCGTTCACAGCACAGTTCCCGGATTCCTCCTGCAATCTGACACAATCGAAACTAGAACACACGCTTAGGACTGACTGTGACAGGAAACCTACTTCGGTTTTATACTCCCATCTCATAACTGTGTCAATGCCGGCTCTTGATAAACTTTGGGCCAGGTGGCAGACTGACATCCCCTCACTTGACACGGGTGACTGGGATGATGTGTGGGACCTTCCTTTCAACTCCCTGGTCTCTATTAGGGACCGTCTTGTGCAATTTAAAATTGTACACCGGGCCTACTATACCCCGTACGATGAACCCTGCGCACTCTCCGAGCTGTTGGCGATGTGGTGCCTCCCCTGGGGACTTTTCACATATTTTCTGGCTGTGCCCTAGGGTCCAGCAGTACTGGGAGTCAGTGTTACATCTGATCAACAAGGTCACCATGACTACGGTGCCTCTGGCCATGGAGGTCTGCATGCTGGGACTTATTGAGCCCGTGGTGCAGTCCACGGCCAAACGCACGATGATTGGTCTGCTACTCTTTTATGCTCGTAAAAATATTGCTATGCACTGGAAAAAGGCAGACCCCCCATCCGTGGTGCAATGGAAGCGCCTGGTGAATAACAGTCTTCCCCTTTACAAAGATACTTACCTGCATCGGGGATGTCCAAAGAAATACGATAAGGTCTGGCATGTTTGGGTAGCTGACCCCGAAACTGCTTAGCTGGGGATAGTGGTTGTGGTTGCGGGAGGGTATTGTTCCGTTTGTTCTATACTGCCATATATGTGCTCCCCTCCCCTTTTTGGGGGGAGCTGTCTTTTGTTTCTTGCTCTTATGGAACAAGATGAGGGACTGTATATGCTGACAGGAACTAGGGGGGCAGCCAGTGGAGTACCCTTTTTGCTTTTTACTATGACTATTGATGTATTAAGTTGCATTGACTATCTCTGTGTCATGAAACAGCTTTTGTATACTGTGAGCACTGTTGTTTTTCTATGTTGTTTGTTATGAAACTTTTAATAAACATACTTTTCAAAAAAAATAAAAAGAAATGTAATGGGATTGAGATTTGGGGATGTAACTACTGCTGCTTGCCGGAGAGGAAGCTGTACCTGAGAATGTACACTGCATGCATCTTCATTCTTCTTTATTTGTTCCATGGTTTTGTTTTCTTCTGCCGATTCTTGGATATCCCTCCACTAATTTTCAGACACCAGTTATCATGGGGACAGTTCTGAAATGCGAAGCAAAGTTCTCCACCCTTAAGAAGATAGCAGCATCCACACAGATACACAGGGGTATCCGTGCACAGTGCAAAATCTGGTGCACCTGTGCATGTTAGTCAATCAGCTTTTAACTTCAGGTTGTTCAATTAAGCTTTGACAAAAAACTTGGAAGTTGATTGGTTTCTATGCAGAGCTGCACCAATTTTTGCACACTCCAGTTTTAAGTAAATGTCCCCCACAGTGACATTTTAAGTCAGTAATGGGGAAACGTTCAGATGCACAAAGACCGCAATCAAAACTATTGACTAGTTCTTTGTCCTCTGCTTACCCGTTTGGGTACATCTTCCACAATTCAGTTTCCCTTTAAGGCTCTTTTTACATTGTTTCAGTGCATTATCGTGTATTAACCCTGTACAGTTTTTTGGACTCAATGTTTTGCTACACTAGGCTTTTTAAACTAATCACTTTCCACACCACCATCATCAGTTGGAGAGATGTAGGGTTAGTCCTGTGACTTCACGATAAAAGAAGCCCTACTATAGTAGGATGTACATACACTATATTACCAAAAGTTGAAATCCCTAATGAATCCCTTCATAAATTTAGGCCAACAGGTATTCTGCTACATACAATTTATTGCCAAGAGTATTGGGACGCCTGCCTTTACACGCACATGAACGTTAATGGCATCCCAGTCTTAGTCCGTAGGGTTCAATATTGAGTTGGCCCACCCTTTGCAGCTATAAAGTGTGTCTATGATAATGTTTGACCATTCTCCTAGAAACACATTTGTGAGGTCAGGCACTGACATTGGACGAGAAGCCCTGGCTCGTAGTCTCCACTCTAATTCTTCCCAAAGGTGTTCCATTGGGTTAAGGTCAGGACTCTGTGCAGGCCTATTAACCCCCCTGGCGGTGTTCCCGAGTCTGGCTCGGGGTGGAAGTTTTATACCGAAAGCGGTAACCCCCGAGCCAGACTCGGGACCGCATCGCTGTATGCAGGAGGAGGTTCACTTACCTTCTCCATTGGATCCAGTGATATCTCCCCGCTGTACGAGCGGCTCATCCTCCGCTCAATTCATCATGGAGCCGATCTCCGTTCCCTGCGAGCGTTGCGACGCACGGTGACGGAGATCGGCGCCAAATTCAAAAAGTGAAACACACACATTACATACAGTATAATGTAATCTTACAGATTACATTGCTGTATGTAATTATTTCACATCCCTTTGTCCCTAGTGTTCTTTCCAGTGTTCTGCATGGAGATTGTCCGTAGCAACCAAAACCTGTCCCTTTGCATCAAAAGTTTTAGACTAGCTAGAAAACAGCGATAAAAAATTGGAATCACTCGCAGAATTGAGGGATATCGATTTGTGGGGAGATCGTCATCAAATATTGAAAAGTAATGACAGGGACAATTCTGCAACTGAACAAATTTCTGTGTTTTTGATTTGATTACATTATTGAATAATTTTTTTTATTGTTATATTATTATTTGGTATAATTATTTATTAAATTATAATTTATGATTTCATTTTTCAAACTTTATCATACCCGGGATGTCTGCTAGACTCTGGTTTGGACAGATTTAAGAGAGTTATTCCTAAGAATTACAGGACTACAATATAAAACGCAAAATTTTCATGCAAAATAATTGTACCGCTTTCAGCACCTAAAATCCGAAATAATCATACCGCCAGGGAGGTTAAGTTCCTCCACCCCAAATTCACTCATCCATGTCTTTTATGGACCTTGCTTTGTGCACTGGTGCACAGTCATGTTGGAACAGAAAGGGTCATCCCAAAACTGTTCCCACAAAGTTGGGAGCATGAATTTGTCCAAAATGTCTTGGCATGCTAACGCCTTAAGAGTTCCCTTCACTGGAGCTAAGGGGCCAAGCCCAACCCCTGAAAAATAACCCCACATCATAACCCCCCCTCCACCAAATGATTTAGACCAGTGCACAAAGCAAGGTCCTTAAAAACATGGATGAGCGAGTTTGGGGTGAAGTTGAAGTTCATGTGCGTATAAAGGCAGACGTCCCAATACTGTTGACAATATATTGTACATGTACAGTATCTCACAACAGTGAGTACACCCCTCACATTTTGCAAATATTTTATTCTATCTTTTCATGTGACAACACTGAAGAAATTTCACTTTGTTACAACATAAAGTAGTGAGTGCACAGCAGTGTAAATTTGCTGTCCCATCAAAATAACTAAAAACACAGCCATTAATGTCTAAACCGCTGGCAACAAAAGTGAGTACACCCCTAAGTGAGAATGTGCAAATTGGGCCCAAAGTGTCAATATTTTGTGTGGCCACCATTATTTTCCAGCACTGCCTTAATCCTCTTGGGCATGGAGTTCACCAGAGCTTCACAGGTTGCCACTGGAGTCCTCTTTCACTCCTCCGTGATGACATCACAGAGCTGGTGGATGTTGGAGACCTTGCGTTACACCACCTTCCGTTTGAGGATGCCTCACAGATACTCAATAGGGTTTAGGTCTGGAGACATGCTTAGCTAGTCCATCACCTTTACCCTCAGCTATTTTAGTAAGGCAGTGGCCGTCTGGGAGGTGTGTTTGTGGTCGTTATCATGTTGGAATACTGCCCTGCGGCCCAGTCTCTGAAGGGAGCGGATCATGCTCTGCCTCAGTATGTCACAGTACATGTTGGCGTTCATGGTTCCCTCAATGAACTGTAGCTCCCCAGTGCTGGCAGCACTCATGCAGCCCCAGACCATGACACTCCCACCACCATGCTTGACTGTAGATAAGACACGCTTGTCTTTGTACTCCTCACCTGGTTGCCTCCACACATGCTTGACACCATCTGAATCAAATAAGTTTATCTTGGTCTCATCAGACCACAGGACATGGTTACAGTAATCCATGTCCTTAGTCTGCTTGTCTTCAGCAAACTGTTTGTAGGCTTTCATGTGCATCATCTTTAGAAGAGGCTTCCTTCTGGGGATGACAGCCATGCAGACCAATTTAATGCAGTGTGCAGCGTATGTTCTGAGCACTGACAGGCTGACCCACCACCCCTTCAACCTCTGCAGCAATGCTGGCAGCACTCATACATTTATTACCCAAAGACAACTTCTGGATATGACGCTGAGCACGTGCACTCTACTTCTTTGGTCAACCATGGTGAGGCCTGTTCTGTTAAACCGCTGTATGGTCTTGGCAACTGTGCTGCAGCTCAGTTTTAGGGTCTTGGCAATCTTCTTATAGCCTAGGTCATCTTTATATACGGTAACTATTCTTTTTTTTTCAGATCCTCAAAGAGTTCTTTGTTATGAGGTGCCATGCTGAATTTCCAGTGACCAGTATGATAGAGTGTGAGCGATAACACCAAATTTAACATACCTGCTCTTTGCTGCTAATTGGGTCGAATTAGGACATTTTCACTTAGGGGTGTACTCACTTTTGTTGCCAGTGGTTTAGACATTAATGGCTGTGTGTTATTTTGAAGGGTCAGCAAAATTACATTGTTATACAAGCTGTACACTCACTACTTTACATTGTAGCAAAGTGTCCTTTCTTCAGTGTTGTCACATGAAAAGATATAATAAAATATTTACAAAAATGTGAGGGGTGTACTCACTTTTGTGAGATACTGTATATCAGTCTTAAAGTGTATGTATGTATTTTCTTTTTGTGGTTGTTGATAAGGTTGGGAATAATTAGGTTGGGTTTTTAATATTATCCGGAAACAATTCTCTTATATATCATCCAGATGGCTGCAGTCAAAAAAAGGACTATCTTTATTAATGTATTAAAGCAACATAAGAACAGCCGAACACCATGGGGGAACCAAAGGAAAGTCAACATGTTCCATGCTATTTTAGCACTTAATCATGAGGTCATGATTAAGTGCTAAAGTAACGTGAAACACATTGACTTTCCTCTGATCCCCATGGGGTTCAGTTGTTTTTATGCATTGATAAATGAACCACTTTGCCTTCAAACGTTTTACCCCCTTCATGACAAGGGTGTGTTTTGCTATTCAGCACTGCACTACTTTTACTAGCAATTGCATGGTCATGCAAAACTGTACACAAAATAAAAATAAATGCATATACATTTTTTTCACACAAATAGAGCTTTCTTGTGATATTTGATTTTTTTTTTATCTTTTTTATTATTCAAACAGAAAGGACCAAACATTAAAAAAATATATATATTTTCTACTTTGTTATAAAACATATCCAATATGAAAATCAAAGCATCAGATTTCTTTATATATGTGGGCCAAAATGTATTCTGTTACATGTCTGGGGGGGGGGGGGGGGAATAAGCCAGCAGCTACATATACTGTAGCTGCTGACTTTTAATATATATAGACGCTTACTTCTTTCCAGGGAACCCGCCATGTCGGTTTTCGGATTGGCTATTGGATGCTGCTGCTGCCGGTCATCTTCAGGGAAACCGGCAGTTCCCTGCTGCGCTTTCTAATTGGCCCAGCGGTGGGGGAAGGAGGAGGGGGGCAAGCAGCGGAAGTTCCACTTTTGGATGGAACTTCGCTTTAACCACTTTCCGACTGTGCTGTAGCCATCATTTGGCTGACAAGTTCTGGTAGGGCGTCATATGACATCCTCCTGTGATTGCACACGCTGCGGTGCGCTTTGTGATCATTAAAACACAGCTGGTCTCAGATTGGGGTGAAGGGCCAATCACAGCAGCCCTTTACCACAAGATCAGCTGATCACGATATATATATATATATATATATATATATATATATATATATATACACACGCTGGTTATCGGCATTCATTTCCTCATGCTGACAGCGTGAAGAAATGAGAGCCAAAAAACAGCTTGTGTGATAGACATCTACACTGATGATCAGGGCGCTGATTATCAGTGTAGTCCCAACAGTGCTGCCAATTGATGCTTCCTCATGAGTGCCTACTACTGAAGGAGAAAAATTACCTGTTTACAAAATTTTATAACCAACTATGAAAAGGTTTTGTTTTTTTCTTCAAAATTTTCTGTCTTTTTTTTTTCATTTATTTGGCAAAAATAAAAAAACAGTGGTGATTAAATAGCACCAAAAGAAAGCTCTATTAGTGTGAAAAAAATGCACAAATTTAATCTGGGTACAGTATAGCATGACTGCGCAATTGTCATTCAAAGTGTGACAAAGCTGAAAATTAACCTGGGCAGGAAGGGGGTAAAAGTCCCAGTAGGCAAGTGGTTAATTGGTTTGTGCCAAAGTTATAACATCTACAAACTATGGTATATATATATATATATACCAGAATTTACAACATCTATAGACACTATACTATAATGGTGGTGATTAGAGACTTATACCATGACTGTGATATGGTGGCAGACAATCTGACGCTAGCAGACATGATTTGGGAGCATGACTGACGTTGTTAGTCAAGCAGCGTTGTCTTGATTATACAGATCATAATCTTACTAGACATGAAGTGAGGAAAAATCTCAGCAACATAGATATACATAACTTTTTTAGTAAGAGAAGGGAAGGCTACAACCCGTCAGGTTGTTTTTTTTTTTTTTTTGCTAATCAAAGGTCTAGATACAAGGTGCAGGATCCTGAGTGTTACCATTCATTATGTCTAATTGGTGGAACCCAATAAGTATTGGGTGGCTCCCCTTACACAAGTGCCTCTCAGGACCCCTAGAAGAAATATGAAGGATGTAACTGAAAGCCCCACAGCATGAATTTTAGAGTCCAAGTTGGTGACCTTTTATTTCATACAAGATGATACAAGATAAAACGGCCATAGTTCTTTGGGGGTCTGGATCACTCTCCCGTCATCGGGGCTTCTTGAATTGCTTGCGTAAGTAGAACTGTACTTTGACGCTTAAATTTTTTTAGTCAGCACATGACTTCTCTCTCAATGAACTCGGAGCCCAGTTGTATCCCTGATGACAGGGGCCTTTATTGACCCCTGAAAAATGTCTCCTTTCCCCTGTATCGGATCAATCAAATTCCAAGATTATCAACTTGGAAACTAAATCTAGTAGTATGGTGCCATCATTCCTTATCGTCTTTCGTTCATCCTTTTTATCATTTTTTTTTTTGCTGTGTGCCTGTTGCAAATTTCCCCTCACTTCCTCTCTGGTGAAACCCCTATAATAAAATGATAGTTGCCGGATTAATCAAGCTTAAGCTTCATGTCCACATCCCTAAGTCAATGTACAGGACCAAGAATATGGAAATATTGGACCTAAGTGGTACGATGCAGATGGTTATATACTGTATCTTTCGATGCATAAAAACATGCCTTCAACTTTATAAACATTATAATATTTTATTGCAAAATTATTTAAATTGTTTGCACCAACATATGACATGTTTGAACTCTATTAGTACCTCCCAGCCTCAGTTTGTTATTATGCAATGGTCCATATGTCTGTTAATGGAGACCAAAAGCTCCAGCTGAGAAGGTAAGGGAAGGGCCACATCTCTATGAATTTCTTGCATCAGCATTCATTTATCATCCAAATATTGAGACTCCATGTTTAGCTCCATTCAAGTCTATAGGAAAACAGTGTACAGAAACAGCTAGTACCGACTAGATTTTAACTTGGAGAGATGTTACCAACATTAGAGTCCGCATCTCTGGAACTGTTGGCCTCTGTAAACAGCTTGGTAGGGGGATATAAGCTGGCCATGCACAGTTCAAATTTTCATTGATTCCTGCTGAATGTGCCAAAATTTGAGCTGTGACTGTCTGTGGGCACCACTCGGCTCACCAAAAGCTGAAAAATATTTCTTCATACCTGGTTTTATTTGGATTAGCTGGATGGCAATCAGCCTGTATGTGTTAACTCTCCTCCCACGCTATGAAGGTGTTTGATGAGCAGCGTTCCCCTGATCCCCTGAAGACATCAGTATCTGGCGAAAAACGCGTTAGGAACGTGACCTGATTCTGATGATCTCATCATGCACTTAGGCTTTTGCTAATCTTCATTACGGACAGTTTAATTTCTTTGAAAAGTGCTTGGAAAATACTGTTTACATGCAAATAGTTTTCATTTATTTATTTTTTTCATATCTATTTTATATATGTACACTGAGAGTGGGATGCCTGACACCTGAAGTGCTGGACAGGAGTGAAGTTGGATGTTTTATTCTAAAATGGCTGATCTGTTACTGGGGGTCATAGCGTTTTGGTAAGCATTTTTTCATTTGGCCACTGCAGATCGCTTCACAGGGGGCAAGTGTGTCTTGCTGCTATAAGTGCATGTTGGATCTGCATCGTCACAGTATTGGAGGATTTTTTAGTTTTGTCACTTTTCACATATTTATTTGACTTATTTCATATTTTTTTCACATTGATTTGGTGTTTGTTATTTGATGCGTTGTATATTCACATGCGTGGCACTAAATGCACATCTGATTTGTTGCGCACTACTTTATTATTGTTCAACAATTTTATTATTGCATATCGATATGATTTACAATTGTGCACTTGTGTGAGAACTATTTAATTGCATATATATAATATATATATATACATTTTGACACACAACTTGCTCATTATCATATTGGATTTCCCTTGGCTTGTGAATCATCCGCTACTTCAATTTTAAGTACAGTGCCTTGCGAAAGTATTCGGCCCCCTTGAACTTTTCAACCTTTTGCCACATTTCAGGCTTCAAACAAAGATATAAAATTTTTATTTTTTGTGAAGAATCACCAACAAGTGGGACACAATTGTGAAGTGGAACGAAATCTATTGGATTTTTGAAACTTTTTTAACTAATAAAAAAATGAAAAGTGGGGCGTGCAAAATTATTCGGCCCCTTTACTTTCAGTGCAGCAAACTCAAAAGTGTAATAATAATAATACACTTCTTCACCTGTATGCTCAAGTCAACCAGGCCCTGGTGTGTGTCCATCTTAAAGGGGGTCACCTTCTTCCCCTGCTGTAGTCGAACATGCTATCTATGGAGGTATTCCTGACTTTGCAGAAGGTAAAAGGAGTTTGCAAAAGCATGAGAATTTATTGTTGCCTATCAAACTTATATACTAGGCACAGTTTGGCGCAGTAGCCCACAACCAGAGAAATCTGAAATCTTTGACTATTTCAACCCTGTAAAGCCCACACCACCATGGCACAACCGTGTGCATTGCCTCATTCATTTGAATGGGATGCATTTTGTGGTGGTACTGCCTGCTAAATGAAGGCCATCTCAGCCGCAGCTTATGTACAACGAAAGCGTAGCTTATTTGGCTATTTTTACTATCCCCTGACTGCAAGGGTAAGCCCTTAGTTTTTCAATGAAACTGAACACAATGAGAGTGGGAGACGCTGGCTGCAGTGAGAATAGGCTGAACTTCCACAATCTGAGAGGGAAACAGGCAAAGCAGAGTGTCAGTGGTGTGAATCGAGGACCCCCTCTGGTGGTGAGCGGTGTGGTGCTTTAAAGCAGAGGTGGTGGGAGTGAGGCTGTGTGAGTGGGGTGATCCCAGGACTGTATGTGACCTGGGAGCATTCTGAGAACTGGGTACTTTGACCCAGGGGCACTTGAGTACTCAGGTTTTGTGAGTGGGAGGAGAGGACACCAGGGGGCCAGGTTACCAGTAAGAAGGGTGGAGAGAACATTGGGAGCCAAATGACCTGCAAGCAGGGTGGAGGGGACACTGGAGGCTAGGTGATCAGTGAGCAGGAAGAACGAATCATGTGATCAGCGAGCAGGAGAAGAGGGCATCAGGGGCCAGGTGGACCAGAAAGCTGGAGGAGATGATGCCAGAGTGTCATAAACCATGAATCAGACCGAGACAGAAGTACAATTAAATCACACTTGTTTGTTAAATAAAAAGGTAAATAGAAAAAGTGTAATCTAGCATAGCCAGAGTCCAGTAACCGGATCGAGTAGTCAGCCAGGCCAGAGTTCAATAACCAGATCGGGTAATCAGCCAGGCCAGAAGTCAGGGATCCAAGTAGAGCAACAGCAAGCAGGATAAGGAGCAAGAAGGGATGTCAGCAAGCCAGTCTTTAAACAGAACCGCAGGAGATGGTTTCTTGTGATGTGACCAAGGCAAAGGCAGAGGTGAAGTGAGCTGGACAGCTTTAAGTAGGCAGGTCAGACAAGCATGATCCGGAACAGCTGGTAACTATGGAGAGATTTGAGAGCTGCCAATTAGCCGACAGCTGAGCAACCAGCCCAGAGAAGGAAGGGCTAAGCCAGCCCTGACACAGAGGCCGTGTGATCAGTGAATGGGAACATGGAGGGAACGCCGGGGGACAGTTGAAAAGGAGCTGGAGGCAAGGAAAACTGGAGGCTGTGTGACCAGAGAGCTGGAGCAGGAGGAGCAGAAGCCAAGGGCTGGGTAATCAGCCAGCGGCTAGAGGAGGAAAGGACACCAGAGGCTGTGTGATCACTAAGCGGAAGGTGAGGCTGCTAGTGTGCAGTGATCGGTAAAGGAGATGAGAAAGAAGAACACCAGAGACTGTGTGAGAAATGAACAGAACACTAAGGGCCATGTGATCAGTGAGCAATCAACTAGGGATCAGAACAGAATAAAGTTAGGAAGGAAGATTAAAAACAATATAAAATATACAGTAATTTCAAAATTTTACTAGATTATTCACATTTTGTTAATGGGTAACATACCCGATGGGAGTGGTGATGGAACTTTGTGCACAACCTGCACCATGTATATGTCCCTATTAGTGCACATGTCCGTATTAGTGTGGTGCGCTGGAAGCTCCTGCATATTGTAAGTACACTGTATATTTTAATAAACGCATGTTAAAGTGTTTTAAACAATTCAAGCACTATTGTAGTTTTTTTTCTCTGCATATACAGTATGCTGCTGACATACTGAGGAGGAGATCTTGGGAGATGTTTAGGAACCAATTGTGTTGGATATCTCACTGAATCCTGGGGTGGCTCACAGGTGTTTTTGACCCTGCTTAGTTGGGGGGGGGGGGGGGGTTGCAACTCCCAGAGGTGAGCCTATACCCATTGGGGGGAGCATGAGTGAGGTGATTCGTTCGTGGTCTGGAAGCTTTATATAGGATTTCACTATTTATTACATTTAGTTGTTCATCAATCAACATCCATTTGTGGAATTTTCACTGTTTTAATATGGACTTCTGTGCACTTTATTGTATGGACATTTAATTATGCACTTTATATGCTGTTTGATTCAATGATTGTTTATATTTCATGATTCAGCGCTGCACTTGATTTTTTAGTGCACATGCATATGGGGATGTGATCAGTGCTAGCATCTGGTCTTTTAAATACCTTTCACACACCTACACTGTTTCTAGTACATATATAATTAGTTTTGTCTTTTGGGTAGCTCGCAAAACTTTATCACATATATTGTCATAATGTTAGTCAACGGCATGTTTACAGTGATGTAGACTGAACTAAAATCAAATCTGAATTTTTGTCAATTGACAAAAACTTTGAAAATCAATACCGAGTGAACCTCCGTTTTATATATTGGCTAAATTTGTGTCTATAATTTGTTCAAATCCTAATACCATAAATAAGAACATGTTATTAGATTTTAACTTACCGTATATACTCGAGTATAGGCCGACCCGAATATAAGCCGAGGCCCCCAATTTACCCCCAAAAAACTGGAAAACTTATTGACTCGTGTATAAGCCGAGGGTGAGACATGGCTGTCCATCCCTGTGTGTCCGTCCATCCCTGTGTGTGTGTCCATCCATCCATCCATCCCTGTGTGTGTGTCCGTCCATCCATCCCTGTGTGTGTATCCATCCATCCATCCATCCCTGTGTGTGTGTGTGTATTCATCCATCCATCCATCCCTGTGTGTGTGTGTGTGTGTGTGTATCCATCCATCCATCCATCCATCCCTGTGTGTGTATCCATCCATCCATCCCTGTGTGTGTGTGTGTGTGTGTGTGTGTGTGTGTGTGTGTGTATTCATCCATCCATCCATCCCTGTGTGTGTGTGTGTGTGTATCCATCCATCCATCCATCCATCCCTGTGTGTGTGTGTGTGTGTGTGTGTGTGTGTGTGTGTGTCCGTGCAGCCTTGTGTGTGTGTCCAGCCTACCTGTGTCCCAAGCCTCCGTCCCGAGCCGCCGTCGTCCCGAGCCTCCTCCGTCCCGTGCCTCCTCCGTCCCGTGCCGTGCCGATGGATCGCCGCTCCAGGATCGCCGCTCTTCTCGGCGGCCATTCTACAATTCAAAAGCCGCGCCTCCGCCTCCGCCTGTGATAGGCGGAACACTCAATTTCCCAGCAGCCTGTGTTCCGCCTATCACGGACATCCTCTCATACTCGTCCGTAGTATGAGAATGAGCGGATGTCCGTGATAGGCGGAACACTGACTGCTGGGAAATTCAGTGTTCCGCCTATCACAGGCGGAGGCGGAGAAGGAGGCGCGGCTTTTGAATTTTAATGTCCGCCGTCTGTCTGCTCGATACGCTGATCGAGCAGTCAGACAGCGGTGACTCGAGTATAAGCCGAGGGGGCACTTTCAGCCTCAAAAAAGAGGCTGAAAATCTCGGCTTATACTCGAGTATATACGGTACACAGAAAAACATTCCTGCGCATAAGCGAACCACCAGACCAGCAATACAGAAACACAGGCCTTGCTGCCCTCAAGAGTGGGGGAACCCTAGAAGTCAGAAATGGAAAGAGAACAAAGAGTGCACACCAGCCATGCGCATTATCCTTGGGTTATGTTTATTAGAAAGATTAAAAAGAAAACTACTCACAAACGATAGTAAACATTCTTGCCATAAGAGTAGTCAACAAGTAGCAGCATCCAGTCACAGATGAATGAAACTCCTCAAAACGGCACAAAAAACACTCACAAGAGTCACTGCCACTGACGCGTTTCGAGGGGCACATCCCCTCTTCCTCAGAGCTCAGCAGTGAGCACCCCTTTAACCACTTAAGGACCAGGCCTCTTGGCGGGACTGCCCTTCCGGACCTGTTCCTTTATTACCTTGCATCACAGCTCTCCCACTTTTTTCACTTTCATCACACTGACAGGTCCCGATACACCGCCCTGGTATGTTCACAGGTCCCTGGCCCGCTGACCCACCCTTTTCAACTCTTATTTTGCGGCCCCCCCCTCCCCCTCACTTCAGGACACGGGCACTCTATGCTTTTGCATCACCGCAAGGTCTGGCACCTTGCCACACAGCTGAGCCAGGCCCCATCCCCCCACTCTCACACTCCCCTATGGGATAATCCTGATATGACAGAACTTGCCCTCATCCCGGATTCTGGGCTGTGGGCAAGTAGGGGGGTCATTTATCTCCATCAGGTGGTGTCCAATGGGATGGTTAAATTGTTCCAGGCCCTTAAAGACTAATTTGATCTCCCCAATTATATGTTATTCCGCTATCTCCAGCTCAGACACGCGCTCCACACCCAGTTCGCCAATCACGTCCCGAGACTTGGAACTCCGGTTTTGGTTGATACAGTATTGGGTCTGGAGCACGCACAGTTGATTTCACGGTTGTATACTTACCTGCTGACTCCCACTGCCTTGACTGTCGCCTCTCAGGTCCGTTCTCGGTGGGAGGGTGATCTTGGAGCAGTGTCGGCTGAGGATTGGGACGAGGCTTTGGCGAACCACAAAATGGTGTCGCCTAGGCTCTCGGACCGCCTCACCCACCTATATGTCCTACACAGGTCCTACCTCACGCCCCATCGTATAGCCAAGTACAGGCCTGATTATGATCCCCGTTGTCCCCGCTGTACTTCTTCAGACGCCTCCTTCTACCACCTAATTTGGGCATGCCCGATCATACAGGGATACTGGGCACAAGTTGTCCAGTTCCTTCATGATCGCATGGGCTCCCCGCTGTCGTTATGCCCTAGACAATGCCTTCTGGGGCTCCTCTCTCTATCTGAAAGCGATAAATACCTTAACATCTTTCTACAAGAAACCTTATTTCAGGCCAGAATGCAGATAGCCAGAACATGGTTAAGGGGCAACCCCCCTACTCTACAACAATGGATAAGAGCGATCAATGTTACTCTCCCCCATAAGAAAATGCTATACTCTCATAGAGGGTGCCCCTATAAATTTAATAAAATTTGGGATGGGTGGTTGGAAGACCCAGCCACTTGTAGCGTCGAGGACTAGGTGCTCCTCTCTTGCTGCGTCAGCGGATTTCCCGTAGGGTCTATATCTCTCTCCTTCATGCCAACCTTTATTGTACAGTTATCTCATTGCCCTGTGTCTCATGAATTAATCTTGCAACTGCCCAAATGTTTCCAACCCTTGTATGTGAAATGCACTTTTTTGTGTTTGTGGCGCCTGTTGCGCCAGGCGATGCTGTTATTAACTTGTCTCTTATGCTCAATAAAGCCGCATTTTGAAGTAAAAAAAAAAAAAAAGGACCAGGCCTCTTTTTCAGACTCTGTGTTTACATGTTTAAAACTGTTTTTTTTTGCTAGAAAATTACTTAGAACCCCCAAACATTATATATTGTTTTTTTTTCTTTTTTGGAAAAAATTAACTTTTTTTTGAATAAAAAAAATAAGACATCAGTAAAATTATCCCATTTTTTTTTATATTGTGAAAGATAATGTTACGTCACGTAAATTGATACCCAACATGTCATGCTTCAAAATTGCGCCCGCTCGTGGAATGGCGTCAAAAACTTTTACCCTCAAAAATCTCCATAAGCGGCATTTAAAAAATTCTACAGGTTGCATGTTTTGTGTTATGGCTAAAATTATTGTTCTCGCTGTACTGATCCTGGCAATACCTCACATGTGTGGTTTGACTACAGTTTTCATATGCGGGCACTACTCACGTATGCGTTCGCTTCTGCGCGCGAGCTTGTCGGGACAGGGTGTTTTAAAAAAAAAAATGTTTTCTTATTTATTTTACTTGATTTTATTTATTTTTACACTGTTATTACAAGGAATGTAAACATCCCTTGTAATAGAAAAAAGCATGACAGGTCCTCTTAAATATGAGTTCTGGGGTCAAAAAGTCCTCAGATCTCATATTTGGACTTAAATGCAATAATAAAAAAAAAATGTCATTTGAAAAAAATGTTCCTTTAAGAGGTATGGGGGGAAGTGACATTTTGATGTCGCTTCCACCCTCCTATGGTATAGAGACGAGTGGGGGCCATCTTAGCCTCACTCGTCTTCATATCCAGCAACGTGAAGGACCCGATTGCCGGAGGGCGCAGGAGAGCGGCAGGACGGGGGGTGGCACCTCTCCCGCCGCCGATAACTGCGATCTCGCGGCAAATCCGCCGCAGAGACCCCCATTATGGTAAACACGACCGCCTCCTGTAAAAATGTATATTTCAGTTGTGGCAGCAGGTAAATGTAGTAAATTAGCCAGTCAAAAATCCAAAGCCTAAAACCCCTCCCACTATGGGCTGCCCCCCCCAAAAAAACAGAACACTCAATAGACTGTTCAATACAAATGCTCAAATGGCACAAGGGCTCATACCGCCATTATGGGTTGCTAACAGGCGTCCTTTCCATATAACTGTGCAGTCACCACTATAAGTGCGTCCGCCAACCGAACACTACTTCCTGTATATTCACAGTGCCTGGAACGCATATCGCCATGTCTCCTCTCCAGGCTACAGTAAAGGGCGGGCCAAATGTCACTTCCCATGCATCAAAAACCACAACACTCAATGGACTGCTCAATAGAAATACTCAAATGGCACAAGTGCATTAAAGCTCATACCACCATTATGGGTTACTAATAGGCGTCCTTG
The DNA here is from genome assembly GCF_037356315.1 of Lithobates pipiens. Taxonomy (NCBI): domain Eukaryota; kingdom Metazoa; phylum Chordata; class Amphibia; order Anura; family Ranidae; genus Lithobates; species Lithobates pipiens. The sequence goes on along the minus strand of NW_027507685.1, from coordinate 187,280,440 downwards.
CCATATATGTAAATGTGTTCCCCCCCCCCGTGACTGTACTGTCACTGCTATAAGCGTGTCCGCCAGCTGAACACTGCTTCCTGTTCATTCACAGTCCCTGGAATGCATACCGCCATGTCTGTGCTACAGGAAGGGGCGTGCCAAATGTCACTTCCCATGCGTCATCCGGCCCTCATAGATGACGTGGGCGGCCAGGAGATAATCACCTCCATGTTAGTGGAGACCAAAACACAGAGGCCAAAAGAAGTCCTGCCTCAATTTCACCATCATGAACCAGAGGGAAACAGATAAATAAAACAAAACAAATAACAAAGGGGGGGGGGGGGGGTATAAAAATTACATACAGTGCCTTGCGAAAGTATTCGGCCCCCTTGAACTTTTCAACCTTTTGCCACATTTCAGGCTTCAAACATAAAAGATATAAAAATTTTATTTTTTGTGAAGAATCACCAACAAGTGGGACACAATTGTGAAGTGGAACGAAATCTATTGGATTTTTGAAACTTTTTTAACTAAGAAAAAAATGGGGCGTGCAAAATTATTCGCCCCCTTGCGTTAATACTTTGTAGAGCCACCTTTTGCTGTGATTTACAGCTGCAAGTCGCTTGGGGTATGTCTCTATCGGTTTTGCACATCGAGAGACTGAAATTCTTGCCCATTCTTCCTTGCAAAACAGCTCGAGCTCAGTGAGGTTGGATGGAGAGCGTTTGTGAACAGCAGTTTTCAGCTCTTTCCACAGATTCTCGATTGGATTCAGGTCTGGACTTTGACTTGACCATTCTAAGCCCTTGTACACACGGTCAGAGAATCTGTCGTAATGAGTCTTATCGGACCGTGTCGTCAGATAATCCGACTGTGTGTGGTATGCATCGGACTGATTCTGTCCGAATCTCCGTCCGACCCAATTTTCCAACATGTTGGAAATATTTCCCGACCAACTGGGCCGGACAGACCTAATCCGATCATGTGTAGAGCATTTTCATCGGACCAAGTGCCACGCATGCTCAGATCAAATTCCTACATCAAAGCTATTGGCTACTAGCCTGAATGTAGTCCTATCATAACGAAATTACATCATCCGATCTTTCAGAACGTGATTTTTCACCAACTTGGCCCGACCATGTGTATGCAACAATTTCGGACACAATCCGTTGGACTAAATCAGACGGGCAAAATCCGACGGATTTGGTTGGCAAAATCTCCGACCGTGTGTACGTGGGCTAACACCTGGATACGTTTATTTGTGAACCATTCCTTTGTAGATTTTGCTGTATGTTTGGGATCATTGTCTTGTTGGAAGATAAATCTCCGTCCCAGTTTCAGGTCTTTTGCAGACTCCAACAGGTTTTCATCCAGAATGGTCCTGTATTTGGCTGCATCCATCTTCCCCTCAATTTTAACCATCTTCCCTGTCCCTGCTGAAGAAAAGCAGGCCCAAACCATGATGCTGCCACCACCATGTTTGACAGTGGGGATGGTGTGTTGAGGGTGATGAGCTGTGTTTTTTTTTACGCCAAACATATCGTTTTGCATTGTGGGCAAAAAGTTCGATTTTGGTTTCATCTGACCAGAGCACCTTCTTCCACATGTTTGGTGTGTCTCCCAGGTGACTTGTGGCAAACTTTAGACGAGACTTTTTATGGATATCTTTGAGAAATGGCTTTCTTCTTGCCACTCTTCCATAAAGGCCAGATTTGTGCAGTGTACGACTGATTGTTGTCTTATGGACAGACTCTCCCACCTCAGCTGTAGTTCTCTGCAGTTCATCCAGAGTGATCATGGGCCTCTTGGCTGCATCTCTGATCAGTCTTCTCCTTGTCTGAGCTGAAAGTTTAGAGGGACGGCCAGGTCTTGGTAGATTTGCAGTGGTCTGATACTTCTTCCATTTCAAAATGATAGCTTGCACAGTGCTCCTTGGGATGTTTAAAGCTTGGGAAATCTTTTTGTATCCAAATCCGGCTTTAAACTTCTCCACAACAGTATTAGGGACCTGCCTGGTGTGTTCCTTGGTCTTCATGATGCTCTCTGCGCTTTCAACAGAACCCTGAGACTATCACAGAGCAGGTGCATTTATACAGAGATTTGATTACACACAGATGGATTCTATTTATCACCATCGGTCATTTAGGACAACACTGGATCATTCAGAGATCCTCGCTGAACTTCTGGAGTGAGTTTGCTGCACTGAATGTAAAGGGGCCAAATAATTTTGCACGCACCACTTTTCAGTTTTTTATTTGCTAAAAAAGTTTAAATTATCCAATGGATTTCGTTCCACTTCACAATTGTGTCCCACTTGTTGGTGATTCTTCACAAAAAATGAAAATTTTATATCTTTATGTTTGAAGCCTGAAATGTGGCAAAAGGTTGAAAAGTTCAAGGGGGCCGAATACTTTCACAAGGCACTGTACCTGCAAAACTGACCGCGATGCCAAAAATATATGTGCATACACATGCCACTATTGAGTGGTGGCAGGAAAATATATATATGAAAAATATATATGTGAATCCCTGCATGAGTGTCATCAGACACACTCAACTTAAAAAGATGGTGGAAATATGCTGCATAAAACAATTGTAAAAATAATAGTAAAAAACAGATCACTCACAGGTATAATACGCTAAACTATGTACAGCATATGATTATAAATGTGACAATATCAAAAACAAAACAACAAAACATTCATAGAATTAATACTGTCTCATAGATTGTAGCACAGCAACAATGGAACAACCATCTATTATTAATAGAACATAAAATCACATAAACCTACATAAAGCTCCAGAAGACTGATAGAAATGGTGGCAAGGCAATGTTATCATGGGGGCTTCAATCATCTGGATATTGACTGGGCAGATGGAACTGTTTAGTTGTCTAAGGCAGACCATACACATACCATAGACCACAATTCCCCCATCAACAGAGACGGTGCTGATAGGGAAATCCCTCCTGCCAAGCTATTGTCTGCTCCCAGCAAGGGAAGCTGTCCCCGCCAAGAGAAGATATTGATTATTGCTAGAGGCTATAGCAGCCTCTATATAACCGCAAGAGGGTCCGGCAGGCTGGTTGTACCCAACTTGGGTACAACCAGCCTGCCGGATTCTCGGCCTGCCCATTAACGGTTCGAATTTTGGCCGTTCCTGCCGAGAATATAGCTGGCCTAAGGCTTGTCATCATTTCTTGGATGTCTTGCGGGAGCATTACATGTGTCAAATAGTGGATGCGCCAACTAGATACAAAAGGGAACACAAGGGGGTGGCAGACTAAGTGTAGCAGATCAAACAAATTGATTTATTTAAAAACCAATTGGCAACTTACATCAAGGATAAAATAAGTAGGCATATCTAGGGATCTGGCTAGTGTTACAAGGTTTCCCAGGCGTCATCAATGTAGGTGGTGGATGGTAGGGTACTCTTATGCCTGGTGTGCTTGTGGTGGAAAAGCAGAAAGCAGCAGGAAGCAGTCAATAACAAGCATGAAATGCAGGAACTGCTGAACCGGAAGTGATGTTAGCGATATCCAGCATTAAATGAGAGGATATTCTAGACAAAAAAAACACAGAGGAAAAGTGGGAGTACGTTACGTACATATTATGAGCATCTGTGTATTCCAATGGCCAACAAATATAAAGGAACGAAAGTCAAACCTTGGTGGTTAAATTTGAGCATAAAAAGACTTAACTACTTCAATACCAGGCACTTTTACCCCCTTCCTGCCCCGGCCAATTTTCAGCTTTCAGCTCTGTCACATTTTGAATGACAATTGCACAGTCATACAAGACTGTACCCGTAAGAAATTTTTATCATTCCTTTCACACAAATAGAGCTTTCTTTCAGCAGTATTTAATCACCACTGGGTTTTTTATTGAATTTATTTATTGCTAAGTAAAAGAGAAAAGACAGAAAAGTTTATAAAATAAAACATATTTTCTTTGTTATAAAATTTACTAATAAATAATCTTTCAATTTATGTCAAAATGTATTTTTCCAGTCATCCTCCAGGACGGCACACCTAAGATGATGAGTCCAACTTGACAGGAAACGCAATCGACAACAAGGTTTAAAAGGCCCCTCCCTTCCCTCTGTCCCTCAATTATTTATTGTGTTTCACACAGGATGGCAGCGAAACATTTCTTTTTTATTTTCTTTGCTTTTAAGACAAAGGTCTGGGACCGAGGTCTCCCCCTGGAAGTTTCCGTTTCAAGCAGTCATTGGGGACTGTAGAATCCAACTGAGCCTGGCTGATTCCATGGGGGATCATGCCCATATTTTTTTGGTCCAGGGAGGCAGGGCAGATAGAGAAATTTTTTCTCTCCTCCCTGAGATGCTGATGGCGGTGGGCACGGTGAAAGTCCCCACATCCTCAGGGACCTGGTATCCTGCTCTCCCCTCCTACCGGATGGTGGCAGATGGTCAGGAAGGGCTACTGCCATCATCCTGGATGGGCCTTTGTTTCCGCTGCAGGTGCAGCCTTGGATGGGGCGGCGCCGGCTCCCTAGACAGGAGAAGCGAGTCAGGCATGCCGCTGTGCATGTGGCATTCCTCGGGCTGGAATGCGCATGTCCGGAAGTGGACGCCGCGCACGTAGGATGTATTTTCCGATGGCTTCAGGCTTACCAAGATGGTGGCGCGCAGCAGAGGCCTGCGGCGAGCATAAAGGCCAGTACAGAGTGGGGGTCCACGGTCCAGCGTCCCCGCGAAGCATTTCCTGAAGGGATCCTGCTGGGGTGGCCGGTCTGCGCAAAGGAGAATGGAGGAGGATGGACCTAAAATAACGGCAACAGAGATCACTGCAGGGGGTGAGTGACTCTCCTCTTTGTTTTTCAGATACGGATTGTCCTGATCAGGGGTCAGCCACTAGATCTAAATAAGCCACAACTAAATCGAAACGTTGTGGTAATTGTAATGAAAAATTCCCGCCAGACCACGCTAAGCCTTTTTGCTACAGATGCATTAATAAGCTAGCAGGGAAAGAGTCTGCACAGACTATGAAGGAATGTCGGACGCTTCAGGCGGAGATGCTGGTGACCCTTCAGTCATTCAAAGCTTCTGTTGAATCACAAGAGAGACCCAGGGACAGGGTCTCTTCTGCTATGGAAAGTTCCCTGTTACAGGATGGTGCCTCCACAGGGTTTATGGAGGGGTCTCGGGGACTGAACCCCTATATGGATAAGGAAGAGGTGGAGGTCTCAGGCCAATCCTCTTATGAAGAGGGAGAGGACTCAGACTTGGATAGTCAGTCTGATGGTAGACCAGGGGGTCATCTCTTTGCTAAGTGAGGACATGGACTGTCTTCTCAAAGCTATCTATACCTCTGAGGGTAAGCCGCAGATGAAACCCTTTCCAGTACACCAGTCTCTCAAAGATTTAATTCTTAGAGAGAGTGGAAGGATCCAGAACACATGGTATGGAAATTAAAAGCCTGGAAGCATAGATGTCTGTTTAAAACAGAGGAGGAAAAGTTTTTGAAAATCCCTCATCTGGACACATCATTAGCACAAGTGTCTAAACGTTCAGATCACTCCTTTGAAGATTCCGGAAACATCCGGGATCAGAGAGACAAAGTCAGAAGTTTTGTTACGCAGAGCATGGGAGGCCAACGCTGCAGCTATGGCTCCAGCAGTAGCTTCCACCTGTGTCACCAGGAACGCGGAGGCCTGGGTCAATAGGTTACTAGACATGTGGCATGCAATAATAAATCCAAGGAAGTCTCAGATTCCTTGGAAGTTATTGGCATGGCGGTAGCCTACCTGGCCGATGCCGCGATCGAATCAGTTAGAACAACTGCAAAATCAGCGGCTCTTTTAAACTCTGCTAGAAGATTTCTTTGGGTAAAAACCTGGGATGGTGATTTTACTTCTAAATCACATCTTTGTGGGTTACCATTTGAAGGCTCCTTGCTCTTCGGTGCATGCTTTGAACAAGTCCTCAAGTCCTATCCCGATCTTCAGACAAGGGGCAAAAATTTCCATCAAAACCCAAACGAGATGGGAGGGGGGGGGGGGAGAAATTTTTCCGAAGCCCCCAGGCAAAAGACCACTTCAAAGGCAAGATGGAGCCTAGGAAGAAGTGGAGGCTTGAGAGGAGTAAAGGGAAAGGGAGAATCCTGTTTCCCGAATCGGTGTCCTCTAACAAGGAGTCCAAATGATGCCAACCTAAGGGTTGGTGGAAGGATCTCGTGGTTCCTTCCCCAATGGGGAGGGCATCACGCGGAGTCCTTACATTCTCAGTCTGATAAAGCAAGTTTACTGACTGGAGTTCTTGTCCACCCCTCCTTCAAACTTTACACTTGCCTATCTCCCAAGAGATCCGCTAAGGGCAGGGGGTCTGCAGAACAAGAAGTCATTGCTCCTCTTCCGATAGGTCAGATTGGCCAGGGGTTTTATTCCCACATTTTTTTCTCCCCAGGGTGTCCAACACTGGCAGTTCAGGGCACTCCCCTTCAGCCTGGCGGCCTGTCCCAGGATATTTACAAAGGTCCTGGCCGAGGTGGTGTCGTTTCTACACCTACAAGGGATAGCCTTAATCCCATACTTGGACGCCATTCTAAATTACAGCCCAACCCCAGAGCAGCTCTTGTCCGACTGAGACAGGGTACTGTCAACTTTGAAGTCTCTGGGTTGGTTGGTCAGCCAGGAGAAGTCCTCCTTGGAGCCAGCACAATCCAGGATCTTCCTGGGGTACCAGATAGACTTGGTGGTACAGAAAATCTTCCTTCCCCAGGTGAAGATTGTAAAGGTGCAGGGGGCTGTGGCCAGTCTTCAACAGAGAGGGGAGGCCTCTTTAAGGACCATCATGAGTATTCTGGGTCTGATGTCATCTTGCATCCCTGAGGTCCACTGGGCCCAGTTTCACTCCAGGGGTTACAGGGATTCCTTCTCTCCTCCAGGGACGGGAGAAGAGAGTCCCTGGACATAAGGGTTTCTCTGTCGAAGGAGGTAAAGAACTCCCTGGACTGGTGGCTCATTCCATCCAACCTGTAGGCAGGTTGAACTTGGAACCAGCAAGACCCACTAAATATAACTATGGACACAAGTACCTGGGGCTGGTGTGATCACCTAGGAGATCTTTTCGCCCAGGGTCCTTGGGATCAAGAGCAGGCAGTGGCATCCTCCAATTTCAGAGAACTGCTGGCGGTTGGAAAAGCTTTGAGCTTTTTCAGAGATTAAGTTCGAGGTTGAGAAGTGCAAATTTTCTCAGACAACGTAGTGGCCGTGTCCTATCTAAATCACTAGGGCGGAACAAGGTCCAGCAAGTTATTGAAGCTGACCCAGGAAATCCTAGGAGAAGTGGAGGATACAGTTCTCTCAATCTCGGCAGTACACACAAGAGGGTCCCTCAATGTGCGGGCAGACTTTCTCAGTCGGCAACCCATTCACCAAGGGGAGTGGGAGCTGAGTGACAAAGTATTCTCTCTAGTTTGCCAACGCTTTGGCAAGCCGTAGATGGACCTGTTCACCTCCAAGAAAAACAGGAAGGTAGAGAGGGAACAGGGCTCCGGGGGAATAGATGCGCTGGCTCAGAGATGGGATTTTGCCCTAGCCTATGTGTTCCCTCCCCTGGTGCTTATTCCACGGTTGCTACAAAAGCTATCCCAGTTGGTGGCTCCTCCATTCCATCTCCCATACAGTTACATGTAGATGTTTCTATCTGGACAACAATCTCCTCCACCAGTGAACAGTTTTACACCCAGATCCCGGCAGACGAGTCAACAGTTTCAGAGGAAGGAAGGCATAATTCAACTGGTACTGCTCCCATGGAGCCACCAACACATCTGACGCATTCCACCCTAGGATCTCTTGTCCTGGACACGAACCTCCACACCTTTCGATTGAGCCGAGAGGCCAGAAGATCCACATCTGGTGTGCCCCACCGCAGGTAAAGAAGCCTGAACACCTCCGGATGCAATGACCATTCTCCTGGGTCCAGCATCTGGCAACTTAGATAATCCATCTGCCAGTTTTCTACTCTCGGGATGTATATGGCCGACATGGCTGGTACGTGTCGCTCTGCACACTGCAGGATGTGCAGCCAAGCTCTTTGTTCCTCCTTGATGGTTGACATATTCCACCTTTGTGGCGTTGTCTGACTGGATCCTGATCGGACGCCCTCATAGCCTCATTGACTATGTGGAGAGACATAGCCTGATCGCTCAAAGCTCAAGCACATTGATCGGCAACTGGGATTCCTCCCTCTACCAGAGGCCCTGGGTCGACTGTACCCCCAGCACTCCACCCCAGCCGGTCAGGTTGGCGTCCATTGTGATCACCATCCAATGAAGAGGCAGGACGATTTCTGGGACCGAAGAGCCAGAGACCTCAGCCACCAGAGAAGAGAGTCCCTGACTAACTGGCTCACCCGAATTTGCAGATCCAGGGATAACGAAGATTTGTCCCATTTGGACAATATCTCCCTCTGGTGTGAAATTGGGCATACGGTACCGCCTCGAAGGAGGCAACCATGCTCCCCAGAACTCACATGCAGAAACGCAGCGATGACCACCTGCGGTTCATCAACCGCTTCACTGCGGCTCTGAGAGTCTGCAGTTTGTCTGAAGGGAGAAACACTCTCGCTTCCACTATCCAGCAGTAAGCCTAGGTACTCCAGGTGCTGAGTCGGCACTAGAACTGACTTTTTGAGGTTCAACACCCACCCAAATTCCTGCAGAGTTTGCATTGTGATCGCCACATCCTCCCTTAATTCTGAGGCAGAAGCTGCTCTCAGGAGGAGATCGTCCAGGTCACCGATTGCATTGCCACCTTGTCGCAACAATGACAAAATTGGAGCCAACACTTTTTAAAGACTCAGGGTGCTGAAGCCAGGCCAAAGGGGAGAGCCACAAACTGGTAGTGCTCTTCCCCCACTGCAAACCGCAGAAACCTCTGATGTCTAAGACATATGGGTATATGCAAGTATGCGTCCTGGATGTCCAAAGACACCAGGGAGTCCCCCTGATGGAGTGCAGCTTCAGTACCTTCACGAAGCAATTGAGAGCTTTTAGGTCCAGGATTGGACGTACCTCTTCCTTTTTGGGGACTACAAACAGATTGGAGTAAAATCCCTGAAACCTTTCCGGTTTTGGAACAGGCACTATCACCCCAAACAGGGCCTCCTGGCGAGCCGGGAGTAAGGGTATGCTGGGGGGAAAAAATCTGTATGTGGCCAAGATAGGAACTCTATCTTGTAGCCCGATTAAATCAGTTCGCAGACCCATTGGTTGGACAGCCGAGAGGCCCACCAAGCTGCAAACGACCCGAAAATACGGGTGAGGGCAAACCTTCATGTGGTAGTACTTTTGCTTGCAGGCAGCAGTCATCCTGTCGGACTGGGAGCGCTTACCTGAAGTCCCGGGTGGATAAAAAAGCCTCTTTCGAGCAGAAAAGGAGGGCCCTTCCTTGCGTCAGATTTCCTTACCCTTCCGGGACTGTGGGAGCAATGTGCTCTTCCCATCTGTAACATTCTTAATAATTTCATCCAGCGAAGCTCCAAATAGCCGCTCACCAAGGAAGGGCAAATCTGTCCGGGCTTTTTAAAATGCCTGGTCAGCTAGTTCTACTCAGACTGGAGGAGACTGCTGCTTCACCAATTCCTGGTGCAATAGTTTTGCCCACTCCGGCAGGGTCTGCAACACTAATGCCATGGCCAGTACTGGTCATAGTGCTGACCCCAGTACCATAAACATGGACCGGGCCACTGCCTCCGCCCTCCTGTCGATAGGGTCCTTAAATGCAGGAGCCCCTTCTACCGAGATTGTGGTTACTTTGTTTAGCCTGGATACTGGGGGTCCACGACCGGGGGAGCCGACCATTTTTTAAGGAGGCTCTCTTCAAAGGGGTACCGCACACCACTCTTTTTGGGACCGAAAAGGTCAGTTGCGGGCTTCCCCATTCCTTGTATATATACTTATCAAAATAAGTCAAATACGGAAACACCTTAGGTGTACGGGCTGGCTTATTGGACCCAAAAGGGACCGCCACCTCAGCAGAGGATCCTGCTGCATCCTGTATTTTCAGGGTATCGCGCACAGCGGTGATAAGTGCTCCAACTAGTGCTTTTTCCTGCGCGGACCCGGATTCATCCTCACTGTCCGATCGGTCCTGGTCAGCGACACATCAGAGCAGGGGCTGCCAGTCACTGCAGGGCCCGAGTCTGAATCGCTGTGTCCTATGTCAGCTCACAAGTGTCCAGGAACAAAAACCATGCTGTTCTAAGGCACAGGAGCCAGCAATGGGGAGAAAAAGGGCACTGAGGCTACAAGAAAATGGCCGCCGGCCGTCCTAGTATAGTAAAAAAAAACACAGGGAAAATGCCCGCCGGGCTCCGAGAAAATGGCCAACCACCATGCTTCTCACAGAGGCTAACAGAAAATGGTTGACGATCATGTTGTACACAGAGACTATACAGAAACCGGCAGCGGACAGCGATATGGCGGCAACACATGCAGAGCCCACAGACACCAGCAGAGAAACAGATGACAGCACATGGACACAGACAGTGAGTGCAGCCCCCAGTCAAGGATCAGAGCCCCCTGGAGGACCCCTGGCCAAAGTGCATACACCACACTACAGCCCAGTCATGCAGCATCCCCCACGGGGGAGGGAATACAGGGAAGGGAGTAGAGGGACCCCCTAATCGACCTCCCAGGGAATGCCCAGCTGCTCTGTCCTGCTGAGGCAGGGAGAGCTGTACTTGCCATCCGGCTGAGCTGGAGGCATCCCATCACAGACCCACACCCGAGCAGTACAGGGTGGCTGCTGGCCATAGCACACTGTGACAAAGACATCTGTAGTCCAGTCATATGTGTGCCACGGAGCATTGCGCTCACCGGCCGCCCCTGGAGCCTGAGGGGCATGTCGTGGCTGACCCAGCGTGCAGCTAGGGTCTGCACATGCTCGATGACCAGGCTGGGGAGACTACAACGATCCATATTATCCAGCCTGTCACCCAGGCGGCTGTTGATTGAAGATCACAGGATCAATATCTTGCACAAAAGGCAAAATCCATTAAAAAATCCCCAGGACTGATGGTCCCGGGACAGAGCCTAGGTCCTTCTCCTTCACTAGGCAGAAAAAAACTGAGCTGGAGGAAGCAGGCTGAGGGGTTATAGCCAGAGGGACCATCCCCTGGGCGGAACTGTACAGTTCTGTTGTTTTTACATGTTCTGCCTAGTCCTCTCCTGAAGGGGGCGTAATAAAACTATGGTCAAGATTAATGGAGTTGTGTCTGTCAATGAACAAAAGAGAAAAGATTTCTCTTCACTTTCACTATTCTATGGACTATTAGCGTGCACTGTTTTATGCATTTCATGTGTTTCACACCTGTGTTTTTTGTTTTCACATCATTTATTTTTATTGCATCTTAATAGATGTATGATTTAATTTCTCATTGTACACATTAGCACTACACAGTTTGATTTATGTTACCATAGTAACACTGTGCTACTCTGGGGAAGTGATCAAGATTTTATTTTAAACATTGATTGCTTTTACTTGTTAATTTAATTGGTATAAGCTATTTTTACTGAATAAAACTGGTTCATTCGGTGTCTTTTGTTGTGATTAGCTGTGATTGGTCAAAAGCTAATCACATGGTACAGATGGGCTGCGATTGCCCTGTCTGTACCATGTGATCACTGTGATCAATGACAGCTAGCAACACAATGGATAGCATTAAAGGAAGCCATCCATTGTTTGCAATTAAAGGAGAAAAAACTGCACTAATGAATCGCTAAAATAAAAAAAATCAAATAAGCAGCAGCTCAATGTGAGATATACACAAAAAAGAAAATAGGTAAGAAGAAGCAACGCTAATAAACATCTCTCATATGGCAAGAAGTGTGAAATGTTGATCATCAATTCTTCTAATATTAACACCACCGTGAGTTTGTTCAATAAGTGTGCCACCACCTTAAGAAAAGCTTGCTTACCAGATGGCAAGCAAAACTAGGCATGTGGCTATAGCCCAGCCAAGGCCTTTGCTTTCACAGAAGATCATAGGGAAAAGCTCTGAATGGATGATTGCTCAGATATATTCAAACACAGATGACACGCTCAGTCCAAGACCATTGATTCAGAAACTCACTTAGCAGTAACCTAGAAAGAGAACTGCCATAGTGTAATGTTGCCTAATGGTTATATATTAAAAAAGCAGCATTGCACTTACATTGTAGAAGTTTAAAAATCGGGCATAAAAATACAGAGCCGGGTGGCTGCAAACTCCCGTCCTCCTAGCGAGACAGCGTGGTGGCGTCAGCACATATTCTCCTCTAGACGCGTTTCATCATATGTGACATTGTCAATGCTGTTTTTATTAATAAATTAGGACACAAACTACAGGCCATTAGTAGTGACCAGCATGTTTTTTTTTTTTTTTTTAAAGATCATTATTGCCCAGACCAGCCTTTGAACATTCTATGAGGATGTAAGCTATATTTTGGATAGAGGAAGTTGAAGTCTGTTGATGTAGCTTCACTAAAGCATTTGATATAGTACCACATAAACGCTTAATTTACAAATCAAGATCTGTTGGCATTGATGATGGTATATGTACTTAGATAGAAAACTGGTTACAGGAGTGCCTCCAGAGGTTTGTGATAAATAGCGTATCTTCTGAATGGTCTAGAGTTGTAAGCAGGGTGTTATCCTGGGTCCAATTCTGTTCACCTTGTACATAAATGATATTGAATTTGAACTATTTATTTCAATCTCAGTGTTTGATGATACAAAACTAAGCAGGGTAACAACTTCACAACAGGATATAGCAACTTTACAAGAAGACCTCAATAAAATACAGGGGTGGGCAACTACATGTCAAAGCAAGTTTAACACTCACGAATCTAAGGTAACGCACTTGGGACTAAAAATATGGGAATCAAGGATGGAAAAGGATCTGGGGGTCCTAGTAGACCACAGGCTTGGCAATAGCATGCAATGCCAAGCTGCATCACACAAAGCCAGAAGACTAATAAGGTTGGATGAGAAGCTGTTTAATCACAAACGGCATATGGGGTTCTTTACTGTTAGAGTGGCAAGTTGCAACTTTTACAATTGGTGTCAGCAGGGAGAGTAAATAATTAAAAAAAAAACTCTTAGATGGGCATTTTATCAAAAGCAATGTACAAATAAATTACCAGTCTATAATTTTAATGGTAGGTTTATTTTAACAGTGTGAGAGACAGAATAACAACAAAAATATCCAGAAAAACACATAAAAAAAAAGTCAAAAATTGATTTGAATGAGTGAAAAAAGTATTTGATCCCCTAACAGCAAGATTTCTGGCTCCCATGTGTCTTCTATACAGGTAACAGGCTGAGATTAGGAGCACACCCTTAAAGGGAGTGCTCCTAATCTCAGCTTGCTACCTGTATAAAAGACACCTGTCCACTGAAGCAATCAATCAGATGCCAATCTCTCCACTATGGCCAAGACCAAAGAGCTGTTCAAGGATGTCAGGAACAAGATTGTAGACCTACAAGACAATCACCAAGCAGCTTGGTGAGTGGGTGACAAGAGTTGATGCGATTATTCGCAAACGGAAGAAACACAAAATAGCTGTCAAACTCCCTTGTTCTAGGCTCCATGCAAAATCTCACCTCGTGTAGTTTCAATGATCATGAGAACGGTAAGGAATCAGCCCAAAACTACACGGGAGAATCTCGTCAATGATCTCAAGGCAGCTGGGATTATAGTCACCAAGAAAACAATTGGTAACACTACACCGTGAAAGACTCAAATCTTGCAGTGCCCACAGGGTCCCTCTGCTCAAGAAAGCACATGTACAGGCCCATCTGAAGTTTGCTAATGAAGATCTGAATGATTCAGAGGATAACTGAGTGAAAGTGTTGTTCAGATGAGACCAAAATCGAGTTCTTTGGCATCAACTCAACTCACTGTGTTTGGAGGAGGACTGCTGCCTGTGACCCCAAGAACACCATCCCCACCATCAAACATGGAGGTGGAAACATTATGCTTGGGGGGTCTTTTTCTGCTAAGGGGACAGGACAACTTTACTGCATCAAAGGGATGATGAAAAGGGCCATGTATCATCAAATCTTGGGTGAGAACCTCCTTCCCTCAGCCAGGGCATTGAAAATGGGTCATGAATGGGTATTCCAGCATGACAATGACCCAAAAAACAGAGTGACTCAAGAAGAAACACATTAAGGTCCTGGAATGGCCTACCCAGTCGCCAAACCTTAATCCCATAGAATATATGTGAAGAGAGCTGAAGGTTCGAGTTACTAAACGTCATCGGATCTGCAAAGTGGAGAGGGACAAAATCCCTTCTGAGATGTATGCAAACCTGGTGGCCAACTACAAGAAACATCTGACCTCTGATTGCCAACAAAGGTTTTGCCACCAAGTACTAAGTCATGTTTTGTAAAGGGGTCAGATACTTATTTCACTCATTAAAATACAAATCAATTTAGAACTTTTTTGAAATGCATTTTTCTGGGGATTTTGTCTCTCTCTGTTGAAATAAACCTACCATTAAAATTATATACTGATCATTTCTTTGTCAGTGGGCAAACATACAAAATCAGCAGGGGATCAAATACTTTTTTTCCCTCACTGTACACCTATAATATACACCCACACCCAAACAGGTTGAATTGGATGGACTGATGTTTTTAAGTGACCTAACCCAGTGTTTCTCAACTCCAGTCCTCAAGGCACCCCAACAGGTCATGTTTTCAGGCTAACCATTATTTTGCACTGGTGTTTTGATCAGTTTCACTGCCTTAGTAATTGCCGCAGCTGTTTCATCTGAGGGAAATCCTGAAAACATGACCTGTTGGGGTGCCTTGAGGACTGGAGTTGAGAAACACTGACTTAACCAACTATATAATATAAAGTAGAGGGACTCCCCTGTGAATGGCAGTCATGGGTCAGGCTTGGGTCCTCTTCTAGAACAAAAAAAAAAGGAACATGACAAAGAACAATACACACTATGAAGCTGGTTTTTATACTAATTGATGCATCAACAGGATGGAAGGTTTGGTGACAGCATGTGAACAAAACTTATACCAATTTATTAGACATGCCCTTTAAAGCTCAATTAAAGTTTTTTTTTTTTATATATATATATTCGATTAGCTATATGTATTAAAGTAGAACTATAGGCAAAATTCTTTTTTTTTCCATTTTGGATAGAGCAAGGGTTATAACCTCCTGTCAAATTTTTTGCCATCTGTCTTATTTCTGAGATTTTCCTTCACTTCCTGCCTCCATAGCAAAACAGGAACTCAAAAGTCCCTGCAAAATTAAGGGATTACCTTGAGGACCCCCAGGTCACCAGAACTAGTGTTCCCATTGGAAGATCTCCTCTCTATTTCTGGGGACAAACCCAAATTTGGGATTTACTTTACTTTCGCCTTCAATGATGGTAAACAGAGCAAATAGAGAGAGTGAATCTCCCTAATGGGGACACAGACAGCAATAAAACCTGATAGGGGTTTTAATCCCCCTTCACTCTATCCAAAATGTAAAAAAACGTTTTGCCTTTAGTTATACTTCAAATATGCAAAAAGTTACAGAGAAAATGCCACAGTTATGGGTTTAATTGCTTCCCAGCCCCATCCCAAAATGCACGGCTGCAGAGAAGGGCCTTATGTTGGAGCGGTGGTCTTGCTGCAGTGATTCTGACATGCTTATTCAGAACTAGGGCTTTCCAATCAGAGAGCCCATGCTCCAAGTTTATTGCAGAGCCCAACTTTGCAAGAATTCTCAACAATCTGTATAATTCAGGTTACGACCATACCATGTGTCTTCTTGGTTTGCACACATTTTCTGACAACAACCCAAGCCATTCTGACAACCAGCAGTGTTCAATAGAATTTAATAAAATGTATTTTGAACATGATGGGTGCTGCATATTATGCATATTACATTCTGTGTTCTGTATTGTTAAATTAATGATTTATGAATAAATAAAACTTTGTGGGTGCCATTCATTCTTTAATCAGTAACAGCGTTTACATTGTATAAAGTCCATGTATTCTGAACATACACAGAGAGGGAGATTCACTAAAACTGGTGCACACAGAATTTGGTGCAGCTGTGCATAGTAACCAATCAGCTTCCAACGTGAGCTTGTTCAGATCAGCTTTGAAAAAAAACTAGAAGCGGATTAGTTACTATCCACTAGACCATACATGTCCGGCCCACGTTCCGGTAATTTGCATATATACCGTATTTAATGTGCGCTGCCTCAGAGGGGCATGATCCATGCCCTCTGAGGCTGCAGATGGGCATGGATCAGGCTGCACTGATGGTAATGAGAAAAGAGGCAGAATGATCCTCCAAAGCTCCAATAAATAAGGATCTGTCTGAAAATTCTTGTGATGAATTGGACCCTGCTGGGTTTAGTTTCACTCTAATAACAATCTTGCATGCAGGCAGTAAAACAGGCTATTGGCTGGGAAGAAGCCGAGGAACAACCTAAAAAAAAAGCTAAGTTATTTTCCTGTTTCCTTCTCATGGATGAGGTCAAAGGCTTCATTGAATTAGAGTGGAATAAAATCGAAAAGAGGTTTCCTGTAAATCGGTTTAATAAATTTCGGCAGTGATATTACGCTTAGCCAAGAATGTAATCTTACCCATTCAAGGACCCATTGGATAGACGTATTGATTGAACAATAAAAATGTAACCAAATTTTATGATTGTTAATGGGCATGAATACACCCAGGTTATTCTTTTTTTTTCCCTCCAGTGCAGCTTATGGACAGCATCGCCAAATTACATGAATACCTGAACTCAACTTTTTGGATGTGTGAGGTGTGCGGCACAGTGGTGTAGTGGATAGCACTCTCACCTAACAGTAAAAAAGGGTTGCTGGTTCAAATCCCAAACACGACACTACCTGCCTGGAGTTTGCATGCTCTCCCTGTGCCTGCGTGGGTTTCTTCCGGGTACCCTGGTTTCCTCCCACACTCCAAAGACAGGCAGGTAGGTTAATTGGCTTCTGTCCAAAAATTGGCCCTAGTATATGAATGGGGACCTTGGATTGTGGGCTCCTTGAGGGTAGGGACCGATGTGAGTGTGTGATGTACAGGGATAGAGACAATTGTAGACACTCACTCAAGTTGAACTGGATGGACTGGTGTCTTCAACTTTACTATGTATTTTTTTTTTTTTATGGTTGTGAAGGTTATTGATAGCTCTTCCATTTAACACATTTAGTGTCAGGAGGTGGGGGTATGTGTTCTAAAGTCTAACTGACTGAATATACTGTAATTTGGATGAATTGAATAGGGATGGGAGCAGGTTTAGGCTTAGTTTGTTTTTGACTGTAATTACATTTTAAGTAGAACATTGTCTAAGTTACGTTCCACCAACTGTCTCTTGCTGGATGTGTCCATAAAATGTACCTGTACTTCAGTTACCGAAGCAGACCTTTAAAGGAGAAATTTGGGGTCATTAAAAAAACAAACATACATGCTTACCTTTATGCTGTAGCATTGATGTGATGTTGCAGCTGTCCCCTGCTGGCTCTAAACCTGAGTGATCACATGACCACTGATTGTTCAGTTCAGTCTGCTTGGAACTCTGCTCCTCTAGCGCTCACTGGAGTGTCAGGCTGGGGAGGCGGCGGGTGTGGCCGGCTCAGGCTGTCAGAGGTACACTGAGAGGCTGAGCTGTCTGCTGATCAGGCAACTGGGTGGATTCCAACAATATGGTTGGGGGGTTCTTCCAGAGCTTGGAGCGGCTCTGTGAGATCAGACTTTAGCCTGCTGTTGGCTTATTCTGGGCCACAGGAGAAGACAAGTAAATGCAGTTCTGTGACCCAGAAGAGAAGTATGGGCGAAAAAGGTTTTACTTTTTTTTCTTTTTTTTTTTAGATTTCACTTATTGATTTTAGATGGGGAGGTGGAGGTCTAATCAATTTTTATCTAAAAGGCCTACTTTAAAATGTAGCTCCTTCACTGATGAAGGTTTTTTTGTTTGTTTTATTTTTGGGATGTGACATATTTAAAAGCTTTGTTCACTTTCAATTGTTTTTAATTTAACTATATAGTAATGTAATTCTATGTGCTGTGTTGGTTTTGCCTTGCCTTGTAATCATGGGCTCACATAAATTGGCTGCAGTTTGGAATGTCATGGCTAATCAATACTCCTATATCCATGTATTCATTCACCCAGCTTGTCCTTGTTCACTAAAAGGACAGGTAACTTCTTGTACACACTGTTGAACATTTATTTTCATTTTAAAAGAAACTTTGTTTAATAAACATTTATGTTTCTTTATCGTACATCACGGGACACAAAGCAGCCATATGCCACATATAGGTGAATGGACACTGGCACACCCAAAGACAGAAGTCCCCCCTTATTTAACCCCTCTCATATATTAAGTGCCTCAGTTTTTTCGCCATTGTCTCAAGGTGATGGTCACGGTGGATTGAAGTACTATAGACAGCCCCATTGGAGAAATCCTTGCCAGGATCAAGGGGCTATGCCAGTGATGGCGAACCTTGGAACCCCAGATGTTTTGGAACTACATTTTCTTTGATTCTCATGCACTCTGCCGTGTAGTTGAGCACCATGGGAAATGTAGTTCCAAAATATCTGGGGTTCCAAGGTTCGCCATCACTGGGCTATGCAGTTGGATCTATTCAGAGTGGCAATAGAAAGGCCAAAATGGATGGTACCCGTACCTCGAGGAAGAAGCAGCAAGGTTTTTGCTGTAATGCTCCTCTTTCGAGAGCTGGACCCTGGGATCCAGGCTCTTGGTTACATGACTAAACAAAAGGTTGTCCAGGCAGGGTGCTGTACAGGTCCAAGGGTGTGGACCCCAGTATGCAAGGGGGACCTGGTCACATCTCAGCCTTATCAGTATTTTTTCAAAGACCGCTTGCTTCACATTCTTTTATCTGGGCCTTTATACAAGGGCTAACTCGTATAACTCCGCTAGTCAGGCCGCCATTGTGCCCATGGGATTTTTATCTAGTTTTATTGGTCTTGCAAAGACAACCCTTTTGAGCCTTTACGCCATATTACCTTGATTCTTTTGATAAGGAAGTTGTTTTTTTGGGGTGCAGTAACGGCAAGGAGAGTGTCAGAGTTGGCAGCCTCTTCCTGTAAGAAGCCATACTTAATTATTCATAAAGACAAGCTGGTGTTGCGTCCTCGCCCAACCTTTTTGCCTAAGCTAGTGTCCAGTTTTCACATGAACCAATATGTTTCCCTGCCTTCTTTTTTCCCAGAACCTCGCTCTGCAGAAGAAAAATTGTTGCATTCTCTTGATGTGGTGAGAGCTGTCAGGATCTATCTAAAAGGTGACAGCTCAGATGCGGAAGACTGATACTTTGTTTTGTACTGCCAGGAGGGCCCAGAAAAGGACAGGCATCGTCAAATATTTCAGAGTGGATTCATCAGGTTGTAATTCAGGCTTATGGATTAAAAAGAAGGGTTCCACCGTTTAAAATTAGAGAGCACTCCATCAGGGGAGTGAGTGTTTCATGGGCAGTGTGTCACCAGGCCTCTATGGCTAAGATTTGCAAGGCCGTGACTTGGTCGCCAGTACATACATTTACTAAATTTTACCAGATGGATGTAAGGCAGCAGGAGAATGCTGCTTTTGGGCACAGTGTGCTGCAGGCAGCAGTATAGGTCCTCACGTCTGATGGCGGCCTGCTTTTATGTGTCTCCCTACCCTAAATGGGCATTGCTTTGGGACATCCCATATAGTAATTACTATGGCTGCCCTGTGTCCTGTGATGTACGATAAAGAAAATAGGATTTTTAATACAGCTTACCTGTAAAAAAATGTCTTTGAGTACATCACGGGCCACAGAGTTCCTCCCCTCTTTACTGGCATATTCATTGCTTTGCTACAAAACTGAAGTACTTCCTGTATGGTAGGGGTTATATAGAGGGGGGCTTCCTGTCTTTGGGTGTGCCAGTGTCCATTCACCTATAGGTGGCGTATAACCCACATAGAAATTACTATGGCTGCCCTGTGTCCCATGATGTACTCCAAGAAAAGGATTTTACAGGTAAGCTGTATTAAAAATCCTATTTTAATTTTAGCAAACCTACTGGATATTATTTTGGTACCTTTTAAAACTCCAGTCTGCTTCCTCTCAATTAAAAATGGTTTACTTATTGGGATGTGGTACTTTTTGACCTCTCATTGCCTAGTTCTAAAATATCTTGTGCACACTGTGACCAATACATGTCTTGCCATTTCCTCTCTGTTGCCTCACAAATTTAAGAGTGCTAATGTGATGAAAGACTGCATGGTGATCTCCTTTAATTGCTCTGCCTGCTTGGTCTGTGTCCCGATCTAATTACTACACCTGTACCAGTTATAGACTGAGAGATCCAGGTATTGTGGGATTTATTGTTTCTTTACAAGAAGTGTGAGTTCTTAGCCTACAGACAGAGGTCATGAATTAACTTGTGCAGTGCCATGCCACATGCCTCATATTTGAACACAAACAAACTTCTGATGCTGGAATGTGAAGATTTACTCTACTATAGGCTATGCATACAGAGCAACAAATGACACCATGAAATGACATGATCAATGTACATCTCATGCAGGTCAAAAAAAACAAAGTGCAGAAATGAAGCATTATAATGCCTTCTACAAGGCCTTCCCCTCTATGGCTGTCTAAGAAGAAATGACAAACTCCTCTGATATTTAGTATCTCTGCATTTGACATTATACACTTCTAGAGTCTAGTCTATACTAAGAGGATTAAGCTTAAAGCGGAGTTCTACCCAAAAGTGTAACTTCCGCTCATTTGTTTCCCTTCCCCCTTCTGGTGCCACAATTGGCAGGTATCCTTTTCCCACTTCAGGGAGCCACAGCTGCGGATATTGACGTTATGGCTTGGCTCCCTCCTCTTCCCCCTGTTGTCGGGGCAGTGGGAATGAGGAGCGGAGTTTCACACATGCACAGTAGGCTTCCCGGTGTAAAGCAGTAAGGCTACATGGCCAGGTTCCCTTACCCGCAATGGCAGCAGCAGTATCCAACAGCTGATGGAAACATCAGCTGCGGTGCCGACATCCAGGACAGCTAGGTGTCCTATTATTAAAAGCAAGCAGCTGCAGTATGTGTAGCTACTAATTTAACATTTTCACAGCAGTGGGCGGACCTCCACTTTAAGTATATGATATATAGGTTTTTATTCATACGATCAAGCTATAGAAATCCAGAAAGGAGCACCGGACCAAAACTGGATAAAAGAGTCCAAGATAATTTTAATTGTTACATATGACTTTTTTTTACTAAGATCAATTTAAATTCTCTTGGACTCTCATCTGGTTTTGGTCTGGAGCTCCTTTTTAAGTTTGCATGGTTTGAGATTTTGTCAGAAGCCCATTGAGGAAAGCCTTTTTGTGTGGGAGCCACTTTGCCAGAGCTATTGAGCTTATTTGAAGTTTTCCTTCATCTGATTACATGTGCAATTCTAAAAGCTCCCATGGCCTCTTTGAGTGTGTTGTTTTTGAATCCGAAGATAACACTTTTGAAAGCTTTGCTATCGCCTTTCTTTACAAGTTAATACTTTATCCAAACTAACGGGTACATATTATATTATTCAGTGAGTGAATGACTTCATAAACATAATCTTACTAACAAATAGAAATCATTTATACATTCATATTCTCTTATTTTACATAAATATTTAAGCAGATTTCGATTTTTACATTATAAGCAAGTCTAAAAAGTAGTAGACTCATCAATGAGCCTACTCAACTCATCTCCTGAACACAGGACTTAGGAACGCATAGTTATCGAAAATAGAAAACGGATGAAGAGGTTCATTCTGGCCTTTGAAAATAAAGAGTAATAACATTCTTGAGATGTCACTTAAGCAATTTGCTGTGCTGTGTCATCTTTAAACATGATCAGCATCCAATAGACCATTATTCAAAATAAATGTTGCTTGATAATTTGACATCGGTCCATCAATGTCCCATAAGAGATAAGTGTTGTTGCCAACAAGTATAGGTCCTTATCAAGCACCCTTATAGGTACCTACAGCATTTCAAAACAAATGCATTGTTGTTGCTTTCCTTGACTTCATAAGGTGCAGTTTGATCGAAGAGTCTAAAAAGAAAGAAGCTTGTTCTTATACACATAGTGGCTTATTCCTAATTTACTGTATCTTAGATATTTTCGTGACACGGTGACATCATTGATAAGTAGATCTGACTTTGTCACCTTTGTTTCCCCATTTATTGCCACAGATATTCTGCTTGTCCTTTTTTCTTTGGGACCTTGGACTGGCAGCTCCATCTCCTTGTGTGTCTATCACTTTGTGGTCAGTACAGGGACTCTTTGGGTAACGAGGTGGAACCAGTAAAACAGGAGTCTTCGGGCAGAGAGTTTTTGCGTTGTCTTTTTTTACAGACACAGCACAGGATGGCTTGGATGTCTTTGGAAACACTGCTGCTGAAGATGGTGTAGATCCATGGGTTGGTACAACTGTTCAGGCTAGCTAGGATCATCAAAATCCTGATAGAAACTGAAAACAAGAATAGAATATTATACTTTAGTATTACATTAGGACTCAATATTATCAATATGAACGGAATAGATATGTATGTGCTTTTTTAGAGTATACCAAACCCAAACTTTTTCTTTTTTTAAATTGTTGGTTGAGTGAGGATTAGAGTCCTTGTCAGGGTTGGATTGCTATCTAGGTTCAACCCTGTCTGTTTATCCTAGTGACCATTGTCACCAGAACATCAAATGGGGGTAAACCTGCCAGTGGGGACATCTCTCATTTCATGATGTGTCTTCATGAGAAGTGAAGGAAAATCCCCCCCAATTAAAAATAACCCCTTTTCTACTCTTATATCATAATAAAAACAGTTTGGGCTTTAATACACTTTAATTTGTATAATAAAACAAGGAAATAGTGCATTTTATCTGCACATTTAAAAATATATATATATATTAAAGCTTTGAAGACTCCCCTCATATGGATACATATTATTGGTTTTGGTGGGGATCCTACTGTGAATGATAAGCACTCCTAATGTCCTTTTTAGTATACCTTTTTAGTCAATTTTTTTTTTTGTTTGTTTTGGATAGAGTATGTAAATGTTGGAGCTCCCTTCAGGTTTGCATTGCTTTATAGGTCCCCTCTTGTCTATTTGTGATCTTTGTCATCAGAACGAGAAAATAGGGGGAATCTTCCAATGGGAACATTGGTTTCCTCTTTCTTCATTTGTGACTCCAGGATAGAAAGTGAAGAAAAATGTACCCCCAAAAATGTAACCATCAATATCAGGAGTCTCCAAAGTACTGGCCTGCAGTCCTCAGACTCACTGCAGGGTTGGTCTTTGCTCAAGCTATGTTAGGTTGCACACTCAACCCCTGGCAGAATGCAGCACAGGTTCTGCAACCCGACAAAGTTGCCAACCCCCCCCCCCCCCCCCACCTCACTGTGCTGTTGGTTGCTAGGAACACAAACCTGCTGCAACTCCGGTATCCCACTGCACTGTGTATCAGTGTCCTTTATCGCTCCATTTTTTGTAAACAACATGCCTCGCCAGGGAGCCAGGAGGTGCAGCAGATCTGCAAGCTGGTCAAAGCTGTGAAGGACACTGATGTAAATGAGAAACATATGTGGGAGAGACCACTGGTGATACAAATGGGCAGGAGTTGTGTTTCTCCACTGGGGACACAAATATGCAGTGAAGCTCTGATGTAGACACAAATGTGCGGTGGGGGCTCTGATGGGGACACAAATATGTGGGAGGGGACAATAAATTGTAGGTGAGATTCTGATGGGTGATGGGGACTTAAATGTATGGGAAACCCTGAAAGGGACACAAGTGTGTGTGTGTGTGTGTGTGTGTGTGGGGGGGGGGGCTCTGATGGGGACACCCAATGTGCAGAGGGGGGACTGATTGGGACACACATGCGTGAGGAGCTCTGATGGGGACAACAATTGTTGGGGAGATTCTGATGGGGACATAGCTGTATGGGGAGACTCTGATGGGAACCAAATGTAGGAGGGGGTTCTGACAGGAACACACATGTGAGGCCTCATGCACACTGGAAATTTAGACCCGTGTATAAGGCTCAGTCATTTAGGTGTGAGTGGCGCTGCCGCCAGCCAGTCAAATTCTATTCTTTTCTGTTGCTGCGGATTCATTTTTAAATAACTGATTTTTTTGGCCTGAGAATTTGTGTAAAATATACAATGTGGCCCTCAAAGAGAAAAGTTTGGAGACCTCTGATTTAAATCATACTAAAAAAAAAAAAAAAAAGTTTTGGCTTTAGATACACTTGCGTCTCATAAGCACAGTAGGAAAACACTAAATATTGCTTTTTATTTTTTCATTTAAAATTATATATATTTAAAGATATTTAAAGCATCTTCTTAGTTGGACACATTATCGGCTTTGGTTGGGTTCCTGCTCTGAACACGATGTTTCTCCTAATTATCTCTTGCGTGTTGGCTGCTGTTTCAAACATACTTGTTATATATTTACATGTTGACAGTAATTGATGAGATGTGAAACAGTACTCGCACAGCTAACCTGTCAAAATAAAAGTAAATCAGGGGTATTTGCAATCGTGTACCATTGAGTAGCCTTCCCTGCCTCAGTGTAATGTATATGACTAGCTAAAGCCCATGCAAATGATGTCCAGCAGCATATATAAATAGATATACTTTATATAACTGGTAAAGGACTTCATGTGTTCTCTGTACAGGCTCTTGGAATTTTAAGGGTCACTCAAGAGGTGTATGTGGGTTATTCTAAGAAGTTCAGAGTGAGTGTGCTGATGAAGCAAGTTACATAGTTTAGTCTTGTTGAAAAAAGTCCATCCAGTTCAACCAATAAAAGGAAAGAAAAAATCCTGAAAAAAATAAATAAATAATAATCATACAATCCAGCATGTAATAATAGCTGCTCGTAAACTCTAAGCCCCTGTACACACGGTCGGAGATTTCCACAACCAAATCCGTCGGATTTTGTCCGTCAGATTTAGTCTGACGGATTGTGTCCAAAACTGTTGCATACACACAGTCGGACTAAGTTGTCGAAAAATCAGATCTTTCAGAACGTGATGACGTAATTTCGTTATGATGGGACTAGATTCAGGCTAGTAGCCAATAGCTTTGATGTAGGAATTTGATCTGAGCATGCGAGGCACTTGGTCCGATCAAAATTCTCTACACATGATCGGATTACGTCCGACCGGCCCAGTTGGTCGGGAAATATTTCCAATATGTTGGAAAATTGGGTCCGAAGGAGATTTGGACGGAATCAGTCCGATGCATACCACACACAGTCGGAGTATCTGACGACACGGTCCGATAAGACGCATTCCAACGGATTCTCCGACCGTGTGTACGCGGCATAAGACTCCTAGAAAAATGTCTGAGAGGAGGCTATTCTGCTCAGTACATGGAATATATGTAAAATGAGTATTGACCAAAATAAGGGGCCTTTTGTATTGAAGTTTTCTTATTAAATATACATATATAAATACATTTCCACTCTGGGCAGTCTTCAACACTTGATGAAATGCATTTTAACCCCCTTTCTGTCTAGGCTATTTTTCAGTTTTTGGCACGGTCATACTTTGACAATTACTCTGGCACTACACCAAAGTGCATTTTATATAATTATAAATCATTTTTATTTTTTTAGATATAGCTGTTTTGGTTGTATTTAATAATCCCTGGATTTAATATTTTTTTTTACTATATAAAGGAAAATAGACGGAACATTTTGAAAAAAAAAACACAGCTTTTCTTATGTCGTGTACACACGACCGGACTTTTCTGGAGACTAGCTCCAACGGTCTTCCCGACGGACTTCCGGCAGATTTCCGATGGACTTTCCGAACGAACAGATTTGGGCACACACAATCACACCAAAGTCCGATGGATTTGATCGTGATCACGTACGACCGGACTAGAATAAGAAAGTTCATAGCCAGTTGCCAATAGCTGCCCTGGCGTCAGTTTTTAGTCTGTCGGACTAGCATACAGGCGAATGGATTTTTCGACCAGACTCGAGTCTGTCAGAAAGATTTGAAACATGTTCTAAATCTAAAGTCTGTCTGATTTTTCAACAGCAACGGATTTGTTCCGTTGGACCTTTGCTGTCAAAAAGTCCGGCCGTGTGTACACGGCATTCGTTTCTGTTTGAGGTGATTGTAGCCGTATTAGTGCACTCATTTTCTGTTAACACTTTGCAACCAAATGCTATTTCATCCTAAACTTGGGCCAATATGTATTCTGCTGTATCTTCTTTCCTAAGGCCCTAAAATACAGTACCTTGAAAAAGTATTCACTCCCTTGGCTTTTTACCTATTTTGATACATTACAGCCTTTACTTCAATGTTTTTTTAAATCTTAATTATATGTGATGGATCAGAACACAATAGTCTAAGTTGGGGAAGTAAAATTAGAAAAATATATACATAAAACTATCTTTCATAAATAAACTGATAATTGTCATGTGCGTATGTATTTACCCCCTTTATTATGAAGCCCATAAAAAGCAATTACCTTCAGAAGTCACATAATTAGTGAAATTATGTCCACCTGTGTGCAATCTAAGTGTCACATGACCTGTCATTACATATACACGCCTTTTTGAAAGGCCCCAGAGGCTGCAACAGCTAAGCAAGAGGCACCACTAACCAAACACTGCCATGAAGACCAAGGAACTCTCCAAACAAGTAAAGGACAATGTTGTTGAGAAGTACAAGTCAGGGTTAGGCTAGGCTAAAAAAAAAAAATTCAAATCTTTGATGATCTCTAGGAGCACCATCAAATCATAACCAAATGGATAGAACATGGCACAACAGAAAACCTGCCTAGAGATGGCCACACACCAAAACTCATGGACGGGGCAAGAAGGGCATTAATCAGAGAGGCAGCACAGATACCTAAGGTAACCCTGGAGGAGCTGCAGAGTTTCACAACAGAGACTGGAGTATCTGTACATAGGATGACAATAAGCCGTACGCTACATAGAGTTGGGCTTTATGGCAGAGTGGCCAGAAGAAAGCCATTACGTTCAGCAAAAAACAAAATGGCACGTTTTCAGTTTGCGAAAAGGCACGTGGGAGACTCCCAAAATGTATGGAGGAAGGTGCTCTGGTCTGATGATACTAAAATTTAACTTTCTGGCCATCAAAGAAAACGCAAGGTCTGGCACAAACGCCAACACATAACATCACCCAAAGAACACCATCCTCACAGTGAAACATGGTGGTGGCAGCATCATGCTGTGGGGATGTTTTTCAGAAGTCGAGACAGGGAAACTGGTCAGAGTTGAGGGAAAGATGAATAGTGCTAAATACAGGGATATTCTTGAGCAAAACCGGCACCACTCTGTGTGTGATTTGAGGCTAGGTCAGAGGTTCACCTTCCAGCAGGACAATGACCCCAAACACATTGTTAAAGCAACACTTGAGTGGTTTAAGGGGAAACATGTAAATGTGTTGGAATGGCCTAGTCAAAGCCCAGACCTCAATTCAATAGAAAATCTGTGGTCAGACTTAAAGATTACTGTTCACAAGTGCAAATCATCCAATTTGAAGGAGCTGGAGTAGATTTGGAAGGAGGACTGGGCAATAATCACAGTGGTAAGATGTGGCAAGCTCATAGAGACTTATCCAAAGCGAATTGGAGATGGGATAGCCGCAAAAAGGTGGCTCTACAAAGTATTGACTTTAGGGGGGAGGTGAATAGTTATGCACATTGACTTTTTCTGATATTTTGTACTATTTGTTTGCTTCACAATAAAATAAAAACAAGTTTTGGGCATGTTCTGTAAATTAAATGATGCAAATCCCTAAACAATCCATGTTAATTCCAGGCTGTGAAGCAATAAAACACAGTAAAATGCCAAGGGGGTGAATACTTTTGCAAGGCACTGTACCTGGACAGTAAAACACTTTTGAAATAATCCCTTTATGGAAAGTAAACAGTTCAAAGTATGGGGTTAGTTTTTTGAAGTTGTAATTTTATGCCACAATTTTTTGGAACGTAAATAAGTGTTTTTGTTTTTTCCACATAGTTGCCGTTTTAACAAGTTAACATATTTTACTACTCCTGAGACACCACACCTGTGGAACTTTTTTGCTGTTTAGATGCATAGGGGGCCCAACATCCAAGGAGCCCCTTCAAATCTTCTAGGGGCATAAATTGCAAATCTAATTTCCTGGCTACATATACAGTTTTTGGGAGACCCTGGAACACCATGTATTTTTTAAGAGGCATGTTGAGTCTTTTAAAGACTTCAATTTTGGAAAATGAAAATGTGGAAAGAAAATATTTTTTTTTTTACACAAAGTTAGCAAATGAATTAGATATTTCTCACACACAACATGGGGATACCACACGTGAGACTTTTTCAGTGTCTGGACTAATTATGCATCGGATATCTTGCGTATCACAAAAATTAATCAACACTTTCTCAAAAACCATGTACTGGAGTGGTTAGGGAAAATTAGCTTAGTGTAGCATCACCTATAGCAGTCCCCAGTCCTATAAGCCAAGCAAGCCTAGCCTAGTGTTGTGGCTGCCAGCAGGAATGCCGGCTTTACTGGCCAGGAAATACAGAAAGCCAAACAAAGCTTCTGTGATTCCAGGAGTGCAGTTGTCCGATGGGTGTCTTAGACTGGTGTCGCAAATGTAGTCAGTGGGACATGCAAATATGCTAGTTCAGGCAGTAGGCAGAGATGGGGTTAGCAAACAGAGAAAGTATCAGTCCAAGCAGTAGTGTGATCAATATACAGGCCAGGCTCAGTACATGTGGCAGGCAGAAGCAACACTGCACTGGTGTGGTGGTGATCATGAACACTGTTGCTGGCTGCACTGGTTCTTATGTTGAAGCCTGTTGAAGTTGTTGCCGATATAGAACAATAAAGAAGACTGCTCAAGAACCATTTGTGATACTTCTCTACATTTGACAACCAAGAAAAAAAGTTGATAACTTGACCTTATGCTGCTTCAAGGAATGTTCTACTTTAACAATATTCTCCTGTTTGCATCATGCTAATAAGCATCCAAAAAACACATCTCGGTTTTACCTTGCTATAGTAAAGGTACCAGAGTTTGCTCATCCCTGATTCATTATGGCATATAAATGGGCTGATGAGGAAATAACACACAAACTAACAAAATATATGATCATCCTTCGTCAATGCTTTTGTTGTTTGAGACTTGACCATTCATGGGATTTTACAGAAACATTTATGATCATTAGTAGCTTATTAGTGAACACCAGATATTCTTCTCAAAGAGAATTTCTGTTGGACTTCTTCCCAGTTCAAAAACATCTTATCACGCTAATGTTTTTTCTCTGTGACATCTCATAAATTTTTACAATGTCCTCCAGCAATGCCCTGGCAACAGACATCATCTCACAATCCCACACTACAACAGATATTATCAGTCCCTCTGCAAACATTCTTATGAACTGGACCATGACCATGAAGTCCCGCAATAACCTTTTGGAATTTTACAAACTGACTCATTAGAAGACTGGCTATTGGGCTAATTATTGTACTATATGTAAGCTGGCCTTACACTGTTCACATTTTGCATGGTTCCTGAAGTGGTCAAAATCCACATAGTAGATGACCCCGTTGGCCCTTTCCTGCTTAATGTTCTTTAATTAAAAAAAAAAAATCAAAGGAGCAGGGTGGAACATTTTTGGACGAACAGTGGCTGCATCCAATTACATGCAGGGTATTCTGACAGTTACCGGTGGCAGATATCACAGCACAATAGTCCTGCAGGCAAAGCTTTAACGTAACATTGACTGAGCTGGTCAATTTTTATTTACAGAACATAATGAGTAGTGATTGGGAGCTAGCGTTTGAATGCATCTGAAGCCAAATCCAAAGGAACCACTTGCTAAAGCTGGTCATGAAAAATCTCATCAGCACATCCAATAATGCCAAAAGAGACTTAATGAAGTGGCTTGAATGAAATTCATAAAACAAAACACAATTACGGATAGCAATTTATTTTTATTTTTTTTTAAAACATTTCTATTAGAAAAATTTACATTAGGTTTTGGATTGAATGGAATTTCCCCAACAAAAACACATTTACTGTTAGACATGTGTTTATTCAAGAAAAGTTTCCATCCTGCTCCTTCAAATTTTCTCATAACTACATTCCAAAAAAAATCACCAATTTTATTCTCCAAGACTAGAAAATTGAACGAATGCTACAAAAAAACGAAAATTTGCGAGCATTCTACTAATACACTGCCATGTGTTTGGCAAAGGAAATGCGTGTTTATTGGGTTTTTATTGAGTTTTAGTGGTTTAACCTTTGGTGTCAAAACATTCCCAGGTGTGTCTTATTCTGCATTGCTGGACACAACTTCCTTCCTATACGAAATGCACCCTTTCAGCCCAGATATATTAAAATAAGTCTCTAGCAGAGCCACTTTAAACGATTATAAAGTGGAGTGCTGGAACTAAGTGATTATAATAATCTAATGTGACCGTCATGCAGGCCTTACTTTTAGCACATTAGTACTTTGTTTTTAAAAATACAGGGAATATAATATGTTTTATACATTTTGAAAATACCCTGAACATATTTTTTATAACAAGCAGAGAAATCATCAGAAATGCAAAAAAAGGTGCAGTTTTTGTTCATAGTGCAACATTTTGTACATTATTATTATTTCAATCATTTTCATTAATCATTTTCTCATTTTCATCCCATTGTGCCACCTAGCAAAATTTTAATGGGGTGCCCCTAGGCCAGTGATGGCGAACCTTGGCACCCCAGATGTTTTGAAACTACATTTCCCATGATGCTGATGCTCTCTGCAGTGTAGCTGAGCATCATGGGAAATGTAGTTCCAAAACATCTGGGGTGCCAAGGTTCGCCATCACTGCCCTAGGCTAACGTTCTCTGTAGCAGCTTACACTGTCAACTGTGACAAGAAGGGGATGATTTACTAAAACGGGCACACTCAGAATCTGGTGCAGCTGTACATAGTAGCCAATCAGCTTCAAACTTTAGCTTGTTCATTTACGCTTTGGCAAGAAGGCCTGGTTCACACCTATGCATTATTTAGTGCGTTTCCAGTTTTGCAGAAACACACTAAAGTCCATTTAGGCTGGGCTCACACATGTGCGATGTGAATTCCAGCTCTGGTTTCTCTGCGAAGAGAAAAAGCAGCTGTTCAGCGGTTCCTCTCCGTTGTAGCTGCGGATCAGCTGACCTGGGAGAGGGAGGAGGTGTAGTGAGGAGGGGCAGAGAATTTGTGTTCAGAACAGAATGCATCTGCAATTCAGATGCAATCTCATAGAAGATTATGTGCCTGCAATTCACACCGCAATGCCTAGAAAACGTTTTTTGGACAATGTTGAGCAGAAATGCAATGCACATATGTGAACCAGATTTATTCAAACTAAAGGATTTAAAAATGTTTTGCAAATTGGTTGCAGTGTAAGCCAGATCCAATTTGCATAGGTGTGTACCGAGCCTGAACATTGTTTCCTATGAGTCACGTTCACATCTGTGCATTTTATGTAAAGGGGAAGGGACTTTTTTTCTGGTTTTTGATTCCATAGACTTCAGTGGATCAAAAATGTGTATTGAAAAATGCAAACTGCACCTGGAATATGCAAACTGCAACCTGCATAGGTGTGAACCAGGCCTAAAACCTGGAAGCTAATTTGGTTTCTATGCAGAGCTGTACCAGATTTGGCACTCTCCAGCTTTAGTAAATAACCCCCTAAATGTCATTCACATAAAGTATGCCTAAATCGGGATAATAGCAGGGGCAATCTCAGCATGGACTATACATTACAAGGGACCAGTGCTGTAGATAAGTTGTCATTCTATTGATAATAATAATATGCACTTTGATATCGTATAGGGTTTATTTCAGCCTATAGTAGAAGTTCAGTAGGTGGTAAATCTAGACAGCTAAAACAGCTACACAAACGCTTCCTTTTTCACGGGATATGTGACTAGGGATGATCCTCAGGACTACATCTCTTCTATATTTGAAACTAAAAGCTGGACTCTGAGAAATAGAAAAAAATACCCTTGCAGTGGGGCTCTCCCTCAACCCCAAGGCATAACTGCTCATTTTTTGCTTAGGGCAGCATTTCTTATCCTCTTTACCTCAGAGAAACTCTTGAAGTAATTTTCAGGTCTCAATGACACCCTTGCAGTCATGCCACTGGTTCTGACAAGTGATGCTGGACCTGTAACTATGTAACCACTATCAGATAGGTAGGCGGTTAGCCACAGCTCAAGGAACCCTCTCAACCAGGGTTCCACAGAACCCTGGTTGAGAATGACTGACCTAGAGCACCAAATTAAAGCACTTTTTTTTTACTTCCCTATTACCCCTCTTCCACAGGCTCCTTCTTTCACGCAACTGGTGGTCCCCAAAGCCTACTTCTCTTCAGCACTCTGGTCAGCGGTTACAGCTGTGGACATTTGAAGGACATTAGAGGAGCATCTCCATGGTCTTCGTTCCACTTGGGCACAAGTCCAGGAGGATTTGCGACATGCCAATGATAGGTACAGACTCTATGCAGACTGCAGATTCTTAACAGGTTGGGGACAGGGTCTGGCTATCATCTCGCAACCTCTGACTCCATGTTGAAGTTGGCACCTCGGTTTATTGGGCCTTTCCTTATTCTCTGCAGGATTAACCCAGTGGCTTACGCTTTAGACCTTCCTTCTAATGGCGTATCTCAAATGTATTCCATGTCTCCTTATTAAAGCCTTTGGTCTGCAACTGCTTTACCACCTCGGTGCCACATTTTCACCCAGTACAGGTTGAGAACCATGAGAAGTATATACAGTCCATTGTTGACCTCTGTAGGTTCCGTGGGCGCATACAGTACCTATTGCATTGAAAAGGGTACGGTCCGGAGAAACGCTCTTGGGTCTCATCCTCAGATGTACATGCCCCAGTCGTCCTCTGTGCTTTCCATAGACGTTTTCCCCTCAAACTTGGTGTTCCGCTCAGCTGTCAATTAATTGCCAGCTCCAATATTTTACACAGTGACTCACCTGATGATGATATCCCGTTGGTCAGTCTTGCTGGCTACTTAAGCTGTTCAGTTCAGTTCCTCTCTGCCTTCATCTTGGTCAACACATCCAGAGACTCTCTTCTGTGTACCTGTTGAAGGCTTTCTTGGTTGACGTCCCTTCTGGTTCCTGTTCCTGCTTGCTGTTCCACTACGCTGATTCTCTGGTTTTCTGATTTCTTGGCCTGTCCCGAAGTATGCTGATCTCTGGCTCCCTGACAACCTGGCTTGTCTATTTGTTCTGGTTACCGAACTCTGGCTATGATTTGACTATGTTTTATTATTATTATTATTATTATTAATGAACAATTGTGATTTTAACTGCACTTCTGTCTCGGTCTGATTCATGGTTTGTGACAAGGGCATCATGAATCCTGTGTAAGGTCTGACATTGAGTTCCACTAATTTTGGACTTCCAGATACATGTCACACAGGTGCAGCTTACTAATATTTGCTTCATCAGATCATTTGTTACAGCCTGCATTTGTCTCTATGATGAACGAAGATGTAATTGATCACTGCAGTAAAAACCAGTTGACATAAAATGCTCAAATATTACGATCTTGTACTTGATGCCCATTTGATAAATGCTATAATAATGAGTATTAGATCTGTTTATTATAAAGAAGGTCTGCTGTAAAATGCAGTCTGTTCAGGACTATGCTGTAGTTGTGTTGCTCCCGGGCACTTTGTTTCATTTTCCGAATAATTGTGGCAATTCTGCCATTTTGAGTTCTCCCAAGTTTATACAATAGAAGATAATGTTGAACCCCTGATATACTTTGGATGCTCTGTTAGCCTTTCTCAACCAGGGTTCCCCCAGGGGTACCTTGAGCAATAAGCAATTTCTACCTCTTCGATATGTAGCCACTAAAACCAATGATAATTCTCCTGCTCTACAAGACTCTGGTCCTGCCGCACCTAGAGTATGCTGTCCAGTTCTGGGCACCAGTCCTCAGGAAGGATGTACTGGAGATGGAGCGAGTAAAAAGAAGGGCAACAAAGCTAATAAAGGGTCTGGAGGATATTAGTTATGAAGAAAGGTTGCAAGCACTGAACTTATTCTCTCTGGAGAAGAGATGCTTGAGAGAGAATATGATTTCAATATAAAAAATACCCTACTGGTGACCCAATAATAGGGATAAATCATTTTCGTAGAAGGGAGTTTAACAAGACTTGTGGCCACTCATTAAAATTAGAAGAAAAGAGGTTTAACCTTAAACTGTAAAACCAATGGTCTTTTTAGCTTTTTGTATGGGGTCAATTCCTCCCACTGACAACCAATGTAAGAAGCATTCCTCTCAATGACCACCATAATAATGTATCATTAATTGTTGATATAGTGGTTTTTGGCAAGTGTTCTCCAAGACCTGAAAGTTGTTTTAAGGGTCGCTCTATATTGTCTTACTGAGTGAACACCAATATTAGACGTTTTTGGAGTTTGGATATATGGCTTCCAAACTTGAGGTCCTCCGTTTATAGCAGCAATCTGCATCCCCGCCACAGCTGTTGCACTGCACTAGAAATTGTCTGATTTTCTTTAATCGTAATTTATTGATTAGTTGAATTCAGCACCTCAGCTACACATATTCCAATAAAATGCACATTACAGTCCTGAAAAAAATTGGCAATAAGTTGTAACTGCCTTAAACAGTACTAGTAATAAATTATAAAAAAAAGCTATAAATAATATAGTTTAACTGAAAATACCATTGCATTACCATTAGTAAAAATTCAGTTACTCTCACATTCCTTCAGTTTTTCTAAAGCTTCTTTTTGGCTGTCTTCCTGTCACAGCTGTCAGTTTCCCAGAAGACAGCTAAGGACAGAGCTTCAGGAAGTGAGATGTTAAGAGTGAACAAAAGGTTATCTCACAAGCTATGGCAATCTCCCAGCATTCTCATCCCACTATGCGATCCCACCGCTTTGTGTCTTTGAATTCTATTTCTGTTTTTCGCTCTTTTGTTGCTCTGTTAAAAAGATCTTGTAGGCTTGACTGATTGACACAAGCTTATATGTGGTATAAGGACTACAGTCCTATCACCAATTTAGCATTTCACAAATGGGAAATGTGGCACACCAGGGTATTACAACAGATTTTAGCTGGCAATAGACATGGGTTGAGAGTCACCTGATACAACCTTTTGAGTAACAATTTCCTGTTTGGGTTTGTTTACAGGAGTGACATGCCACCACAAATCTCTTTTCAAAAGGTTGATAGAGTAGCAGCATTCGTTCCCAAATTATTTTTGGTGCCAAACAGGTATTTTTTAAATGGAAATACCATTGCAACTACAAGCATTTGGTTTGTGATTGCAGTGTTGCCCCATTTACTTGAGTGGATTTGCCTTTTGGCAGCAGTGTCTACTACCATAACCAACAGCCAACTTGCAGTTGGGCAGTCAAGAGGCAGCAAAACTGCAGCTCAACTGCCTATTTTGTCGCCTCCTGCCCACCCATGTAAACAGGGTTTTTATGGCTGCACAACTAACTGCATGGAACCCTTGGGTTCCTACAGATGCTGCTAGGGGTTCCTTGGTTTATGTGTTTGGGTCCCAGCAGAGGGGGTTTAGGGAGGCTGACCTACAGGCAGGGCTGGATAGTCAGCTGATCTGCCTAAGCTCTGATCTCTGATAATCATTTGATCAGATAGTGTACTGATACAGATGATTTATAAAAAAAAATTTTTTGCTGGGCACAAATTTTCCTTTGATCACCATAACTCAATAAGCTGATTCACCACTCATGTCGATCAGACAGGGTCTCCAGCTGGACTAGTCTGCAGGGGATCTAGTGATCTCCAAAGCCGGCCACAGCTGGAAATGACTGGACTATGCTCTTCTGGCACGGGGAATGTTCGAGAGGATGTTAGCGTAAAGTAGCAGGGTCATGAAGATGCTTAGTGGATTTTACATTTCCCTAATATATATATATATATATATATATATATATATATATATATATATATTCACACACACATACATACACACAGTATCTCACAAAAGTGAGTACACCCCTCACATTTCTGTAAATATTTTATTATATCTTTTCATGTGACAACTCTTAAGAAATGACACTTTGCTACAATGTAAAGTAGTGAGTGTGCAGCTTGTATAACAGTGTAAATTTGCTGTCCCCTCAAAATAACTCAACACAGCCATTAATGTCTAGACCGCTGGCAACAAAAGTGAGTACAAGGGAAAATGTCCAAATTGGGCCCAAAGGGTTAATATTTTGTATTGCCCCCATTATTTTCCAGCACTGCCTTAACCCTCCTCACCAGAGCTTCACAGGTCGCCACTGGAGTCCTCTTCCACTCCTCCATGACAACATCACGGAACTGGTGGATGTTAGAGACCTTGCACTCCTCCACCTTCCGTTTGAGGATGCCCCACAGATGCTCAATAGGGTTTAGATCTGGAGACATGCTTGGCCAGTCCATCACCTTTACCCTCAGCTTCTTTAGGCAGTGGTCATCTTGGAGGTATGTTTGGGGTCGTTATGTTGGAATACTGCCCTGCGGCCCAGTCTCCGAAGGGAGGGAATCATGCTTTGCTACAGTATGTGACAGTACATGTTGGCATTCATGGTCCCCGTAATGAATTGTAGTTTCCCAGTGCCGACTGCACTCATGCAGCCCCAGACCATGACACTCCCATCATCATTCTTGCCTGTAGATAAGACACACTTGTCTTTGTACTCCTCACCTGGTTGCCGTCACACACGTTTGACACCATCTGAACCAAATAAGTTTATCTTAGTCTCATCAGACCACAGGAAATGGTTCCAGTAATCCATGTCCTTAGTCTGCCTGTCTTCAGCAAACGGTTTGCAGGTTTATTGTGCATCATCTTTAGAAGAGGCTTCCTTCTAGGATGACAGTCACGCAGACCAATTTGATGCAGTGTGCAGTGTATGGTCTGAGCACTGACAGATTAACCCTCTACCCCTTCAACCTCTGCAGCAATGATGGCAACACCCACACGTCTATTTCCCAAAGACAACCTCTGGATATGACGCTGAGCACGTGCACTCAACTTCTTTGTTCGACCATGACGAGGCCTGTTCTGAGTGAAACCTGTCCTGTTAAACCACTGTATGGTCTTGGCCACCATGCTGCAGCTCAGGATCAGGGTCTTGGCAATTTTCTTATAGCCTAGGCCAGTGATGGCGAACCTTGGCACTCCAGATGTTTTGGAGCTACATTTCCCATGATGCTCCACTACACTGCAGTGTGCATGAGCATCATGGGAAATGTAGTTCCAAAACATCTGGGGTGCCAAGGTTCGCCATCACTGGCCTGGGCCATCTTTATGAAGAGCAACAATTCTTTTTTTCAGACCCTCAGAAAATTCTTTGCCTGAGGTGCCATGTTGAACTTCCAGTAACCAGTATGAAAGTATGAGAGAATGAGAGCGATAACACCAAATTTAACACGCCCGCTCCCCATTCACACTTGAGATGTTGTAACACTAATGAGTCACATGACATCGGGGAGGGAAAATGGCTAATTGGGCCCAATTTGGAAATTTTCACTTAGGGGTGTCATCACTTTTGTTGCGAGCGGTTTAGACATTTATGGCTGTGTGTTGAGTTATTTTGAGGGGACAGCACATTTACACTGTCATACAAGCTATACACTCATTCCTCTACAGGAGAGCAATGTATAATTTCTTCAGTGTTGTCACATGAAAAGCAATAATAAAATATTTACAAAAATGTGAGTACTTACTTTTGTGAGATACTGTCTATAGTGACACTGCTGTGCCCTACCATGGTAGAAAAATGAGTATATGTTACACAGGGTTCTTACTGATGCAGGTTGAGGGGCTCCAGAACAGTTATTCTGAGTGGGGAAATCTGGTTTTGCAGTTTTCTCTAGGACTGGTAATTCCTGCTTGGGTTCTGAAGTCCAGAGGCTTTGAAGAGTCTTGGGAGGGATGAAGCCTCTAAGGGTCCTTTCACACGGGGCGGATCAGTTCTGATCCGCCCCGTGGATATCCGTTTGCTCAGCGGGGATCACTCCGCCGATCCCCGCTGAGCAGGGAGATGACAGCTCCGTCTCTGCACACTGCGCAGGGACGGACCTGTCACAGCGCCGCTCTCCCCTATGGGAGATCGGATGACGACGGACCGCAGTGCCCGTCGTCATCCGATCCGATCCGCAGACGGATGGAAAAATAGCTTTTTCCTCCGTTACACTTTTTCGGATCGGAGCGGGTCGGATGTCAGCGGACATGTCACCGCTGACATCCGACGCTCCATAGACCTCTATGGAGCACCCGTTCAGGTCCGCCTAAAAAACTGACAGGCGGGCCTGAACGGGACGTCGGTGTGAAAGAGGCCTAACTCCGTGTGTTCATATTTTAAAAGAGACCAGCAGCCTGACTGTGCAGGTGTGCGCAGCCTTCACAATCAAGGGGCTGGCTATGATTCAGGGTTCCTCTGAAGACAAGCTGCTGCAGGAGCAGCATATGGGTGGGTAAGCAGTCTCTGGGAGAGTGTCTGTGCTAGCCTCAAGGAGAAGCCCTCTAACCAGACCATCTCCTGAGGGGAAAGACAGTGTGTCATTAGGCAGGAGCCTGTGCAGCCCAAGTTGGCATTTTGTATTTGAAAGAGCTCACTGAGACGGCATTGTGAGTCTGTGCGGAGGCTCAGGGATTATAAAGTCTAAATAGCCAGGAAGCTAGACAATTTATGTTGAAAACCCCTGTGAAGGTATCCTTGCAAGCGTTTCCCCCCCCCCCCCCCCCCGCTTTATGTTCTTTTAAATCAAAAGTGGGCTAAAAGCCCTAAAAAAGTATCTCTCTCTTGCTGGACTGGACCTGATGAAAGTCATTACAGCGAAACCCCGCGACAATATCACAATATGTAATAGGTTTTCTGATTATTCTGTGTCTTCAGCAAGTATAAGTACAGACGGCACTCCCCACACAGAGTTTGCATGTTCTCCCTGTACCTGCGTGGGTTTCCTCCGGGTAATACAGTTTCTTCCCACACTGCGAAAACATGCTGGTAGGTTGATTGGCTCCTGACTAAATTGGCCCTAGTTCGTGTATGTATGAATGTGAGTTATGGCCCTTAGATTGTAAGCTCCTTAAAAGCAGGGACTGATGTGAATGTATATGTAAAGTGCTTCGTAAATTGATGGCACTAAATAATAACCTGTAATAAATAAATAAATAGAATAAGATAAAATAATACCTTACCATTTGCACCTTCATTCCAGACATTCCACAGCTGAGCAATAAAGAATGGAGTCCAACATATCACGTAAATCAGTACAATGGCCAGGGTCATTCGCACCGTCTTGGACATGGCCTTTGTCACGCCGGAATCTGAAATTGGCGGCACTCCATTCGTCCCACTAACCAGTTTTCCTTTTCGTCTTGACCCCGGCGACCGTTCTGTCCCCAAGTGCATACTGTGGTGAATTTCTCTAAAAATCAGGACTTGGCATGTGGTGATAAACAAGGCTGGCAGAATGAGGACAGCCAATGTTATCCACGTCACATAAGCTTTGGGACCCCATGGCTGCACAAAATTTGCCCAGCAGTCATAGACTCCTGGGTGAACCTCTGTTCTTGAGAAAATAAAAATCTGTGGAAGGCCAAGAACTGCAGATGCCCCCCATGCCAAGCAGACAGGGATATTCCACCGAGCTGAACCCTTTTTAAATGTCATCATAGGTCGACAAATAGCTTGATGCCGATCAAATGTCATGGCCACAATCATGTAAGAAGATACGAACATCCCAACAACCTGAAGATATCTTACTGAGCGGCACAGGAAATCTGGACCTGGAAATCGGTCAATGATATCCCAGATAAGTTGTGGTAAAACCTGGAAAAATGCCACCACCAAGTCTGCCAGGCAGAGATGGATCATGAAGGTGTGCATGAGGGCATTGTGCTTCCGCCGCCTAAGAAGAGTGAAAAGAACCAGCGAGTTTCCAAAGGTGGCCAAAGCCAGGATGATGGTTAGGAGAGCAATGCTCCATTTTGTGATGTAAGGATTTAGCGTGTCCGCAGCTTCACCAGTGATGTTGGTACTGATATTGGCAAGGGAGCTCTCAGTTGCAGACATCTGTAAAAATGCAAAATATGAAGAGGAATTAATGAAAGAAAACCATGTCTACAATCAGTAAAGGCAGGTGTCTCAATACTTTTGTGTGTGTGTGTGTGTGTGTTATATATATAAAAATATATGACGAAGGGACACGTTTTTGAATGCAAAAATACTTTACTGAATCTTCAGATCATCAAAAATTTCTCAGGTAATGTACATCAACAGCAGCTACCGTATACAGTTACAAGCATCCCTGCTCTTCCTCAGGCTGTCTGGCTTTGTGTGAACTATGTGTCTCTCTCACACAGAGCCAGACAGCCTGAGGAAGAGCAGGGATGATTGTAACTGCATACGGTAGCTGTTGCTGATGTACATTACCTGAGAAATTTTTGATGATCTGAAGATTCAATAAAGTATTTTTGCATTTGGAGAACGTGTCCCTTCGTCCTATTTTAATGGATATTGATGGAAGACAGGGAGTCCACCTTGACATCGTTACAGTTTAACAATCAGGATTAGGGATGAGCTTCGAGTTCGAGTCGAACTCATGTTCTACTCGAACATTGCCTGTTCGCCTGTTCAGTGAACAGTGAACAATTTGGGCTGTTCGCAGCAAATTCGAAAAGCCGGAACACCCTATACAAGTCTATGGGAGAAATCTAAAGTGCTAATTTTAAAGGGTAATATGCAGGTTACTGTCCTAAAAAGTGTTTGGGGACCCGGGTCCTGCCCCAGGGGACATGGATCAATGCAAAAAAAAGTTTTAAAAACGGCCGTTTTTTCAGGAGCAGTGATTTTAATAATGATTAAAGTGAAACAATAAAAGTGTAATATTCCTTTAAATTTTGTAGCTGGGGGGTATCTATAGTATGCCTGTGAAGGGGCGCATGTTTCTGGTGCTTAGAACTGTCCCTGCACAAAGTGTCATTTGTGCAGGAAAAAAAGTCTTTTAAAATCACTTGCGGCTATTGTCGGGTCCCGTAATACAGAGAACACTCAATGAGTGTTCTCTGCATTAGCCGACAATTCATTCATTCATTGATAAAAAAAAAAAAGCGTGGGGGTTCCCCTAAATTCAATTACCAGGCCCTTCAGGTCTGACATGGATATTAAGGGGAACCCCGTGTCAAATTTAAAAAAAAAATTGACGTGGGGGTCCCCCTAAAAATCCATATCAGACCCTTTATCCGAGCACGCAACCTGGCAGGCCGCAGGAAAAGAGGGAGGGACGAGAGAGCGGCCCCCCCTCCCTCCTGAACCGTACCAGGCCACATACCCTCAACATTGGGAGGATGCTTTGGGGGTCTGTGACCCCTCAAAGCACCTTGTCCCCATGTTGATGAGGACAAGGGCCTCATCCTCACAACCCTGGCCGTTGGTTGTGAGGGTCTGCGGGCGGGGGGCTTATCAGAATCTGGAAGCCCCCTTTAACAAGGGGACCCCCAGATCCCGGCCCCCCCCTGTTTGAAATGGTAAGGGGGTACAAAAGTACCCCTACCATTTCACAAAGAAAGTGTCAAAATGGTTAAATAAGACAAACACACTTTTGAAAAATTCCTTTATTAAAAATAAAAAAAATTAAAAAAAGATTCCAGCGGTGCTAATCCACTCTTGCTATCCAGCGACGGGTCTCCGGGGTCCAGCGATGGATGATCATATCCAGCGACGGGGGATCTCTCAGTCCAGCGCTGTCCATACATCCTTCTTCTGTCTCCACTCCGGAGACACTGCAGAGATCCCAGCGCTGACGTTTCTTATAATAGGAGGGCGGGGCCACTCGTCACCTGACCCCGCCCCTCTGACGCAGGTTTCCGTTACATCAGAGGGGGCGGGGTCACCCACACGTCACTGGGGAACCCCTGGCTTCCCTCTCCAGCGTCAGAGGGGCGGGGTCAGGTGTCGGGTGGCCCCGCCCTCCTAATATAAGAAACGTCAGCGCTGGGATCTCTGCAGTGTCTCCGGAGTGGAGACAGAAGAAGGATGTATGGACAGCGCTGGACTGAGAGATCCCCCGTCGCTGGATATGATCATCCATCGCTGGACCCCGGAGACCCGTCGCTGGATAGCAAGAGTGGGTTAGCACCACTGGAATCTTTTTTTAATTTTTTTTATTTTTAATAAAGGAATTTTTCAAAAGTGTGTTTGTCTTATTTAACCATTTTGACACTTTCTTTGTGAAATGGTAGGGGTACTTTTGTACCCCCTTACCATTTCAAACAGGGGGGGGCCGGGATCTGGGGGTCCCCTTGTTAAAGGGGGCTTCCAGATTCTGATAAACCCCCCCCCCGCCCGCAGACCCTCACAACCAACGGCCAGGGTTGTGAGGATGAGGCCCTTGTCCTCATCAATATGGGGACAAGGTGCTTTGAGGGGTCACAGACCCCCAAAGCATCCTCCCAATGTTGAGGGTATGTGGCCTGGTATGGTTCAGGAGGGAGGGGGGCGCTCTCTCGTCCCCCCCTCTTTTCCTGCGGCCTGCCAGGTTGCGTGCTCGGATAAAGGGTCTGATATGGATTTTTAAGGGGACCCCCACGTCAATTTTTTTTTAATTTGATGCGGGGTTCCCCTTAATATCCATATCAGACCTGAAGGGTCTGGTTATGGATATTTAGGGGGACCCCCACGTCAATTTTTTTTTTTAATTTGACACGGGGTTCACCTTAATATCCATGTCAGACCTGAAGGGCCTGGTAATTGAATTTAGGGGAACCCCCACGCTTTATTTTTTTTATTTTTTATTTTTTTATCAATGAATGAATGAATTGTTGGCTAATGCAGAGAACACTCATTGAGTGTTCTCTGTATTACGGGACCCGACAATAGCCGCAAGTGATTTTAAAAGACTTTTTTTCCTGCACAAATGACACTTTGTGCAGGGACAGTTCTAAGCACCAGAAACATGCGCCACTTCACAGGCATACTATAGATACCCCCCAGCTACGAAATTTAAAGGAATATTACACTTTTATTGTTTCACTTTAATCATTATTAAAATCACCGCTCCTGAAAAATCGGCCGTTTTTAAAACTTTTTTTTGCATTGATCCATGTCCCCTGGGGCAGGACCCGGGTCCCCAAACACTTTTTAGGACAGTAACCTGCATATTACCCTTTAAAATTAGCACTTTAGATTGTGAACGTTCGAGTCCCATAGACTTTAATAGGGTTCTAAAGTTCACACGAAGTTTAGGTCTGTTCGCAGGTTCTGGTGCGAACCGAACAGGGGGGTGTTCGGCTCATCCCTAATCAGGATAAAGAAAAGGCAGTAACCCACCCAAAGTCTGTGTGTGTGTGTCCTGGTAGTAAGGGTTTGGAGGTTCTTCCCACCCAAATCTCTTTGAACCTCAAACACCGGGTCCCTAATAATACAGTATCAACTAAGAGTGCTGACAATCAGTCCTCTTTTAGACAGATCACCCTGGAACCCCTCACCCTGCATGGGGGAACACCCCTGATTACTCAGTCCAGTCTCTAAACTGTCACCCTTAAAGGGACCACAACTCAAATACTGGTGCAATATACCTGCAGAACAGGACACCCCCGATGTCCTGTACAGTACTCCTATATCTACATCTTTTTTTTGTAAGGAAAACCTGGAATATTGCATATTAATATTATCTTATCTTTTAACTATCCAGAAGGTGTCGCTCTAGAGTTACTGTGCTCTCTACCTATTGAATATTGAAAAAAGCCTGTGTACAGTGACAAATCAAGGTGAAAAAAACACACATAACTACAGGAGTCAGAGAAATTACTGTTCAGCACAAAGTTTCAATGAGAGACATCTATGTCTGAAAATGTGCTACTTCATCTTAG
Source organism: Lithobates pipiens (assembly GCF_037356315.1). Lineage (NCBI taxonomy): Eukaryota > Metazoa > Chordata > Amphibia > Anura > Ranidae > Lithobates > Lithobates pipiens. The sequence continues at coordinate 187,236,537 of NW_027507685.1, read as the reverse complement.
CTATCTTTTACTGGTGCTCTGGGAATCCTTTGTCTCCTTTATATAATAAACACTGGTATAAAAAGTTACAAGATAATTTTTTTAACTTAAGGCAAAACTTTTCTATTTAGTTTTGGATAGAATGGAGAGGGACTAGAACACCTGCCTGGTTTAATTGCTTTCTTTACACCCATTTGGTATACCCATCCTCTTTAGTCCTGTTTACCACCATCATCGTTTTGGGTTGATACCAGAGCAGTAACAGAGGGGATATATTCCAATGGAGGAACTAGTTCTGGGAATGCTGGTGACTCCCCAGGATTCCCTCACTTTGGGAGGCATCTCCTCTCATTTTCTGTTTTGGCTATGGGACAGGAAGTAAAGGGAAATCTCCCCTATGAGACACAGATGGCAAAAAAATCTGACAGAAGTTAAAACCCCTCCCTTACTCTATGAAAAAGAAGGAAGCTCTCGGGACTCACAGTGCCACAATGAACATGCAAAAAAAAAAAAAAAAAAAAACCTGACGTTGTTTTCATATTATGGCAACTCACATAAAATCACAATCAGATAAAGCGTTAGATACAGAATCATAACTATCATAATAACAAAATGTCCAAAGCTTATCTTATATCTTAGGAAAGATATAAACATGCACGAGTGATCTGAGATATATATATATATATATATATTTGCTATTACCTTCTGTGTTGCAAAGGCCAAGTAAATGCTATATGGTGTTTATACACCAATCGGCTATAACATTATGACCACACATCATAACCTGTTGAAGGATGGCAAACAATAGACCTATGAGTGTACCAAGCCATCAGAAGCAGATACTTTAAGTCCTGTAAGTCAGGAGGTGGGGCCTCCATAGACCAGACTTGTTTTTCTAGCACATCCCACAGATGCTCAATTGTTAAAACCTGGACAATTTGGAGGCCAAGTTAAAACCTCAAATGTGTTGCCGAGTTCCTCAAACCATTCTTGAATTTATCAGACCAGGCCACCTCTTTCCATTGCTCCATGGTCCAGTTCTGAGGGTCCCATGCTCATCGTAGGCAGTTCTGGTTGGGAACACGGGTCAGCATGGGCACCCTGACAGGTTTGCAGCTATCCATCCCCATACATAACAAACTGCGATTAAAGTGGTTGTAAACCCATGGGGGGGGGGAGGAAAAAAAAAAGCAACCTGCAAGGCAAAGGCATAATGAGTTAGTATGCATAGCATACTAGCTCATTATGAATAACTTACCTGAGAACGAACCCCCCGAAGCGGTCCTCCGTCTTCATGTCCGCCACTGCCATGGATACCGGAGTGACCGGAGTGGATTCCGGGCCTCGCTGCTCCGGCCCTGTGATTCACCGGAGCAGCGATGACGTCACTCCCGCGCATGCGCATGGGAGGCGACACTCGTGGCATATCGCCGCGATCTGCGGCCTGCCCAGTGCGCCTGCGCGCCGCTGTCTACGGCCGTAGACAGCGGTGGCTGTCTTTTTGAAAATATCTCCTAAACCGTATAGGTTTAGGAGATATTTCTTGGACCTACAGGTAAGCCTTAATCTAGGCTTACCTGTAGGTCAAAGTGGTTTGTAAGGGTTTACAACCACTTTAACTGTGTGTTCTGTTTTCTTTGTATCAGAGCCAGCTATAGTATCTCTTCTATTGGACTGGACTACACAGACTAATCTATACTCCCCATGTGCATCAATGAGCCTTGTCCACCCATGACCCTGTAAACAGTTCCCTGGTTTTCCTTCCTTGGAACGCTTATAGTAGGTCCTGGCCAGTGGAGAATGGGAACTTCCCACAAGAGCTGCAGTTTTGGAGTAGCTTTGACCTAGTCATCTAGGCATTACAATTGGGTACTTGTCAAAGTCGCCTATATCCTTGCATAGGTCATTCAAATTTCACATGCTGGTAGAGTAACTCTACCTCTATAGTAACTATTCTTCATTGCAGGTAAATAATGGATTCTCCAAACAGAAGCAATGTGCCATCATTGTGTTCTTGATAGAAGGGTTCAGGTTGTCTGACATCCACAGAAGGCTACAGAATCTTTACGGCGGAGGCACACTTAGGTAGAATAATGTCTTGTTATTGGAGACTCTTGTCAATGGTGTCATACCTGTAAAGATTCTGTGGCCTTTTGTGGATGTCTAACAGCCTGAACCACTCCTTCATGAAGAACTCAATGATAGCATGTTGTTTCTTCTTGAAATCAATTATTTACCTGCAATGAAAAAGAAGAGTAGTTACTATAGAAGAAAAGTTACTCTACCAAGATGTGAAATCTAAACAACCCATATAAGTTAATAAAAAAATGTATCCCCACTTTTCATTACTTTCGGCACAGCCCTCATATATCTTGTATGAATAAAAGAAAATATTCTGATTAACTTGATAAGTAAAAAGGCATGCTAAAGTGGCCCCTCAAGCAATATTATCACAAGCCACAGTATTGAGAGGCAGCATTAGAACCAGTGGAGCCTGGTGGTATATTTTTTTGGGGGGGAGAGATCTGCCCCCAACCAACCCCCCCCGGCAGTTGATTCCTGCACTTACCCCATCTAGGTCGCGGGCTTCCTCTGGGTGGTGGACCTCTACATTTCCTCCTTCCTTGGCTTCACAGCGGCATGGCCTGTGTCTCCTCCCTCCTCCTCAGTGGCCAATAGGGTCGTGTCTCCTCTTGGCCAATCGGGTCTCAGGACCCGCTTCCTGAGCCGGGAGGAGAAGCAGGAAGACAATAGCAAATATTAATTTGCTATTGTCACACAAGTGGGTGCACCTCAGACTCTAATCACGTGCTTCTGAAAAAATAAAACTCCCATTGGAATCCATGCGTCTGGCGCCCTGCATGTAAATTGGGGGACAGGCACATGGATTTGGGAGGTGGCACCCCTGTGCCCTGTATGGATGTTCACCAATGATTAGAACACCTTACGTGCTAGTTACCTCGATGGAACAGATTGTTGTTGCAGGAGTTATGTTGGGTGTCACTAGGTAGGATTAGCTGAATGTATAATTACCCAAGAATGAGGCATTTATTTTAGGAACCACCTAAGAACTGCACAGGTTATTATTAAATAAACTAATTTATATGGAGAGCATCCAAAACTGCATATCAGAAACAGGTGTAGTTCATCTGATTGCATAAGCAGTACAAAATAATTCATGTTCCCTGAATTCATTTCTATATTTGGATATGATAATTACTACCTGTCTTCGGTGTTTCAATGCAATTTCCAGGAATGCTTTGCAGTCAGGCAGCTGTATTTCCACTTTAAATAGTAGTACGCTGGGGTGAGATTTTACGAGAACATGGCTGGAGGAACAGGATATATACTGTAAATTATAACTTTGACATACAATGTTACAGCATATCCCACTGAGTGCAACTTAGTTTAAAGAGAATATATAGTCCTTTTGTAAATTTTTTATTAGGTGTAAGCCAAAAAATATATTTTTGAAATTTCTATTTTATTGGGTAAATATTAAATATTGCATAGAAATATTTAATATTTATTATATCCAGCCAGTTGGTAGCAAGGTGTTTTGCAGGAGTACCAGAATTCTAAAGGTTATGCACAGCTGTTGAGCTGAAACAGAATTGAGTAGGTAGGAGCGGAGGGATTGAGGCTGAATTGATTTCACCAAAAAAAATTTAACTTTTTGCCAATGAAGAAATGTTGTTAAAGTTTAAACTCTTAATTTTGCTAATTAACTGGTTCTTGACCAGCACACTCCGATGTACGTCAGCAGAATGGCACGGGCAGGCAAATTGGCGTACATGTACGTCCCTTTAAATTTGCCACCCTGCCATCGCGAGCGCGCCGGCGGCGCACTCTCTAGTGCTGGTCGGGACCCCCGTGAGTCCAGTCGCGGGTCCCGCGGACTCGATCGCCGCGGGCATACCCGCGATCGTCTCACAGGGCGGCTGAACGGAGAGATGCCGTTGTAAACAGCATCTTCCTGTTCTGCCTAGCAACTAGTGACACTGATCTCTGCTCCATGTGATTGGAGCAGAGATCAGTGTTCACTAAATGAAAGCCCAGCCCCCAACAGTTAGTAACACACCCCTAGGAACACTTAACCCCTACACTGCCACCCACTGGTTAACCTCTTCACTGCCAGTGTCATTTACACAGGAATCACTGCATTTATATAGCAGTGATTGCTGTATAAATGACAATGGTTCCAAAAATGTGTCAAAAATGTCCAATGTGTCCGCCATAATGTCGCAGTCACAATAAAAATCGCTGATCGCTGCCATTACTAGTAAAAAAAAATTATTAATTAAAATGCCATAAAACTATCCCCTATTTTGTAAACGCTATAACTTTTGCGAAAACCAATCAATAATCACTTATTGTAATTTTTTTTAACCAAAAATATGCAGAAGAATACGTATCGGTCTAAACTGAGGGAAATTTTTTTTTTATATATATTTTTGGGGGATATTTATTATAACAAAAAGTAAAAAATAATGCGTTCTTTTCAAAATTGTCGCTCTATTTTCGTTTATAGCGCAAAAAATAAAAACTGCAGGGCTGATCAAATACCACCAAAAGAAAGCCCTATTTGTGGTAAAAAAAAGGACGTCAATCTTGTTTGGGAGCCACGTTGCATGACCGCGCAATTGTCAGTTAAAGCGACGCAGTGCCAAATCGCAAAAAGTGGTCGGGTCTTTGGCCAGCCAAATGGTCCGGGGCATCAGAAATTAACAACCTTTGTTTATATATATATATATATATATATATATATATATATATATATATATATATATATATATATTAGTGGCCAAAATAATTATTTGATCCCCTGCAGATTTTGTAAGTTTGCCCATCTTGGTTGTCGCTTAGCAACTCAAAATTTTAGCTCCTTCCATAAATTTTCTATAGGATTAAGGTCTGACCTTATTGTGCATCTTCTTGAGCCACTCCTTTGTTGTCTTGGCGGTATGTTTTGGGTCATTGTCATGCTGGAAAATCCACCCATGACCCATGTTCAGTGTTCTGGCTGAGGAAAGAAGGTTCTCATCCAAGATTTTACATAACATGACCTCATCCATTGGCCCCTCAATGTGGCAAAGTTGGCCTGTACCTTTAGCAGAGAAGCAGCCCCAAAGTATCATGTTTTCACCTCTGTACTTGAGGGTAGGGATGGTGTTCTTGGGGCTATAGTCAGCATTTTTCTTCCTCCAAACACGGCGAGTCGAGTTAATGCCAAAGAGCTTAATTTTGGTCTTATCTGACCACAGCACTTTCTCCCAATTTTTCTCTGAATCATTTAGATGTTCATTGGCAAACTTTAGACGTGCCTGTACACGTGCCTTCTTGAGGAGGGGGACCTTGCACTTGCGGGAGCTGCAGGATTTTAATTCATGGTGACGTATTGTGTTACTAATGGTTTGTTTGTTGACTGTGGTTCCAACTGCCTTGAGATCATTCACAAGCTCCTCCCATGTATTTCTGGGCTTATCCCTCACTTTTCTCATGATCATCATTACCCCATGACGCAAATTCTTGCATGAAGATTCAGACCGATTGATGATTATTTTGTATTTCAGTTGTCTCCTTCTCACAAGCTTCTTGCTGATGGTCTTGTAGCACATTACTGCCTTGTGCAGGTCTACAATCTTGTCCCTGATGTCATTTGACAGCTCTTTGGTCTTGTTCATGATGGTGGGTTTGAATGGAAGAAAGCGATTCTGTAGACAGGTGTCTTTTATACATATGACGAGCTGTCATTAGGAGCACCTTCCTAAATTGGCAGGACTAATCTGTGTGCCATATGAGCACATACTGTAGCCGGTGTGTGGGAGACAGAATTATTGTTGGTTGGGGGATCACTTTATTTTACTCACTGAACTGCAACTCAATTTATAACATTTGTATCGTGTTTTTTTTTCTTTCTGGATTTTTGGTTGATATTCTGTCTCTATCATTGACAATACACCTATGATAAAAATTATAGACCCATCGTTACTTTGTAAGTGGACAAACTCACAAAATCTGCAGGGGACGGAATCTTATTTTCGCCACTGTAGGGCTTATACATGCTGGGTGTTTGAATATTTTCTCTGAACACCTTTTACTGCTGGTAGAAAAAAGCAGCTTAAAATACACACCTAAAGCCAGGTTGTGCATATACATTTTGGCATGTTTATACGCATTAGCGTGTTTGGCGTTAATGAACTCTACTGAGAAGAATAAATAATTTATTCTGGCGTTTAGAATGTATGAACATGCCTAAATGCTTCTAGTGCTTATTTATGTGTCTATTGTGTTTTTTCTGTTTAAAAGTTCCTCTCTTGAACATGCTGCTGATGAGTTTATTTCTCAGCCTGTAAATGCTCCTCTTCTAATACATCTGTAAATGCCTATTCTTGTGTATGGACACATAGCGATCACATGAACACAGTAGGTAGATCTTAAGAAAGCATTTTAACGTTTGCTTAAGCTGTATTTGCTGCACTTTTTTACATGTTCATGTCATCACTTTTTTTTATACCGTACCCATCTGACTTGATGTTGTGCTTTTTATTCAAATAAACCCCATCATTTTTGATCTATACCATGTGGAGGCTTTTTTCGCTTTCTTATCCCTGAACCACCGTCTGCACCACTGCTTGGAGAGTGTGGTTGGTGACTACTGGCATCCCTGTTTGCTACACCTGATGACCGCCAGAGAAGGACCTGGAGCGATTCCTCATCGAAGTTCGATACTTGCAATCCCGGTTTGCATCCATGCCTGTATGATTCACCGCCGCTGATATGTGGATCCACAACTCAGGGTAAGAGTACCGAATCCCCTTTATCCCTAGATGGTGGAGGCACAACCCCAGGTGTTGCTGAATAGGTTGAATGCTTTGATCACCAAACATCTGAATGAATCACTGCCATTTCACTTGAGACCACATTGTGAATATACTTTGGCGTTCCACATATATGGACTTATTACATTGCTCTCACTTTTTGGCTCTTCAATTTGTGGACTGATCTTTTCACACCTTATTATTTTGTGCAAAAGCATTTTTGCCTTTGGTTTGTGCACTAGATATTCTTCAAGTGGACTGTGTGTCCTCAACACTTATATGTGTGTTTCAGTTTGTATATTATCTGTATGTGCTTGGCATCAGCCACACGTCACCATGTGACTTAGATTGCCCATTTTTTATTTATTTTTTGCAGAGATTTGCTTTCCTTCTGATTCATTTAGAGTTTAGGATTGTACCATACCCGCCTGGTATCCTTCCAGGTTTTTCATGTTAACACTTTCAGCGCTACACATTTATCCACATACACTTTTACAATTAGTCTTATCGTTGTGTTGATCACTCCTTTTACAGAAAATACAAACATGCATGCTCGGAGTCAATGCTCACCAAACTAGCAGAAGGGGCCAAAAGGGTGGCGCTCAAGAGCTGAAATTCCTCATAGTATGTCACTACGTTCATGTTTGTGGCATGACAATTTGTGTAACGTTGGTATGCAAGACAAGATCCAGGCACACGCCCTTTTGACAAAAATCAGCTGCTTGGTTGACCAACAATCATACTGTGTGTACAAGGCTTTAGTCTAAATCTCTATGGACGCTTGTACATTTTACTACTTGCAGCAAGAATAAAGTATTTTTAGAAATATCGATAGGAGCCTCTAGAAAGAAGTAGAAAATCCCTGCATGACACCCCTGGGTTTATGAAGAATTGATAGGGATATTCTTGGTTTAAAGGCCATTTATGTAACAGCTTTAGGTCCTCTTTGTTAATGTTCCCCAAATGCTGATTTGGTAATCCTTGCTCTAAACCATTGGAAAGATGTATTCATGTCAAGTTTACTAGAGCTAGTAAAACCTGAGAGCCGGCATTGCTGTAATCCCAGTGTATATATAAGAGAAGGTTAGCGTCAGTGAACCGGTTTACAGAATACAGAAGATGAGGCAATAGACTTAAAGTGGCACTCAACTTGTGTAAAAAACAAATTTTGATTCAATTATGTGCTTTTAACTCAAAAAAGCCCCTTCTTTTGCTCTCAGCTTCTTCCAATTCTCCCTTTTTTATTTTCTTGATTTTTTTTTGCTGCTGTAGCCCAACATCCTGTTACAAGGGTGTCTACATTTGTTCTCCATGATCCCACTGTATGAAGGAACACAGCCGCCCTCTTTTGCCTGCTCCTGGGTTGGACGATGGGATTTATAGTTGTGCATAGAGCAGTACACATGATCGTAACTAACGTGCACTGCTCGCCGCAAAAAAACGAAAGTGATGTGGAATGGAAGAAGTTACAAGATGATAAAAAAAAAAAACACAGTATGAAACAAAATGAAAAATTGATTACTTGGCCATTGGGTAGTGTATGTGTATGGATTATTTTTGGATAATAAGGATATCATAGAGTGTCACTTTAACCACTTCAGCCCCGGAAGGATTTGGCACCTTAATGACTAGGCCATTTTTTGCGATACGGCACTGCAGCGATTTAACAGGCAATTGCACAGTCGTGCGACACTGTACCAAACAAAATTGACGTCCTTTTTTTACCCACAAATAGAGCTTTCTTTTCGTGGTATTTGACCACCTCTGCGGTTTCTATTTTTTGCTCTATTGCACTTTTACTTTGCTATAAAACATATCCATAACAAATATATATAAAAAACAAATGTATTTAACAGTTTAGGCCAATATATATTCTAATAGATATTTTTGGTAAATAAAATCATAATAGGCATATATTGATAGGTTTGCTCAAAAGTTATCGCATCTACAAACTATGCAATAGACTTAGGGACTTTTTTAAATTGTTTTTACCAGTAATGGTGGCGATCTGCGATTTTTAGCAGGACTGCGACATTGCGGTGGACAAATCTGACCCCAAATTACACTTTTTGGGGACCAGTGATATTACATTGATCAGTGCAGTAGGGGTTAATACCAATGCTGGACCTGTGACAGGCATTTGCCAAGTGTGACGACTATGCATGCTCTTTCTGCCCCACCCTCCACCATGCATAGAAGCTGTATTAATGCTTTCACTAATGAAAAGAGATCTATGAATGGAGAAGGTGGATCTTTCATTCATCTGTCCATTTTTTATTTATATCACTAGAAGATATCTATGTGTCTAAACATGTCTAAACTTGAAGGAGCCAAGCCAACACCCTGATCATACCCTACAACACCTTACTTAATCTACTCCCACCAGCTGTATAGTAAAATGATGGAGGATGGGATCCCTCTAGTTCTGGGACGACATCATATGATGTTGTGCCAATATCACTGCACTTACGCGCCTGCGGCGGTCATGGGCACGCTGTGTCCTAGGGACACAGCGCAACCCTGATCTCGGTAAAGAACCACTGATGCGACTCTTTACCCATGTGATCGGCTGTGGCCAATTACGGCCGATCATAAACACAGAAGTGCCGTTTATTGGCTCTCCTCGGTGAGGTATCTCTTTGCAGGGGAGACCTGTGCAGGTAATCAGGGCACTGATCATCAGTGCCCTGGTAATCAGTGCTGTGCCCATCAGTGACACCAATCAGTGCTGCATTTGAGTGCTGATCAGCACCTGCTCATCAGTGCAGGTGCTCATCCGTGCTGACTATCATTGCCCATAAGTGCCAGTTATCAGTGCCCATCATTGCAGCCTACCAGTGCCCTTCAGTTCCACCTCATCAGCGCACATGAGTGAAGGAGACAAATTATTTAAAAAAGGTTCTGATGGAAACTAAGAAAATCCTTTTTTTTTTCAAAATTTTCAGTCTTTTATTTTGTTTTGCAAAAAATAATACCAGCGATGATTAAATACCACCAAAAGAAAGGCGGCACAGTGGTGTAGTGGTTAGCCACTCTTGCCTAGCAGTAAAAAGGGTCTCTCGTTCTTATCCCAACTACAACACTACCTGCCTGGAGTTTGCATGTTCTCCCTGTGCCTGCGTGGGTTTCCTCCGGGTACTCCAGTTTCCTCCTACACTCCAAAGACATGCAGGTAGGTTAATTGGCTTCTGTCCCAAATTGGCCTTAGTATATGAATGGGGACCTTGGAATGTGGGCTCCTTGAGGGTAAGGACCAATGTGAGTGTGCAATGTACAGGTATAGGGACAATTGTAGACACTCAGGTTGAACTGGATGGACTGGTGTCTTTATTCAACCCTACTAACTATGCAACTAAAGCTTTATTTGTGGAAAAAAAAAAAAATATCATATTGGGACAATGTAGCATGACCGCGCAAAATGTCATTCAAACTGTGACAGTGCTGAAAATTAGTCTGGGCAGGAAGGGGGTATAAATGCCCTGTATTGAATTGGTTAGAGACCTTACTTGAAAATAAAAAATATAAGTGCAGCGCTAATTGATGATGAGAGAGATTAAAGTAAAAAATCCCTAATAAATGGCATATAACTAAAAATAATTCACACTTATACACTCAAAATAATGTTATATACTCTATTGTACAAATATAAATTGAAATTTAAAAAAATTCCGTCCGCCTACCAACTAAGACCCATCAATCTCCGGATATCAAACTTAATGACGTCACCACCACAAGAGGATTTCTTCTTATTTTTTTGGTGTCTGCTTTAGTCTTCTAAGAGATTTTTCACCATTACTCTTAGGCCGCGTACACACGGGCGGACTGTTCGCTCAACTTTGTCCGCTGAACAGTGTTTCAGCGGACAGTCCGCTCGTGTGTGGGGCTTCAGCGGACAGTTTCAGCGGACAGTTTGACGAACAAAGTTTTTCGGTAATTCCGAAAAACTGTCCGCTGAAACTTGGTTTGAGCGGACAGTCCGCCCGTGTGTAGGCCACTTTCGAAATGAGCAAACTGTTCCCGCTCGGAGGAAAGTCTGCTCATTTCGAGCGCGTCTCCAGGTAGGCGGGGCCCGCGAAGGAGACGTCGCGGGCCCCGCCGCCTGGTATGGACTTAAAGGGGAACCCCAACGCCGAAAAAAATCGGCGTGGGGGTCCCCCCAAAGTCCACAACAGACCCTTGTCCGAGCACGCTACCTGGCCGGCCAGGAAAGGGGGGCGGGCGAGCGCGCCCCCCCTCCCGAGCCGTACCAGGCCGCGTGCCCTCAACATGGGGGGTGCCTTGGGGAAGGGGGGGCCGCGCGGCCCCCCCACCCCAAAGCACCTTGTCCCCATGTTGATGAGGACAAGGGCCTCTTCCCGACAACCCTAGCCGTTGGTTGTCGGGGTCTGCGGGCGGGGGGCTTATCGGAATCCGGGAGCCCCCTTTAACAAGGGGGCCCCCGGATACCGGCCCCCCACCCTATGTGAATGAGTATGGGGTACTATGTACCCCTACCCATTCACCTGTAAAATAAAAGTACCCAAAAAAAAACACAACACACGAGATAAAATATTTTATTGCACAGCTCCGGGGGTCTTCCGTCTTCGGGGGTCTTCTCGCCGGACTCCTCCGCTATCTTCTTGTAGCTCTTTTGCTTTCTTCCTCCCCGCCGCCGGCCTCTTCTCCCGACTTCGGGGGTCTTGTCCCCCTCTTCGGTTCTTCTGCCGGGCCACCGCGCCTTCTTATAGCTCTTTTACAGGCGGTGGCCCGGTCTTCTGTCGCCGCCGCCTTCCGTTCTTCTGCCAGGCCAACGCGCCTTCTTATAGCTCTTTTAGAGGCGGTGGCCCGGTCTTCTGTCGCCGCTGTCGCCTTCCGGTCGCCTTCCGTTCTTCTTCTTGTTCTTCTTCTTCTTCTCCAGGAGATGTTGACACGTCGCTCTCTCCGGCCGGAATGCCAGAGCCGCGCTGCGCGGCCACTTATACCATGTGACACCGCCCCATTGTCACTATATATGTCACATAGGTTGGTCACATGGGTTGATGTCACATGGGGACTATGACATCGTAAGGGGGCGGGGTCACCATGTGACCAACCCATGTGACATATACCATGTGACACCGCCCCATTGTCACTATATAAGTGGCCGCACAGCGCGGCTCTGGCATTCCGGCCGGAGAGAGCGACGTGTCAACATCTCCTGGAGAAGAAGAAGAACAAGAAGAAGAACAGAAGGCGACCGGAAGGCGACAGCGGCCACAGAAGACCGGGCCACCGCCTCTAAAAGAGCTATAAGAAGGCGCGGTGGCTCGGCAGAAGAACCGAAGAGGGGGACAAGACCCCCGAAGTTGGGAGAAGAGGCCGGCGGCGGGGAGGAAGAAAGCCGGACTCCTCCGCTAGCAAAAGAGCTACAAGAAGATAGCGGAGGAGTCCGGTGAGAAGACCCCCGAAGACGGAAGACCCCCGGAGCTGTGCAATAAAATATTTTATCTCGTGTGTTGTGTTTTTTTTTGGGTACTTTTATTTTACAGGTGAATGGGTAGGGGTACATTGTACCCCATACTCATTCACATAGGGTGGGGGGCCGGTATCCGGGGGCCCCCTTGTTAAAGGGGGCTCCCGGATTCCGATAAGCCCCCCACCCGCAGACCCCGACAACCAACGGCCAGGGTTGTCGGGAAGAGGCCCTTGTCCTCATCAACATGGGGACAAGGTGCTTTGGGGTGGGGGGGGCCGTGCGGCCCCCCCCTTCCCCAAGGCACCCCCCATGTTGAGGGCACGCGGCCTGTTACGGCTCGGGAGGGGGGGCGCGCTCGCCCGCCCCCCTTTCCTGGCCGGCCGGGTAGCGTGCTCGGACAAGGGTCTGTTGTGGACTTTGGGGGGACCCCCACGCCGATTTTTTTTTCGGCGTTGGGGTTCCCCTTTAAGTACATTCCAGGCGGCGGAGCCCGCGACGTCTCCGCCGCGGGCCCCGCCTACCTGCACACGCGCTCGAAATGAGCGGACTGTTGCCTCGTGTGTGGGCGAGTCCGTTCATTTCAAAAGTTGCGCGGACTTAGTACGACGAACAAAGTTTGCCGTATTTGTCCGCTCAAAAAGTGCCGTGTGTGGGCGTGTTCGTTCATTCAAAAGTTTGAGCGGACTGTTTGACGAACTTAGTTTCGGCAGACAGTCCCCGCGTGTGTACGCGGCCTCAGTCTCATAAAAATAATTTTTTATAATTTTTTTATTATTATTAATTTCAATTTATATTTCTACAATAGAGTATATAACATTATTTTGAGTGTATAAGTGGTAATTATTTTGCCATTTATTAGGGATTTTTCACTTTAATCTCTCTTATCAATTAGCGCTGCATTTATATTTTTTATTTTCTATTTGGAGTTTGGCATCAGGCTTTACAGTGCTGGCAGCTTTTTACTAATTGACTGTTTTTTCTAGCGCAGCGTTTACTTCTTTGGTTTTATTCTATATTTGTTGTTAGAGACCTTACTTACCTATTGCTTATTGGGGACACCAGTCAGACATCTATAGTTCAGAGAGACTTAATTTTAAGTGTGCCAATGCCGAATTTGGGCCCCAACATACTGGCCAGCAGGGGAAGAGTTGCCAAATGCTGCCAGACCATTGTCCTAGTATTGCCTCTTAGACAGGATCTCCAATAATATAGGGATAAGGGATCAAAACACTGGTCTGCTGGTTTATTACCAAGTGTAGATGTTATTTTGCAACTGTTTCACATACTTGTTGAACTGCTTATTGCCATTCTCCATTTGATTGTTGAATTGTTGTGCATTGTTGTCTGAGAGCACAGTCCTGCTTGGAGAGTCATGGGTACTGAGAGCACGGGACCCTGCTCTCAGTGCCCATGACTCTCCAACAGGACTGTGTTAGGCAATCCTACATGGAGCTAAAAGCACTGTACTCTTTGCTATCTGTAACCTTTGAAAATCTTCTTTCAATAAAAGATATTGAACGAAGAAAAAAGGACCACAGGAAATAAACTTATTTATAGAAAAGGAATGAACAGCACAGAAAAAAAAAATGTATGTGTGAAAGAAATAAACCAAACGTTATGACCACTAGAACTGAGTTGAAAGAATTTTCAATTACTGACTTAAAATTTAATTAGCACCTGGAAGAAAAGCACACAGCCTGCAGGGGCTCCGTGGGGTGAAAAAAAGAAAAACAAACAAGAACCAAAAGGTCCACAGGCTGAGCTCCAGGACAACAAATTATTGCATTTCTTATTTCGAAAAGTAGCAGTGAAAAATTGGACTGCTGGGTTTAACCAATAAAGTTTTTGGGGTATTCTTCATGATCTACTTAACTGGTGCATGGTAGGGGTGTGCTTTTTTGTTAATATATACATATATATAATATATAATGATATAATATTTTAGTACCCTCTTTCCCATCTCAAACTTAAGAGGCATGCAACAAGTGCTGGACAGCAGACTCCTGATTTCTTCACCGGTTCAGTGTACATGTCAGTTCTGAGGCTACAGTAGAGTTGCTTTGCTTTTATTCCGGGGCAGTATTTTCTATTGAGATGTGTATGCACTGGTAGTCCCAGCTTTTTCTTGCATTATGTTTTCAAGTGCATGGGCTGTGTTCAAATACCAGAGGGAGCATTTGATAATATCAGCCATCTACATGAGCTTTAAGGTAGCTCCAAGCTACATGAGCTCCCCCCATGATAAATTCCCCCCCCCCCCCCCGTCGCATCCCCTTACTTTTCCATCAAGATAAATGGCACAACTACTACCCTGGACTCTGCTCAACTGTAAGTAGTTCAGTCACTTTAGATAATTTTGATTCTTTTCTTTTGTTTTCTCTGATTTAAAAGCCAAATTAATTTTGGATCAGTTGCAGTCTGAAACTCAGCCTGGCCTGGTGGGGATTCCACATAGCTCTATATACAAAGGGGATACATTTTTCTATCCAGTACAAGCTAGAAACCCCACAGTGGATGTTTTCCAGGCCATTGTTGAGAAGGAGGTACTTGATCTAAAACACCAATCTTCTATGTCACAAGTCTCTAACATCACTAGGCAAGAAGGTTTGGCCCTAAAAAAATTGAAGGAATCGAAGCAACTAATTATTAAATAAGCTGATAAGGGGGGTGCGGTTGTAATATTAACAAAAGATCAATACCATTCTGAGGCTATACGTCAACTCAGCGATCCTATGACTTATTCCCCCCTGCCAGGGAATCCTACAGCCAATTTTCATCCTTACTTGAACTAATACATGGAGGAAAAGAAATGGGGGTTTTGTCCCCCAAAACTGCAGAATACCTCTACATAGAGGATCCAATTATACCAGTGTTCCACCATCAGAGTATAGTATAGTAGCTGGTATCGGTTCTTTACGTGAACGCTTGGGAGAGTGGATAGATTATCATCTTCAGCCACTGGTATTGTTTTGTTGAATATAAAATCGGTTGTATGGACACCTGACTTTCTATGGGCCACATTGGATGTTCGGGCTCTGTATACCTCCATTCCCCACAGTGCTGGACTGAAGGCCATTGAGTATCATTTGAATAGATACAGCACCTATCACAGGAGTTGCAGCACTTTATTCTTGTGAGTGTGGAGTTTTTTTTAATCACACAATTATTCTCTTTTTGATGACTGCTTCTATGTTCAGTGCTGTGGGGCATCAATGGGGGCTAGATTCTCGCCTTCCATGGCTAATCTGTACATGGGGTGGTGGGAAGAAATGTGTTTGTTTTCCCCTAATAGTTTGCACATAACATCAGGTGGTATGGTCATTATATTGATGACCTGCTGATGTTGTGGGATGGGGGATGCCATATTGTTAAAGGATTTTGTTGATTGTTATTTAAATAATCAGTGTAATTTACATTTTACAGTTTGTCCTAGTTCTCTGAGCATTGACTTCTTGAATATAACCCTGATTGGGGATCCAAAGACAGGGGTCATACACACCAATACTTACAGGAAGCAATGCTCAGGAAATGCTACGAGCTGCCACAAATCCCATACCATCATCCCTATGGGGGAATTCTCTTGTGCCCGGAGGAATTGCTCTTCGGACACAGACAGCCTTTAAAAAATAATGTGATAACATTACTGACAGGCTGGTATTGTATGCGACGATTCACTGGGGAGCTTTAGATAACTCCAGGTATACAGGGAGATCGGCTGGCCACTTTGCTTTTCTTTACGGTGACCGAGAGGAGAAGCAGGATGTACAACGGTTTCCGGAACTCTTCGATCTAGGCTGGTTACCTTTGAATGATCCGCATCTATCCACGCCCTCAGTAGTACACCGGAACGGAATACACGCAAAAGAACCTTGCAGAGGGCTGTCTGCTCGCGCTAACGACTCCGCTGGTTTGGAGTCCACCCATGGCGGTAAGAGTCAAATCTTTTTCAGATCTGGATGTGATAGTGGCAAAGTCAGGAAGATTTCACTGAATTCTTTTTGGAACTAAGATTTCCTGATTACAAAAGACTCCTTTTTTTCTTGTTAGAACTTCACACAGGATGTTTTTTTGATTGATTTGTATTTTCTATGTGATTTGTATTGAGTTTTTCACTTCAACGTTCACGTATAATTAGAGCAACTTTATGTATAATTTTTTCTGATTTGATCCATATTTTGATATTAGATGGTTTTTAGTTGCAGCTCTCAGGTTTGCCCCAAGCGCAATATTTTTGTTTGTTTTTATGGTATTGTATGTCGCATGTAATTTGCAGTATGTGGGGTGCAATACATGTGCCCTACGCACTAGAATAGGGGAGCATTATTGCGACACTTTGAAATCCCAATGCTAAACACTTTTCAAATGCTTCATATTTCAGAAAATACCCTGCTGGGGATTTGTCCACCATTTGCCCAGGGGTGGAGATGGGGGTAGGACGACTTTTGAATAGAGAGGCGTGGTGGATTTTTAGGATTCAAACTAGAGTCCCACTGGGGCTGAACCTCAGGTGGGACATGGATTTACATTTACGCTAGTTATAATGCATTTATGTATGTGTGTGTGTATATATATAATTACCTTTTTTCTTCCACCACGTCTCATATTCTGTTGTCCTATCTTGTTCTCCCCTTGGCCATTTACATTATTGTTTTTCAAATTTTATGTTTTATTATTGTGAATTACATATAGTCTATCTTTATTTTTTATTGTGGATTGCTTTCTTCAATAACAACTTTCAATCCTCCTTTCCTTCTGGTCTCATTGCATCAATTTGGGGATTAAGAAGCTAATTGTAAGTCTCTGTGATCAATGAAGGGGGATCGCGGTGGGGAGTGTTTTTTACAAATATATATTTTGTATTTTTTTGTACATTAATGTTGTGAACAAGGTCGTTGCGGCAGAAACGTGTCTACCTCTGCTATGCTTTTATCTTTATGGAGATATAATAAATTTGGACTGATTTAAAGAGCAGGTATGGAGTTGCGGATTGTCCTTTATCAATCCATCACTTTGGCAGCTGAGCAACTGCACATCCTGCACCTGACTGCTCAGTTTCATTAATTTGAGGTAGTAGCACCTTTCTTCGTTGTTTATGGACAGTCACTGTCCAAATCCTGCCACCTTAACCTTCGTAACACTTGTGAAATTTGCCACTTCTGAAAAAGTGACACCACAAAGCTACCTGTTTGTAGACCATTCAGCTATTTTGAACATTTCGCCATGCAGAGATCATATTTCTATTCCCCTGACAATGTTTTAATCTTCTCTCCTCTGCATAAGGACAGAGACATCTTTTTTCAGGCATCACCCAAGTTCAACATCTACTTCCTGGACTGAGCGTGGAAAGAAAGAAAATTGCTTGATTCTCCCATCGACACAGCCAGTGTGAACGAGGGAATTCCTACCGCAGTGCTATTGTACCCTGCCGAAGTGGAGCGCAAGGAGTCTTCCCTGCCGGCAGAACACAATGAATACTGTTGCTGGCTTATAGTCAGTGGCACAAACTTTTCAGGCAAAAACAGACATGCACCAGGGTGCTCATACATGGATCACAATGTGGCCGGTCCCTACTGAACTGGCTGAATTTCAATCCATGTATGGCTAGCTTTACATCCTCGTTCATTTTTGGTGCAGCCTGCAGGCACAATGGCAGTTAAAAGGTTTCTACGGACAGTACAGTTATTCTTTACCTATACACAAACAGTATTTAGCCAACAAATGTTACAATGTAAAATATTTTGTACATTGCTCGTAAATGTAAGCTCTTGATCTGTTCCAGAATGGTGACTCAGAAACAGCTGAATCCAATGAGTCAGCATGGCAGCCATAAAAACAGTATTTTTAAAAGAAAGCTCAGCAGGAGAAGCTTTCATATGCGTCTCATCTTTTCTTTGAAATAAATATTCCCTGATAAAAATATGGTAATCAGTATTGTGGAATCCCCTTTGAAAAACCTAGAGGTCTGAATCAAGCAAATCTATCAAGAAAGTTATATCCAGTCTTTATCTGCAAACATGTTTTGGTACATGACAGTAAATCAGCATATTGGCATAAGCAATGAAGGTCTCCACCTTTCTCCCATGAAAGTTTTCATTTAAAATGTAATACTAAGAACAGCTTTTTTTATATGACGCTTTACAAGAACATGTAGACCCCACCTATTGAGAACATTAGAGAATGTCATACTACCAAAGGACGCCATTTTAATGTCATTAGATTTAAAATATATTCCCCAATTTCACATACATTTGTAGTGTTGGTGGTTGAACAAGTCTTTTTGAGGATTTTACCCTATGGAAACAGGGGCCTAATGAGTTTCTGTCTAAGGTATTAAGGTTTTTTTCTCAATTGTCTCTATATAGGGACCTACTTCCTTCAGGTTCAAGGCACCTTTAACCCCTTAGTGACCGCCCCACACACATACTGCGGCAGGGCCACCGCTCTTTGCCAGATCACGTACCTAGTGCGTGATCTGACACTTCCGGGTCTGGAGTGCACATGCCGCCAGCGGCCTGCTCCTGCTGTGATTGGACACATAGGGAGCCAGTCAGCGGATGTATTGTCTGCTAGGGCCCACCGATCATTTGTGAGACAGGCAGAACAGTGATAAGTGTGTAAACAAGGCAGATTGTCATTCTGCTAGTAGGAAAGAGATCCTGTGTCTCTGCTAAGCAGGACACACTGATTTCTGTCTTCCCACACTTAATGCACCCTCCACACAGTTAGAAAGCACTCCCTTGGGACACATTGCACCCTTTGATCGTCCCTGATGTTAACCCCTTCCCAGCCAGTATCATTAGTACAGTGAATATTTTTTAGCACTGATCACTGTATTAGTGTCACTGGTCCCCAAAAAGTGTCAAGTGTTTTGTCTGCTGCAATATCGCAGTCCCACTATAAGCCGCTGATCGCTGCCATTACTAGTATGAAAAAAAATAAAGAAAAAATTCCCATAGTTTGTAGATGCTATAACATTTGCGCAAACCCATCAATATACACTTATTGGGATTTTTTTACCAAAAATATGTAGCAAAATAAAATTGTCGGTCTTTTTTTGTTTATAATGCAAAAATAAAAAACGGCAGATGTGATCAAATACCACCAAAAGAAATCTCAATTTGTGGGAAAAAGGAAATACATTTTATTTGGGTACAGTGTTGCAGGACCGAGCAATTGTCAGTTAAAATAATGCAGTGCCGTATCGAAAAAATGGTCTGGTCATGAAGGGGGGGGGGGGGGGTAAACCTTCCAGAGCTGAAGTAGATAAAGAGGTATTTTTGTACTCCATTGTAAGAAAACCTGTACCTGGGGGAATGGGATAGAAAGTTGCTTGGGAATGAGGACTTGTTTATGTCCTTTGCCACATTATTTTATGGCTCAGGTACGTAGATGACATCTGTTTCCAAGTTCTTAATAGTAACCTGCAAAATTTGACATTCACCTTAAAGAAGAGTTCCGGTATGGATATTTTATACACAGTTACATTGGTCCAGCTTGGACCAATCTATATCTGGTCAATACCCCCTGAAGCTGTAAATCACTGAAATAGACAGCACTACCCCAGTGATTTCCACTTGCTTCCAGGTCACTTGCCAGGCAACTGCCCTTCTGCATTCTGAACACAGGAAGTCTGCTGCTCAGGACAGGGGCTATTCAGAGAATGAATGAATGCATAGCATTTTCTGATTGGACGAGGTGGAGAGCATGACATCACCGCCGCACCTCCCCACCTTGTCCAAGTGGAGACACTTGACATGAGACCCAGAACCAAGTGGAGGTCACTGGAGTAGCAGTGTGAATCCCAACTTACAGGGGCATCAGCCAGGTATAGTATATGCATAGCTACATTAGTTCAAGCTAGACTTGTAGCTATGTATAAAGTATCCATACCTGGAATTCTTATGCTGTGATGAGACAGAAATATTGTTTTTATATATTTCCATACATAAAGATCCATGTGGAAAGAACTTGTGGCAAGACACATGACAACTAGTCACTCAATTAAATCATTCCCAATATTTAATAGGTCATTATCTAAAAATCTTTTCATAACTGCACAGAATATGAAGATTTTAAAAGAGAGACAGATTTGCTCTGTCTACATTTAAGACTGAGAGGGCATAAAGATAAACATGTCATAAAAGATAACACAAGGGCCATTTAGCCTTGTGCGTAATAGCTTGGTTCCCATAAAATAACTTCAAAATAAATCCATTGAAGATAATACAACTAGATGAATCACCACTTCTTCTAATCCACAGTTCATAATAGTTTTTAAATGGCTGGATACGAAAAGATTAACTTTTTTCAAGCCATTCCTCTGTTCCATGTTTTATGTGCCCATATTTGGAATCTGGCTCGTTGATAGCTTATACCTAATGGACAAACATTGATGGCTCCCATTATGCTAATTGAGGACTATGGGCTCCATTCACAAAGCGGTATCTTACCGCATCCGCACAGAGTTTTTCAAAAAATGTTTTGGCATTCACTAAACAATGTTACTAAAATACAGCATGCTCTATTTTATTAAGTCATTTGGTATTTTATTAGTGAAAACCTGCAGTAATTTACCACAATGTAAATAGATGGTTGTTAAGGAATGGGCAGCTGCTGGTGTCCTCAACAACCATTAAACAACATGGTTTTTAAGCAGCGGGTTCCACGCTGACAGATGAATGTAAAAAGAATTTCCGACAATGGAAAAAAAAAAGGCATGCCCTGGCTGATGATGTCACAAGAGGGAGTGGGGCCACCCAATGATGTCAGTTTATTTAGAGGCGGGAGCAGAGCTTCTTTTTTTTTTTTTTTTTTAGGCTGGTGTTCATTGTGATTGAGGTTGGATCTACACCGGGGGACAATTTTTTTTATTTTATTTTTTTATATACTTGTCAAAAATTGCATCCTGTGTTTATTTACACTACACAAAGCATCTTGTCCCCATGTTGATGGCATGTAACCTGGTATGAATCAGGAGGGGGGGGCGCTCGCTCATCCCCCCGCCTTTCCTGACCTGCCAAACTACATGCTCGGATAAGGGTTTGGTATGGATTTTAAGGGGGGAATGCCATTTTTAAAAAAAAATGTTGGCGTGGGGATTCCTCTCAAAATCCATATCAGACAAGGATCTGGTATGGATTGGTGGGGACCCAAAGCCATCTTTTCTTCATTTTTTATTTAATTTTGCAATTATTTATATATTCCACCAATAGCTGATGACTCATTGGTTGTTAAAGACATTGGTTGTTTCCTTAAAAATCATGTTGTTTTCTGGTTATTATGGATACCGAGTCTGCTGATTCCTTAACTATCATCGGGACCAATACTTATTTATCGCATGCATTTATTTCCTTCTGTGAATTGAGTTTAACGCCTTTTCATGCAGTATTTACCAAACGTATAGTCAACTGACAGTTTCAAAATCACATGTGATATTTAGATAAAAGGTGTCCCGACACCTACATACCACATGTGATCTGGTTCTGTAAATGGAGCTCCTTGTAGCTATCTAATTGCAACATAGAGGAATTAGATTACCTTAATTAACGTGAATGTGATTGGTTTTATATTGTATATATGTGGCAGCACAATGGTTGGCTGTAATGTACAGCCAGTGCCGCTGTTTTGTGCTGAAAGAACGCTCACTTAGTGCTTTTTGCAGTGCGACTGTGCTGCCTCCTATGGCTCCCAAGCCTGGTTTACAATCAAAAGCCAGTTGAGAGACTCATTATTTACATGACCACTATGACAGTCAACCCGACATTTGGAAGTGGCTAACGTTCATATATCTGATCACATCTCAGATGTGGCATCAGGTAATTTAAGGAAGAACTGCAAGAGTGAATATTTTATGCATTGTTACATTGGTCTGGCTTGTACCAGTGTAAATATATATTTATTTAACCACTTGCTTACTGGGCACTTAAACCCCCCTTCTGCCCAGACCAATTTTCAGCTTTCAGCGCTGAAGCAATTTGAATGACAATTGCGCGGTCATACAACACTGTACCCAAATGAAATTTTTATCATTTTTTTCCCACAAATAGAGCTTTCTTTTGATGGTATTTAATTACAGCTGGTAGTTTTATTTTTTGCTAAACAAAAAAAAATGCAAAAAAAAAAAAAAAAATCATGTTTAATAGTTTAATAGTTAGTTATAAAATTTTGCAAACAGGTCATTTTTCTCCTTCATTGAAGTGCGCTGATGAGGCGGCACTGATAGGCTGCATGATAGGCATAGTTAAGGCGGCACTAATAGGCACAGATAAGGTGGCACCGATAGGCAAAGATAAGGCAGTACTGATGGGCACAGATAAGATGGCACGGATGGGTGGCACTAAGGGGCACTGATAGGTACCACTGATAGATGGGACTGATTGGCACTGATAGGTGGCTCTGATAGGTGGCACTGCTGGGCCCTGATGGGCGGCACTGATGGGCACTGGTAGATGACACTGATGGGCACGGATATGTGGCACTGGGGTGCAGCACCGTTGTTGAGGCAGATTGTGGGTGGCACTGTGGGCACTGATGGGTGGCACTGTGGGCACTGCTGGGTGGCACTTATTTATTCCTGAGGGGGGCAGGTGGGCACTGGTAAGCTGGCTGTGATCGACTCTTTTTTTCTCTCCTCGCACTGTCAGTGCGAGGAGGAAAAATAGCCGATTACCGGCTCCGTTGTATCACATGATCAGCTGTCATTGGCTGACAGCTGATCACCTGGTAAGGGGTCGGGATCGACCCCTTCCTCGGATCCGTGATCAGGCGAGTCTCATAGACTCGCCGATCACAGAGCGTGCCGCACGCGCCCCTCAGTCAATAGACGTAGTCCCGGCAAAGGAGGTCCGCGCTGTAGCCGTCATTTGGCTATAGCGCGGATCTCTAGTGGTTAAAGAAATTGGGGTTACTTCAAATGTTCCTCTGGTTCTCAATGTACAGATCAGTTTCAAGGTGGACTCCCAATATTCCACCAATATCCAATAGAAAAAAGTGGCATGACACGTTCTCCAATGCAAAGTGTATTTATTTTGAATGTTCTTCAAGGCCTAAAATTGTTACATGCTGTAAGCATGTAACAATTTTAGGCCTTGAAGAGCATTCGATATAAATACATTTTGCATTGGAGAACGTGTCCCATTTTATATATATATATATATATATATATATATACACACACACACACACACACACACACACACACACACACACACAGTGCCTTGAAAAAGTATTCATACCCTTTGAAATTGTCCACATTTTGTCATGAAACAACCAAAAACATAAATGTATTTTATTGGGATTTTTATTGGGATTTTATGTGATAGACCAACACAAAGTGTTACGTAATTGTAAAGTGGAAGGAAAATGATAAATGGTTTTCAAATTTTTTACAAATAAACATGTGAAAAGTGTGGCGCGTATTTGTATTCAGCCCCCTTTACTCTGATACTCCTAACTTAAATATAGTGGAACCAATTGCCTTCAGAAGTCACCTACTTAGTAAATAGAGTCCACCTCTGTGTATTTTAATCTCAGTATAAATGCAGCTGTTCTGTGAAGCCCTCAGAGGTTTGTTAGAAATCATTAGTGAAGAAACAGCATCATGAAGGCCAAGGAACACACCATACAGGTCAGGGATAAAGTTGTGGAGAAGTTTAAAGCAGAGTTAGGTTATAAAAAAAATATCCCAAGCTTTGAACATCTCGCAAAGCACTGTTCAATCTATTATCCGAAAATGGAATGAGTACGGCACAACTGCAAACCTACCAAGACGTGGCCGTCCACCTAAATTGACAGACTGGGTAAGGAGAGCATTAATAAGAGAATCAGTCAAGAGGCCCATGGTAACTCTTGAGGAACTGCAGAGATTCACAGCCCAGGTAGGAGAATCTGTCCACAGGACAACTATTAGTCGTGCTCTCCACAAATCTGGCCTTTATATGAGAGTGGCAAGAAGAAAGCCATTGTTTGAAGAAAGTCATAAGAAGTCCTGTTTGCAGTTTGCTGGAAGCCATGTGAGGAACACACATGCTGGTAACCCCCTTGTATTGAATTGTATTGTTGCTGTATTGTCTCCCTTTTTATTGTAAAGCGCTGCGCAAACTGTTGGCACTAGAAAAATCCTGTACAATAATGATAATAACTTGTTAAACTGACAGTTAGCAACCACTTCAACACTCCAGGAACCACCACATAAAACTGCTTAACAGAGCCCAAGACCTCCTAACACAGGAGGTCTAAAATCACTTTAGATCTTTACCAAAAGGATGGATGGCTTTCAATCAGCAGGATACTGTATGCACTAGGAACTTGCTCTCACATATAGAATGGAGGGAGAGGAAGCGACATAGTGTAGTATTTTTCCAACCATTTAATTCAAAAACAAATTATGTACTCCTAAAGGGCAAAGAAACAGCCGGGCATGAACAAGATTAGTGCCACCGCTCTGAACCAGCCTGATAATGCCACTGACTGACCCCACTCTTATGCATTTCATTGCAAGGAAAGTCATCCAAAAGATGCTGGAGTATTTAGATATTTCCTTAAAAATCATGCTAATATAAGTGTAATACATGCTAATTCTCATCATTAGAAGGGACCTCTTGCATGAGAAACAAACATTTTACACCTTTTGGAATAATCACTTACAATCCGCTATCTAGGAACTTAACTTTATATGAGACAATTTACATTCCAGGAGTTTACAATATACGGTTTCTGAACACTGAGTTCCCAATCTCTGGAAAGATGTTTTTAATTAATACCTTATTACAACTACCTGCATGGTGACATTCGAGGATAAAAGCATTCCAAAGCACAGAGTGTGGTGCTTTCACACTTGAACTTTCAGGCTATAATGTCTATATCAGCCATTCTAAACTAGGCTTTCATGGAACCCTAAGGTTGAGCTGTGCATGATTGTCCTGTTTGCATAGTTCCTGAGCCAAGGCCACTTGGCAAAGCCTGCATGCATAAAACCAATGATTTGTTTTGGTGCTCTGTAATGGTGGCAATCTTCCCACCAATTTAAAGGGGGGTATTCTTCCTACTGACCACCAATGTTAGGAGTATTATTTTCTTATTGACCCCCCAATTAACTGGTTTAATTGAGGGTTCCCCTTGTAAATTATTTTAGGGGTTAAACTGGGGGTAAAAAGTTTGAGAAAGGCTGGTCTATATGGAGTCACTAGTTCAAGATAGCTTGAGGTTTTGTTTGTCATGTAATTATATATATATACCATATTTATCGGCGTACAACACGCACTTTTTCCCCCTTAAAATCAGGGGAAAATCACGGGTGTGTGTTATACGCCGATACTTTGCGATTTTGGAACGATTTTTTGGGCTCTGGGAGGCTTTCAGCCAGCCTTCGGCCCTTCTCCGCGGCTTTCGGCCGCTCTCGGATCCTACATATATATACACATACATACACACACACACACACACACACACACACACACATATATATATATATATATACCCTCTGTGAAATATTTTTGAAAGTCTAGAGGTCTATAGCCTTTTAAATTGTGCACTTAGTAGTCATTCATTGTATTATATGATTTGGAGGTCTATTTTAATTTTACTATATTTTGTAATCAAATGAAACCCTATTACCTTTAATCACAATTTTAGCAATAAAAACCTGACATTTGTAACCGATCTCTATCCAAAAAAAAAAAAAAAACGTTTTGGTCTCAGATACGCTATAACTACAAATATATTTAGCGTTTTACAAAAGCATATAAAAAGAAAGACACTTTGTCCAGGCGGTCAATATGACAAATTGGAAAACTGCTGAATATTTTTTCTTTCACCAATAAAACAATTTAGAGAAAACATTGCTTCGATTTATATGAGCTAAAACAAATCATCCTGCATATACAGCATGCCCTGTAGCTGTACATAGAGATCTATTCTATTTTGTATTTTGTGATATCGTTCATAGACTGTTTGGCTGGTTTTTGAATCAATGCTCAGATACTTTTAGAGGTTGAACTTTTCTGACTCACCTTCCTTTGTCGTAAATCTCCAGTGCTCTAGATTCCTGAAGTGTGATTTCTCCATAGGAGCTCAGGATGCATTGCAAGTCCTTCTCTGACCTGTCTTATTAATGACTGTAGGTGGATGACAGGACAGGACAATATGTAACCTTTTCTCCTCCCATCCTGCTCACCAACCACTGAACTCGTTCTGCTGTCACGGCTACAAATTGATTTCTAACTCCTCTCTCAAACTTTTACACTGTTGTCCCATTTACCTGAAATGTCAAAGTTAGTTTTTTTTTTTTAGATACATCTCTACGCACATACATCTCCTTCTGCTTGGTCCTAATTGGATAGCCCTAAAGGCTTGGATAGTACATATCTGTGAAAAAGGCAGCACTTTTTTTTCTATGGCTATGAAGGCAGGTGTATTGTTTTCTATGGGTCTATGCATAAAGCAATGTAAAGATCAGTAAACCTGTGCTGTGTTCAGATCTGTAAAAAAAATAAATAGAAAAATCTGCGTCTGGGATTTGCATATGATGTATGCATGGAAATGTTTGTGCCGAGGGCCAACATTTACATTTATGAGCTCTGAGGAAGAGGGTATATCCCTTAAAAAGCACTAGAATTCTTACATTTGTTTGTGCCGTGTTCCCAAAGTCTTCCACATTTCTTATCTAGGACTTAGAGATCTGCCAAATAATTTATTACAAGCTTGTGAATTTATAACTTTTGTGAGTATCATTTTTTATTTTTATCATTAAATGGTGTCTTGAGATAATGCACTAGGCTGACTCACATTCTACGTTATTTTTCTTGCTTATGTACTCTAATGCAGGGGTCATCAACCCTGTGCTCAGGGCCCACTAACAGGCCAGGTTTGCAGGATAACTGAAATACATCGCAGGTGATATAATTTCATATCACTGCTCAGTGATTGCAGTATTCTAGTCTGCATCTCCCCAAGGTAATACATAAAACATGGCCTGTTAGTGAGCCCTGAGGACAGGGTTAATGACCACTGCTCTAATGCAACTGAAGGATGCTAGGTGGTAATAGCTGCCTGGGTCCTAGCAAACAGAAAATGCTAGATGGCTTCCTTGAGAATATGCCTACATCCTAGAAATTAACCATGAAAAGTTGCATGCATCCTAGCAGCAGAGGACGTTATATGGCTTATTTTGAGAAGCTGCTTGTATCATGGCAATTGTCAGGTAAATTGCCATAGAAGAACTGGCAATGTTGCCAATATCCATCATGGGCGCATCTGGTGAACTTCCGTACGCATTGGTGCACGAGGTGCGAATTGGTTCACGCAGATGAGCAATGGCGCAAACAGGCGTGACAGTTGCTGGCGCCCACTCGCATATTTAAACCTGCCACTGTGAGAACTACATTGCTGGATTATCATCAGCCCCCCTGTGTTTCCTGTGCTCCTGTATATTCTGAATCTTGAACCTGCCATTACCGACCCGGCTTGCCTTGACCTACTTATCCTAATCTCCTGGTTTGACCTCTGGCCTGTTCTGACTCTGCTCCTGTCTGCTCCATTGTGTTTGACCCTGGCTTGGCTCGCTGACTGCTACCAGTCTAACTGTGTATGACCCTGGCTTGTTCCAGTTTTTCTATCTAAATCCATCTCTGACTGATCTATTGTTTGACCCCTGGCCTGGCTCCTGGTTCTGTTCCCAGTCTGCTCCACTGCCAAGCGCACCTGCTCAACAGTGCATCCTGCCTATTCTAGCTACCCTCCAGTGATCAGCTCATCAGACCTCAGTAACTGCCAAACCATGCTTCTTTGGTCACTGTTATTCCCTGTACCAACCTTCAGGGGTGCACTGCCCTCACCTGCAAGGGGAGTCCTCTCAGCACCTCGGCCTTGCACCTGGTTGGTGGCAATAATGAAGAATGCTTGGTGGCTTCCTTGAGAAGCCGCTTGTGTTCTAGCAATGACTGATAGTTCCTTGAGAAGCTGACTGCATCCTAGCAACAGAGAATGCTAGGTGGCTTCCTTGAAAAGCCACCTGCATCATAGCAATAGAGCATGCTCAGTGACTTCCTTGAGAAGTCACCTGTATCATAGCACTGAATAATGTAGGAAGCTATCTTAAGGGTCCAAACAACAGGGCCATTTACATTGTAACTGTAACTACCCTAGCAATGGAGGATGGTAGGTTGCTTCTTTGAGAAGTCACCTGCACCTAGCAAAAGAGGACACCAGCCAGCTTCCTTGAGAAGCCCCTTACATCACAGGAACAGAGCATGCTCAGTGGCTTTCTTGAGGTGCTGTGTCCTAGCCATGGAGGACAAAAGGCAGATACCTTTAGAAGCTGCCTGCATCCTAGCAGAGGATTCTCTGTGGCTTCCTAAAAATCTGCCGGCATTTTAGCTACATAGCATGTTAGGTGGCTTCTTTGAGAAGCCACCTATGTTCTAGCAATGAAGATGAATCATCGGTAAACTCTCAGGATCATGCAACGAGTTAAATGCAACAACCACAGGCCAAACGAGTATAGAGAATGGAACAAAATCGCTCATTGCGCAATATCAAAACTGTACGTGCTTTATTAAAAACAATATTATACTCACAGGAGTGAAAAAAACATCAGGCATTCAATATGTACTGTCCTGTGCCACATCAGGCCTGCTGATGTCACCGCTATGTCCTCTGCCCAACATTTGTTTTGTCGTAAAAGACGTCACTGGAGCAACAGAGATAGCGGTACTGGCGCAGTACACATGCAAATGTTGCTCATATATTTCATTTGCAAAGCGTACAGAGCTGACAGCAAGATCCTGCATGCAAGTTGATTTATTTTAATACGGTCGTGTGCATAAGCCCTAAATGCTATGAAAGCTAAAATAATTTGTACGATTACTTGGAAAAGTAAAACCATTATAGAATACAAAAATGAAACAAAGAAAATAACCTACAATGAATGTATAGCTGCCATAAAAAAAAAAAAAGTAAAAATCTGTATAAAAACATTGTCCTGAATCTCTTTCCTTACAGTTCCTGGGTACAAATTCCACCTGAGATTCTATCCACATGGAGTCTGTCCATTCATCATGTTTGTGTGGGTTTTTTC
The DNA here is from genome assembly GCF_037356315.1 of Lithobates pipiens. Taxonomy (NCBI): domain Eukaryota; kingdom Metazoa; phylum Chordata; class Amphibia; order Anura; family Ranidae; genus Lithobates; species Lithobates pipiens. The sequence continues at coordinate 187,207,229 of NW_027507685.1, read as the reverse complement.
CCCACAATCCAAAAACATACTGCCCATGTTGTCTAATGAGCGTTTTAGGGTTTTCAAATCGTGTAATTTGCTGCATGAAAGTATTCAAAAACTAGAAATAAATTTGTACATAGATCTACAATGACATTTAATTTCATACTATGTAACGTGTTATTACAATAGTGATAAATCATTTATTGTATGTAATTATTTGTTGCATATATAATTAAAGTAAATTTAAATTCTAACTGGATGACATTTAATTTCCCACACCAATGTGTGACATAAATATATTTCATGTTTTTCATGAAATACTGCTTCACCTTTTTTTTTGCATCTCAGTGCTGCAACAGCAGATAATTTTTTTCAATTTTTTTCAGATGTCTTCTGGCCAGTTATATAGTTACGTGACACATAGTGTCCTCTTCCCTTTAGTCAATTCTTTGGCAGTGGACAGTTCTCAACGATGCAAGAGTGGTGGTAAGGTCACTGTTATGACACCCTCTAAAGGAGTCAATGCCATGTCTAAAGGTGTCCATGACTCCTTGCACTCAGAATAAGTCCTCAGTCTTCCAGGTTGAATGATGCTGGGCTGTCCTTGATTGACACCCTTAACCAGGCCCGACTGGGACAAAAAATAGGCCTGGGCATTTTGGATTGAGCAGCCCATAACATGTTAACTGGTCCCTTCCCCACTCCCCACCCTGACGGATCCCTCAGGAGAGAGGGGGAACCTGGCAGAGGCATGGGGGGATGTGGAGAGCACAGGGGGGCTGGCGGAGAGCATGAGGGAATGTGGAGAGCACGGGGGGTGTGGTGGAGAGCATGGGGGGAGGGGAAGAGCACAGGGGTGGCAGCAGAGAGCATGGTGGAATGTGGAGAGCACAGGGGGGTGTGGCAGAGAGCATGGGGGGATGTGGAGTGCACAGGGTTGGCAGCAAAGAACATAGGGGGATGTGGAGAGCACAGGGAGGAGGCGGAGAGCGGGGGGGGGGGGCAGCAGAGAGAAGCAGGATAGGAGAAGCGGTGGGGGGTGGCTGCATATAGAAGAATCATTAACTCCATCTTCCTCCTGCAGTCTTGGAATGCCTGCTTCTCCTCCACCTCTGACAGGTATTCAGAGACTGCATGAGGAAGATGAAAAGAATGATTGTTCTATATGCAGCCGCCCCCACTGCTCCTCCTATCCAGGTTACAGGGGGGCTACACCCAGGTTTTCATGTTTGCTCCATGTGTCTGCTCTACCTCCTCCCCCCTTCGCAGTCACGCCCCCTGGCACCGACGACTGACCTATACGGGAGAGGCCGTAGGTGTCTCATCTAGCTTTTCCCCCTTCATGTTTCCGTCCACCTGGCATGGATGGCTGATCTTAACTGTCAGCCATGGAGAAGCTCGAAGCTGGGTGAGTGGCACGGGTTCAAAGAGCAGCCCAACTGCCTTGGGCACCGCAAGGATTGGTGGCCCCTGCCCACCGGGCTAGTGCCCGGTTTTCTCTATGGCCAGTCCAGGCCTGCCCTTAACTCATGGTAAACCCAGTGGCGGCTGGTGTTTTTTTGAGGGGGGGAAAACAATCCACCCGCTGCCAACCCCCCAGGCGGGTCACGGATGGCACCCCCCAGTCGGTCCCCCAATTGCAAGCCATGTGTCCAGCACCCTGCATGCAGATCAGGGGGCCGGATGTATAGATAAGGGAGGGAGTGCCCGTGCACCCCTAATGAACAGGCTGCTACTGGTAGAACCTTTGTTTTCCAAGTTGAATAATGCTGGACTTATAGCCAGGTGCAGTTAGCTTTTTTGCCACTTGGTGGTCCTGTACTTTTCCAAAGTAGTATCTCAATTTAGATAGTATGTGGCACATGTTCACCATTCTGTATCCACAGTACCACCCTGTGGTGATAAAATTTTTTCCAAGTATATGTACTAGAATAGTGTCTGGTTACAGCAGACAGTGTCATCAGGTGCTAAGTCCCTTTTAGTCACAGCCCTCATGCAGTGATGTCATGGATGACATTTTTTATTGGATATGTTTTAGAGCAGATAGTATTCAAGTTCTAAGTTTCAAAATACCACCTAACGAAAGCTCTATAATATAAAGTTTGTTTGTGTACAGAATTGCATGACTACGCAATCACCAGTTAAAGTAGCACAGTACCAAACTGCAAACTGCCTGGTCATGAAGGGCTAAATTGGTTAATAAAAAGTCATGCCTACTTTTGCATTACTTTTAGTACAGCCCTCACATGTTACATAGTTGATAAGGTTGAAAAAAGATGCCAGTCCATCCAGTTCAACCTATGATGTGTGTGTATGTGTTTATGTCAATAGTACACCCCTGTATGTTGTGGTCGGTGAGGTGCCCATCCAATAGTTTCTAACTATTGACATTCTCTGCTGATACCACTACTTGTGGAAGAGAATTCCTTACTGCTCTGGCAGTAAAGAACACTCTACGCAGTTTAAGGTTAACCACTTCTGGACCAGCTGCCATTGTTTTACTGCAGCAGGTTGGCTCAGCTGGGCAAATCGATGTTACCTTACGTCACTTTTCCTTTTGGCCACTAGGTGCGTGCGTACCCGCAGCGTGTGCCTGGAGCCGATGCGAATGCCCTGCGGGTGTGTCAAAAGTGTCCAATTTATCCGCCGCAAGATCGCAGTCCCAATAAAAATCGTTTTTTTTTAGATCGCCGCCATTACTAGCAAAAAAATTATAATAATAAAAATGACAAAAATCTATCCCCTATTTTGAAGACGCTATAACTTTTGCGCAAACCAATAAATATATGCTTATTGTGATTTTTTTTGATTTTTTTTTTTTTTTACTAAAAATGTGTAGAAGAATACATATTGGCCTAAACTGAGGAAAACATTTTTTTTATTTTTTTAAATGTGGGATATTTATTATAGCAAAAAGTAAAAGATAGTGTTTTTATTTTTTTTTTAAATTGTCACTCTTCTTTTGTTTATAGCGCAAGAGGAGATCAAATACCACCAAAAGAAAGAAAAAAGGACATACATTTTGTTTGGGTACAGCGTCGTATGACCACCCAATTGACAGTTAAAACGATGCAGTGACGTAATGCAAAAAATGGCCTGGTCATTGAGCAGCCAAATCTGCTGGGGCTGAAGTGGTTAAACCGCTTCTCTTCCAACTTTAGTCAATGGCCACATGTATTTTTAAATCCCCTTTCACTGAATAGATTTTTCTCTATGCTAGGGTCACCAGTACAGTGTTTGTACATTGATATCATATCCCCTCTAAAGCATCTCTTCTACAGAGAGAATAAGTTCAATGCTTGTAGTCTTTCTGCATAGCTGAGGTCCTCCATTCCCATTAAAGAGGAAGTAAACTCTCCCACTCTGATGTTTCTTTTCATTTAGTCCATTATAATAAGTAATTATCAGACTATAGTCACTGTAATCCAGCCCAAATCGCATATTACTTACTGTTTAAAGAAACTTTAAAAAACTTGTTTTCAGGGGTTAGGCAGTGCCATCTTAAGTATTGTTTTCTGAGTCCACAGTGGAGTGTATTTCCGCCCTTACATTGAGCACTTCCTGTACTGTTAACCAAGCCTCCTTCTCAAGCCAACATTTCTATGGCAACCCTGCTTCCCTGTTCATTGCTTACTTGTTTATTTCATAGTATTTACTTGTGCAATGTCTAATGTTTCCCTTTGTCAGACTTATCAGCTTCAGCAGTAATGGCTGCAGTTTAGACTGCATGTGAGGTCACATGGTCACATGGTGTGTAGGAGGAAGCTCTGAGTGATTAGCAGAGTCCTGTGTTGTGCCGTAGGAAGTCCTGATAACAGATATATAAGACATAGAGTGTGCCTTAAATCAGGGGAGATCTGGGCATGCTCAGTGACTTCATTCTACAGAACAACAAGGATTACAACAATACTAAGCAAGTAAGGAGATATCTACAAGCAGTGTTCATTAGGGTTTTTTTATGCTGATTTACATGGGACAAAGTTATGGGGGAGGGTTTACAACCACTTTAATAGTTTTGTTGCCCTTCTCTGTACTCTCTCCAGTCCAGCACATCCTTCTTGGGGACTGGTGCCCAGAACTGGACTGCATATTCAAGATGCGGCAGGACCAGAGTCTTGTAGAGTGGGAGAATTATTGTTTTATCTCTAGAGTTGACCCCCGTTTTAATGCATGCCAATATTCTGCTTGCTTTGGTAGCAGCAGCTTGGCATTGCATGCCATGGCTGAGCCTGTCATCTACTAGGACCCCCAGGTCCTTTTCCATCCTAGATTCCCCCAGAGGTTCTCCCCCTAGCCAGTAACTTGCAGTATTATTTTTGGCACCCAAATCCACTATCTTACATTTTTCAACATCAAACCTCATTTGCCATATAGTTGCCCACCCCATTATTTTGTTTAAGTCACCTTGCAAGGTGCACACATCCTGCATAGAAGTTATTACCCTGCTTAACTTGGTATCATCCGAAAATACTAAGATTGAGCTATTTATCCTATCCTCTAGATGGAATAAACCAAAAATCTGTCCCGGGACCAATCCTGTTTTAATTTATTCATAAACGGATCTAGAGCAGGGGTAGGCAACCTGGGGCCCTCCAGCTGTTGCAAAACTACAAGTCCCATCATGCCTCTGGGAGTAATTGTAACTCACAGCCTTTCAATGCCTCATGTGAAATGTAGTTCCACAACAGCTGAAGGGCCCCAGGTTGCCTACCCCTGCTCTAGATCATTTATCAATAAATTAAACAGGACTGGTCCCAGGACAGATCTTCTGGGGACCCCACTTTCCACTCCAGACCATTCCCACTACTCCCCATTTATCATCACCCTTTGGACTCTCTATTTTCCTATAACTTTGTCATTGGTACCCACGTGTACCATGACAGCTGAGTCCTCCTCAGCCCCACCCAAAACAATCTGTCAACCAGGTCCATAATGTGCCCAACCCGAGTGCCCGGTCAACAACATACAGTTCGGCACTTTGTGACAGATTGCCCTCTCTGTCCTTCTAATAATTGAGTGTATGTGAAATCTGTATGAGACATTTGTAGCTATTCAAAAAAAAATCTTTTTTTCTATAGGCAGTTCATCATCCTTCATGGGTCATTCAGGACAATAGCATTGCCTGCTATACATTCGAATACAGTTTTAGAATAAAGCACTTGGGAGTACTGATTAACTGTAAGCTAAATAGGACAATCCAATGACCAGGAGCAGCTGCAAGAGCAGATAGGATTTTTAGGCGTGTAAAGAGATATAAAAAAAATACTGATACCACATCTAGGATATCAGGTACAGATTTTGGCACCACATTGTAAACATGTTAATAAAGGGGAATGTTATAATGGAAGTTTAGAAACAATGGAAATACTAGATATGTTCTGCTTGGAAGAGATGTCAAAGAGTTGACATATAACATGCCCATTTAATTGGACATTGACGTTTATCAGGAAGAATTTTTTTCCCCATAGGAGCAAATTGGATCAAAGGGATTTTTGCCTTCCTCTGGATCAACTGTGGGTAAATAATTCTGTCTATGGAGGTTTTTCTATTTATTTTTCCTGTTGGTTGAACTAGATGGACTTTTTTTTTTCAACCTATGTAAATATATAACTATGTAAAGTAGCTCTGGGACAAAACCGGCCCCATACCACTTCTTAATTGTGCACGTGTTTTGAGTGAAAATCATCTCATCTACAATGCTTAATCTTTCACAAACCAGTGCGAAACTGTCCGATTTATGCTGAATTTTTGAAGTAATGCACTGATAAATGTCTCTCCATGTGTTGCCTAAACTAGTCCCTCGGATCATAAAACTTCTGACTTTTGGTATGACCTATCCATTACCCCAACAGGAGACCAAGTGGAAGTGAAGAATTTACTTCTCTGTTTCCTTATGTTTATACTTTCTTGACTGAAAGTGTGTTTGAACAATCTTAGAGCTGCTTTTATAGGGATAGAGAACAGCTGGTCCTCATCAGTCCAGATAAGAAAACTTAAAATCCATTCTGACTATGATTCCTGTTTGCCATCTTGTTTATATTGTTAATACCCATCTTCCACCTTTTCCTATTGAGGGCTTTTATAGGGTTATCATATCAAAGCAGAAAACAAAATACTTGGGAGGAAAAAAAAATGTTGTGATGTTAAAGGGGAAGCCCACCCTAACACTAAAATCTCTAAATCTACAGGCATCCACAATCTAAGACTAACCTATCTAGCCCCGTAAAGAAGAAATTGCTATACACACATTTTTTTGAAGCGTTTTGGCCTCCAGCGGTGGAAGCTCTGCAGAGAAGAAAGTGGACAATGGGTGGGAAATGAATGGGAAGTGACATCACCCATAGAGTTACTATGGGGCTTTTGTTGTAGGCTGCCTCCTCTGCATCCGCCTACACAGAGAAGCCGTGTATCGCCTTCAGAAAAGATGTGCATTGCGATTTCTTTTTTTTTTACAGGACTTCCCACTCATTTCCCACCCATTGTTGGCTGTCTCCTCTGCAGAGTTTCCACCGCTGGAGGCCAGACCGGAATAGCTTAAAAAAAAGGTATGTATAGCGATTTTTTCTTTACAGGGCTAGATAGGTTATTCTTAGATCATGGATGCCTGTAGATTTAAAGATTTTAAAGATTTTAGTGTTAGGGTGGACTTCCCCTTTAATAGTGATGGCCGAACGGTTCGCCCGGCGGTCGTTTCGCGGCGAATTTCCGACTTTCGCCGTCCGCGGGTTCGAACGCCTTTTTCCGTCGTTCGCCCCGGCGGACTTACGTGTTTAATGTATACAAGAACTTTAACCTTTCGTGACACGTTTATCATGTGTTACAGGACAACCAATTGAGACATGACAGCTCATGGACACTTGGACATTCCCCCTAACCTATAAATACACCCGATCCGGTGGCCATTTTACATTCTTTCTTCTGTCACTGTAGGGAAAGGATCCTGTGTGGAGTAGGGACAGAGAAAACGCTAGCTATTTGGTACACAAAAGTTCTTTTCAGGACTGGTATAGGTGTTAGGTCAGCAGCCTGAGTTTCTTTTGTCAGTTTAGATAAAGGGACAGAGCGCTGTATGCTGCTATTTTAGGGACAGCTCAGCCAGATTAGTCTTTCTTCATCATCATCATCATCATCATCATTAGCTGTTACTATCAGGTCCACAAAAGAGCTGTTCCAGCTAATCGTTCCAGCCTACTCTTTTTTGCCAATTTGTATAGGGACAGGCAGGAAGCAGTGTGTCAGGCAGTGAGGATAATTTTAAAGACTTGCTGTTACTATTAGTTCCACAAAGGTTCTTTTCAGGACTGGTATCAGTGGTACGGTAATAGGCTTGTACACGTATAATATTCTTTCTTCCAAATATAGAAAGAATATTATACTTGACTGCTGCCCTTCTGCTGCAGTCTGCTAATCATTCACAACTCACTTGTTCCACAAAGCTCTTTATCAGGACTGGTAACTTGGTCTGTCTAGGGTGCTACGGTACATAGGCTTGGGTGCGGTACAGTCTGCTGTTCTGTAAGGACCGCTATCGGTCCACAATACATAGGGTTGCCGTGCACTACTGCTGACCGCTGCCCTATACTGCAGCAGTCCTTCAGCGGTATAGGGACTGACGCACAGTCTGCTAAACACTAATACACAACCTGCTTGGTCCACAAAAGTTCTTATAAGGACTGGTAACTTGGTATAGGGTGCTACGGTACATAGGCCTGAGTGCAGTACAGTCTGCTGTTCTGTAAGGACCGCTATCGGTCCACAATACATAGGGTTGCCGTGCACTACTGCTGACCGCTGCCCTATACTGCAGCAGTCCTTCATTGGTATAGGGACTGACGTACAGTCTGCTAATCACTAACACACAACCTGCTTGGTCCACAAAAGTTCTTATAAGGACTGGTAACTTGGTATAGGGTGCTACGGTACATAGGCCTGAGTGCGTTACAGTCTGCTGTTCTGTAAGGACCGCTATCGGTCCACAATACATAGGGTTGCCGTGCACTACTGCTGACCGCTGCCCTATACTGCAGCAGTCCTTCATTGGTATAGGGACTGACGTACAGTCTGCTAATCACTAACACACAACCTGCTTGGTCCACAAAAGTTCTTATAAGGACTGGTAACTTGGTATAGGGTGCTACGGTACATAGGCCTGAGTGCGTTACAGTCTGCTGTTCTGTAAGGACCGCTATCAGTCCACAATACATAGGGTTGCCGTGCACTACTGCTGACCGCTGCCCTATACTGCAGCAGTCCTTCAGCGGTATAGGGACTGACGCACAGTCTGCTAAACACTAACACACAACCTGCTTGGTCCACAAAAGTTTTTATAAGGACTGGTAACTTGGTATAGGGTGCTACGGTACATAGGCCTGAGTGCAGTACAGTCTGCTGTTCTGTAAGGACCGCTATCGGTCCACAATACATAGGGTTGCCGTGCACTACTGCTGACCGCTGCCCTATACTGCAGCAGTCCTTCATTGGTATAGGGACTGACGTACAGTCTGCTAATCACTAACACACAACCTGCTTGGTCCACAAAAGTTCTTATAAGGACTGGTAACTTGGTATAGGGTGCTACGGTACATAGGCCTGAGTGCGTTACAGTCTGCTGTTCTGTAAGGACCGCTATCGGTCCACAATACATAGGGTTGCCGTGCACTACTGCTGACCGCTGCCCTATACTGCAGCAGTCCTTCATTGGTATAGGGACTGACGTACAGTCTGCTAATCACTAACACACAACCTGCTTGGTCCACAAAAGTTCTTATAAGGACTGGTAACTTGGTATAGGGTGCTACGGTACATAGGCCTGAGTGCGTTACAGTCTGCTGTTCTGTAAGGACCGCTATCGGTCCACAATACATAGGGTTGCCGTGCACTACTGCTGACCGCTGCCCTATACTGCAGCAGTCCTTCAGCGGTATAGGGACTGACGTACAGTCTGCTAAACACTAATACACAACCTGCTTGGTCCACAAAAGTTCTTATAAGGACTGGTAACTTGGTATAGGGTGCTACGGTACATAGGCTTGAGTGCGGTACAGTCTGCTGTTCTGTAAGGACCGCTATCGGTCCACAATAGATAGGGTTGACGTGCACCACTGCTGACCGCTCACCTATACTGCAGCAGTCCTTCAGCGGTATAGGGACTGACGTACAGTCTGCTAATCACTAACACACAACCTGCTTGGTCCACAAAAGTTCTTATAAGGACTGGTAACTTGGTATAGGGTGCTACGGTACATAGGCCTGAGTGCGTTACAGTCTGCTGTTCTGTAAGGACCGCTATCGGTCCACAATACATAGGGTTGCCGTGCACTACTGCTGACCGCTGCCCTATACTGCAGCAGTCCTTCATTGGTATAGGGACTGACGTACAGTCTGCTAATCACTAACACACAACCTGCTTGGTCCACAAAAGTTCTTATAAGGACTGGTAACTTGGTATAGGGTGCTACGGTACATAGGCCTGAGTGCGTTACAGTCTGCTGTTCTGTAAGGACCGCTATCGGTCCACAATACATAGGGTTGCCGTGCACTACTGCTGACCGCTGCCCTATACTGCAGCAGTCCTTCATTGGTATAGGGACTGACGTACAGTCTGCTAATCACTAACACACAACCTGCTTGGTCCACAAAAGTTCTTATAAGGACTGGTAACTTGGTATAGGGTGCTACGGTACATAGGCCTGAGTGCGTTACAGTCTGCTGTTCTGTAAGGACCGCTATCGGTCCACAATACATAGGGTTGCCGTGCACTACTGCTGACCGCTGCCCTATACTGCAGCAGTCCTTCAGCGGTATAGGGACTGACGCACAGTCTGCTAAACACTAACACACAACCTGCTTGGTCCACAAAAGTTTTTATAAGGACTGGTAACTTGGTATAGGGTGCTACGGTACATAGGCCTGAGTGCAGTACAGTCTGCTGTTCTGTAAGGACCGCTATCGGTCCACAATACATAGGGTTGCCGTGCACTACTGCTGACCGCTGCCCTATACTGCAGCAGTCCTTCATTGGTATAGGGACTGACGTACAGTCTGCTAATCACTAACACACAACCTGCTTGGTCCACAAAAGTTCTTATAAGGACTGGTAACTTGGTATAGGGTGCTACGGTACATAGGCCTGAGTGCGTTACAGTCTGCTGTTCTGTAAGGACCGCTATCGGTCCACAATACATAGGGTTGCCGTGCACTACTGCTGACCGCTGCCCTATACTGCAGCAGTCCTTCATTGGTATAGGGACTGACGTACAGTCTGCTAATCACTAACACACAACCTGCTTGGTCCACAAAAGTTCTTATAAGGACTGGTAACTTGGTATAGGGTGCTACGGTACATAGGCCTGAGTGCGTTACAGTCTGCTGTTCTGTAAGGACCGCTATCGGTCCACAATACATAGGGTTGCCGTGCACTACTGCTGACCGCTGCCCTATACTGCAGCAGTCCTTCATTGGTATAGGGACTGACGTACAGTCTGCTAATCACTAACACACAACCTGCTTGGTCCACAAAAGTTCTTATAAGGACTGGTAACTTGGTATAGGGTGCTACGGTACATAGGCCTGAGTGCGTTACAGTCTGCTGTTCTGTAAGGACCGCTATCGGTCCACAATACATAGGGTTGCCGTGCACTACTGCTGACCGCTGCCCTATACTGCAGCAGTCCTTCAGCGGTATAGGGACTGACGTACAGTCTGCTAAACACTAATACACAACCTGCTTGGTCCACAAAAGTTCTTATAAGGACTGGTAACTTGGTATAGGGTGCTACGGTACATAGGCTTGAGTGCGGTACAGTCTGCTGTTCTGTAAGGACCGCTATCGGTCCACAATAGATAGGGTTGACGTGCACCACTGCTGACCGCTGCCCTATACTGCAGCAGTCCTTCAGCGGTATAGGGACTGACGTACAGTCTGCTAAACACTAATACACAACCTGCTTGGTCCACAAAAGTTCTTATAAGGACTGGTAACTTGGTATAGGGTGCTACGGTACATAGGCTTGAGTGCGGTACAGTCTGCTGTTCTGTAAGGACCGCTATCGGTCCACAATAGATAGGGTTGACGTGCACCACTGCTGACCGCTGCCCTATACTGCAGCAGTCCTTCAGCGGTATAGGGACTGACGTACAGTCTGCTAAACACTAATACACAACCTGCTTGGTCCACAAAAGTTCTTATAAGGACTGGTAACTTGGTATAGGGTGCTACGGTACATAGGCTTGAGTGCGGTACAGTCTGCTGTTCTGTAAGGACCGCTATAGGTCCACAATAGATAGGGTTGACGTGCACCACTGCTGACCGCTCACCTATACTGCAGCAGTCCTTCAGCGGTATAGGGACTAAGAGTTTTGTCACAGGGTCATTTAAAAAATGACATGCAGAGGAAGAGGCAGGCCCTTCCGCAGGGGTGGTAGGGGTAGGGCAGGAGCAACAGGCTTGAGCCAAAGTGGGAAGTTGCAGAAGGTGCGTTCAATTACTTTAAAGGATGCACCAGACTTGGTTGAGTGGCTCGCTCAGCCTTACTCTTCTGCACCCTCCTCATCCTCTCGATCTGCACCCTCTTCTTCACTCTCTGCTATGTGCACCCCCAAAGACACTACCACCAACAACACGACCACCACCACCACCACCACATACCTTCCGCTTGAGTCACTGGAATTATTTTCCGATCCATATCAAGAGGACATTTCTGATGCGCAGCCACTCTTGGTATTGGATCAGGAAGAGGAGGTAGCAACAAGCGCTACTCAGCAGTCTGACGCCAGTACCCAGATCAGCCCAAGGAGGAGGTTGGTCCCCGGTGTTGCTGCCTACTCTACTTATAGCGGTGGGGAAGGTGACGTTGATGATGACGTGTCTAGTGATGTCACGTGGGTGCCCACAAGAGAGGAAGAGGAGGGGAGTTCAGAGGGAGATATGGACCAGCAGATAGGGAGGAGAAGCAGCAATGACTTACATTGCACAGCAGGGACAAAGCAGACTGCAAATGTATCAGGAGCGAGTCATCGACCATGTACGGTCACATCTGGCGCTCCCAGGACACCGGCACATGGCTCCGCAGTGTGGGCTTTTTTTAACGTGTCCGCTGCTGACAATAGCGTTGCCATCTGCAATCTTTGCAGTCAACGCGTTAGTCGCGGTAAGCCCAATACTCACCTAGGGACGACCGCCTTAAGAAGGCACATGAGCAGCCATCACCGAGCCCAGTGGGAGCAACGGAACACACAAAGCCACACTGCAGGCTCTCACCGTCCAGCCTCGTCTTCTACTTCTCCTTCTCCTCTCTCCTCACAATTGTCCTCCACTCCACCTTCCATCACGCCAAGCTCACATTTTTCTGCAAAAAGGCAGGCTTCCGTGGGCCTAATGTTTGAGCGTAAAAAAATGATGACGCCGGATAACCCTCTTGCCCAACGGTTGGCGGCTGGCTTGTCAGAACTCATAGCCCGCCAACTACTGCCATATAAACTGGTGGACTCGGAGGCCTTTCGCAAATTTGTGGCCATTGGAACACCACAATGGAAGGTCCCAGGAAGGAAGTATTTCTCAGAGAAGGGCATCCCAGAGCTATATGGCCATGTTCAGCGGCAAGTGAATGTATCTCTGGCACACAGTGTCGGTGCCAAGATACATCTGACCACAGACACGTGGTCTAGCAAACACGGGCAGGGAAGGTATATCAGTTTTACTGCCCACTGGGTGAACCTTCTGACGGCCGTCAAGCATGTAACCCGTGGCACCCGTGTAGATTTGGTTTTACCGCCACGGATTGCATGCAGGCCTGACTCTTCTTCTCCTCCTCCTACTCCATCCTCCTCCCTCTCCTCCTCAGCTGCCTCCTCCTTTTCCGCTGCTAGCGTCTCTTCCACTGCACCGCCCAAGCTCCCCAGAACCTATTCCACATGCCAGGTGAGACGTTGCCATGCCGTGCTGCGTCTGTTGTGCCTGGAAGCAAAGAGCCACACTGGCCCGGCACTCCTTTCAGCTTTGCGTTCACAGGCAGATGAGTGGCTAACACCGCTCAATTTGACAGTTGGTAAAGTGGTGTGTGACAACGGTGCCAATCTGCTTAGCGCATTGAAACAGGGCAAAATCACGCACGTGCCGTGCATGGCACACGTCTTAAACTTGGTCGTGCAGCGATTCCTTGTCAAATACCCTGGGGTCCAGGACATCTTGCGGCAGGCAAGGAAAATCTCGGCCCATTTCAGAAGATCTTACACGGCCATGGCTCGCCTTGCTGACATTCAGCGGCGACACCATCTGCCGGTCAGACGTCTTATTTGCGATTGCCCGACGCGATGGAACTCAACCTTCTATATGCTTGATAGGCTGCTCCAGCAGAAACGTGCAGTTAACGTCTACCTGTATGAACTCTGCGAAAGAAACGGTTCTGGGGAGCTGGGTTTTTTTTCACCGCGCCAGTGGCTGCTCATGCGCGACACATGCAGACTTCTGCGGCCATTTGAGGAGATCACCAAACTGGTCAGTCGCAGCCATGGCGCCATCAGTGACATGGTACCTTATGCCTTCTTTCTGGAGCGTGCATTGCGTCGTGTCATTGATCAGGCTGTGGAGGAGCAGGAGCGGGAAGATGAGGAAGTCGCAATGCTGGATGAATTCCCAGGGGGGGCTACTCTATCTGAGACAAGTCAACAACAGGAGTCTGATGAGGAGTCAGAGGAGGATGGTGCCGGGGCGGATGAGCAGGAGCAAGAAGAGCATGCTTTAAACCTTTCTGGGATCCCTGTTGTGCGAGGATGGGGAGAGGAGAATGAAGAGGACGACATTATCCTGGATGATGAGCAGGAGCCAGGCCACCACACCGCTTCCACTTTAGTGCAAATGGGGGCCTTCATGCTCCAGTGTTTTAATAGGGACCCCCGTATAAAAAGCATGAGGGTCAAGGACCAGTACTGGGTGGCAACGTACTTAGACCCCCGGTACAAACACAAAATGGCGGAAATGTTACCGCCGTCGCAGAGGGCTGTCAGAATGCAGCACTTCCAGGCCTTGCTTCGAGAAATGCTGCATTCTGCTTTTGCGTGCGCTGGCAGAGGAGCAATTCCCACTCCCAGAGAAGGATTTGCGGGTACCAATCCAACAGCGCCTGCAAGAAGAGGCCGGTTTGAAGATGTGTTGGTGACTTCGGATATGAGGTCATTCTTTCAGCCGACCCATCGACAGGTGTCATCCGGATCCAGCATCAGGGAACGCCTAGACCGTCAGGTGTCCGACTACATTGGGTTAACGGCCGATGTGGACGCTCTGAGGAGTGATGAACCCCTAGACTACTGGGTGGGCAGGCTTGACCTCTGGCCAGAGCTTGCCCAATTTGCAATCGAACTGTTGGCTTGCCCCTCATCCAGTGTCCTGTCCGAAAGGACGTTCAGCGCAGCAGGGGGGATTGTGACCGATAAGCGTACTCGCCTAGCTCACCACAGTGTTAACTACCTCACATTTCTAAAAATGAATGAGGCATGGATCTCGGAGGAATTCAACACATGTGATCAGTAGACCATGTATATGTCTATAAACAATTTTTGGAATCAAGCACACAGACCTTCTTAATTCATTTGGCTCACTTCCCTGACCCAAAAAAGCACACCGTACTATATGCCCCTACCCTCCTCTTTGAAGAGGTTGAGCGGTGTCATATTTCTACTGGGGCTGCTTATTATGAGGGGTTCCCACCATCCCTGTGCTGTGCTGACTTCCTCCTGGGTGTTCTTATTATGAGGGGCTCCCACCATCCCTGTGCTGTGCTGACTTCCTCCTGGGGGTTCTTATTATGAGGGGATCACACCATCCCTGTGCTGTGCTGACTTCCTCCTGGGGCTGCTTACGGTGCTGCTGTCAGCGCTGTATGTCACGGAGCTGCTGTCAGCGCTGTATGTCACGGAGCTGCTGTCAGCGCTGTATGTCACGGAGCTGCTGTCAGCGCTGTATGTCACGGAGCTGCTGTCAGCGCTGTATGTCACGGAGCTGCTGTCAGCGCTGTATGTCACGGAGCTGCTGTCAGCGCTGTATGTCACGGAGCTGCTGTCAGCGCTGTATGTCACGGAGCTGCTGTCAGCGCTGTATGTCACGGAGCTGCTGTCAGCGCTGTATGTCACGGTGCTGCTGTCAGCGCTGTATGTCACGGAGCTGCTGTCAGCGCTGTATGTCACGGAGCTGCTGTCAGTGCTGTATGTCACGGAGCTGCTGTCAGCGCTGTATGTCACGGAGCTGCTGTCAGCGCTGTATGTCACGGAGCTGCTGTCAGCGCTGTATGTCACGGTGCTGCTGTCAGCGCTGTATGTCACGGAGCTGCTGTCAGCGCTGTATGTCACGGAGCTGCTGTCAGCGCTGTATGTCACGGAGCTGCTGTCAGCGCTGTATGTCACGGAGCTGCTGTCAGCGCTGTATGTCACGGAGCTGCTGTCAGCGCTGTATGTCACGGTGCTGATGTCAGTGCTCTGTATTACGGTGCTGCTGTCAGTGCTCTGTATCTCCTGCACCCTCTTGTTTGCCTACCCTGGTCCCTGACCTTCCCTCTCCTCCATTGCCTTCATTAGCTCCATAGTCCTGAATTGTCAGAACAATTTCCCAAATAAAAAAAAAATGCTTGTAGTTATCGATCCCAAATTCACCTCATACATGTATTATGCTATTGTCCAGGTGGTGGGACTACGTGCTACCCCCTAATAATTACCCCGTGGCCGCAAATTCGACCTAAAGGTTTGCGAAATTCGCCTCCCATTGAAGTCAATGGAGCCCGCGGCGAACGGTCGTTTTCGCGAACGTTTGTGTCCGTTCGCGTTTCGCGTTCGCGAAACGTCCCGTCGGAAGTTCGTCCATCACTACCCTTTAAGGGTATTGATAAAATATTGCCTATTGTGTTTATTAGTGATGTTATTCATTTAAAGGCTGATGGTCAAGGAAGGTCATTTTTCTTTTTTATCTGGAAAGTGATTCTGGAATCTTTCATCTGGAAAGCGATTTTAAATTGCCTGCTAAATACTGCTTATTTAGAATATATTAATACTTTATCGTCCATGGTCTGGGCCCAGGTTCACTTTAAATTAGTATCATTGCAGTTAAAGTAAAGTTTTACTAAACCAACAACTGTAAAAGAAGTCTGTATATATAAGTATGCTTGATATACTCAACGTGGAACCTAAGTGGTTAATCCTCCGCATTGTGTAAAAAGGCTGTTTGATCCTGTTCTTCTCTGATCTTCCTCTTCTTCCACTGTCCCCTAACTATCTTCTGATAGAACAGAGCCTTGGGGTCACTCTGCTCATGCTCAGTTTGTTGTGTATTGCTAGAGAGTTTTTTTTCCTAGGGCGGGTGCATGTGGTCAGCACAGTCAGACAGAGGGCCAGGGGTCCTGCAGCCTTATAGGACAGTCAGAGAGGAATAAAAATTACTCCTACAAGCTTTAACCAGACACTCATAGAAATCATAAAACTGCTATATACTGCAGATTATAAAAAGGTTAAATACCTTTATATTTACTAAAATAATTGCATTTCCATGTTCTGTATACTCTGGAAGACCAGATATAGTGAATGCAGGGTCCTGGGTTTATTAACACTAATACATAAAGGGGTTGTAAATGCACTTACACTTGCATTTGGGAGCCATTAAAAGCATGCAGTTGATCCACATTTAAAAGCACCCCCGCCAACTGCTCTGCCTTAAAGGGGTTGTAAAGTCAGCAGCCCCCCCTAATTACCTGAACCCCAGCTCTATCCAGCGATGTCCGAGACTCTCCCTCCTGATTGGTTGGGACACAGCAGCGGTGCCATTGGCTCCCGCTGCTGTCAAAGTCAGTTAGCCAATCAGGAGAGAGAGGGGCGGGCCAAATCGAACTTTCATGTCTGAATGGGCAGCTGCTTGCTGTGGGGCACTTAACAGGAGGGAGGGACCAGGAGCAGTGAAGAGGGACCTGAAAAGAGGAGGATCTGGGCTACTCTGTGCAAATTTACTGCACAGAACAGGTATGTATAACATATTTGTTTTTGTTTTTTTAAAACAAGACTTTACAATCACTTTAAGGCCCCTTTCACACTAACGTCCCGTTCAGGCCCGCCTGTCAGTTTTTCAGGCGGACCTGAACGGGTGCTCCATAGAGCTCTATGGAGCGTCGGATGTCAGCGGTGACATGTCCGCTGACATCCGACCCGCTCCGATCCGAAAAAGTGTGACGGAGGAAAAAGCTATTTTTCCATCCGTCTGCGGATCGGATCGGATGACGACGGGCACTGCGGTCCGTCGTCATCCGATCTCCCATAGGGGAGAGCGGCGCTAGGACAGGTCCGTCCCTGCACAGTGTGCGGAGACAGACCTGTCATCTCCCTGCTCAGCGGGGATCGGCGGAGTGATCCCCGCTGAGCAAACGGACATCCACGGGGCGGATCAGAACTGATCCGCCCCGTGTGAAAGGACCCATAGTCAGAACTTCACCAAAAAGGGGAAGTTTTGCTTGTTTGTATCCTTCCCCCTTCCACTGCCACATTTGGCACTTTTTTGGTGGGAGGCGGAACCCTAGTTTTGACAGGTGCCCGCTCCCACTTCCAGTCAGATCGCTGTGGTGACATTTGGCCCTTCCTCCTTCCCTATGCTGCCTTCTGGGACATCACAGATTCCAGAAGACTGTGGGATCATTCACAAAACACAGCATGACTCGTGCATGCGCAGTAGGAAACCAATGAGGAAGCCGGTGCCTGCACCTAAAGCCAAGTGAAAAATCAGCTTGGGTGAGGACATCGCTGGATCCCAGGACAGGTAAGTGTCCTTACAGTGGGGCAAAAAAGTATTTAGTCAGCCACCAATTGTGCAAGTTCTCCCACATTTTTCCACATTTCGTCTCTCATAGTTGAGGTATACCTATAATGACAATTACAGGCCTCTCTCATCTTTTTAAGTGGGAGAACTTGCACAATTGGTGGCTGACTAAATACTTTTTTGCCCCACTGTTTACAAAAAGTTAGCAGCTACAGTATTTATAGCTGCTGACTTATTTTTTTGGGGAAGACTAGAGCTCCTCTTTAAGAAGAAACCCTAAGACATAGTAACCATTCAACTCAGTGGGCGTGAGAAGGAGAGGGGGCTGAATTCCTGGAGTTGGGTTTTAATTGATTGAAACAGGGAGAATCAAAGAATCAAGCAAATAGATGATAAAGTCAAAATGTTACCTTTCTTCAAGCTACAGCTGGGAAAATGCCATGTGTTTGTCAGGAACGAATAAACTTGTTAGTGCTTTGTGACAACTTTGGAAACAGTAGTTACCACCAGAGATACACCTGGTGCCAGTAGCACCTCCAAGATTTTCACTTTCGGAGAAGAAGTTTGTAATGATGTGTTTATTTCTAAAGGACTATGGTTTTTCAATACTAGCCAGTTACTCATCAATGAACAATAAATGCACAGAAGCCAAATCACTTTTTGTGACCTCATTTACATACTATTTTTTTTACTCTACAGTAAAGTAGATAATTAGGTGCAAAATTTGGGACTTTATATAAATCATGCAACCAGGGAGATGACACGACATAATGATATCTGGTAAGTAATACATGTTTGTGACCATTACTGTTGCATAGTAACAAAGTACGGTACATACAATAGAATAAGGTAAAAAAAAATATGGAAAAACTTTAATTCCAGAACATGATATATTTTATATAATAATACGTTGTAAAGTAAAAATATCATATCGTGTTTCCTATGATCAACTCTGTCAAGTGATCGCGATGTGGTATTTCATAATTCAAAGCAGACTTCTTATGAATGAAGAACTTCTGTCTTGGAGAGAAAATAGTCTACCATTTGATTTTGCTGACTTTTGCACACAACTAATGTACATGCAGTTTTACAGGATGAATATATCTTAACATTTTTAATAAAGACGCACCTAAGTATGAAATGAGAAAACTTGCTGACAACCACTATCGAGCAATGGATGCTAGCAAACCAATTGTCTATTTTGATGGTGATGACTTTATGGCAATGAAAGTATCTCCCAGTGAGCCCTGAGAGTAAATGCTTAGCACCCATATGCTCAGAAAATGTTGAGGGCTGTGCTCCTGCAGTCCTTTTTAAAGGGGTTGTGCCTGGTGAAAAAAACTGGCTGATTGGTGGAAAGCAAAACTGAACAGGCACTTTGAAGAAAGGAAGGGATATGCAAGTTAGCATGGGAGGAAACTGATTAACGACACCAGAAATTAAACTAAGTACAATCAATAAAATTGACATACATGGACTATGGATTATATTTATTCTTGCCGCTCTGGTGGCAGGGGAATGGTGCTGTCCCCATTTGTTGAATGTTTTTATACAACTTTTTACCAACAATTAAAATGATCTTGAACTCTTTCATTTGGTTTTGGTCTTGCAGGTCTTTCTGTATTTCTATGGTTTGAGATATGAGGGCTGCACGGAAAGTAATTCAAAAGTGGGCATTACATTTTTATTAACTTCGTAACTCCTCTTCTTTTTCCTTGCAGGTAAACAATGGACTTCAAGCAGAAGCAAAATGCCTTCATTGAGTTCTCAAAGAAGGAGCTATGCAGGTTGTCTAAGCCCTTGTACACACGATCAGAGATTCCGACGGAATGTGTCCGATCGGAGCGTTTTGTCGGATATTCCGTCTGTGTGTGGTCTGCATCGGACTGTTTCCGTTGGAAAATAGTCGGACCAAATTTTCCAACTTGCCGGAAATATTTTCAGACAAAATGCTCCGATCGGACATACTCCAATCATGTGTAGAGAATTCCGATTGAACAAAGTACCACGCATGCTCAGATCAAAATTCCTACATCAAAGCTATTGGCTACTAGCCTGACCATAGTCCCATCGTAATGAAATTACGTCATCACGTTCTGAAAGATCGGATTTTCCGACAACTTTGTCCGACCGTGTGTATGCAACAGTTTCGGACAAGATCCGTCAGACAAAATCCAATGGACAAAATCCGATGGATTTGGTTGTCGGAATCTCAGACCGTGTGTACAAGGGCTAAGGCTTCAGAATAGCCAGATGACACTATTGGCAAAAGTTTCCAATTATATGACACTGCTCCTGTCAATGGTGTCATCTCTGTATATATTCTGTAGCTTTCTGTGGATGTTGGACAACCTGCAACCCCCTCCTTCATCAAGGACTCAATGTTGCTTCTGCTTGGAATCCATTAAATAAAAATTGCAATTAAAAAGAAGAGGAGTTACTATAAAAAAAGGAAGCACTACTCCACTAACATGTGAAATTTTAATGGCCACTTTTCTATTACTTTCGGTGCAGCACTTGTACATACATGGATGTCTGTATATGGCTAGTCATGATCTAGGTGGACTTCTTTTTTGCTTTGTTAGTGAAAAAAGAAAACCATTTTAAGGACAATACAGTAGTGTGTCCTCATATGTCACCCAAAATTTACTAATATCCATATAATGTTGAGCAGAATCCATTATCCACCATGTAATGCAATAACTAGCATTTACTAAGAAGCTGTATAATCGGATTATTAAACAGAATTTTCCAAAGGCCACATGCAGATGAACTTTATGTTGTATCTTCAAAGCATAACAGTCATCTGTGGCTGGATAACCAATTGTGACCTTCAAAAGTTTGTGCATTAAGGGCAGTTTATTATTAATGGGTTTGTTTTTTCTGTCCAGACAGATGACTTATATGAGAGGCAACGTGGCAATGTAATCTACTCTTTAAAGGACAATTGGAAGCAGAACACATATTACAGTCATATATAGATACTCCTCGTTTAACGACTTACCTGTTTAAAAACCACTCAGACTCTTTCTACCCGAACTACGTTCTATATATCATTGTGTTGTACAGTACGGAATTTTTGTTTGTTCTGTACTTATGCAAATTAAAACAAGGTTATTGAGCTGGAGGTTTGTGTTTTAGACCTTTTTTTCACAATACAGTACAGTAGTTAAAGAGGAAGTAAACCCTGATGGGTTTACTTCCTCTTTTTTTCCCTGCAAAGGTAAAGCATAATGGACTACTATGCATCGCATAGTAGCTCATTATGTGTCACTTACCTGACACAGGAGCCAGCGAAGTCGCCGCTGTCCCCTGTAGTCCGCCGCATCCATGTTGCTGGTGGCGTCTCGCAGCTCCGACGAATCACAGCGGCGCAGCCGCGATGACGTCACTCCCGCGCATGCGCACGGGAGTCGCGTCTCGCAGCTCCGCCGCTGCCATACGGCGAAGCCGCGATGACGTCACTCCCACGCATGCGCACGGGAGTCGACAAATTAGGCAAATCCATTCTTGGATTTGCCGCATTTAGTGCGCCTGCGCGCCGCTGTCTACGGCGCATGCGCCGTAGACAGCGGTGCCCATTTTCGGGCAAATATCTCCTAAACCATATAGGTTTAGGAGATATTGCTTGGACCTACAGGTAAGCCTTAATCTAGGCTTACCTATAGGTCCAAGTTGTTTGGAAGGGTTTACTTCCTCTTTAAGAATGCTTAAAATATTGATTACTTGTGGCTCCTCATTTAACAACCAATTTGTTTAACGACCTGGTCTTGGAACAGAACCTGGTCGTTAAGTGAGGAGTACCTGTACGGTATTTATTTGTACAAATACTCAATAGTTATCTCCTCACTTTTTTTGTGAGAAAATATAGTTCCATACATTTTTCAGGATGTAAGAGTGGCTGGCAAATTTCAGCCCTCCAGCTGTTGCAAGAAATACAAATCCCATCCTTCCTCTGCCTCTGAGAGTCATGCTTGTGGCTGTCAGCCTTGCAATGCCTCAAGGGACTTGTAGTGCCATAGAGGGCTAGAGGGCCAAAGTTTGTCTATCCTTAAAGGGGTTGTAAACCTTGTTTTTTTAAAATAACAAACATGTCATACTTACATCCACTTTGCAGTTTGTTTTGCACAGAGTGGCCCCAATCATCCTCTTCTGGGGTCCCACGGAGGCACTGGTGGCTCCACCCCACCTTGAATGTCCACACTGGAGAAGCGCTCTCCTTAGTGGGTACCCATGTGGTGCTCTCCTGAGTCCCACAATGGCTGTGCTGCTAGCAATCTATCCAATCAGGACACGAGACACCAGCTACAGATGGTGTGCTTGTTCCCAGACAGAGGCTGACAGCATCTAGGTAAGTAAAACGGGGGCGCAGGGGGGCTGTAGAACTAAAAAAGATTTTTCATCTTAATGCATAGAATGCATTAAGGAGAAAAACCTCTTTAATGTAGAGGTTCCTTTGCTTGAATTGGATGTCCTGTTTTGTGAGGTCAGTACTCCAGCCTAAAATTGAAAGTTCTATGCAGAACCAACCCTCACTGATCATACGGGAGATGTACACTTAATTGCTGAAAGTCCATTAGTATTGTTTTTTCTGGTCTCTTTGTACTTCTCCAGATCACAGAAAAGAAAAGAAAAAGCAGGTCGACACAACCTTGTAATATGTAAACTTAGTGGTGAATACAGACTAAATGAAAGTCTTGTTACAGGAGCCCTGTCATGTGAGAAACATGGATTGAGATTGACAATTGCGCGGTCATGCAACATGGCTCCCAAACAAAATTGATGTCCCTTTTTTTCCCCACAAATAGAGCTTTATTTTGGTGGTATTTGATCACCTCTGTGGTTTTTATTTTTTGTGCTATAAACAAAAAAAGAGCGCCAATTTTGAAAAAACAAACGCAAACGTAAATGTGACTGGCAGTGAAGGGGTTACATAGTTAGTCAGGTGGAAAAAAGACACAAGTCCACCCAGTTCAACCACAAAAAAATAAAAAAATAAAAAATAAAAATAAATAAAAAATTAAATTTTATAATAAATATCATACCAGCCCATATACCCAATTCTATACCCACAGTTGATCCAGAGGAAGGCAAAAAACCCCAGCAAAGCATGATCCAATTTGCTAAAGCAGGGGAAAAAATTCCTTCCTGATCCCCCGAGAGGCAATCGGATTTTCCCCGGATCAACTTTACCTATAAATGTTAGTACCCAGTTATATTATGTACACTTAGGAAATAATCCAGGCCTTTCTTAAAGCAATCCACTGAGCTGGCCATAACCACCTCTGCAGGGAGTCTATTCCACATTTTCACAGCTCTTACTGTGAAGAAACCTTTCCGTATTTGGAGATGAAATCTCTTTTCCTCTAGACGTAAAGAGTGCCCCCTTGTCCTCTTTGTTGACTGTAAAGTGAATAACTCGACACCAAGTTCCCTATATGGACCCCTTATATATTTGTACATGTTCATGTTGATCATATCCCCCCTTAATCTCCTCTTATCAAGAGTGGATAAATTCAGTTCCTCTAATCTTTCCTCATAGCTGAGCTCCTCCATGCCTCTTATCAGTTTGGTTGCCCTTCTCTGCACTTTCTCCAGTTCACCGATATCCTTTTTTGAGAACCGGAGCCCAAAACTGAACTGCATATTCCAGATGAGGTCTTACTAATGATTTGAACAGGGGCAAAATGATATCTCTCTCTCTGGAGTACATACCTCTCTTAATACAGGAAAGGACTTTGCTCGCTTTGGAAACCGCAGCTTGGCATTACATGCTATTATTGAGCTTATGATCTACCAAAACCCCCAGATCCTTCTCCACTATGATTTCCCCCAGTTGTACTCCCCCTAGCATGTATGATGCATGCATATTCTTAGCCCCCAAGTGCATAACTTTACATTTCTCAACATTAAACCTCATCTGCCACATAGTCGCCCAATTAGACAGAGCATTGAGGTCGGCTTGTAACTTGGAGACATCCTGTAAGGGTTAACCAGGAGGGGGCGTTGCAGGGGTTAAGTGTGTCCTAGGGAGCGATTCTAACTGTGGGGGGGCTGTGTGTGACACGACACTGATCACCGCTCCCGATCACAGGGAGCTGTAACCAGTGACAGTGTCATTAAGCAGAACGGGGAAATGCTTATTTACATCAGCATTTCCCCATTTTTCTTCTTCGTGAGATGATCGCAGGTATCCCTGCAGACTTTGAGTCCGCAGGACCTGCAGTCACACTCACGGAGCTCGCGTGCTATCTAAGCCTCACGAGATAACGTTCCAAATAACGTGATTTCGCGCAGCTGAGCCAGCCTGCTGCAGTAAAACTGCAGCGGCTGGTCTGCACGCGGTTAAAAAAATATTTATTTATTTTTCTCAAAATAGCCTGTAAACTAAACGCGAGTTACCACATTTACCCGTTTTAAGAAGCGTTTGGCACTTGAAATGCCTCTAAACTCAGCTTCTGAACCCATTTTTTGCGTTCCAAAAAAAGCCTCTAAACTCAACTGCCTAGAAAGACTATAAACAACCCTGTGTACATGTACTGATAAGATAACAGAGGAGAGTTCAGGGGCAGCTGAAAAAAATGCCCAACTGCTCCTAAATGTCCATTTACCAGCAGCAGTGTACATGAAGTCTTATTACTTGGAAGTACGATTCATTTTATTTACTCTGATGGGCTGAATAGTGTCAGGGGAGCAAAGGCAAGTATTAGCTGCTAGGGGGGTTGCTATGTAAGTAAAAGGTAAAAAGGTAGTGGTGCGCGGTACTATGGTGAAGAATCTAGTTAAAACAGGTTTAATATATTCAATAGGTACTCAAAAGATTAGAAGATAAATGTAATATCGTCTCCACTACAGGTAATAAATGGGACGTAGAAGAAGAAAAGACAATATATGTATATAAAAAATATAAAAAATATATATATATGTATATATAGTGAGGGACACTCACTCCTATGCGTAGTAGTATTTTGAGTGGTAGACAAATGGATAAGAAAAACAATTAATGATAAATAAGACTGGTGGTCCCAATGCGATTTTTTAGGTAGCAGAGTTGCATAAAGTGGCAGTGCTGAATATAAAGAAAGTCCGTGAAAATAACTACTACTGTATTTGTTTCAGTGACTAAAGTACTATACATAAAATAGTGGACGAAATAAAAAATATATAAGGTGAATCACCATGCGATTTGTTAAAAATGACGAAAAACGCATACAAAGTGCTAGTGCTGAACAATAAATAAATCTGAAAAGAAGATCTGCTAAGTCAAAGTATATGTGTAACAGTGTACAAAAGTAATCATTAGCTAGATAAGGCAAAAGATGTAAGTAATGCTTGCCTTGTGACTAAAGAAATCGCATATGGTGTTAAAGCCAAGGGAGGGTTAAGCAAAGTGACTCTGTGCGGGTGTCTTTATACCATAGACTTAAATATCGGTGCAGTGCACTAAATTGAATCATACAATCAAAGAAAATAAATCAAATTGTTGAATCAAAACAAAAACGCATAAACGATCCAAGTGTTGGTGAGAGGGAAACAACCCTCTAGGAATAATCCAAAACAGAAGGAAAAAGGTGCACAGTGTTTGAAGCTATAAAAAATATAAAAAACAACAATGGAACAGTAATCCTAGTTGAAATTGTCCATTCAGCTGGTGCAACAACAAGTGGCGATTAGCCCAAAATCGCATGTAACAAGACAGTCGCCTGCAGTGCTGGTGCTTAAAATATATGTGCACTATAAGGTAGAGATTTAAACAGTGATAATGGTGATGGTGGATCTCTCCCACGTGGTCCTGTGTAATCAGAATATGGGTGTCCCCTTACCTTACAGCTGTAAGGTAACAGCATATGGTATATGTATCCTCAGGGTTCCTGGTGGTCCTTATCCCTCGAGGTCCTATTCACTTGTCCCCGGGTCCTGGCGTCTCCTGCCTACTGTGCCGTATTGGGCTCTGTAGGTGGTCCCTCAGCGGTACTTTAGCGTGGGGGGGGGGAATTGGTGGTATACCTCGGCGGTTTTATGCAAGGGGTTAAACAGATAAGGAGGAAGGGAGCCCCATAGTATAGTATTTTTCAACAGTATTGAAATTTATTTATAAAAACAGCTTTGAAACTCACAAACAGACAGAGTTTTTGTATGGTGTATAAACGAGCCTCGAGCTCGATTGCGTCACTTCCGGTAGCGTCCCGACTAGTGTTCGTCACGGTCACGTGACTTCATCAGGGGATGTCTAGTGCTCAGGGAAGTGTCTTTAAATAGAGCCATTAATTGCTTATTTGGCGGCCATTTTGGGGAAGACCCGGAAGTATCCCGGTGGCCATTTTGCGGTGTATCAGGTCGCCGGAAGTGTGCGGACGGCCATTTTTTTGGTGGTCACACCGGGTTTGTTGTATTGTTAGCCGGAAATAAACAAGTGGCCATTTTTTTGGAGGTATCTCAGACGGATTTGCATATGGATATCACCGCCCGACTTAAGCAGCATATTCACTCGTAGAGAAGGGAGAGGCAGGCGGAGTTAATCAGAATATGCAAACCGGATGAGTTATATGGCCTTGTGGTGGAGATACTTAATCCTCTGTTTAAAAATAAAACTAGTTAACGAAGATCTGAATAAATTGGATAATGATAACCATAATAATAAGTCTAGGACTCTGTAAAACGGGGCACTCATGGTTAATTGTATATGCAGTGGAAAATGGGGAAATATCCAACTGATGTATAAAATTGTATACTGGAATAATCTATCTAAAAAGATTACTATTTAATTATATATTTATTTACATATTAAAAATTACTATTTAATTATATATTTAATTCATATGGAGAGGAAAATGACAATAGTAAAATAAATTTGAATAATAAGTGGTAAGATCTTACTGATGAGGAAAGTTAATATAGCAAGATCCAAGAAAATTAAAAATTAAAAATAATTAGAATAATCTAAAATTCATTAGTATAAAAAATCAGTATAAAAAATTATATCGAGTACAATATATTAAAAATAGGAGAAAAGAGGGGAAAAAAACATCCCCATTACTCCCGGAAATGACGTTTAGAGCGGGGTTATTCAAACATATTCAAACATATTCCGAGTATTTTTTAAACACAAATACCAAAAATCCATAAACGGTGCATACATATGTGTGAGCCCATCCATATATAAATGTGTCGTATAAACATGCGACTAATGCGATTTGGTGACTCAGGTGATCATATTGCATGCAGATAGTCAGAGTATATGGTGTTTGGCTATTCTGAAAGAGTGGTTATAGTGCACCAAGGATCTAGTATATGGACTATAAAATATATATATATAAAATGGTCTAAAAATTATATGTAAAGAGGAGTTGACAGAGGTTTTGAAAAAAGGTTAAAAGTCGCTAATGAAACAATTCAAGTCAAATTCCACGTTAAGTCCCTTTGGCGAGAAAGTGTCTAATGTAAAAATCCATTTGGACTCGATTTGGCTGAGGGTTCTTACTCTATGACCCCCTCTCCAATGTTTAACATAGGGCTCGATTCCCCAGAATTTAAGTTGGGAGGGGTCTTTCTTGTGGTGTAGCGCGAAATGCCTAGATACGCTGTGCTTGTCGAATCCCTTCAGTATGTTCTTTACGTGTTCTTTTATGCGTACCTTGAGTGGTCTCTTGGTACGGCCTATGTACTGAAGGCCACAGCTGCATTCCAATGCGTATACCACACCAATCGTATTGCAGCAAATGAACTCTTTGATGCCATAGCTATTTCCTGTGCTGGTTGAGGTAAACTCATTTCTCTTTTCATTAGGACGCTTTGTCTTAGTGCATGCGTAGCATCGTTTGCAGGGGAAGAATCCTTTCCCTGTAAAAAAGGAAAAACCCCTACTTGGTGGATCTGGTATATTCTTTACCAGTTTATCCCTGATGGTTGGGGCTCGCCTGTACACAAATTTTGGGCGAGTAGGCAAAATATCTTTGAGGCATGTATCTGCGCGTAATATCTCCCAATTGCGTTTGATAATTTTTTCAACTTGTTTGAACTGCACATTAAAGTCTAAAATAATGGGAATGTTGTCCTGTGTAGTCACGTTGTGGGGTTTATTTTTTATAAGGTCTTTGCGATTTAAATTGGCGACTTCTGATATTTTCTTATTGATAAATCCTTCATCGTAGCCTTTTTCTATAAATTTTAATTTCATATTGCTAGCTTGATCAAGGAAATGCTCTTCTTGTGTACAATTGCGCCTCAGGTATATTGTACAGCCAATTCCTGTGATGGCAGCTTTCCAATGGTAAGTAGCTATTACGGTCTACGCTCTTAAAATGTGTTTTAGAAAGAAGTTTATTGTTGTCCTGTATTATTTCAAGATCCAGGAAAGTGATGGCTTCATTACTTATCTCCCATGATAGTTTAATGTTTCTGTTGTTTTTGTTCAATTTTTCTAGAAAAGTCGTCAGACTTGATTGTTCCCCCTTCCACAGTATGATGACATCATCAATGTATCTCTGATATGTGTGCAGTTCATTTGGGGGGTTGGCGAATACTTCTTCCTCCTCCCATTGGGCCATAAAAAGGCCTGCGACGCTGGGGGCGAATTTCGCTCCCATAGCTACGCCCGTCTTTTGGTGATAATAGTTCTTATTATACCAAAAGTAACTGTTTTTCAGACAGAAGTCGAGACACTTTATAAGGAATTTTCTCTGGGGGCAGGGGAGATCTGAGTACTTCCGTAGTCCCCATTTTGTTGCCTCGCAGGCTTGGTGGTGTAAGATGATTGTGTATAGTGAGGCTACATCTGCTGTAGCGAGCCACCAGGATCCTTCTTCTGTTGGTATTTCCTCTATAATTTGTAATATGTGCTTGGTGTCTCTCAGGTATGCTCGTGTTTTCTGTACTGCCGGCTGAAGATAATAATCTATATATTGTCCCATCCTCGCTGTCAGAGAGTCAATCCCATTGACTATTGGTCTGGGAGGTGGATTATCCCTATCTTTATGGATTTTTGGGAGTGAATAAATAATTGGTGTTCGACATGCCTCAGGTATTAAATATTTAGCTTCTTTTTTGTTAAGGATATCCTTCTTCAGGCCTAAATGTACCACTTGTTCAAGTGCTTTCCTGCATTTGAAAACTGGGTTACTCAACAGTTGGACATAAGTGTCTTTATCTTCAAGTAGGGAGTTCATGCTTGCATTATATTGATCTTTGGGTAGTATTACAATGCCTCCTCCTTTATCTGCTGGTCGTATGACCAGATCTTTTCTTTTTATTAGTTTACGAATACCGCTTTTAATGTGTTTCGGTTCATCGCGCTTCTTTATCTTTAGTCCTTTCACCTCCTCTAGGACAATCCGTTTGAATACTTCAATATGTTTGTTGTCTTTTGTTACTGGATTAAAAGTAGATTTGTTTCTTAGGGTACTATGCATAATTTCATTAGTGGATCTTGTGGACTTGGGTTTACATGGGTTGCTAATCAGGTACTTTTTAATGTTCAATTTCCTCACGAATTTCTGGATTCCGATATAGGTTTGAAATTTATCGAGATTTTTTGTAGGTGCGTATTTAAGACCCTTATCCAGAACCCCTATTTCTTCGTGAGAGAGTGGTTGTCCACTGAGGTTAAAAATTCCCTCTCCCTTCACTCTCTTTTTCTTTTGTGATCTCTTCCCCCCTCTGCATCCTCTCTTTCTGGTGTTCTTCTCATATTCCTTGGGTTTTCGTTCCTCCTTGCTGGATCGTTCTCTCGACCTCTCTCTAAAAAAGACCTCTCATATTCCATGTCAGATTGTCTGTGTCTATCCGCTCTGTCATCTTCCCATCTTTGCTCCAGGGGTGCGTAATAGTTACATGTCGGAATTGGGCTTCTCTCATATGTGTGGTATGGTGTTTGAGGAGGGGGGTTATGGTATGCCTCATCTCTTCTCTCATGTTGTCTATAGGGGCTCCTTCCCCTTGGTACTTGTGTGTCATAGGGGCGCCCTCTGTTATCATTATTTGCTCCTCTGTTATCTCTTTGTTGATGGTAATTTCTATTGTCATAATGAGGTCTTGGTCCGTTGTTCCTCCTGTTGTTCTTCCAAAAAGGTTTTTTCCAACCGTTTCTGGGTGTCCTGTCTTGATGGTACGGTCTCCTCTGGTTTCTGTAGGGTGTATGTCCTCTATCATTAGTTCGAGGGGTGTATTGGTGATGGTTGCCTTGTCTGTCTTCGTTCCTCATCGTATCGGATTTAGTTCGTTCATATGTATCGTAGGGCCCTAGTCGGGACGCTACCGGAAGTGACGCAATCGAGCTCGAGGCTCGTTTATACACCATACAAAAACTCTGTCTGTTTGTGAGTACCAAAGCTGTTTTTATAAATAAATTTCAATACTGTTGAAAAATACTATACTATGGGGCTCCCTTCCTCCTTATCTGTTTAACCCCTTGCATAAAACCGCCGAGGTATACCACCAATTCCCCCCCCCCACGCTGAAGTACCGCTGAGGGACCACCTACAGAGCCCAATACGGCACAGTAGGCAGGAGACGCCAGGACCCGGGGACAAGTGAATAGGACCTCGAGGGATAAGGACCACCAGGAACCCTGAGGATACATATACCATATGCTGTTACCTTACAGCTGTAAGGTAAGGGGACACCCATATTCTGATTACACAGGACCACGTGGGAGAGATCCACCATCACCATTATCACTGTTTAAATCTCTACCTTATAGTGCACATATATTTTAAGCACCAGCACTGCAGGCGACTGTCTTGTTACATGCGATTTTGGGCTAATCGCCACTTGTTGTTGCACCAGCTGAATGGACAATTTCAACTAGGATTACTGTTCCATTGTTGTTTTTTATATTTTTTATAGCTTCAAACACTGTGCACCTTTTTCCTTCGGTTTTGGATTATTCCTAGAGGGTTGTTTCCCTCTCACCAACACTTGGATCGTTTATGCGTTTTTGTTTTTATTCAACAATTTGATTTATTTTCTTTGATTGTATGATTCAATTTAGTGCACTGCACCGATATTTAAGTCTATGGTATAAAGACACCCGCACAGAGTCACTTTGCTTAACCCTCCCTTGGCTTTAACACCATATGCGATTTCTTTAGTCACAAGGCAAGCATTACTTACATCTTTTGCCTTATCTAGCAAATGATTACTTTTGTACACTGTTACACATATACTTTGACTTAGCAGATCTTCTTTTCAGATTTATTTATTGTTCAGCACTAGCACTTTGTATGCGTTTTTCGTCATTTTTAACAAATCGCATGGTGATTCACCTTATATATTTTTTATTTCGTCCACTATTTTATGTATAGTACTTTAGTCACTGAAACAAATACAGTAGTAGTTATTTTCACGGACTTTCTTTATATTCAGCACTGCCACTTTATGCAACTCTGCTACCTAAAAAATCGCATTGGGACCACCAGTCTTATTTAACATTAATTGTTTTTCTTATCCATTTGTCTACCACTCAAAATACTACTACGCATAGGAGTGAGTGTCCCTCACTATATATACATATATATATATTTTTTATATTTTTTTTATATACATATATTGTCTTTTCTTCTTCTACGTCCCATTTATTACCTGTAGTGGAGACGATATTACATTTATCTTCTAATCTTTTGAGTACCTATTGAATATATTAAACCTGTTTTAACTAGATTCTTCTTCATAGTACCGCGCACCACTACCTTTTTACCTTTTGTCTTCTCCAATTGGGGTTCAAGTACCCCATTTCAGTGTGTGCAGCGGTGCAACAATTAGATTACTCTTTGATTAGGCGCAGGAATATTCTCTTTTATACTTTGCTATGTAAGTAAACCTGCTACTTTGCTCTGTATATAGGCACAGGTTCACACTGAGGCTTAGGCACCATGAGCAGTTTTTATCTGGATCATTGGGTATTTGGTAATTCTACTAAAATCTGAAAAAAATCACACAATTGATCAAAAATGTAATGGTTTGTGTAATCTGTTTCTAGGTTTGGTTTCATTTCTGCAACCCCAAAAAATGATGTTGAATTTTTTTTTTGGTATTACATTTTACTTCCATTGGTTTTTACTTTATGAAAAAATGCAGATGCTCCAAAGGGAATATTTACTGTATATAGTGATGGTTTGTTAGTCATTTACCACTTGCCACTGCTGTAGTTATGAAGCATTCATTTGATGGCTTAAATCCTGTTTATAGCATATGTGAATTTCCTTTTCTTTAAAGTGGAGTTCCACCCAGAATTGGATTTTTTTATTTTTGTAATCTGTTCTTTTACACTGTATTAAAACATTAAATGCATGTAATTTAACATATCGCCACTCAATTACCATTTTTAAAATGATTTACTGTTTATTTTTGCTCTGCAGAGCGCTTTGATCTCTACTGTGGGCATCTGAAGCCTATGAGCAGTCTCTTCTATATGGTGGTGCTATATGCCCAGCTTGCACCTCTTGATCTCTCTTGCTTCGACCAGTTGTCCTGTCAGAAAGACACCACCAGAAAGACAGAATATGCAACCGAAGTGACGTTGCATCGCGCCCATCTTGGTACTCCCGCACTCATCCACAGTAAGCCTGGAGTTAGAAGTCGGTAAGCGGACATCTTTATACACCCACTGGAATCTTGCTTTTCACAGTTATTTTTAACAGTAAACTGTTAAAGATGACTGTGAAAAGTAAGACTCCAGTGAGCAGTTTGTGGCCTGTCCATAAAACTGCCCCTTTAAGAAAAAAAGAAATAAAAATAAAAAGTCCTTTAACTAAGTGCACTGTGTTCGAGGGTTGGACACAGTGCACTATGGGAAGCACCATGTCAATGCAATCACGAGATTGCAGACGTGACGCTTCATTTGCGGGCCTTTAACCCACCTTGCGGCGCAATACAAAGCGCTGAGTAGCTTCTGCTCGTAGAATCACTACGGGCGGGAGCATAGAATTAAATCTTAAATCTTGAAGTTACTTATATATAGACAAAAACCGGAAGTGACGTTGGCAGCTCTGTCCTTCGACCCGAGCGGAGCTGCTGGAAGCCAGGCAAGGTAATGAGATCTTGCGCACCATGCAGCATAAGGATCAATTCAGTTCTTAAGTTATTTAGGGGCTTAATTTTTTTTTTTTTTACTCCCTCCCCATGTATCTACAGCAGCCTCCACTTATCCGGGAAGGCTTCCGGCATGGTTTTGGATTTTATCTGTGGGCATTGCATTTTTAACCTTAGATACTGATGTTGGATATAAGGACTTGGTTCACAATTGGTGTTTTATTCCACCAAAAGGTGTTCAGTAAGGTTGAGGTTATGGATCTGGGCAGACCACTTTAATTTTTCTGTGTTGAACTCTTCAGATCATGGAGCTGGCCTTGTGGGTAGTCATGCTGGAATTTAAATTAGCCTTCACCAAACTTTTTGCACAAAGTTAGAAGTGTACAATTGATCAAAATAACTTAGCATGCATTTGGAAGGTATGCTGCATACACCACATATCAGCCATGACATTTGTTTAGTGCACTGACCTTCAGAAGTATAACCTTGGTTTCTAGGACTTATATTTGGTGTGTACATGTTTTATTTTCTGGATACTATGTACAAACATATATCTTTATTAGGGCCGGTTCACACTGGTGCGCTGTGCGAGATCACATTGCACGGCAGTGCAAATCACATGTGATATCCGTGCAGTGTGATTTCAGCCACACAGATAGTATGGCTGAAATCGCATCGCATTCAGACTGAACTCACACAGGAGCCTTTTTTTGGTCTGCACCAGAATCAGATAGCATGGGTGTTCACATCTATGCGACCTGATTAATGTCTGAACTGTCATTTCGCAGTGCGATATGCAAGCTGAAATGGGGGTGTCATTAACATTGTATGACACTCCCCAGCAGTTTGCATACGGCAGTGTGAACTGCCGTGCGAGTTGGGTGCGATGTAGGAACCCGCAGTGGATTCGCAGGGTTCCCGATCGCAGCAGTGTGAACCGGGCCTTAGTCTGCATTGTGAAAGGTCTGCACAAGGGTAGATTATAGTTTGATTGGCACACCCTTTCTTATCATTCATCCGCCATAAAGATAAAAAAAACAAAATTCTATAAGGGGTGTGGTTTATGAAAAGTGGGACGGTTCAAAAACAATGGGCGGGATCTGGCACCCCCCATCCAAAAACTTCCCCAGCCGCCACTGCCGGTGGGTGTAAGCCCTTGTACACACGGTCCGACATTCCGATGGACAATGTCCGATCGGACAGTGTTGTCGGATAATCCGACAGTGTGTGGGCTCCATCGGACGGTTTCCGTCGGAGTATCCGACGGACCAAGTTTTCCAGCTGGGCTATAACATTTTCCGACAACATGATCCGATCGGACTTTGTCTGATCGTGTGTAGAGAATTCCGATGGGACAAAGTGCCATGCATGCTCAGATCAAATTCCTAGACCAAAGCTATTGGCTACTAGCCTGAACGTAGTCCCGTCCTAACGAAATAATGTCATCACGTTAAGTACGATCGGATTTTCTGACAACTTTGTTCGACTGTGTGTATGCAACAGTTTCGGACAAAATCCGACGGATTTGGTTGTCGGAATGTCCGACCGTGTGTACAAGGGCTAAGAGATTGATACAAAAGACAGATTCTGGTACTTAAAAATAAATTTAAGGATATTTTACTAAATACATAACTGGGTTAAATGGTTGTATCTGACTACACTTCTGCTTTAACTCACAGTGATGCATTAAAATGCGACATGTCCAATTTTTTTTTCTTCTAACAGCTAGACTGTTAAATATAGATGTGAGCTATCCACACATCAATAAATAGGAATCTTACTTGAAAACGCATGTATTTTACTGTAGACCAACAGACAAGTATGAATTGGAATTTTGGAACTGGAACATCACATATCACACAGCAGTTGCACCATGACCAATAGTACATCATATGAACAGAAGGAGGGTGTTTAAAATAAATCTAAGAAAATGATAATTCTTAAAAGTGTTGAAGGGTGATTTTGTTAAAAAAAAAAAGGAGCTATCCTTTAAATCCGTAGTATGAAGCTATGAAATATTAGTATTCTGGATTCCCATGCCTTTTGCTCTTAATTCTTTACTCATTGAAGTATTTTCCCACATATTTACGTGAAATGAAATAGCAATATCAGTATTAATTTACAAATGAATGATGGGACATTGGCCATTAGATCATTTTCATAACATCTCTGTGGAATGTTCATTCACAACAGACCATTGGCTGACATTTCGTATATACAGGAACATTTCCAGTGTCAGCGCCTTTGGTTTATCAAAACCATTATATCCCTTTGGCTGCCAAAAGAACAAAGTGCACAAGTGCAATACCCTGCTCTTCCTTTCCTTCCAACTGACAGGACAACTGCAGGCCCCTTATGTAAAGAACTTGTATAGTAAAACAAATTTACTACTTATAGCAAAGGCTGGTGATATTGATTATAAGTTTCTCTTGGCCATCTCTTGGGTTAACCTTGGGTCCACCTTAAAGCCAACCCCCAAACATACTTGCTCAGCCCAGAAAGAGAAAATCCAGGCACTTATGTCATGTTGACATGTTTCACTTTGTTATTGTATGAAAAAGCCTAAAAACAATCAAAACCCTCCAGACAATGGCCATTTATCAAGCAAAGCACACGCTTTCTCAAGGTACTTGGATCCACAGATACTTATACCTACCATCACTTTGCTCCTCTGCTGCTCCAAGTGCCAGCATAAGTGAGAAAAGGAAGCCCTGTGCAAGTTCCAAAACACAACTTGGAGCTTATAATGGCCTGAAGATGCTCTACAACCCCATGGAACAGTGCTGTGTGCCTGGGTGGCCAATAGTCAAGCACCAGTGTGGGAGGAAAGGGAGTAAGTCACATTCTCCTC
Source organism: Lithobates pipiens (assembly GCF_037356315.1). Taxonomy (NCBI): domain Eukaryota; kingdom Metazoa; phylum Chordata; class Amphibia; order Anura; family Ranidae; genus Lithobates; species Lithobates pipiens. The sequence continues at coordinate 187,171,596 of NW_027507685.1, read as the reverse complement.
CATATTCTGAACGAGGTACGTAACTCTTTCTCGGGGAATGGAGTGTCAGTGAAGTGTTCAAGCAAAAAGGTTAGTTTAGCCAAGTGGACATTAAAAACACAAGGCAAAGTGAAAGTGTCTTCCGATAGCCCACCCCCCCAGAGAGGCATACTCACCAATCCATATTCCCTGCCACCTGTAGGAGTCAGCCCTGGGCAAGCTCCAGTGTTAGACAGTGTAAGAGCTTAGGTGGATAATGACAACCACCTGACAGTGTTCGTTCCTGGTGATTGCCTGCACTGGTCTGAGCCCTGTCACAACAGGGAGATCACATGCTCTCTAATACCCAGAACTATTGAAGAAGCTTGGATATGTGGGTATACCTTGCAGGTAGACATTTAATAGAAAAAATGACCGTGTTCTTTCAAAGTGAACCTGTTAAGCTGGCCATAGGTATTTTTGTTCTGTTCAGCCAGTAATGGATTTTTCTAACATTCCCATTTGACAAAGGTCAATATAAAGATCAACTTCTGTCAAACAGGAGCACCCACACAGCTTGTCTCTTCTGAATGGCCATCTTTATTTTCCAATATGAGATAATGACTCACATCGCTCAAATTCTCTTCCTTATTTTAAAGTAAGAATCTTATGGTGGCCATACATGCTTTGATAATTGATCAATTTCTTTTCTGATCAATAGAAATAATCAATATATCCACAATGATAAAAGTCCTAGACACAATATGTCATCAAATCTCATTCATCATTAGCAGCGCTATTATCACTCGTAAAATGATAAATTATATAATATATATCTCAATGTCCAATATAACATAAATAAAACAGCCTATTGAGACACTGAATGCTCAGCACTGGAAGCAGCATCAAATAGTAATAAAGGAGTGAGAGTCCAAATACGTTATGGTTAAAGCAATATTGTCTGAAGATAGTGCACCCTTCCACCAAATTGCTCCACATGTGCGTCACACTCCCCTGAGGGGTTCAAACTCACCACACTTCCGAAATCAATGGGCCTTAATTATAGCTCCCATGTCTCTGCATCCTTATGCCTTCCTTAGGTTCATCCGGAAGAAACTCCACATAGTCCAGTTCCGTTTATGAACTTTAATGAAAAAAAACTCTGCACATACATAGGCTTGTCCTCATAAAATAGAAACAGTCCTTGTTCCAATTTTGGCCAGATAGCAAGTTGTCATAAGCTATTTTTTAAAGCCACTCATTGAGGATAGGGGATGGCTCCGTAGGATGTCAAAACACTGCACCGCACGCTGCTCACTACCCCTTCCGGTTTCTTTCCTCAGGATCTTTGAAAGCAAGGAAGCCATGCGTCACTTCTGGTTGTCGATAGGTCATGCTCTGACACGTTTCGTCATCACGAATTTCTCAAAGGGCGGTATGTGCGGAGTTTTTTTCATTAAAGTTCATAAACGGAACTGGACTATGTGGAGTTTTTTTTCCCCATATGGTGAGTCCGGATGAACTGTTGGATAACTCTAAGGAAGGCATAAGGATGCAGAGACATGGGAGTTATAATTTAGGCCCATTGATTTCAGAAGTGTGGTGAGTTTGAACCCCTGAGAGGAGTGTGACGCACATGTGAAGCAGTTTGGTGGAAGGGTGCACTATCCTCAGACAATATTGCTTTCACCATCACGTATTTGGACTCTCACTCCTTTATCACTATTTGATACTGCTTCCAATGCTGAGTGTTCAGTGTCTCAATAGGCTGTTTTATTTATGTTATATTGGACATTGAGATATATATATTATATAATTTATCATTTTACAAGTGATAATAGCGCTGCTAATGATGACTGATATTTGATGACATATTGTGTCTATGAATTTTATTTATCATTGTGGAAATATTGTGTATTTTTTTTACGTTTAAGTGGCTGCTTATCATATGGTTTTAGGATAATAGGATAATATGTTTTATTTGATGTCTATTGTTTTTATTTTTAAGGAGTTTAGGAGATTGTTGCGTTTTTGTTTCTCTCCTTTATATATACAAATTTTGGTTTAATAGAAATAATCAGTCTATAGTCAACAACCCATTGAATCAATATGCCACACCCATGGAAATGGATTTTGATCTATAGTTAAGATATAATTGTAATTTATGATCATAAATTATCACATTTCTGTTTCCACCATCTCATAATCCGATTAATTAAAATCCACCGTTGGGCCCATGTACCCTATGCTCGATCTATTTACTTATGTTTGCATTTCCTCAATAAAAATATTTTGGAATTAAAAGCCAATCGTATTTATGAACAAAGTATTTCATTGTTGGTGATTGATGAAAATTAATCAATAGTATTCTGCCCCAGCAGATCGACTCAGTTTGATCGAAAACAAGTGAAATGGAGTCTAAATTGATCTGAAGGGAAGTTAGATTGTTTGCAGATTCAATCACTTTGATCAAATCACATAGCGATAGGATAAACGAAACAAAAAATCAATGTATGTATGGCCACCATTAGAAACCCTATAAAGAACAATTAATTATAATTTATTCATTGAAACCCATTAAAATGGAAACCTAATGATACAAACTTATTTTGTTAAAAAGCACAACAAGCAAAGTGCTAAAATTAAAGTCTTGCACCCATAGTAACCAATTACAATCTACCTTGTACAAGTCTTGAATTCTGATTGGCTGCTATAAGTTACTGTATTTGCCCCCCCTTTTTTTTTTCACACATGCTCACTGTTTATCTAACAAATCAATGATAAAAACAGACTCATTTGAAAAGAAAGTAAACAATTAACATTTTATATTTAAAATATTAAATACAAATAAAATTAAATAAAAAAAGATATATTATACATGCTCCAAAAATGTTCTTTTAAAATAAAATGAAGTTTTCTTTTTATCTGAAGTTACATATCTAAGACTGACAAAACCGGGTTATTCCAGGATAAGTGAATATGTATGTGGGTGGAAATTCTGAATATAAATCTGTTATCAGATGATACAGCGGGGGTGTCGAGTGTTACAGAAGTAACTTTCCACTTTGAAATCTTAGATAGAACCAGCAGATAGCAGCAGCGTCTAGGGAAAACAATGTGGCAACTTTTGCTCCTAACATAAAGACATAGCTATGTTACGTCAAAGAGCCACCACTAGAGAACAGCAGGGAGCTACACTGTATATTGTATTATTTGTTTCAGACGGCAGTACTTTTCCAAGTTCTCTTTTTGATCCGTTAGAGAGATTTAGTCAGTTTAGCTGTGTGTAGGTTAGTGTTCTCTAACCATAGAGCGAATCATCTCAGTCACATGCTGTCAGGGCCATTAGAAAACATAGGGCCCCATATGGCCTACCTGACAGCCCCCCCCCCCCCCTGTATTTACTCCCCTCAATCACTCTCCTCCACTGCCATTCAGTCATAAAGGGAGGCAGAGGTATGGAAAGGAACCTGCACTGGGTACGCTATTGGCAGCCCGTGAGCCATAAGACCCCCCCCCCCCCATGTCCATACACCTGGGCAAAAAGTCCCTTCTCTTAATTCTCCTGAGCAAAAAGTTGCCTCTCCCCATACATCTGAGCCACAAGTCACCCTGTCCATACACCTGAGCTATATTGACCCCTCTCTCCATACACCTGAGCCGTAAGTCCCCCTCTGTATATACACTAGACATGTGCATTCGTTTTCGTCCGAATGCATTTTCGTCCGAATTTCAGCTATTTTCGTTTTCGTTTTGACAAACGATAACGAAAGCACAAAATCCGAAAAACGAAAGATCCGACATAAATAAATGCTTTATTTTCGTTTTCATTGTTACAACAGTTCGATATAGAATAGGAGATTCGACATGACTCTGACAACAATCTGTGTCTATAGAACCTGTGTTCGAATGTGCCTAACCTTACCTCTATTAGTCCAAGATTATATAGAGAAAATATTCGACAGAGAAAAAAGATTTGACAGAGAGAAAAGATTCTGCAAGATACTGTCCTAAAAAGTGTTTGGGGACCCGGGTCCTGCCCCAGGGGACATGTATCAATGCAAAAAAAAGTTTTAAAAACGGCCGTTTTTTCGGGAGCAGTGATTTTAATAATGATTAAAGTGAAACAATAAAAGTGTAATATTCCTTTAAATTTCGTAGGGGGGGGTTGTCTATAGTATGCCTGTGAAGGGGCGCATGTTTCCTGTGCTTAGAATTGTCCCTGCACAAAGTGTCATTTATGCAGGAAAAAAAGTCCTTTAAAATCACTCGCAGCTATAATGAATTGTCGGCTCCGTAATACAGAGAACACTCATTGAAAGTCATTGATAAAAAAATAAATAAATAAATAATAAAAAAAAAAGCGTGGGGGTCCCCCAAATTCAATTACCAGGCCCTTCAGGTCTGGTATGGATATTAAGGGGAACCCTGCCTCAAATTTAAGAAAAAATTTGACGTGGGGTTCCCCCTAAATATCCATAACCAGACCCTTCAGGTCTGGTATGGATATTAAGGGGAACCCCGCATCAAATTTAAAAAAAAATTGACGTGGGGTTCCCCCTAAAAATCCATACCAGACCCTTTATCCGAGCACGCAACCTGGCAGGCCGCAGGAAAAGAGGGGGGGACGAGAGAGCGGCCCCCCCTCCCTCCTGAACCGTACCAGGCCACATGCCCTCAACATTGGGAGGATGCTTTGGGGGTCTGTGACCCCTCAAAGCACCTTGTCCCCATGTTGATGAGGACAAGGGCCTCATCCCCACAACCCTGGCCGGTGGTTGTGGAGGTCTGCGGGCGGGGTCTTATCAGAATCTGGAAGCCCCCTTTAATAAGGGGACCCCCAGATCCCGGCCCCCCCCCAGTTTGAAATGGTAAGGGGGTACAAAAGTACCCCTACCATTTCACAAAGAAAGTGTAAAAAATGTTTAAATAAAACAAACACACTTTTAAAAAATTCCTTTATTAAAAATAAAAAAATAAAAAAAAGATTCCAGCGGCGGTAATCCACTCTTGCTATCCATCGACGGACGGTCATCTCTCCAGCGATGTCTAATATCATCCAGCGCAGCGCAGCATCCTTCTTCTGTCTCCGTGGAGGAGACACTACAGGCATTCCGGCGGCTGACGTTTGTTATATACGGAGGGCGGGGCCACCCGTCACCTGACCCCGCCCCCCTCTGACGCAAGGGGAAACCCGGGGTTCCCTGTGACGTAGGGGTGACCCGCACCCCTCTGATGTAACACAGGCAGGTTTCCGTTACATCAGAGGGGGGCGGGGTCACCCCTACGTCACGGGGAACCCCGGGTTTCCCCTTGCGTCAGAGGGGGGCGGGGTCAGGTGACGGGTGGCCCCGCCCTCCGTATATAACAAACGTCAGCCGCCGGAATGTCTGTAGTGTCTCCTCCACGGAGACAGAAGAAGGATGCTGCGCTGCGCTGGATGACATGAGACATCGCTGGAGATATGACCGTCCGTCGATGGATAGCAAGAGTGGATTACCGCCGCTGGAATCTTTTTTTTATTTCTTTATTTTTAATAAAGGAATTTTTCAAAAGTGTGTTTGTTTTATTTAAACATTTTTTACACTTTCTTTGTGAAATGGTAGGGGTACTTTTGTACCCCCTTACCATTTCAAACAGGGGGGGGGCCGGGATCTGGGGGTCCCCTTGTTAAAGGGGGCTTCCAGATTCTGATAAGCCCCCCGCCCGCAGACCTCCACAACCACCGGCCAGGGTTGTGGGGATGAGGCCCTTGTCCTCATCAACATGGGGACAAGGTGCTTTGAGGGGTCACAGACCCCCAAAGCATCCTCCCAATGTTGAGGGCATGTGGCCTGGTACGGTTCAGGAGGGAGGGGGGGCCGCTCTCTCGTCCCCCCCTCTTTTCCTGCGGCCTGCCAGGTTGCGTGCTCGGATAAAGGGTCTGGTATGGATTTTTAGGGGGAACCCCACGTCAATTTTTTTTTAAATTTGACGCGGGGTTCCCCTTAATATCCATACCAGACCTGAAGGGTCTGGTTATGGATATTTAGGGGGAACCCCACGTCAAATTTTTTCTTAAATTTGAGGCAGGGTTCCCCTTAATATCCATACCAGACCTGAAGGGCCTGGTAATTGAATTTGGGGGACCCCCACGCTTTTTTTTTAATTTATTTATTTATTTTTTTATCAATGACTTTCAATGAGTGTTCTCTGTATTACGGGAGCCGACAATTCATTATAGCTGCGAGTGATTTTAAAGGACTTTTTTTCCTGCATAAATGACACTTTGTGCAGGGACAATTCTAAGCACGGGAAACATGCGCCCCTTCACAGGCATACTATAGACAACCCCCCCCCTACGAAATTTAAAGGAATATTACACTTTTATTGTTTCACTTTAATCATTATTAAAATCACTGCTCCCGAAAAAACGGCCGTTTTTAAAACTTTTTTTTGCATTGATCCATGTCCCCTGGGGCAGGACCCAGGTCCCCAAACACTTTTTAGGACAGTAACTTGCAAATTAGCCTTTAAAATGAGCACTTTAGATTTTGAACGTTGGAGTCCCATAGACTTTAATAGGGTTCTAAAGTATGCTATATACTAGCTCCGTCGAATCTTCTTTATACATTCGACAGACACCATAAGCCTTCAAAGACAGATTCGACCGTGATTCATGTGGATTTTCGGACGAATGCAATTTTTGAACGAAAAATGAAATAAATAAAAACGAATTTCGGGAGTAACTAAATAAATTAAGTTTTCAGACGAAAACGAAATTCCGAAACGAAATATTTTACTCTGCACATGTCTAATATACACCTGAGCCATAAGTCACCTTTCACCATACACCTCCTGAGCCATAAGTCTCCCCTGTCCATAAATCTGAGCTATAAGTCCCCTCTTTCCAGAAACCTAATCTATAAGTCCCACTCTCCACATACATGGGCAAAAGTCCCCCTTCTCCAAACACCTGAGCCATAAGTCCCTCATATCCCTATATCTTGGCAACAAGTCCCCCCTCTTCGTGCACATAAGCCATAAGTCCCACCTGTCCCAAAATATTGACCATCAGCCACCACTGCTCTCCTCCACTCGGTCATAGAGGGGGGCAGGGGTATGCAAAGGAAGCTGCACTGGGTATGATATTGCCAGCCCTTCCCCTCTTCATACACCTGAGCCATATGTCCCCCATATCCATACATCTTGGCAACAAGTCCCTCCCCTCCATACATCTGAGCCATAAGTCCCCCATAGCCATACACCCTGGCAACAAGTCCTCCCTCTCCATACACCTGAGCCATAAGTCCCCCTGTCCACACACCTGAGCCATAAGTTCCCTCTCTCCATATTCCTGAGCAATAACCCCCCCCCCCCCATCCCCGATACACCATAAGCTGCACTGGCCAAACACACATCAGAGGCCAGATGACACACTGCTGTCAAACCCTGTACACAATGGAAACACACATAACCACAGCCATGTCTGTCATTAAGGGCCCATTTGCACCCTCCTATCAAATTCTCTCCTCATGTAACTCTCATTCTGTGACTCCTATTAGCAATTTGACAGAAGAAACAAACAAGCAGCTAAGACCCAGCCAAAAAATAGGCCTTTAGCAAGCCAACTGGCTGGCCTTGGACATACAGTGAGGACAGCAGCTTGGATATCCACCCCTTGAACGACAGCCTGGGGAAAGAGGGGACACTCAGTTCAAGAGACACACCACCACCGTACAGCCAAATGCAGTACACTGCACCCTCATTACCCAGCCCCCCACCATGTCCCATCAGATCCTCTTGGGACTCCTTGATGACTCAATAGGACCCGGGCCTGGTACAGGAGGATTGTTTGTAATCCTGAATTGGTGGCCCTGCATGCTGTGTTGAGCTTGTTCCAGCAGTGTGTGCTAGAGATAACAAGTTGTGTTCCATGGTGCTACAGTAATTTGTGGCCATGGTTTAAGGGGGTGGTTGCCCCTTTCCCTGTTTGGGCATCAGGTGGCTCCCCTTCATAAGGTGTATATTTAGTTGTGTCAGGGTCCAAGGAACAGTAGAGAATTGTGTAGGTCCCCATAGGACTGGTTTGGGCCTGTCCTCAAGCCATGTAACTGCTCAGTATAAAGTATACAGTATAGTATATATACAGTATATCTAAATGTTGTCCATAGTAACACTTTAAGTTACTTTCAAATATAAGATAATGGCCAACAGTGAACACACAAACTGGCTACCAGATGACATTTTAAATGAAGATCTTTCTACAAACATGCCATTTGCCTACAAACACAGGAAAATTCTCAGATCCCAACTTTTCCGGCCAAATTGGGTGCATGGTCTCCAACATCTGCCAGCACCTTTATATAGAGTGTGCTCAAAATAGAAGCTAGCAAGCCGAAACCCTCTTTCAGTCAGTAACAAAAACCTTGTCTTTGGTAACACTATGGGGTGTATGTATTTAAAAAAATATATATATATTAAAAAAAAAAGAGAGAGCTTTTTTTCCTGTGAAACTGAATGTACTCTTGTTCTGTGTGAAAGGGAAGAGGCAATTTTAGGCAATTTTCTGTTCAAGTCGAATATTTTTCATAAGAATAGAGTGAGTTAGGACAATACCTCATTGTGGTAACTACATGGAGCGTATGATCACAGTAAATAAGTATTTCATCTGTTTGATCATCAGCTCCATCTAGTGACCATAATATTGTATTTTGCTAATGCATTTTATTATTTTGAAAGAAAAACAGTCAATTAAGCCCTTGTACACACGGTCGGAGATTCCGACAACCAAATCCGTCGGATTTTGTCTGACGGATTTTGTCCGAAACTGATGCATACACACGGTCGGACAAAGTTGTCAGAAAATCCGACGTGATTACGTTATGATGGGACTACGTTGACGCTAGTAGCCAATAGCTTTGGTGTAGGAATTTGATCTGAGCTTGCGTGGCACTTTGTCCGATCGGAATTCTCTACACATGATCGTAGTATTTCCGATCTGAGCATTTTGTCAGAAAATTTTACCAACAAGTTGGAAAAGTTGGTCCGTCGGATATTCTGACGGAAATAGTCCGATGTAGACCACACACAGTCGGAATATCCGACAAAACGGTCCGTTCGGACACATTCCGTCGGAATCTCCGACCATGTGTACAAGGGCTTAGAGAGAAAATAGTCAAATAACATTTGTTACATGCACTTTCACAGGAAGAATGAACCCTTGTGTGTACATGCACAGTTATTTTTCCTTTACGATATACGGTATATTTTCACTGATGACTCCCTAAAATAGGCTGAAATCAGGTGGTTAGACTGTGTAAAGTGCAATAACATACAGTATAAGTGATTTAATCTAAAGGGTGATTAAATAAATTAAAAAATAATAAGGCCTGACAGATCAAATATAGGTGGCAGGGTGAATATATGGAGAATGTGAAAGGCTGCTGTGCGATGACTTCAGGTACCTGTTACTGTAACATGAAGAGTTGATAATCCTATGAGCTATGTGTGTAATGTTAACCAGCTATATAGAAATTTGTAATTTTCTTTTTTTTTTACACTGGTTTTGCAATTACGCACTGACATTGACGCATTCCACACAACAGAGGAGTTTGATTGCAAACATGCTGTGGATGCTGACAAGTCACTCTCAGACAGAAGGTAGTGTTTTTCTATTACTAGAAATCAACTGAAATTTAGTATTTTTTTTTTTTATGGTCCGAAATAAAAAATAAAAAGTAAAAATCAACTTTGTTTTTATGTTGTGTTTCAGGTAAATAAGAAATGTTGCATATGAATGTATAGTCTCACAAGCATGCATCAGGTGGATCCCTTGAATCCTTTCAACACTTTTTTGTGTATCTCCTTACCACTCATACAAATCCTGTTGTTCTACAGAGTTCAACAACTCAAGCAGAAGTTTTACAAATGTAGGTGAATTAGTCAAAGGACTAACCCATTTCCTACCTGGAGGCTCTGTCAGCATTCCTAATGAATGAGCATATCTGAAAGGAAAATACTTTTGCTGTTCGTTAGCTAGGAACATGTAAATATTTACCCTCCGCTCCTCCCAGGACCTCCTGCTCTCTAACTCGCTTGTTACCTCCTCCCATGCTCGCCTTCAGGACTTCTGCAGAGCCTCTCCAATCCTCTGGAACTCTCTGCCCTGGTATATCCGATCAACCCCTACCCTGTCCACCAAATTCATGAAAACTCATTTATTCAGGGAAGCCTATCCCACACCCACCTAACAACTGTCCCTGAGGCACCCCATCATTCTCTGCAGCTATTACCTTTTGTACCACCACCCCCTCCCTTTAGAATGTAAGCTCTATGGGCAGGGCCCTCCTGTACCTTTTGTAATGAACTGTACTGTAATTATGTTGTCCTCCCTATACATTGTAAAGCGTTGCGTAAACTGTTGGTGCAATACAAATCATATATAATAATAATTTGAATGTCCAGAGCATAGAAACATAGAAAAGTGACGGCAGAAAAAGACCAACTGGTACATCGAGTCTGTTTTGTTTTTTTTGTTAACTTTTGTGTCTGCGTATAGATCTAGGTTTGTCTTAATCATGTTTGAAGCCACTTACTGTTCACTGATTATTCCAAGCATCAACTACCCTTGGCCACGTGATTGGCTGATCTTAGCCGCCCCATGGAGTTCAGAACTTTTAAAGGGACACTGGAGTGGGCGATAAAGGGTGAAGGTGACCTGTGTTTTGTTATTCGGCAAGGCCCCTTTTTTAGCTTTTGGTTGATGGTCATCATGCCTATGCTTGGAGACATATGGTAATTGCTTATTGTGGGTTTGTTCTCTTCTACCGAGGAGCTATTCAACTAACCCACATGACTACAGTCTCCCTTTACATCACTGGCAGACACATTGATATCTATATCACATCTATAATGTGATTGTACAGTATGCCATTCACATGTCAACCCAATGTTCAATATCACTGTAGAGTGATACTATTCTTCTGCTTTATTCATTACCCAATCTGAATGCTGATGTGTTTTTTCAGTTGCATTCCCCATAGTATATACTGAATTCTAATTAATTCAGCATTATTTTATACCAAATTAATGATATAAGGACTAATTTCCTAGCACATTGTGTCATAGTAAATGGTCTCCGGTGATTACATTGAGTGCGCAGAATCTTTTGCCAGTTGTTCATTCATGTGTTAAAGTTTTGTTCTAAGAACGTAAAGACCATTGTCTGCTACAACATCTGTTATATGGCCACCTGCATTGTGGAGCATAACAGCGTGAAAACTAAAAATCAGACTAATTTCATTTCGAATTAAAATGTCTATTACAGAAATTACTTTCTGAATTATAAAACATTTCCAAGAATAAAAGATCTTAGGAAAATGTCTTGTTGCTATGGAAACTAGTTCCTTTTCAGTTTAATTCTGCTTTCTTGAGTTTTTGTGGAAAGAATTAAGGCACACTCCAATCAAAATTAATAACTAAACCTTGAGTTGCCTACAGGGAAAAGACCCACCTGCTCAGTATTTCAGTTCTCCATTCAGACATTGCTGTAGAGCAGTGTTCTCCAAACTGTGGGCCGCAGGCCGAATGTGGAACTTGGCTTGCGTTTATCCGACACTTGGAGCATTACTTCTTCCGCTAATATAAGGCAATATTCCACCAATGATGGGGCACACTTCCTACCACTGACACCAAGGATGGAGCACTATTCTCCCTGCTGACACCAATTATGGGACATTATGCCTCTCACTGATGCCAGGGGATATTCCAGTTAAGCTGGCCATAGTCTAAACCCCCCCCCCCCCCCTAAGACTGAAGGACAGTAAAATGGCTTTATGTAGAAAGATTGTAGTCCCTGCTGAAGAACATCAGTCAATACCACTCCTTTTTGTCAAGCAATAGTAAGCACTCACACCATTCTGCACATCCATTGGCAATGGTCTTTATATTCTCATACACTGACTTGGACGACAGTCTACTGACCTACAACCCTGAATGAGATGGTCCTCTGCCCATGGACAGATGAGAAGAAGAAGACATGGCTGAGCAGACAGAAGGATCCTGTTCCATAGTGACGGAGGCATCTTGGTGCCTCTCTATTGTTCTATTAACATTACAGAACTAAATCTAGGATTTACTTTTCATATAACTTTCAGAATGCCCACATAATCCCAAAATGTGCTCTAACTTGGTCTTTTAGCTCCAATAAAGTAAGCCTGTGCTTGTCAGATCATAAAAAAAAATTGGAAAAAAGTTGTTATAAAACCCAACATGTTCCAGAATAAGAGAAGGATACATTAACACTATAACCCACTTGGGCAGCAAAATGCTTTCCTTCCCAGAAAATACATAAATGAACAATACTGAAAAAAACATGCCAAACCCACAAATAAGACTCCCTGATAAATGAACTTCAAATTCTCAAATAATTTTCTTCTCTTTGGTGCTTATTTTCTACTGTAGTCAGATGCATACAACGCCAATGGAACCAGTGCTGTCCTCCCCTAATGCTCAGATGTTCTCACTCAGGTCATGTCCTGTAACACCATCTTCTTTTTATACATTGCAGGGGGCCATCTATCTCTCCCTGCTTCTTTAACCTCCAGATCTCTCTATCTGCCGTCGCTGCCGATGCATGAGATATGCAGTGGGTCTTTTTACATTAATAGGAAGGGTTCTACTCCTGCAGCCTCCTGGGATATGTGATGTTGGTATCCTAGGAAGCAGCAGGCGAATACAATGTCATTCTTGCCAAGGTGAAAATTTTGGCAGAGGTGGGGCCCGCAGGAAAAAGAAAGGAAGTAAAATGTTAAATGAGAATGTTAAAAGGGAAGGGGGGAGGATTAGGATGGCCAAAGTTTCATTTCAGAATTATGGTCTACTTAGGCTTTCAAGGATGAGCAATAAAATATGATCTACCTGCAGCAAAGACTGGAGTGTGAACTAGACTTCAGCCATGATGTATATGATATGTGGGTCAGGACATGACTGTACTCCCTAAATGTTAGAACCAACAGTCAGTCAACCAGACCTTGCAGATGGCAGTGCCACCGGCAGGCACAGGGAGACTCACAGCTTAAAGATAAATTTACAGTGGCCTCCTAGTTGGAACTAAATGAGGCAATGGAAAGCCATCAAAGAGAGCATAAGGCTTTAAATAATGGTGTCTATACTCCATCCTAAAAGAGGACGGTGGCAGGTGTGCTCTGAAAAAAGGACAGCAGTTTAAAAAACCCAATGGCTAGCAACCCTAGTGTTGTTCCTTCAACCGAGTATTTGTTATTGGCTTTACAAGAACAAGCATCTGGTTGACATGATGTAATGTTATAAATTCAGTGAAGCACGACTGTGACTAACTGGAAGCATCATTACAAAAAATATATATTGATAAATACAAAATACTAAAGCGAGTAGAAATGTTTATATTTTAGGAGTTATGAGTTGCTGAAGGGTTAACCAAGCAGCATTTAAAAGGTAGGGGTGGAATGATCTGGCCATCTGGTGCCAAAGCTTGATCTGATAACCCATTCCTTGCAGCTTGCTTGGTTGCACAATCTATTTATCTGATAGATAAAGTATGCAGCCTGACCACTCTCATTCTGCCACCTGTCCCTTCAATGATTTTTCAATGACTAGCAATTTGGAAGTTGGCCCTTTAAGCACATCTGCTGACCATCGCTTCTTTGAAGTGATATGGCACTTGGCTCCAGTGCCCCCCAATATAATCCAATCATTGATTTGGAGAAATGTCACAAAATGTAATCTGGGGATCTCCTATGGAGTTGCTAGCATTTTATTTAATCCAAGCTGTGCTAGATTTCCCGAAATAAAAACTCAGAAGGCCTATAAAAACACATGACAACTATCATTTCTATCTCATATACACTTTTAAAGATTTGCAAACAAGTTTTACTGGTATTGTGATACTGGTCAGGTGAAGCTTTTATGGCTGAATTCAGGATTCTACATATTATAAAGAGCTTTATGTATAAACAGTGTTTGAAAGTAAATGTTGCAAAAACCACAAAAAAAAACCCCAAAAAGAACAAAAAGAAAAAAACTTACATTTCTAATTCACACACATAGAACAATGATAGCTAGAAATGTATCAGCTTCCTTTAAAAAACGTACTGGATTTATAGGAGCCATGGGGGGGTTACTAAAACTGGAGAGGGCAAAATCTGATACAGTTCTGCATTGAAACCAGCTTCCAGGTTTTATTCTCAAAGCTTAAAATGTTTGTAAAGTCAGTAAGTAAGTCAGTCAGATAAAAAGCCTTCTGCGTGCAGCAGTCCCCCAATACTTACCTAAGCCTCATCTCTACCCAACGATTGCCACGAGTGCCTTGTCAGCCTGGGACTCTCTCAGTTAGCCAATCAGGAGACAAGGGGCGGGGCTGAAGCTCTGGCTCAGGTGCCCCCATAGCAAGCTGCTTGCTGTGGGGGGCACTCAACAGGAGGGAGGGACCAGGAGCTCCAGCCAGGGACCCGAAAAGAGGAGGATCTGGGCTGCTCTGTGCAAAACCACTGCACAGAAGAGGTATGTGTAGCGGATGACATTTTGGACAAAGTGTCATTCATGTGTAAATTTCGATTTTGGGGTTCTGAGGGTTAATTATGTAGGTTAACTTTGTCATCAGTTTGGCTGGGCTGTGTTAGAGTTCTGCCTTTTCATGTGTACAGTGAGGTGCACATGACAGGCCAGAACCAGGCCTGGTTGGACGTTTTGGGTATCAGCTTCCTCTGAACCAATCAGTGGGTGTGCCGGGCCCTGCTGAGGAGTCTGGGGAGGGGTGTTTAAGATGTTGAGGTCACGTGTTACGTGTGGTTCGTTTGTGAGGCCCTAACGGTCTGTTCCTGTTTCCTGGACGGGGGTAGCCCCACGAGGGGTCCCGGTCATGGAGCGTTCGGCGCTCCGCAACATGCTTCTGTTGGTTACCCCCAATAGACCTGCCTGGTCTGGGGTAGGGATCGGTCTGTTCCCAAGTCTCGGAACCGGCTGGTCCGAGGCGCAGTAACTGAGGGAGTATTCAAGGCGTCCGGGTGTGCTCTCGGCTTGGAGAGGCACCACAGCTCGTGAAAGTGACCGGGAGAGGACTCTTTGGAGGAGGGCCAACAAGCTGGCATCCTGAGAAGTGCCTGGTTACTGAGTTGGGAAGGACGTTAACACATTTTTCCAGTACTTTCAAGGAGACAGAGAACGTTCCAGGTACTGAGGAAAAAGGTTCCTGTTCACTTTCAGTTACAACTTGTTCAAGGTCAGAGATTTTACAAGTCCTGAATCAAAGTGCTGACTGCCATAATCTCTGACTAGAGATTTGTTCAACCTTGAAGCACCCAGCTGTGAGTGGCTACTCTCTGGGTGGTACTAGAGACTTTGTTATGTCTGCAGTTCAAAGTGCCTGAGTTTTTCACCCTTGCCCTCTGTTCCCATATGAGACTGTGTTGTTGGATGTTACCCATGCAAAATAAAACCTTTCAAAAGGACTTTATTGGTGTCAGTGTCCAAAGTTGTTGGGTATCAACCCTGGGAACCCTAAAAGCCCTAAGCCCAAAAATGTAAGGCCGCCCTGCAAAGGGTTAATGCCGCTACATATGTATAACATGTTTGATTGAACAAGCTGAAGTTAGAAGATACTTGGCTTCCATGCACTGCTGCGCCAGATCCTGAGTGCTCCAGTTTTAGTAAATCTCCCACAGTATGCAAGACAGGGATTATAACTTTGTATCCCGAAGGAAGAAACCCCCCACCACAACCCTCAGAAGCACAGCTTAGATCTTTTAGTCCTAGGCTTCTGCGACTAAATGCCTAAGGGATCTATTCATAAAACATTTGTGAAACGTACCTGTACATCATTGGCTTCAAGTGGTTGTACTGGAATGATGACTGCAGCTGCAGGCATCACCCCAGTTCTATTTTTTAGAGCTGACAATCGGCTCTCTAGTGATGACAACATGCGGCTAAGCAAGCCGCCTTTCCGTCACTGGGCTGTCCCGTCCCATCAGGAGACCCGAGTGACCAGCCGGCAACGGCGCCAGTATTCAAAAACGCAGATCTTGGCACTTTGGAAACTTTCAAGTACAGAGGAGGAGTTGGGGTCTTATAAACCCCTGATCCCTCCATAAACAGTACCTGTCAATGCCTATTAGGGTTCTCACTGGCATTGAGAGCACGCCTTTGAGGGGCATTTTTAATGCCTGTCAATCGCCTCTGCACAAGATATAATAGACAGCACATTGTGCTGTTCACACTAAGCTTTAGCATCGCTTGCTACAAAATTGAAGCCTCATGTTGAGTCTGGAGGCATTTAAAGGCTTCAAAGGCCTCCCATTCAACTCTATGGTAACGCTCCGCAAACGTTCTGGCAGGTGTTTTCGGCATGGTTTTGGTGCGGTTGCGGCACGTTAAAATTTGTTTATTTCTGTCACTTTCCATTGTGGAGCAGTTTTCTTTCCATTTAAAAGGTTTTTATTGAGTACAACAGACAGGGCAAAAAAAGTGCAACAACATACATTTGTACATTAAGAATAAGCTGATGAGCACAACAAAAAGAACGTTGCAACCACTAATAGGGACCTAGCAAATCCGTGGTTGTTAGTATGGCTCCAACTCCCCTATGTGGGACTGAGTATAGATACATCAAAATAAGACTTTGTTATTGCCACAAGTTGTGGAGCAGTTTTAATGCTCATCAAATGCTACGAAAACCGCGCATAGGACGTTTACGGAGCGTTTTTATTGCTTGTAAAATGCCCCAATTCTAAAGCTAATTAACATCTGTCTGACGTCCATACTAATGCCACACAAACACTATAGGAACATTTGTCGAGCTTCAGAAATGTTGTCAAGTATGAACAAGTGCTTACTGTCACAAGGGATGTTTACATTGTTCCAAAAAAATAATAATTTTAACGGGAGAGTGTAAAAAAAATAAAAAATAAATAAAATAAATAAGAAATTTAATTTTGGGTTTTAAAGGCGACCAATTCCTCTGTGCTCGTGCACCAAAGCGAACACATAAGTGGTGCCTGCAAATGTAAGGTATCGCCACAATCGTTAGAGTAAGAGAAATAATTCCAGCACAATACCTTCTCTGTACCTCTTAACAGGTAACTGCTAAAAATGTTTAAAGCGTCGTCTATGGAGATTTTGAAGTTGCACACAATTTTAAAGTATGACATGTTAGGTATCTATTTAAAAATTGGGTGCTAACTTTACTGTTTCCTTTTTTTTTTTTTTTTTTTTTTATTCATTGAAGTGTATTTTTCCCCAAAATATTTTGGGAAAGTTTGAAAGACCGCCACGCAAATATAGTATGACATAAATTATTGCAAGGACCATCATGTTATTCTCTAGGTTCGCATACTAGCACATTATGTGAAATGTAATTTTTGCATATGCCTGCACGGTGTATTTGTGTTTACAATAGCACCAGTGTATATAGGAGAACAGCAAGGCACACCTATTCATGTCAATATGAGGCTGTAAGCTGCCCCTGGGCTGTCTGGTCAGAGAAAACATACTGGAAATCGTGTTGAACGAGTTCAGCCTGCCCATTTACAGAATCTTAAAGTGACTGTAAATCACTTTGTAAAACAACCCACTCAGTTTAAAAAAAAAGTAAAGGGCAAAACATTTTGTATAGATTAAAAAATAAATAAAAAATTACACATACCCTTTTCCCTTTTTTATAAGTGATCACATCCCTCTGTTCTCAGCTGCATAAGAGCTGGGGGGAGGAGAAGCAGCAGTACACTGAGCTTCCCAGTGAGTGGCTGTGCCATATATATATATAAATATAAAAGAGGTCCATATAGCGAACTTTACAGTCAACAAAGAGGACAAGGGGGCACTCTTTATGTCTAGAGGAAAAGAGATTTAATTTCCAAATTTGGAAAGGTTTCTTCACATTAAGAGCTGTGAAAATGTGGAATAGACTCCCTGCAGAGGTGGTTCTATCCATCTCAGTAGATTGCTTTAAGAAAAGCCTGGATTCTTTCCTAAATGTGTATAACTGGGTACTAACATTTATAGGTAAAGTTGATCCAGGGAAAATCCGATTGCCTCTTTGGGATCAGGAAGGATTTTTTTCCCCTGCTGTAGCAAATTGGATCATGCTTTGCTGGGGGGCTGGGGGGCTGGGGGGCGGGGGTTCACCTTCCTCTGGATCAACTGTGGGTATAGGAATGGGTATATGGGATTCTATGATATTTTTTATTTTTTTAATGGTTGAACTAGATGGAATTGTGTCTCTTTTCAATCTGACTATGTAACTATAATTGTGCAAGATTGTAATGTGAAAACAATTGAAAAAAAATAAACGCCGCAATAGTAAAAAATTTTTATGCCAAAATGTCCAAGATACAAAATTATAACAAGGGATAACATCACATAATACAATGTACACATGTAAAAATATATAAATCATTTATAATTTATATTTATAATTTATAATTAAATAATAATAATTAAAAGTTATATACTTCCTACTAACTTGTATGGCTTCTTGCTTTTTGTGCTTCCAAAAATAGAAATAGGCAAAAAAGGGCAAATTACATAAGAGTAGACTGTTAGGCTGCAATATTGTAAAATATGGATTTTATATGTAATTGGCTTATACACACATGGAAAAAGTTAGCAAAGCATCATAATGATAAACTCAAACTCCAGTATAACAGGAAAAATTAGTTTTCCTTCACATGATTAGACCGCACAAATATTTAATCAACCAATAATTTTCCCCTGCTGGACAAATTGGGCCATGCTTCATATGTTTTATTTTCCCTTTCTCTGGATATTCTGTGGGTATAGGGTTCGGTACATGGAGGTTTTCTTTATTTATTCTATTATTTTTTTTATTGGTTTAACAAGATGGACTTGGGTCTTTTTTTTTATCCTATTCAACTAAATTATGTAGCAGCAATGCAATAGCTAAAATCATGCAGATACAGATAAGTAACTTCAGTTACAAACACCAGAAAGGGGTAAGCGTGATCTCAGATTGTTGGTGCCAGACAGGCTGGTTTGAGTATTTCTGCAACTGCTGATCTCCTGTGATTTTCACGCACAGCAGTTATGTTGATGGACATGCCTTGTTATAATATAGGTCAGTGGAGAATTACCAGACTAGGTTGAGTTGACCAAAAAGCTGTTGTAACTCAGATAACTAACTGTGGTGAACAACAAAGCATCTCAGAATGCACAACCTGTCGTACCTTGTGGTGGATGGACTACAATAGCAGATAACCACATTGGGTTCCACTTATGTTATCTAAGAACAAAGCTGAGGTAACAGAGGGCCCATGCTCACCAGAACTAGACAGCTGAAGACTGGAAGAGTGTAGTCAGGTCTGATAAGTCTAAATTTCTCTTTTGGAACATAGTAGCCTTGAGATAGATGGACTACAACAACAGAGGACACCATGGGGTTACACTCATGTCTGCCAAAAACAAAGCTGAGCCTACAGTGGGCACAGGCTCACCACAACTAAAATATAGACCGTTGAAGACTGGAAGAATGTAGTCTGGTCTGATAAATCTAAATTTCTCTTTTAGAACATAGTTGCCTTGAGGTGAATGGACTACAACAACAGAAGACCATGTTGAATTCCATTCATGTTCATCAATAACAAAGTTGAGGCTACAGTGGGCACAGGCTCACCAGAACTTCAACATAGAGCGTTGAAGACTGGAAGAACTTAGTCTGGCCTAATAAATCTTGATTGTTACAATCCCTTTATCTGAATCCTATAGAGCAGTGGTCATCAACCCTGTGCTAAGGGCCCACTAACAGGCCAGGTTTGCAAGATAACTGAAATACAGCACAGGTGATATAATTTGCTGCTCAGTGATTGCAGTATTCTAGTCTGCATTTTCCCAAGGTAATACATAAAACCTGGCCTGATAGTGGGCCCTGAGTACAGGGCTGATGACCACTGCTATAGAGCACCTTTTAATGTATTAGAATGGTTGATTCCCATAATAAATGCAACTGATAAAGCTACAGAAATTGACTGCGGCTTTAGGGATCATTCTGTGAAGGGTGAAGGTGCTGATTCGTCATAAATGGCACACTGCAATGCTTACTTTTTTTCCAACTTTATTGAAATGTCACAAAGTCATATTTATTCATTTCTATGGGGTTCAATACCATGTACAGCATATCCTACCTTTTTCAGCAGACATGACTGTGTGACGTGAACTAATAGGACATTTGGCAAAAATTGCCTCATCTTTGCACTGGATCTTCATTGGGCAAGGCCAGGCGCAGATATATATATATATACACACACACATACACACTGAATATATACACACACATACACACGTAAAAAACACAAGTCCATCCAGTTCAACAAATAAATAAATAAATAGAAAAACTCTATATACACAAACTTATATCCACAGTTGATCCAGAGGAAAGCAAAACAGTCTATAAAGCATGATCCAAATTACTCCAGTGGGGCAAATAAAGTCCTTCCTGATCCCCAGGGAATATAAACAGATATTCTCTGGATCAACACTTTCTGGTTTTACATATTGTATATATGTATGTATTCACTTTAGGCATAGCTCCCAACTGTCCCTGATTTCCAGAGACTGTCCCTGATTTGGAACAAAGTCCCTCTGTCCCTCTTTCCTCCTCATTTGTCCTTCATTTTGGTCTGATATATATAGTTGCATATAAAATGCACTTTTTATCCTTCAAAAAAGTGTTTCCCAGTGCTAATAATTGCTAAAAGTTCTACATTGCTGCATTTGTAAATTTCAAAAGCCAGTACAAAGGAATAATAGAATAATAGTGCGCTTGTTCCAACCCAGGTACAAAAAACTTCTATAATACAAATGTGAAAAAATGCATATGCACAGTGTATCAAAGATATATTGCACAGAATCCCATCAGTAAAAACATTTACGAAATTATTATATAATAAATGCATGAATAACTAAATTAAGTCTTCTTCAATGGCCTAAGAGTGACCTGTTGAAGTGTTAATCAATGTGCTCATCCAACAAAACCAATTGTGAAAATTTTCAGTGACACCACCTCCATCACCAGGTGCAATGCCGGCTCACCTTAGGAAACGGCCCCAATGGGTCTAATCATGCTTTTAGAGATATCCCAATCTCAGAGGTGAACGTTTGGACTGTGCTGTGGTAACAGATATTTTTCCAAAGAAATCCTGGGTAAGGAGATAACAGCTGCTCTCTAACTTAGCTCAAAGCGAGAAAGATAAAAATTTAATCGCGCAAAATTGTATATAAAAAGTATGAACTTATTAAAAAAACAACAATGGTCCTACTCACAAGAATATCATCTTGTATAAAGCATGTCAAAACAGTGTATTCATCACATCAAAGAGGGGCGAGGCTTTCCTCCTCACCGCTATTGCCCGGTACAGAGACACAGGGAATGACATCATCAGCTCCTCCTGACGTGTTGCGACACAGATCACGTGACTTCTTCAAGGGATAAAAGTTATCCCTTGCAAAATTCACGTGATCTGTGACACAATGCTATTATGAGCTATTTGATTCTGTGTCCCTATGATTCAATTGATATCTGTCAGTATGTATAATTTTTGATATTAATTGTTTATAATCATGTGGCAACCCGTCTACATTGTATGTATAGATATACATTTTTATGAATTGTATCAGTTAGTATAATTGTATTGGACATACACTTACTCCTGATTATGCGTTTGTATGTTAATCTATATGATATACTGAATCCTTTATACCTACATGCTTTATTCAAAGTCCCAATCCCCTCTCCTCTCTTTTTTTTTTTTACATACAGATAGGGATAGGGGCAATTGACCTTACCAGGTCACTGCCTCATATAAAGTCCCAACTGTCTTTTTCTTATACAAACTTTTGATAATAGGTGTTCCTCATTCCCATCTCAAAAAGTTTAGAGGTATGACTTTAGGGATGTGTGGTGAGGTGAGTGGCTGGTGAGGCACTGGCTAGTATCAGAGCCACAGGTTACATACGTCACAAATGTTAGAGCGAGAGCAATAATTCTAGCACTAGACCTCCTCTGTAACGCTAAACATGTAACCTGTAAAACAAATTTAAAGCATCACCTATGGAGATTTATAAGTAATAAGTTCTAAGTATTTTTGCGCCATTCCACAAGTGTGGGATTTTAAAGCGTGACACATTAGGTATCTATTTATTCGGCGTAACATCATCTTTCACATTATACAAAAAAATACGGCAAATGTTAGTGTTTTTTTTTTATTCATGAAACAGTTTTTTTCCAAAAAAAGACCCGTTTAAAAAATTGCTGCACAAATACCGTATGACACATAAAACTATGTAACTGTGTGAGAAAAACATGGGATTGTGGGTAAATCTTATACACATAAACCCATGTTTTTTCCTAGTTAAGAGGGCTTGGCTGGAAGGGAGTGTGTGTCTTTTAGGCACATGCAGCATTTTTATTGGACAGCTGGGACCAATGGTACTTTACCATTGGTCCAAGATTCCAAGCTGTTCATTGAGCTCAGTGCCTCTGACAAGAAGTGAGAGGCGCTGTGAGCTCATCCTTTCAGTCTGCTGCAAACAGAGTGCGCCAGCTTGTATTTAAACTGGCCGCTCTGTATGTAGCTTCTGACAAGCGCAAGCAACCCTGTATCTCTGGAACCATAGGTCGTAGGAGCCCCAAATTTTGACCTGTGGTGTGGTAGGACTTCGACTACATACCCCCCAGGTCTGTGATCCCAGATTGCCGAGATACAACCCTCAAAGCTCTTTTTTTTTTTAAATGCTAATGGCAGGTGAGGCTCTGCGTCACATTAATTGCAGCCATTTGTATTTTATATCTTGTACCCTCCAGCTATACATATATAAAAGGCATGTAATAAAACATCATAGGTATGTATCAACTATATACGAGCCTGTGGCCCCAATCACATTCAACTATAAATACCATGACATTCACAAATCCATGAAAAGGTTAACGGTTTAAGCATTTAAATTGCCTTCATTGCTTAATTGAAGAATTGATTACAGATAAAAGGATACTGAATGCATGCTTATTTATTGCCGCAAAAATCTGTATATAGTAGTAAGCTGCATATTAGGCACTGGTAATGTTTTTTTTTTATTGTCACTACTTTACATTGCAGAATCCCCATGAGGACAATGAAAGACCCTCCCAGGATCAGCTGTAATAAGAGATGCTAGCGAGAGATAACCACAGCTGAGAAAGCATTTGTTTAAACAGGTCCAATGGCCTTGCCTGCCCACGCTTTCACTAAAGGTCTGCAATCTATGCCTGACAACTAGTCAGATACTCCAGGGAAAATAAAGTGTAACTATAGCCACTGATTTATAATTGAGATAAACCAGGATTTTAAAAACAAATATATATAATTAAAAAAAAAAAAAAAAAAAAAAAAAAAAGATTGCTGTATTTCATGGCTTCGGCACTCTCACCATTCTTCCCTGGTGCTCCATGTATATTACAGGGCTATTTACATTGCATTGAATGTGGAGAAAGCAAGCTCGTGATCATGACTGAGGCCGCGTACACACGCGGGGACTGTCTGCCGAAACTAAGTTCGTCAAACAGTCCGCTCAAACTTTTGAATGAACGAACACGCCCACACACGGCACTTTTTGAGCGGACAAATACGGCAAACTTTGTTCGTCGTACTAAGTCCGCGCAACTTTTGAAATGAACGGACTCGCCCACACACGAGGCAACAGTCCGCTCATTTCGAGCGCGTGTGCAGGTAGGCGGGGCCCGCGACGGAGACGTCGCGGGCTCCGCCGCCTGGAATGTACTTAAAGGGGAACCCCAACGCCAAAAAAAATCAGCGTGGGGGGTCCCCCCAAAGTCCACAACAGACCCTTGTCCGAGCACGCTACCCGGCCGGCCAGGAAAGGGGGGCGAGCGAGCGCGCCCCCCCTCCCGAGCCGTACCAGGCCGCGTGCCCTCAACATGGGGGGGTGCCTTGGGGAAGGGGGGGCCGCGCGGCCCCCCCACCCCAAAGCACCTTGTCCCCATGTTGATGAGGACAAGGGCCTCTTCCCGACAACCCTGGCCGTTGGTTGTCGGGGTCTGCGGGCGGGGGGGCTTATCGGAATCCGGGAGCCCTCTTTAATAAGGGGGCCCCCGGATACCAGCCCCCCACCCTATGTGAATGAGTATGGGGTACCATGTACCCCTACCCATTCACCTGTAAAATAAAAGTACCCAAAAAAAAAACACAACACACGAGATAAAATATTTTATTGCACAGCTCCGGGGGTCTTCCGTCTTCGGGGGTCTTCTCGCCGGACTCCTCCGCTATCTTCTTGTAGCTCTTTTGCTAGCGGAGGAGTCCGGCTTTCTTCCTCCCCGCCGCCGGCCTCTTCTCCCGACTTCGGGGGTCTTGTCCCCCTCTTCGGTTCTTCTGCCGGGCCACCGCGCCTTCTTATAGCTCTTTTACAGGCGGTGGCCCGGTCTTCTGTCGCCGCCGCCTTCCGTTCTTCTGCCGGGCCACCGCGCCTTCTTATAGCTCTTTTAGAGGCGGTGGCCCGGTCTTCTGTCGCCGCTGTCGCCTTCCGGTCGCCTTCCGTTCTTCTTCTTGTTCTTCTTCTTCTCCAGGAGATGTTGACACGTCGCTCTCTCCGGCCGGAATGCCAGAGCCACGCTGCGCGGCCACTTATATAGTGACAATGGGGCGGTGTCACATGGTATATGTCACATGGGTTGATGTCACATGGGGACTATGACATTGTAAGGGGGCGGGGTCACCATGTGACCAACCCATGTGACATATATAGTGACAATGGGGCGGTGTCACATGGTATATGTCACATGGGTTGGTCACATGGTGACCCCGCCCCCTTACGATGTCATAGTCCCCATGTGACATCAACCCATGTGACCAACCCATGTGACATATACCATGTGACACCGCCCCATTGTCACTATATAAGTGGCCGCGCAGCGCGGCTCTGGCATTCCGGCCGGAGAGAGCGACGTGTCAACATCTCCTGGAGAAGAAGAAGAAGAAGAACAAGAAGAAGAACGGAAGGCGACCAGAAGGCGACAGCGGCGACAGAAGACCGGGCCACCGCCTCTAAAAGAGCTATAAGAAGGCGCGGTGGCCCGGCAGAAGAACGGAAGGCGGCGGCGACAGAAGACCGGGCCACCGCCTGTAAAAGAGCTATAAGAAGGCGCGGTGGCCCGGCAGAAGAACCGAAGAGGGGGACAAGACCCCCGAAGTCGGGAGAAGAGGCCGGCGGCGGGGAGGAAGAAAGCCGGACTCCTCCGCTAGCAAAAGAGCTACAAGAAGATAGCGGAGGAGTCCGGCGAGAAGACCCCCGAAGACGGAAGACCCCCGGAGCTGTGCAATAAAATATTTTATCTCGTGTGTTGTGTTTTTTTTTGGGTACTTTTATTTTACAGGTGAATGGGTAGGGGTACATTGTACCCTATACTCATTCACATAGGGTGGGGGGCTGGTATCCGGGGGCCCCCTTATTAAAGGGGGCTCCCGGATTCCGATAAGCCCCCCGCCCGCAGACCCCGACAACCAACGGCCAGGGTTGTCGGGAAGAGGCCCTTGTCCTCATCAACATGGGGACAAGGTGCTTTGGGGTGGGGGGGCCGCGCGGCCCCCCCTTCCCCAAGGCACCCCCCCATGTTGAGGGCACGCGGCCTGGTACGGCTCGGGAGGGGGGGCGCGCTCGCTCGCCCCCCTTTCCTGGCCGGCCGGGTAGCGTGCTCGGACAAGGGTCTGTTGTGGACTTTGGGGGGACCCCCACGCCGATTTTTTTCGGCGTTGGGGTTCCCCTTTAAGTCCATACCAGGCGGCGGGGCCCGCGACGTCTCCCTCGCGGGCCCCGCCTACCTGGAGACGCGCTCGAAATGAGCAGACTTTCCTCCGAGCGGGAACAGTTTGCTCATTTCGAAAGTGGCCTACACACGGGCGGACTGTCCGCTCAAACCAAGTTTCAGCGGACAGTTTTTCGGAATTTCCGAAAAACTTTGTTCGTCAAACTGTCCGCTGAAACTGTCCGCTGAAGCCCCACACACGAGCGGACTGTCCGCTGAAACACTGTTCAGCGGACAAAGTTGAGCGAACAGTCCGCCCGTGTGTACGCGGCCTGAGAGGTGGTAATGCTGGGCCGGTTGCATGGATGGAGGAAGCCTACTGAAGCTTGCAATAAGGAATTTAATTGAAATAAAGAATTACTCCTAATTCCTGATATTAAAGCCTTGTTTTTTTTAAACAACAGACATATTATATTTACCGTACCTACTCTGTGTAATGGTTTTACACAGAGCAGCCCGGATCCTCCTATTCTCTCCCATGCTGGCACACCTGGCTCCTCCCTCCTGCAGAGTGCCCCCCCATAGCAAGTTGCTATGTGTGTCCATTCACACAGGGAGCAGTGGCTGGTTTCTGCCCCCTCCGTCTCCTGATTGGATTGTGGCAGAAGTGGGAGCCATTGGCTGTCATTCACAGCCAGTGAGCCAATCAGGAGTGCGAGTCTTCGGAGAGGCAAGGCTCTCGTGAACATTGCTGGATCGAGAGGGGGGGCTTAGGTAAGTATTAGTGGGGGCTGCTGCACACAGAATAGAATGCATGAAGGTAAAACACCTTGTGCCCTTTACAACCACTTTAGCAAGTATTTAAAGTGCAGAAATGATACCCCCTGTCATGTTTGGTGGGCACTACCGCCTGCCAAATGCGACCTATTCAATTTAATAAGCCTGCGCTGCAACTGCCCTGCAACCATGTGCAATGCATGTGGTTGCAGCACGGTAGTCTAGAATTTGAGGGTTAAAACAGCGGTTGTCAAATTATGAGCTAAAAGAGGCCTCAAATGCAGCCTCCGACATCACCAAAGGACCATACAATTTTTTTTTTTAACTTCTGTTTAATGGACCACAGATAATGTTTAATATATGTAATGCTTGGGGGGTCTGTCAGAGACTGCAGATCTAATAGAAGAAATGAGGGTCAGAGTGTGCACAGGCTACATTTTTGGCTGAGGATATGATACAGAAGACAATAAGAACCTGAGAAAATGCTACATGAAGTTAGAAGAGATCAATGCTATTACCCTGATCAATGTTCCCACTACAGACTGCTGAGGTCCAAGGGATGCACATCATATACCAAAGGGCCATGTACTGCCCTCAGGTCACAGGTTGGGCACCGGGGGTTACAACAAGTGGTAAGGAGTCTATAAATTGAATGTATTCCTTTTGTCCAATATGTCGTGACAATGTATTGGTCAAAACTATATAGCACACTTTCTGTTCACATTGTTACCTGTTCAGAGAAGAAAGGCATTATAAGAATTATGGACAACTCGCTGCAGGGAAACCTGCCAACTAAAAGATATTCATGGTATTTTCATTTTCAATAAATAAGCATAATAAACAAGAATGTCCAGAATGTCCTTTACCCTTGGCTTTTACAAGGAAATTAAAATTCTTGTTGTTTACAGTATATCGCACACCAAGTCAATGCTGTGCTGCCTTTTGTGCAGACTAATTGATCGCACTCTGGTCGTAGGATAATGAAGTGATCAGTCTTATTGGCATAAGAGATCCATATATTGTGATCACATGTATGTTTGCTTTGTAGAAAAATATCTATTCCACAATGATTTTACTACAGACCTGTAAGGAAACGTGCCTTGTGTTGGTTTTGTTTTATGAAAAGAACAATTTGATATTGCTCACACTACGTTGGTAGATGGGCCAAGCTCTAGCTGTTGGCCTCAACTAGAGAAACCATAGTAAATGAAGGGCAACCACAGTCTGAACAGTGGTTCCACCACACCACATTGCACCTCCAACATCCAGTCCCACACCACACCGCACCTCAACTTTCCAGCCCCACACCGCCCCTCAACATCTAGTCCCACACCACACCTCAACATTCAGCCCCGCATCACACCTCAACATCCAGCCCCGCACCACACCTCAACATTCCAGTCCCACACCGCACCTCAACATTCCAGTCCCACACCGCACCTCAACATTCCAGTCCCACACCGCACCTCAACATTCCAGTCCCACACCACATTTCAGCGTCCAGTACCACACCACACCACACCTCAACATCCAGTCCCACACCGCACTTCAACATCCAGTCATACACCTCACCACAATATCCAGTCCCACAGCACACCGCACATCAACATTCAGTCCCACACCACACTGTATCCCACACCGCACCTCAACATCCAATCCCACATCACACTGCACTTTAACACCTAATTCCACAACCATGAAATGAGGACTTAAGCCGACCATACACCAGTACAATTTAGTTTAAATGCCTGTACAGAATTTCAGAAAACAGGTTGTCAGAACATTCAAAAACACCATTATAGACTCCACAAAGCTTGTGTAAACACCCTGAAATTTTTCTTTTGATTGCCAATCCTCAATGTTTTGAAATTTGGGTTGCACATGTGCATAACAATAAGTAATTTTTTTCCCCAAACTATACCAGTTAGAATCTCACTGGTTTGAGAAAAGTTTTACGCCCTTCTCCTTCAAATTTAGTTTCTACGTTAAACTGTTCTTTCAACTGTTACTATGGTTGAAAATGATTATTGATTTGACCCATTACCTTTTATAATATCAAATAAATGGTCTAAAAAAATTATTTCATATGCATATCAACTGGGAAATACACTCCTTTAAAGTGGTTGTAATCCTTAAACATGAAATATGAACAAAGCATATTTCTCTATACTGTGTACTTGTCTCAAATAAGAGCTGTAAAGCCCCATACAGACTATTATGCTGTGTACACACGAGCGGAAAGTCAGACGGGAAGCTTTTCATCGTATATTTCAATCGTGTGTATGCACCATCAGACTTTTTACATTGAAAATTCTGATGGACCTAGAAACAGAACATGTTCTAAATATTTCCGACGGAACCAATTCCTATCGGGAAAACCGCTCGTCTGTATGCTGTTCTGACGGACCAAAACGATACATGATCTGAAGCAAGTACGAGACAGAAGCTATTGGCTACTGGCTATTGAACTTCCTTTTTCTAGTCCCGTCGTACGTGTTGTACGTCATCGCGTTCTTGACGGTCGGACTTTGGTGTGATCGTGTGTACGCAAGACAGTTTCAGAGGAATTCCGTTGGAACTCGGTTGGAAAAACCTTCAGAGTTTATACTGTCGGGAAAACCGGTCATGTATACACGGCATCAGATTTTCTTCAGATTTTTGTCTTCAGATTTACCAAAACCATGTAGTGTAAGGGCCTGCCTGATTGCATACAAATTCAAACTCCTAAGGTTTGACCTGATATTATATGTTTTTTATAAATAAAAAGGAAAAAAATCAGCAGAAAATCTGATTGTGTGTATGGGGCTTTAGTGTCATTTATGTCTCAGTTCCTCTGCTATTAGCATGAATCACTTCTGCCAAGTTTTCCTGACACCAAGAGAAAAAAGGTGACAGGGGAGGGAGCGCCAGCGCACAGCCTGTAATTTCCAGCCTCTACTCTGTTTCAGTGTGTTGTATGAAAGGGGGGGGGGTGTCCCTTCCCTTCCCTCCAATCAGCTCTTAGAGCTCTCCTCACTGAACACTGCTGTGTGTAATTTCAGCTTGTTTTCTTACAGCTAAAACAAGCTTTATAACTTATGTACTTTGAATGGATGTGGAGAAACAAAGACTGCAGATAAACAGGAACAAGTTATGTAGGTGGATTTGTTTCATCTCTATGTATTACCTAAGGCCCACTTCTTCTCTGGGTATATGTGAGGGTTTACAACCACTGTAGGAACTAGTTTTGACCAGCTCATTAGATTGTTTTAAAAAAGAGCTGAGTGCATTCCTTAATGCACAAAATCTACCGTAACTGGATAGTAACATTTATAAGTACTAACGCCAAAGATTGCTAATGCAAGGAAAATATCAAATTGTCTTCTGGGGGGAAGATTTTTTTTTTCTCTCAATGGAGCAAATTGGATCATGCTAGGGGTTTTTTTTGTCTTCCCGTGGATCAACTGTGGTATAGGGTTCTGTATATGGACATTTTCTATTTTTCTTTTTTTTTCTGATGGTTGAACTAGATGGTCTTTTTTCAACCTAACTATGTAACTGGTGTATGGCCAATTTTAGTATCCAGCTCAATACAAAATGTCAGACTTGATATTAATAAGGCACTTGATAGGAGTTAAAGGGGATTGTAAACCCTCATGTTTTGTCACCTTAATGCATCCTAAGGTGACAGCTATTGGCTCCCGATGCTGTCAATCAAATCCAATGACGCAGGCACGGGGCCAAATCCCGAATCCTGCATGGGGAAACTCGCTTTGATATATGAGTGCTTTGGATTACAAGCATTCTTCTGGAATGAATTATGCTCTAATCCAAGGTACCAGAGTATAACAGACAAATCATCGCAGCTCTGTAATCAATAATACTTTACTACAATATTCTAATTTTTTTTTTTCACTGCATACAGTGTAACTGCTTGCTGGCTGCCCACTGTAACTATACTCTGGCAGGTTGGCAACTCTGTGCTGGATCATGTACCTAGTTTGTAAAACGGGTATTTCTGGGTAGGGGGTATGCGTGTGCCGCTTGCACGGTGGCTGTGCTGTGATTTGACACAGCACAAGCCGCTCAGCGGGTTCCAGCCAATAAATGTCCACCGGCACCCACTGATCGTTCGGCAGAGACACAGAACAGTGCTCCACCTATGTAAATAAGGCAGAGTTCAGTTCTGACAGGAGGAAAGTGATGGATTTTATGTCCCTGCGGAGCAGGGAATAAAATCCATCACTTCCCTTAGTAAAAGCAGCACATAGTAAGCACAAACACTGGTTAGGCACACAGTTAACCCTTTGATTTAACCCCTTCCTAGCCAGTGCCATTTATACAGTGACAGTGAATACTTTTAACATTGATCACTGTACTAGTGTCACTGGTTCCCACAAAGTGTCAGTTAGTGTTAGACTGGTCGCTGCAATATTGCAGTCCCTCTATAAGTCACTGATCGCCGCCATTACTAGTATATAAAAAAAAAACAAAGAAATAAAATTTCCAGTATATACCTCAGTTTGTAGATGCTATAACTTTTGCTCAAACCAATCAATATATGTTTATTATGGGATTATTTTACCAAAAATATGTAACAAGATACATATTGTACAAAATTTATGAAATTTGATTTGTAAAATGTTTGTTTATGGGACATTTATAGCAAAGTAAAAAAATATTGTTTTTTATTTTTAAATTGTCTATTTTTAGAGTGAAAAAAACCCCCCCAAAAACTCAGTTACCACCAAAAGAAAGCTCTATTTGTGGGAAAGAAATGACAAGTAACGCAGTGACATATAGCAAAAAAATGGCCTGAAGGGGGGTAAATCTTCCAGAGTTCAAGTGCTTAATTGCCTGAATTTGACCCGGTCTCAGTCTTTTACAATTTCAATATAGCTGGCTGGAGTGTGAAAGGAAAAAGCAGCGCAGGGAGCCAATCAGTTCACCTGCTGACAAGAAGAATGCTGATAGGAAGAGAGAGCAGAGTGAGAGCGATGAACTCATCGCTGTGCGGCTTCTCCTTTCACTGGTAGGGGAAGATCCAGGCTCACCTGGGCTCAGGGAAGGTGGGTTCATGAATACTGACTATCATACTGGGCACATCTGGTGGCAGGAAAAAGTACTGCAGGGGGAAATCTCTGGATTTTGAAGGTGCCTATTGCAGCAAAAGTTTTTTTTTATTTTTATCTTTTATCAGTTCATTTTAATTTTTTATTGTCATTTTTGGTTGGTTTAGTTATGACAATGAAAAATAAGAACTTTTTATTTAAGCCACACAGTAATAATTCGTAAATCTCATGTCTAAAGCCTCAAAAGGGTGAAATCAGAAATGTAATCCCCTTAAGTCACAATGTCTGTACATCTTTTGGTCACACTAAATTATGTATGTCTCATATTTAAAATGATCACCTCTGCAGTGACCTTTATATATATTTTTTAAACTAATTGAATGTGAAGATACAACATTTCCAGAGCCTGGAGATCCATTTAGACATGAGTGATGGGCACTGGTGACTAATGTAGTCCAGATGACTTTATATTTTCAGGCTATTCAACGGTATAATGGAACCTCAGGTCATTTGTACCTTACACTGAGATGTACGCAAAGTATTTTGTATGGTTATATATAAACCTTTTGCCATATGACAAGGTATTTTCTCTATGGTACATAAAGAAATATTGATTTTACAGATGGAAAATATAGGAACTAGGATTATCTGGTGATTAGGAACGAGGTTAACGTAGGTTTAGTTCATGGGACGTTCAGCTATGAATGTTAAAAGGAAATCCCATTGAAGTCAATGGGACCAGAATTTTTAAAATCAAATATGACCATTTTCATATTCAAAAATTATATTTAGCAACACAGAAGCCATTATATGCAAAGTATATCTATTGCTAGTAAGGATTGGCTCCATGCTAGGAGAAATACAGACATATGACCATTTTCAAGGCTAATAGGCAATGGGTTGTCAAACTAATGGCATGGAGGGCTGGGCACTACCCGGGGGGGAACATGTCAACTGTGGGTTTAGGATTGTGCATATGGAAGTTTTCTCTTTATTTTTTTCTATTGGTTTGAATAGATGGACTTGAATAGAGTGGATAAAAAGCAATGATATTTTTTAAAAAATATATAAAAAAAAAATCTGATTTTTTTATTTCAATCAGATGATTTTTTTTGTTTTTTATTAAATTTTAGTAAAATGCTTTTGGAGTAAAAATCTAAAGATATATTTCTATTTAAGATACACTAATAATTTAGTTTATTTAGCATGGAAGTTTAGTTATGTAGCATGAGGCTGTATATTCTGCAATATTCACATTTTTGTTAAACTCATTCAATGAATCCAAGCTCTGCAAGCTGAGATAACATGCACTGCATTGATGCATTCACATAATTTCACAGTAATCATGATAAAACAAAACAAAGTTCAGGAATATTCCATTGTTTTGAAAATCGATATACACTACAAACTGTATGATTGAATCGGTTCTGATATCACTGTTTTACTAACCTGACAGCTTATTATTCTAAATAGGAAACCTTCATTTTGCAAATATTAAAGATTCTAACTCCCAGTGAGAACTTATTCTTTTATTTGCAAACCAAATGAAGGTTTCCTATTTAGAATAATAAGCTATCAGGTTAGTAAAATAGCAATATCAGGTTAGTAAAATAGCAATATCAGAACCGTTTGAATCAATCATACAGTTTGTTTGTATGTCCTTACATTTAAAGAGCACCTGTCATTTCAGATACATCATGGCAGCGCCTGTTAGCGGGCATCCACTTACCTGCTGCCGCCACGTCCCTCACCTTGTTGTGTCACTGCCACATCACCAGCCGTCCCATTAAAGTGAATGGGACCGCCGCTGAGCCAACAGTGGGTCAGAGGAGGAGCCTCTGCGTGACAGAGATGACAGTTCCTCTTTAAAAATTATGATTTAAATCGAGTTGATTTAAATCAATCCTTTTTACTAGTGGTTTAAATCGTGATTTAAATCAACTTGATTTAAATCAAATCCACCCTGGATGGATTTGTGTATTTTTTCAACCTATGCTGTCAGCTCCCCCACCCTGAGCGAGGGAGGAAATTAGGATTTTGGGGAGGAACCCCACGTAAACAAAAAATAAAATAAAAGCACAAGGTCCCTCCCAAAATTCATACCCAACCCAAACCTTCATCTATGCATGCAGCTATTCTTAGATATGGCCAATGATGCCACTCACCATCCCTGCCCCTTTGCTTACATTCAGTTGGCAGCTGCCCTCAGCGGGGAGCTGTCACATCTGGGCAGCCATAGCAATATTGCTAAATGTTTAATTTTCTGCTACAGCTACAGGTTCAGGAAGGTCAGCGGGTGGGCAAACACCCCATTTAGTTTGTCTGTTCACTGAACTCTGAATAGGCAAATTTTGGACCGAATTTAAAGTGGAGTTCCACCCAAAAATTGAACTTCCGCTTTAAACACTCCTCGCCCCCTTACATGCAACATCTGGCATGTAATTTTTTTTGGGGGGGGTGGGGGCTTAATTAGAAGGGGACTTCCTGTCCCACTTCCTCCTTCTACCCAGGGACCACCAAGGCAACTCCTCCTTTTGCCTTAGGTGGCCTCTCCGTCTAGGCGATCTCCTGGGACACATGACAGGTCCCAGGAGATCGCCTGTCCACTCCGGGAGCGCTGCGAGACTCATGCATGAAGCTGAAAGCTGTCACGGCCGGGTGCCCAGAGTGGCAATGGAGGCGCCGGCAGAGAGGAGCGAAATTTATTTCGGCCGCATCGATGGACCGTGGAACAGGTAAGTGTCTGTTTATTAAAAGTCAGCAACTACACTTTTTGTAGCTGCTGACTTTTTAATAAAAAGCCTGGGACTGCAGAAACCGTGAGTAACATTGCACGAGTCACCGCTTTATATTTCCCTCCCCCAACATAACAAGGGGGAAGGCATACTCTAGCGACTTATGGCAGGGAGCAGCGACCGGTAGACCCTACGGACACTATTTAATATATCTTGACTGCACCTTCTTTACGCATAACCCAGGCAACCAACAGTGAAGCTCCTCCTCCCTAACCCGCTTAGACTTATCTTGCTTTGGGACTGTGAGAATGGGCTGGATCTTATATGGGAAGAAAACCAAACTGTGTCTTACTGTGGAAATAGACACACCTGTTAATGATCTTGTGGCTCCCCTACTTGATGTGGGAAACTCACCGTCCTTGCATAGAGATTAAAATGCCTCCAGGGTACACGGAGGCATCCGGTCCTCAGTATGCAATACGGAGAGGTGAAAGTCAAATGCTCAGGATTTGGGTTAAAAGTTTAAAGTTTTTTAAGCTAGTATTTGTTATATAGCCTGGCGCCTAGGCCATCGTTTCTTTTGTACGGTTTATACTGTGTTTGTAATGTTAATCTCTTCTGCGAACTGGTTAATGGCAACTCGCACACCCCCTTCCCCTCTCTCCCCCCCATTACTCAAGTCTACTGTAGCTTATAATAGTTGCTAATAGATGGTCTCAGTTACCTTACCTACAGATAACCTCTTGATGAGGCCTAGAACCGGAAACTGTGCCGGTGTCCTCCACTGGTCACCTTCATCACTGCCACAGCGCAGTCCAAAGAAACAGTCGTTGCTAGACTGCTTGTTGATCACCTCCCACTCTCCCCCAAAGGGAAAGTACTAACACATACGCACGTTAGTTAAATCCCAAACTGACCCACCACCAACTGGTGGCTGGTGGGTATTCCTCTTCCTATATCCTAACCACTTACGTCCCTTTCCCTCCTTTCCCCCCTCACCTTACTCCCCCTCCTCCCCACTCCCACCCCCCCCCTTCTTACCCCCACGCACGTTCGCATTTTCCTTCTTAAACCCAAAGCATCGTATCCTAACACACTCTGTGTCACTAACATCTTTTGTGAAAACCATTCACAGACGCAGCTTCTCCAGAACCCGCCCATCCTAGATTAAAAGCCAGGATGGCATATGCTTTCTTAGGGAAAACACCAACTCTCATCTCACATAATGTAAATGGTCTGAATACTCCTGAAAAACGGTCTAAATTGTTTAGAGAACTTAAAAAAGTACGCGCCTTCGTGGTATTTCTACAAGAAACCCACTTCAAACATAAGAGTATTCCTAAACTCACTGACAACGTATACACAAAAGTTTACCACTCTACCAACCCCCATACTAAAACAAAGGGAGTGTCCATCCTTTTGAACAAAGACACGCCCTTTGACCTGAAGCACCAACTTATTGACCCTGAGGGAAGGTATTTGTTTCTGAAGGGCACATGGGAGGGATCCCCTATAACACTTGCTAACGTGTACTTCCCGAATACATCCCATGTGCCATTCTGTAGCAAAATAATTGAAGAACTTAAATGGTTTGCAGAGGGGTGTGTTCTTCTGGGAGGGGACTTTAACATTCCTCTTTCCCCCCTCAGGGATACCTCTTCTGGACACACCCACGTCAGTTACAGGCTTCTCAAACGAATGAAATCACTGCTGCAGTCTCTGTCTCTGGTTGATGCATGGCGATCCGTCCATCCATCGGAGAAGGACTTTACTTTCTTCTCCGCACCTCACAAACGATACTCAAGAATTGACATGATCTTCATCTCACAAAGGGACCTGGGCAATTTACTTGCAGCCGAGATAGGCATTATTGCCCTTTCTGACCATGCACCCACGGCTATCTCAATAGAACTGGGTGCACACCACAAACCTGCATTTAATTGGAGACTCAACCCTACACTCCTCACTGACCAAATAGTGAGAGATGACATCCACGACACGATTAGTGCATACTTCCACAACAACACTGACAATGATACAAACCCGCTAAACAATTGGGAAGCCCACAAATCAGTGGTGAGGGGTGAACTGATAAAATGGGGCGCCAGGAAGAAAAGGGAAAGAGAGGGAGAAATCACAAAACTATCCCAGCAAATAGCTAAATTGGAATTGCAACATAAACAATCTCACTCTCTCCGGGTAGAAGAGCAACTGACCGAATGCAGAAAGGCACTACGCCTTTTACTAGATCTCAAAATTAAAAGATCCCTGTTTTTCAAAAAAAATATTTTCTACGAACAAGGAGACAAGAGCGGGAAACAACTAGCTAAGGCCCTGAAAGAAGCAACACTATCAAGTCATATACACGCCATAAGGGACAAAGAGGGCACTCTGAAATATAAGTCTAAAGAAATGGCAGACCTGTTTCACAATTATTGTGCCAAACTATACGATCTGCCGGCCCAACACAAACCATCCCACATAACTCAAACAAAACAAGAAGCAATCAAAGACTTTTTGGGAAATAGCAATTTACCTTCCCTGGCCAGCGAGGACGCACACAGACTGGATGACCCTATAACTATATCAGAAATCTCAGACGCAATATTAGATTTAAACACAGGAAAGAGCCCTGGCCCTGATGGTTTTACATCACAATACTATAAGACTTACACAATCTCCCTCTTGAAACCCCTCCAGTCTGCTTTTAACTTTCTAGCAAAAAACAGAAACAACTCCAAATCATTCCTAATGGCACACATAGCTGTGATCCCCAAACCGAACAAGGACCACTCCGACTGCGCAAACTTCAGACCCATCTCACTCCTAAATGTTGATCTCAAGATCCTGGCCAAAATACTTGCCAATAGATTAAAACCCCTTCTGGCAAAGATCATAGGCCCGGAACAAGTGGGATTCATGCCAGGTAGGGAAGCTCGTGACAACACTACTAAAGCACTGAATCTAATCCACTTTGCTCAAACCTCTAAAACAGCTGGAATATTGCTTTCCACCGACGCAGAAAAGGCTTTCGATAGGGTCTCCTGGGATTACATGATGGACACCTGTATCCCTATTGGACTAAGGGAAAACATGCTATCATGGATCTCGGCCCTCTATCGAAACCCCCAGGCCCAAATTAAAGTAAATAATATACTCTCTGAACCCATCTCGATCCACAATGGAACACGCCAAGGATGTCCTCTATCACCACTCCTCTTCATCCTCACCTTAGAACCCCTAATAAGAACAATCAATTTACACAGAGATATTCAGGGCTTCATAGTAAAAGATAAAGAATACAAAATAGCCGCATATGCGGATGACCTTTTACTCTTCATCACCAACCCACATATATCCTTACCAAACCTTCAAAAAGTGTTTCAAACCTTTGGGTTTATTTCTAATTTTAAAGTGAATCAATCAAAATCTGAAGCACTCAACCTTACCCTACCACCTGATCAACTTAAGAGACTGAAAGACAACTACCCTTATAAATGGGAACAGACCGCACTCAAATACTTAGGAATAAACTTAACTAGCAACATCGATGCTTTATACAACTCCAACTTCAAGCCTCTATTGTCCACAATAACGAAAGACCTGCTGCGATGGCAACCGAAAAAATTCTCATGGTTTGGCAGGGCGTCTATTTTGAAGATGACGATACTGCCTAGACTATTGTACCTATTCAATGCTCTACCCATAAAAATTCCGGAAACCTTTTTTAGCACTCTTCTTAAAGCACAGAGAAGCTTCCTCTGGACCGACAGAAAACCCAGAATCAATTTCACTTTACTAACGCTTCCCAAAAGTAAGGGGGGTATGGGTCTTCCTCTACTTTCAGGCTGCACATATCACCAGACTCATAGACTGGCACTGCCATGGCCACAATAAAGATTGGGTCCAATTAGAAAGCAACCTAACTTTACATAAAACGCTATACTATCCATGGTCCATACACTCCAAAAAGGACAGGCAGATAGGACACCCACTGATCGAAAACACAATCAATGTTTGGCATAAAATAGCGAGTCTATACAAAATAGCATCCATCCCGGGCCCATTGACACCGCTTGCTAATAACCCTGATTTCCCGCTGGGTATACATCACAAACTGCCATATGACCTTCTCGTTCACCACTGCATGACAAACTCGAAAATTAAAACATTTGACGCACTTAGCTCCGAGGTGGGCAGGACATTCCCTGGCATGTGGTTTTATATGCAATTACGGGACTTTGTGGTAAACAGTAAGCACAAATCCAAATTTAAACTCCCGTTGACGCACCTGGAATCCATATGCTTAAAAAGATCGCCAGTAGCTCACACCACGTCCCTTGCCTACTCATGGCTAATTTGTACGCCACACGCGGATAACAATAAACACAAAAAGAAGTGGGAACATGACCTTAAAATGAAAATCTCTGAAAAACAATGGGAAAAGGTGTGTATTTTGACACACAAATGCTCGTTAAGCACCAAATACCAAGAGATTTCCTATAAGGTCCTCACTCGGTGGTATATGACACCACAAAATGCTGGGAGATGGTTTCGCCCCACCTCGGATAAATGTTGGAGATGTAAAACTTGTATAGGCTCATTTATACATATTTGGTGGGAATGCCCCCTCATCAGCACCTACTGGGATGAAATTAAGACATGGATAAAACGTATAACGGAAACTAATCTCGAACTAAACGCAGCCGCATGCCTGATCAATTTAGTCCCAACTACCTTAAGTCGGTACAAAAAATCACTCTAGACACCTACTCGTTGCTGCGAAAACACTCATACCTATCTAATGGAAAACCACCACAGTCCCAGCAGTTAAGGACTGGTTAAACAGAGTGCAATACATTTTCAAGATGGAGGAAATAGTGGCAATGAAAAAAGAGAACAGCACATCCTTTAACAAAACCTGGCAGCCTTGGCTGGCTTTTACCCTCTCTCCTGATTACCAATTACTTACTGGTTGAATTTCCCTTCCCTATTTCTCTACGGAGGAAAAGGAAATAGAAAGGAGAAAACAGACTGATTGAGTTATATTAGACACACACCTAACCTAAAGAAATGAACCCTAGTGCGATGGCACCCCCCCTTGGCCTCCAATCTCCTTTACCCTGTACCCTCTCCCACCCTTCCCCAAATACATATCCTATCCTATGGTATCACTAGTTTCTATCTTCTCTATACGATTTGGTTTTAACTTCTGTTCTAATTGAGATAAATGGTTACAACATACATGATACCTAATTGTATCAATGCTTGTATACATGCCTTTGTTGACAATATCTATAATTCCCTGCTAATTGTAAACCTGAATATATTTTCAATAAAACCTTTTTTGATTGTGAAAAAAAAAAAAAAAGCCTGGAACTCCGCTTTAACTTCAGTACAAACTCAAAATTCATCTCTACTAGTGAAAAACAGAACGGAATTGATGACATATGTGCCATTGCAAGACAGTAACTAGGAATAATGATCTATCTTGGGCTGATATCATAATTGAATAGGTTAGTAGTAATGTTGTTACATAGTGATCATTCAGGTATATCTAATAGTTTTTTGAAATTATACATTCCATCCGCTGAAACCACCGCCTGTGGAAGAGAATTCCACATCCTAACCGCTTTTACAGTAAAGAACCCTCTACACAGTTTAAGGTTAATACGCTTTTCTTCTCATTTTAGTGAATGGCTGTGTGTCTTATTAAATTCCCTTTCATGGAAAAGCTTTATCCCTATTGTGGGGGTCACCAGTACGGTATTTGTACATTGAAATCAGATTCCCTTGTTTGTCTACAACTAGGCACAAGACCATGCTTCAACACCCTAAATATGAAATCAAGCATACTCTACAGTTGGGTCAGATGTCTTAATGTCATTGCCATTAGGCGGGAGCTCCAAAATGGGAAAATGCGAAAATATAATTTTCAAGGAAACTTAAATCGAGTGTATTCCATGCCAATTAAAACATACCATCATTTTTATTTTTCAATCTTCTCATAGAAGTAGCAAAGAAGGCTCCTTTAATTGAGGGGGAGCAAAAAAAAAAAAAAAAATCAGGCACTTGGGTATAATTGACAACAATGATACAGCAAATTTTCACAGTGGAACAATTAGCATAGGTTCCAAAAGCGATACAGAGGTATAGCATAAGATATACGTAAGAAGTGTGGAGCTGAACAGAATCAAAGTCATATTTTACAAGCCATATTCTCGTCTATCGTCTTGTATTGTACATGTGAAATGTAACATTGTCGCCATAGGAGGGAAAAGCGAAGGGAGGGAGCTAAAGAAGTCCCCAGTTCGCACTACACTCTCTCACGATATCGGTTGCCAGGTTTTGTCAAATTTCGACTGGGTGTTGTCAAGGATGCATGAAAATTGTATTTCTGATGAACATAGTCAAACAATATCACCAGCTGGTTCCAACATCTAGCTATGGCGATTCTAGCCACCAAAATAATATAAGTTATCAGCATTTTTTTTTTAGGTACAGTGCCTTGAAAAAGTATTCACTCCCCTTGAAATTTTCCACATTTTTTAATGTTATAACAAAAACCTGTGTGTAATTTAATCTCAGTAATAAATACAGCTTTTCTGTAAAGCCCTCAGAGGTATGATAGAGAGTCTTAGTGAACAAACAACATCATGAATGTCAAGGAACACACCAGACAGGTCAGGGATAAAGTTGTGGGGAAGTTTAAAGCAGCGTTAGGAAGTATGGCACAACTGCAAACCTACCAAGACATGGCCATCCACCTAAACGGAGAGGCCGGGCAAGGAGAGCATTCATCTGAGAAGCAGCCAAGAGGCTCATGTTAACTCTGGAGGAGCTGCAGAGATCCACAGCTCAGGTAGGAGAATCTGTCAACGATTAGTCATGCACTCCACAAATCTGGCCTTTATGAAAGAGTGGCAAGAAGAAAGCCAATGTGGAAAGAAAGCCAAAGGAAGTCCCATTTGCAGTTTGCGAAAAGCCATGTGGGGGACACAGCAAACATGTGGAAGAAGGTGCTCTGGTCAGATGAGACCAAACTTGAACTTTTTGGCCTAAAAACAAAAGGCTATGTGTGGCGGAAAACGAACACTGCACATCACCCTGAACACACCATCCCCACCGTGAAACATGGTGGTGGCAGCATCATATTGTGCAGATGCTTTTCTTCAGTGAGGACAGGGAAGCTGGTCAGAGTTGATGGGAAGATGGATGGAGCCAAATGCAGGGCAATCTTAGAAGAAAACCTGTTAGCCCTTGTACACACGGTCGGAGATTCCGACTGTGTGTGGTCTCCATCGGACTGTTTTCCAACTTGTTGGTAAAATTTTCAGACAAAATGCTCCGATCGGACATACTCCGATCATTTGTAGTGAATTCCGATCGGACAAAGTGCCACGCATGCTCAGATCAAATTCCTACATCAAAGCTATTGGCTACTAGCCTGATGATAGTCCCGTTGTAACGAAATAACGTCATCACGTTCTGAACGATCGGATTTTCCAACAACTTTGTCCGACCGTGTGTATGCAACAGTTTCGGACAAAATCTGTTGGATTTGGTTGTCGGAATCTACGACCGTGTGTACAAGGGCTTAGTCTGCAAAAGACTTGAGACTGGGGCAGAGGTTTGCCTTCCAGCAGGACAACAACCCTAAACATACAACCTACAATGGATTGGTTTAGATCAAAGCATATTCATGTGTTAGAATAGCCCAATCAAAGTCCAGACCTAAATCCAATTGAGAATCTGTGGCAAGACTTGAAAATTGCTGTTCACAGACACTCTCCATCCATACTGATAGAACTTTAGATATTTTGCAGAGAAGAATGTGCAAAAATGTCACTCTCTATATGTGCAAAGCTGGTAGAGAAATCCCCAAAAAGACTGCAGCTGTAATTGCAGTGAAAGGTGAAAGTACTGACTCAGGGGGGCTGAATACAAATGCACTATCTAATAATAACTATTAAATTATAGGTATTGGAATATCCTTTCAAATTTGGCAGTTAGTGAACGCAACGAATACAAATGTATCCAAAGTTACGAATTATCCAAAATAACAAATGTTGCATCTAAACGAATGGAACATAACTAATAATAATAATAAAACGTTATTATTTATTACTATTAATTCACTACATTCCATTCATTTAGATGTGGCATTTGTTATTTCGGTTTAATTAGTAACTTTGGATAAATTCGTATTCGTTACGTTCACTAACAGCCAAATTTGAAAGGAAATTTCAATACATAGAATTTAATAGTTAGTAATAGTTATTAGTTTGAATTTTCAGATTTTCATTCTTATTTTCGCATTTTCGTTCTTTTGAACTTTCGCATTTTCAGTCTTATTTTTGGATTTTCGCATTTCCATTTTTGGAAAACAATGTTAAATAGGTTTTCGTTAATTAGAATATTTCCAAATTAATGAATTTGTCAAATTTAGTCTAAAAACAAATTTGGAAAGAAACAAATTGCACATATCTAATTTCAGGAGTTCTCGGGATATTTGCAAGTTTTGGGGCATTACTGCCAAATATAGAAAAATATATTCTTGGCCACAGCACCTAAAACAAGAAGAAGCTTGTGGACATTTTCACCAACTCTGGTAGGAACCAAATACCACCTTAATAGTGCTTTATAATTGGATTCCACCTGGGTGGTGTTACGGGACACTTTTGCCAGGTTATTGGCCACTGTCTTCCATTCTTAAAGCTCACCATCTCTTTTTAGCTGGTCATAAACTTGTACAATTGGAATGGAATCTTTTTTTTTTTTTAAACAAATGAAATTCTAACTGAATGTGGCTTTTGTTTAGGAAAAATCATACATACTATAATGAAACCTGTTTATTATCTCTGGGATCTCATTAAAATAGCAGGTCTGGATGAAATTTTAAGATCCAACAAAATTAGTTAGATGAACAATTTTTCAGATCTTAGTATGAACTTTTGAAGAAAAAAAAAAAAAAAAAAATCGAACATATACTGTATGGCCAACTTTAGACACTGCTTTTTTGCCATGGATGGATCATTCCTTCTGCCTTCAGTCTCATACTTGTGGGAAGGTAAAACAGAGCAAGGCCTATGGCAGAAAGTTTTTTGAAGGTTGATTTTTAAAGCCAAATCTTAATATTTTAATTTTGGATTTTTATTGCTGCCTGCATCTTTACTAGGGTGACTTACCTTCTTTATTTGTTTGGTTGTCTCCAGTACAAAAATAGAAGGGGAAAATCTCGCACATGGTGGTCCATGGCCTGTGGAGGAAGACCCCTCCAGGTTCTGGGTCATGCTGACCATGTATAAATATAGTATAAATGGTACATATAGTGAATTTGTTCTAGAGTTACTATTCAGTTTAAGTACAGAGGACAAGGGGGCAAATTATGTCTGGAGAAAAAAAAAGATTTATCTTCCACATATGGACAGGCGTCTTCACAGTAAGCCCTTGTACACACGGTCGGACATTCCGACAACAAAATCCGTCGGATTTTGTCCAAAACTTGTGTTGCATACACAAGGTCGGACAAAGTTATCGGAAAATCCGATCGTACGCAACGTGATGATGTAATTTCGTTACGACGGGACTACGTTCAGGCTAGTAGCCAATAGCTTTGGTCTAGGAATTTGATCTGAGCACGCATGGCACTTTGTCCGATCGGAATTCTCTACACACAATCAGACAAAGTCCGATCGGATCATGTTGTCGGAAAGATTATCCGACAACACGGTCCGATTGGACATTTTCCGTCGTAATGTCCGACCATGTGTACAAGAACTTAGACCTGTGAAAACTCCCTCAACAACTAGTTATTGCCATCTTAGTAGATTGTATTAAAAAAGGTCTGGGTGCATTCCTGAACGCACAAAATATAACTGGATAATAATATTTTGAGGTAACAACTCAAAGGATAGTTGATCCAGGGAATATTTGATTGCCTGTGGGGGGGATCAGGAAGGAATTTCTTTTTACCATTCTGAAGAAAAT
The DNA here is from genome assembly GCF_037356315.1 of Lithobates pipiens. Lineage (NCBI taxonomy): Eukaryota > Metazoa > Chordata > Amphibia > Anura > Ranidae > Lithobates > Lithobates pipiens. The sequence goes on along the minus strand of NW_027507685.1, from coordinate 187,127,323 downwards.
TGGATCATGCTTTATAGGTTTGTTTTTTGCCTTCCTCTGGATCAACTGTGGGTATAGGATTGTGTATATGGTGGTTTTCTATATCCATCAGCCAGAATCTAATTTTCCGCAAATATTTTTCTTACTAAAGGAAGTTATCAACTTGAAGATTTTGTGTCTGCAGAACTCTGGCCAGGTCTGGTATATCACTATCGTATGGTTTATCTGGTTTGGTATATCGGTATTGAATGGTACATCTCGTCTGGTATATTAGTATCATATGGTATAGGTTATATCATCCGGTCTGGTATATCAGTATCATATTGTATATCCAGTCTGGAATAGTATTACCATTTGGTACATTAAATATCTGATCTGGGTATATAACTATCAAATGATATATGGTATAGTCTGTTATACTACTATCATCCTGTCTGGTATATCAGTATCATATGGCATATCGGGTCTGGTATATTAGTATCATATGGTATATCTGCTCTGGTATATCACTGTCGTCTGGGATATCAGTATCATATTGTAACTCCAGTCTGGTGTATCAGTATCATATGGTATATGTTATATCTGAGCTGGTATATAATGATATTTGTCTAGTGCCGGCTCCTGAAGAGCATGCGCTATGTGTTTTTCTCCATTTAACATTCCGGAAACCACTGTTTGGTTTTAGGGTTTCAGTACCAGTCTGGCTGGATTGCACTGTGTTCTGCTTGGCCATGGGTGGCGCTGTCATCTTCGGGGGTCTGAGAATGCAGTTCAGCTGGGTGCATTGAGTGCCGCTTTTTCTCAGAACAGCCCAGTGGGAGTGTCGTCTTGCTGTGCATTCTAGGAGAGGGTACTTAAGGTACTGACATCACGTGCTTCTGGGTTCCGGTCCAGAAGAGCTTTCTGTCTGTTTGGTCCTAGTCCTCCTGACAAGCCCCCACAGCTCTCATGGCCTGGGGTGTGGATCCATCCATTTCTGAGTTTTGTGGCTTGCTAGCCCGAGGCCAAGTAACTGGAGGGAGGATTCTGAGGTGGACAGGTGCAGTCTCATCTTTGGAGAGGCCCAGCAACTGAAGAAGCAACCTGGGGAGGACTCTTCGGGAGAAGGCCACACTGAAGGCTGGCTTCTCAGAAAGAGCCTGGAGGCTTAGTTGAAAGACCCCAAGTGAATCTACACTCGTACGGTATCGCCAGGCCGGCTGCAAGATACTGGTACCGTATGAGGGCTCTCTAAATTGGTCTATATCCTTCAGTTACTACAAGTGTTCTACAACAAGTCTGTGTGCAGAGACTTTATTCAACTGTTCCATATGCAAGTCTGTGGCAGAGGGTTTACTTTATCTCAACACTATTGGCTGCTAGGCCTAGTGAGAGAAGGTCTATCCAATAGTGGTGAGGATTCAGTAGCGAATGGCTATTCTCTGGATTGTTATAGTGAGAGACTACCTGGTTTGACTAAGTTCCAAGAGTACCTGAACTTTCTTTTACAAAAGTTTTATTAACAAATAAAACATAACAAGAATATCCAAATGGTTGCTGGTTACAATAAATCTCCATACAGAGAGGAAAAAAGAAAAAACAAATAAAAAATAAAAAAAATTCCCAACAGCTGAATATTACATGTTTAGCATGGTGTACAGCAACATGAGTACTAAGAAACGATGTAAAACAAACGCACCCAGAATGAACAATCACATAAAAGTAAATCAAAAGGCCGTTAATGAAAATATAGTGCAATCTGTCGGGTTTGACTATTACCAACCATCATAACCAGCAAGACAAATGTGGGTCCTTCCCAAACTAAGTCAAAGGAAGGAAAGCACATATAGACAAGAGAAAAGAAGAAGTAGGTTAGAAGCAAAAGACAGAAGAAGAGTAAAGACGACGGATAGAAAAGACCAAGAAGAAAAAGAGGAGAGAGAGTCCGTTCCACGAAGGGAGGGGGGGGGGGGGCGCACAGAACCCTTAGATTGACATCAAGCGACCATCAAACCTGGAGGTCGGGTTACAAGATATCCAGGGACTCCAGGTTCTAAGAAATTTGTCGTGTGTATCAGAGGTTAAAGACGTTAGTTTCTCATTAACCATGATGTCGTTCATGCGATTCTTAACTGCTTCAAAACTGAGTACAGGAGTTTTCCAAGAGCGGGCAATGGTCAATTTTGTTGCATTAAAAAGATGTTGGGCTAATTGACGCTCTGAGCGAAGAAGTTCTTGGATAGGTTTACAAAGCAGGGCTTCATATGGTACCTGAACTTTCTACCTGAAACCCTCTAACCCTTATCGAGAGACTGTGTTTTGTCTACTTTTTTGCAAACAAAAATCCCTAAAGCAGATCCAGTGTCAGTTTCTACAATTCTTTGGGTCATCAACCTCTGGAAACCCCTAGGTCAAGAAGGTAATGGTAAGCCCAATAAAATCAGCAGCTCCTTCGGGGGTCAGTGCTACATATTGTATATCTGTTCTGGGATATCAGTATCATATTGTATGGCCAGTCTGGTATATCATTACAATATGATATATGAAATATCTGATTCGGTATATAACTATCAAATGATATATGGTATATCTGGTCCTTTATATCACTATCATCTGGTCTGGTATATCAGTATCATATGGTATATGTCATATCTGGTCTGGAATATCAGTATCATATGGTATATCTGGTCTGGAATATCAGTATCATATGTTATATCTGGTCTGGTATATCACTATAATCCAGTCTGGTATATCAGTATCATATGGTATATCTAGTCTGGTCATCTCATATAGCATATGTTATATCTGGTCTGGTATATCAGTATCATATGGTATATTATCTGGTCTGGTATATCGATATATGCAGTATACTCCAGCGTTATCACTTCTAATAGAGGTAATGCTAATTGAAAAGAGCAAGCTGCTGCAGGCACCTGATAGCTTACCCACAGCTAATAAAGTGCATAAATTATATAATAAATGGTGCTGAACTGCTAAAATATGTGCAAAAAAAATCACTATAAATATTGCGCAAAACCAGATACTGCACATATTTAGTATCTGGTGTTGCATGATATTTATAGTGATTTTTTGCACATATTGAAGCAGTGCAGCACCATTTATTAGATCTATGGAATATGCATTATCTGAACTAATATATCATTATCACCTGGTATATCAGGACTTATAGCAGTATCAAAAAGAAAAATATTTATTTGCTACACATGGGACCATCACTCCGTATACAGCATGGTCATTTTAATAAACTCAAGACAGTTTACATTACAAAGACTCCACAAATCATTTCCACAATGGGAACCCCAATGCTTTCAGTGTATACTATAATGTGGAGATAAAGGGTTGTCGATCTTATTGTATTGCTCTTTTCATAATTCAGATATGTTGATGCAGATATTGATTAAAGTAGATCGTCTTGGGTCACGCAACCCTTGAGTTACGCAAACTCGGGAGTACCTAAACAGGAGTGGACTCATCATGGCTATTAAAATGCTTAGCTGTTAGCCAGCTGAATCAATCTATTGATCTCATCTCTCCGTCCATGAAACTTACCACTTACAATATATACTGATAAAAAAGGAAAGACAATATTGCTCTGTGCATTCACAATGGTTTGGTGCTCATTGCTCATCTGCACACAAAGTGCTGAATGATTACCATTTGTATTTTACTATCTGGCTTTTGCTGTGCATTGGGCAATATCCAATACTTTACATACATGGGCTGATAGATGCATTGGGCACAGATTCAGCATCCTGCATGATCTTTTCTCTCCATGATTTCTGCTATAACCTGTATTCCTTAATCATGGCAGTCTGCATTTACAACTAAAGTCAATACACTACGTAGACATACAGTTAGGGCCATAAATATTTGGACAGTGACACAAGTTTTGTTATTTTAGCTGTTTACAAAAACATGTTCAGAAATACAATTATATATATAATATGGGCTGAAAGTGCACACTCCCAGCTGCAATATGAGAGTTTCCACATCCAAATCGGAGAAAGGGTTTAGAAATCATAGCTCTGTAATGCATAGCCTCCTCTTTTTCAAGGGACCAAAAGTAATTGGACAATGGACTCTAAGGGCTGCAATTAACTCTGAAGGCGTCTCCCTCGTTAACCTGTAATCAATGAAGTAGTTAAAAGGTCTGGGGTTGATTCCAGGTGTGTGGTTTTGCATTTGGAAGCTGTTGCTGTGACCAGACAACATGCGGTCAAAGGAACTCTCAATTGAGGTGAAGCAGAACATCCTGAGGCTGAAAAAAAAGAAAAAATCCATCAGAGAGATAGCAGACATGCTTGGAGTAGCAAAATCAACAGTCGGGTACATTCTGAGAAAAAAGGAATTGACTGGTGAGCTTGGGAACTCAAAAAGGGCTGGGCGTCCACGGAAGACAACAGTGGTGGATGATCGCCGCATACTTTCTTTGGTGAAGAAGAACCCGTTCACAACATCAACTGAAGTCCAGAACACTCTCAGGGAAGTAGGTGTATCTGTCTCTAAGTCAACAGTAAAGAGAAGACTCCATGAAAGTAAAAACAAAGGGTTCACATGTAGATGCAAACCATTCATCAATTCCAAAAATAGACAGGCCAGAGTTAAATTTGCCCAAAAACACCTCAAGAAGCCAGCTCAGTTCTAGAAAAGTATTCTATGGACAGATGAGACAAAGATCAACCTGTACCAGAATGATGGGAAGAAAAAAGTTTGGAGAAGAAAGGGAACGGCACATGATCCAAGGCACACCACATCCTCTGTAAAACATGGTGGAGGCAACGTGATGGCATGGGCATGCATGGCTTTCAATGGCACTGGGTCACTTGTGTTTATTGATGACATAACAGCAGACAAGAGTAGCCGGATGAATTCTGAAGTGTACCGGGATATACTTTCAGCCCAGATTCAGCCAAATGGTGCAAAGTTGATCGGACGGCGCTTCATAGTACAGATGGACAATGACCCCAAGCATACAGCCAAAGCTACCCAGGAGTTCATGAGTGCAAAAAAGTGGAACATTCTGCAATGGCCAAGTCAATCACCAGATCTTAACCCAATTGAGCATGCATTTCACTTGCTCAAATTCAGACTTAAGACGGAAAGACCCACAAACAAGCAAGACCTGAAGGCTGCGGCTGGAAAGGCCTGGCAAAGCATTAAGAAGGAGGAAACCCAGCGTTTGGTGATGTCCATGGGTTCCAGACTTAAGACAGTGATTGCCTCCAAAGGATTTGCAACAAAATATTGAATAAATAAATATTTTGTTTGGGTTATGTTTATTTGTCCAATTACTTTTGAGTTCCTAAAATGTGGAGTGTTTGTAAAGAAATGTGTACAATTCCTACATTTTCTATCAGGTATTTTTGTTCAACCCTTCAAATTAAACGTTACAATCTGCACTTGAATTCTGTTGTAGAGGTTTCATTTCAAATCCAATGCGGTGGCATGCAGAGCCCAACTTGCGAAAATTGTGTCACTGTCCAAATATTTATGGCCCTAACTGTATGGGAAGTTGCATCTATGTGCCGTAGCAGTGAACAATTCCCTATGGATGCACGCTCGCCATTAGAACTCACCCACCCAGCGACCCCATATACAGTATCTCACAAAAGTGAATACACCCCTCACATTTTTGTAAATATTTGATTCTATCTTTTCACGTGACAACACTGAAGAAATGACACGTTGCTACAATGTAAAGTAGTGAATGTACAGCTTGTATAACAGTGTAAATTTGCTGTCCCTTCAAAATAACTCAACACACAGCTATTAATGTCTAAACGGCTGGAAACAAAAGTGAGTACCCCCCTAAGTGAAAATGTCCAAATTGGCCATTTTCTCTCCCCGGGGTCATGTGACTCATTAGTGATACAAGGTTTCAGGTGTGAATGGGGAGCAGGTGTGTTAAATTTGGGGTTACCACTCTTACTCTCTCATACTGGTCAGTGGAAGTTCAACATGGCACCTCATGGCAAAGAACTCTCTCAGGATCTGAAAAAATAATTGTTGCTCTACATAAAGATGGCCTAGGCTATAAGAAGATTGCCAAGACCCTGAAACTGAACTGACGCATGGTGGCCAAGAGTATATAGCAGTTTAAAAGGACAGGCCTCACCATGGTTGACCAAAGTTGAGTGCACATGCTCAGCATCATATCCAGAGGTTGTCTTTGGGAAATAGATGTATGAGTGCTGCCAGCATTGGTTGAAGGGGTTTTAAGGGGTGGGGGGTCAGTCTGTCAGTGCTCAGATCATACGCCGCACACTGCATCAAATTGGTCTGCATGGCTGTCATCCCAGAAGGAAGCCTCTTCTAAAGAAGAAAGAAGAAAGGCCGCAAACAGTTTGCTGAAGACAAGCAGACTAAGGACATGGATTACAGGAGCCGTGTCCTGTGGTCTGATGAGACCAAGATAAATGTATTTGGTTTAGATGGTGTCAAGCGTGTGTGGTGGCAATCCAAAGACATGCAGGTAGGTTAATTGGCTTCTGTCCAAAATTGGCCCTAGTATATGAATGGGGACCTTGGATTGTGGGCTCCTTGGGGTAGGGACCAATGTAAGTGTACAATGTACAGGGATAGGGACAATTGTAGACACTCACTCAGGTTGAACTGGATGGACTGGTGTCTTTATTCAACCTTACTAACTATGAAACTATGAACCTAGGTGAGGAGCACAAAGTGAAGTGTGTCTTGCCTACAGTCAAGCATGGTGGTGGGAGTGTCATGGTCTGGTGCTGCATGAGTGCTGCTGGCACTGGGGAGCTACAGTTCATTGAGGGAACCATGAATGTCAACATGTACTGTGACATACTGAAGCAGAGCATGATCCCCTCCCTTCAGAGACTGGGCCACACGGCAATATTCCAACATAACAACCCCAAACACACCTCCAACACGACCACTGCCTTGCTAAAATAGCTGAGGGTAAAGGTGATGGACTGGCCAAGCATGTCTCCAGACCGAAACACTATTGAGCATCTGTGGGGCATCATCAAACAGAAGGTGGATTAGCGCAAGCTCCGTGATGTTGTCATGGAGAAGTGGAAGAGGACTCCAGTGGCAATCTGTCAAACTCTAGTCAACTCCACGCCCAAGAGAGTTAAGGCTGTTCTGGAAAATTATGGTGGTCACACAAAATATTGACAAAATATTAACACTTTGGGCCCAATTTGGACATTTTCCCTTTGTTGCCAGCGGTTTAGACATTAATGGCTGTGTTTTGAGTTATTTTGAGGGGACAGCAAATTTACTTTATACAAGCTGTACACTCTCTACATTGTAGCAGAGTGTCATTTCTTCAGTGTTGACACATGAAAAGATATAATAAAATATCTTCAAAAATGTGAAGGGTGTACTCACTTTTGTAAGATACTGTATGTGTATGCTTGTCAGGAACTGGTTAAAGGATAATTGGTCAGGTTAAAGGACAAATATTTAGCAATCCAACATTTGATCTTACAACTGCACCATAATTGCACTCAGTGGGTAACAATAGATAATGAAGTGGAAGCACAGTCTAAACAACATATACTTAAAGACTTTGAAGGTGTTGCAATATTTTGCAACATTTTATTGGCCCTTTCACACCACAACACTGTGAGCAATGCACATGTTGTCATACTTTCACGTGTTTTGTTTTGTTTTAACCAGCCTATCACTCCAATACCCCTGGGTGGCAAATGCGTACATCAATGTCTGTTAACCGTATCATCATTGTTTGGCTCTATTCACAGTGTATAGAGCCATTCTGAGCAGCTCTGTACCACGTGATCACTTTGTTTGTCACAACAGTCACATGATATAAACAGTGTAGGATTCACATCTGTGAACCCGCACCTTCCCCTTATAATGGAGGCAGGGGAAGGAGAAAAAACAAATAAATGATTCACTCTTCTTTTAGTTCCCGATCAGTGGCTACTAAGGATGAGCTCAGGCGTGTTCCCATGGTCCGCGTGCAGAGCCCGCCAGGAAGTCGGCACAGCTCTGTGCTAATCACAGGCAGTGACACATTGCCCCGATTCGCAGCTGCAGAGATCGTGCAATGTCTCACTGCCTGTGATTAGCGCAGTGCAGCGCTGCGCCGACTTCGTGGAGGGCTCTGCACGTGGACCATGCAAACATGTCTGAGCTCATCCATAGCGGCTACAGCTGCTGTAGGGAACAGATGTTAACCCTTTTACCCCCCTCTCCTTTTCTGCATATGTCAGCACTGTCTGTATAGTATCCCCTTCACCTCCCTTAAGCTTAACATCTGAACATTAAACCCCTTTACCTCCTCCTCCCTCTGTGTATGACCTGAACATATAATGTATCTAGTGCACCATTACCAAGCTCCATATATTAACCTCCTCAATACCAGCATGTTTTTAATTTCCAAAGAATGAAGGCAAAAAATTAGATCAACTTGTAGTGTACTTACTTTCGTGAATGGGGTAATTTCAGGGGTGTTCATACTGTCTTGGCAATTATATTTGATATGTGTTATAACAGGATGAAAGGTAGTTCAATCTTAAAAAGCATAAGGGGTTCTTTACTGTTAGAGCAGTAAGTATGTGGAACTCCTTTCCACATCTGGAAGTTTAAGCAGGAAGTGTAAATAAATTTAAATACCATACTGGTGACCCCACAATAGGGATAAAAAAAATTCGCAGAAGGGAGTTTAAAGAGGAAGTAAACTCTCCCACTCTGATGCTTCTTTTCATTTCGTCCATTATAATAAGTAATTATCTAACTATAGCCACTGTAATCCAGCCCAAATCGCATATTACTTACTGTTTAAAGAAACTTTAAAAAGACTTGTTTCCAGGGGTTAGGCAGCACCATCTTAAGTATTGTTTTCGGAGTCCACAGTAGAGTGTATTTCCGCCCTTACATTGAGCACTTATTGTACTGTTAACCAAACCTCCTTCTCAATCCAATGTTTCTATGGCAACCATGCTTCCCTGCTCATAGCTGACTTGTTTTATTTCATAGTATTTACTTGTGCCCATTATCTAGTGTGTGCCTATGTCAGTCTTATCAGCTTCAGCTGATAAGACTGCAGTAATGCTGTCCGATGCCCTGGTTTACACTGCATGTGAGGTCACATGGGGTGTAGTAGGAAGCTCTGAGTGATTATGAAGTCTCCTGGGATTTCAGTGTTGTGATGTAAGAAGTCCTGATAATAGACAGCCAAGCTGTCAGGGAAATAGCCGCAATCTCACGAGGTACTTCGCGTTAGCGCGCGTCAGCGCCTACGTAAGCGCAAAGTAGTTTCAAGACGAACGACCGACGCTACGTCTAACCGGGCGGGCATACGCGGTGATGCTACGAATACACAACGTACTCGATGTAGCCGTACGATCGCCCCGACGCGCTCACGACGTGACCCGGTCATCTCGCCTATTTAAACGTTCGCCTGACAGTGCCGCATCACTGGATTATCGTCAGCTCTCCTGTGAACCTGTACCCGTGTTTCCTGTTATCCGACCTCCTGTCTACCGACCCGGCTTGCTTGACCTGCTCCTGTTATTCTCCTGGCTCTGACTCCTGGCTTGTACCCGACGCTCCTGATCTGCTTCCTGCACCTGATCCCGGCCTGTCTTGACTACTCTCTGGACTTCCGCTGCCCACTCTCGGACTTCCTAGCACAGTTGCCCCTAGAGGCTTGCTTACCGGGTACCTGACCTCTGCTGCTACTACCTGGCAACCTGTGCTACTGTGGGCACTGCATCCCTGTGTCAACTTCAGGGTTGCGCTGCACTCGGCCGCAAGGGGAGCCCTCTCAGCATCTCGGCCTCACTCCTGACCGTGACACAAGCACACAGAGTGTGCCGTAAATCAGAGGACGTCATTTTAAAGAAAAAATGTATTACAACAATACTAAGCAAGTAAGGAGATATCTATAAGCAGTGTTCATTATGTTTTTTTATGCTGATTTACATGGGGCAAAGTTGTGGGAGAGAGTTTACAACCACTTTAACAAAACTTGTGGCCACTCATTTAAAATGAAAAGAGTTTTAACCTTAAACTACATAGTGTGTTCTTTACTGTTAGAGCAGCAATTCCCTTCCACAGGCAGTGGTCTCAGCGGGGGGCATCAATAGTTTCAAAAAACTAGATAAGATTATAGGTTAGATGTAATACTGACATATAATCACACACATAGGTTGGACTTGATGGACTTGTGTCTTTTTTGACCTCACCTACTATGTAACTATTTAACCAAAAGAAACCTGTTAACATTTTTTAGAATTAATTGGGTACATTGTTGCATGACTGAGTAATTGTCAGTCAAAATATCAAAGAACCAAAGCTATAAAAATGGCCTAGTAATGAAGGGGTACCGTATTTAATCGGTGTATAACACGTGCCAGCTTATAACATGCACCCCAAGTTTAGGAGGGAATTTAAAAGAAAAAAACTTTTAGGAGGGAAGTTTAAGGAAAAAAATTTACATTTAAATGCCCATCAATGCAGCCTTGTCAGTGTCATTTGCAGCCTTGTCAGTCATTTGCAGCCTTCCATTGCAGCCTTGCATTACAGCCTTCCATTGCAGCCTTGTCAGTCATTTGCAGGCTTGTCGTTGTCATTTTAAAAATGGCGCCACCGAGATACAGAGTGGATGTTCTGTGTATCTTGGCGGCGCTCGTTCTCGGCCGTTCTCGGCGGCTTTCGGGTATTTTCGGCCGCACTCGCCCATTCTCGGCTATTTTCGGCCGCACTCGGCCATTCTCAGCGGCTTTCCGAAAGCTTCCGAGAACTGCTGAATGCGGCCGAAAATAGCCGAGAACGCCCGAATAAACCTGAAAGCCGTCAAGAGTGGCACAGAAGGTTAGGAAAGGAGGGGGATCAGCATATAACATGCACCCCTGATTTCCCCCTGATTTTAGGGGGAAAAAAGTGCGTGTTGTACGCAGATAAATACGGTATATACAGGCTGGTACTCAAGTGGTTAAACAGCTGATTAAAAATGAATGGGTTTTAATGCACAGCAAAGTATATAAAATGGAACAGCTGCATTTCATTGCACCACAAGGCACAGTCTTGTGTTGCATGCACACATGTATTTTATAGCCAGGATTCCATTTACAATAAATGGCACCACAACTCACCAACACATGCATTGCAGATGGTGTGATCAGACCCTTAGGGACTGATAAAAGCTACTTAGATGCTCTGGAATGCCACACAGCAAAGAGAAGACACGATGCTTAAATAACACATTTGGCTGTATATATATATATATATCCCATTGTCACAACTCTCTGAGATGGAAATGTGCCAACATTTTAGAGTCTGGAGGAGTGCATGTAGACAGGAATTGGCTGAAAGAGGCTGAAGATGCAATGCAGAGGGTGACACGTTTTTTGTATAGAAAAAATGTTTATGGTGCTCCGTGTTTTAGCATGCTAAATAACACCCAGTATGGGTTTGAATCCATAGTATAAGTCCAAGAGCAAGACCATCCAAAAGTGATATTTTAGATATAGGCATAGCTCCCAACTGTCCCTGATTTGGAAGGACTTTATCTGATTTGGAGCAATGTCCCTCTGTCCCTCTTATTTGTCCCTCATTTTGGTCTGATCCATATAGTTGTATATAAAATGCACTTTTTATCTTTCAAAAAGTGTTTCCCAGCGCTAAACCTTTCATCTAATTTCTAAATTGCTGCATTTGCAAATTTTAAAAGCCAATATAAAGGAATTCAATATAAAGCATTCCCGTCTCCAAATGTTGGGAGGTATGTATAGGTGGAGTCCGGTGGGTTGGGTCACCCCTGGCTTCTTGTATGTTTTGGGTACTCCAGCAGTAAACTCTCCATGCCGTAGTTTCCCATTCTTTTCCCGCCCACCTGAGGTTTTGTGGTGCTCCCACCTACCTTTGTGTTTTCAACATCTTCTACTGCAAGCTAAATAATATACAGATATTGAAATAATTCAACAGGGAGAGCAGGACCCCTCATAGGAGCAGCTGGGCAGACCCAGACACTGAGGCACTGCCATACTGTAAATCAATTATTATGTTTCAGATGCCGCTTTGTGCATTGCCATACCTCCACAGACTCAGTCTGTCTGGACAGTATGACCTGATGACTTGGCACCATCCACAGGCAGCTTAACTCTTTTTGTCGACCTCATCTACTATGTAACTCTTATTTTTGGGGGGAGTGGCTCCTTAAGAGTAAAGCTGCACAGTGCTCTTTTGTAGTGTAACAGATAGTATTCCATCCTTGTATGTGCACAGCAAACTGGGGTTTTGAGGTTGACCACTTTTTATTTATCTCACTAGGATATGTGCCTATAACCATTTCATTGCTACTTGTTTTGATTGACGCTTTTATTTTAGGCTCTAAATGACCTCTCCTAAACACGAAGGACCTTGACCATTACAAGTCTTCAAAGGAATCCTTTGAGGATTGAACTACTTGGAAACAAAAAATAATTTAGCTTTTCCTTCCTAACTGTTGTTCATATCCCACCATGAGGTCACATTTTCCGCATGATTAGTAGAAGCATTCTGTACGGTCCAGAGGCTTGTGCTGCTAGTAAATAATAAATCTTCCCTAAAATGCTTTTAATCATTTACATGATATTAATGTACTAAAATCATTAAAAAATGTAATCGGCCCCAAGCCAGGGTACAAAATATAGTTCAGGCTCCAATTATCACTTTCACAGTGAATGAGCCCCCTGCAGTACTTCTTTTTGAACACAATGCGGTTGATTTACTGAAACTGGAGAGTGCAAAATCTGGCGCAGCTCTGCTTGATAGTCAATCAGCTTCTAAAGTCAGCATGTTCCATTAAGTTTTGACAAAAATGCTGGAAGCCGATTGGTTTCAATGCAAAGCTGTACTAGATTTTGCACTCTCCAGTTTGAGCAATTCAAACCCAAGAGGCCCTTGATCGTTCATTTTGAATTATGCCCATTGTCATTCAACTGAGAAAACTGAGGACATACTAAGGGGTTGATTTACTAAAGGCAAATAGACTGTGCACTTTGAAAAGTGTAGTTGTCCTCTGCAAGTGCAGTTGCTCCAGAGTTTAGTAAAATAGATAAGGCTTAACTTTGCAAAGAGTACCCAATCACGTGCAAGAAAAATAAAAAAAAAGCATTTTTGCTTGCACATGATTGGATGATGGAAGTCAGTAGAGCGTCTGCACATTTACTAAGCTCTGGAGCAACTGCACATACAAAATGCAAATGCACTTTGCAAAGTGCACAGTCTTTTTGCCTTTAGTAAATCAACCCCTATAAATTAATGGATGTCACCATGTTGTCCTTCATTGATGTTGGATTGAAGCAGAAATGAGCACTGACATCAGCACTGAGCTAACCGGAGCACATGTTGGAAATATGAAATACTGAGTATGCCCTCTCACAGTGATGGGTGCAAATGCTCTGTTGCCATCTTCTCCGTCACTTTTCCCGCAACCAACTTCTTCTTCCTTCAACCTCAGGGCAGCAGTGATTATGTTACTTTAACAAATGTGTGTTGGATTTGACATAACGCAGCATTAAGCTAAACTCTCATGTGCTGTATCTAGTGTAAAAGGACCAGTTTTGTAGTCCAGCAGGGACTCCCACTGTAAAAGTGGTTGTAAAGGCTCAAGGTTTTTTACCTTTATGCACAAAGGTAAAAAACCATCAGTGTGCAACAGCCCCCAAATACTTACCTGAGCCTTATCTCAATCAAGCGATGTACACGAGAGCAGCAGCTCTCCAGGGTCTTTTTCTCCTCACTGGCTGGGACAGAAGCAGGAGCCACTGGCTCCTGCTACTATCAATCACAGGCAGTGAGCCAATGAGGAAAGAAAGGGGACAGGGCCAAGCTGTGCTCTGTGTTTGAATTGACAGACAGAGCAGCAGCTTGGGAGTGAGCCTGCTTGGGTTCTTGGCAGGAGGGAGGGGCCAGGAGTGCTGGCCAGGGACCTCAGAAGAAAATGATCAGGGTTGCCATGTGCAAAACCACTTTAAAAAGACGTTTGTTATTTAAAATAAAAACTAAAAACAGCCATTAATATCACTTTAACAAAACTGACACACCCAACATTTGGTGTGCCATGCTTCTATTCTACCCACCCCCTGTTCCGACCCCTTTCCCACCCCCAATAAAAAGTGGGCAAGGTCAGTAAGGTGTCCCCACGTTTATTTTTAAAATGTGGTACTTTTCGGTTCCCATTTAAAAAAATAGACCTTTGCAACTGGATGAGATATCCCAGTTGGAAGATCTCTCCCTTTTTTAATATCAGGCAAAGTAGACTTTTTCTTTACTTCCAATCCCAGTGAAGTAAAATGAAGAGGGTAACTCTCGCCATTAGGAACATAGAGATCAATAAACCTGATAGAGTTTGCAACCCTTCCCCACTATATTCAAAAATAACGTTTTTGGCTTTTCTGACAGGTTCCTATTGGTCATTGCATTCCACCGCACCATACATTATTTTTAGACACGCATATGTCTGGAAAATAGGTTTGCAGAAACTGTGGCAAATATTTTCCTTTCAGTTATTTCTTCTTCACTCTTCTGAGCCAAACATTATTGACTAGCGTACTGTATTTCTATGAACAGATACGCCTCCAACCATTAATAACAAATCATTCATTGTGTGGTCCGTCTTCCTCTTCCTCTCCTCTCACAGGTTCTCCAGTCTGAGAAAAACATTTGGTGGGAAATGACTTAACATACCATAAATCACTAATATGTTCTGGTTGCCAACCCTAACTTATACAACAAGTTCAGGAAGACTTTGCTATTTAAAATGCCCTAAATTCCCACTTTAGCAAAACATTACTAAGATTGCACATACGACTGGTTATAAACTTAGGCAATTTTCAATTTTAAACTTGTGCCTAAAAAATTACTTCCCACCATCACCCCACATTCCCACCTCCAACCATATTCATATGCCCAATTTTTCTAAAAAATTATAAAAAAAAGCTATGGTCCTTGCATATTGTCGGGTGGAAATTGGCCATCATCATAGCTGAAGGCATCACAAACAATCCTAATTTCATAAGGAACAGAAACGCAGGATTGATGCAGTTCATGATTCACAAGACAGATGAAATACTTTCGTTTTTAGGAAACTTCACAATGTTACAAATTGAAAGCCACAGATTTCTTCCAAACACAGGGAACAAACTTCTTACAGAAGCAGAAAGATGGTCTTTTTTTACATTTCTGATCCAATGTCTATTTTTTTATTGAGTAAAATGAACTCAAGCCAAATCCACCCCAGTTGGCAAATTCCCCCATGCTCTTGCTAGTGCTATTCATCTAGCAAAATTGTTAACACCTTAAGCAGCCATAACTGCTAAGGCGCTATGGCCACCCGTACATGCCTACAACCAACCTTCAACTCCTCATCACTTGATGCCTCTACACAAAACAAAAGCCTCACCTGTGGCTTCTTATTAACCACTTGAGATCCGCGCTATTGCCAAATGACGGCATTAGCGCGGATCTACTTTTCCGGGACTACGTCTATTGACGTCGTCCCGGTTACGAGCGGCCTGCGCGCCCCCTGAGGGGCGTGCGCGGCGTGCTCTGTGATCGGCGAGTCCATGAGACTAAGGGGTCGATCCCGACCCCTTATCACGTGATCAGCTGTCAGCCAATGACAGCTGATCATGTGACAGAACGGAGCCGGTAATCGGCTATTATTCCTCCTCGCGCTGACAGCGCGAGGAGAGAAAAAAAAAGCCGATCACCGGCAATACAGCTGACCACCTGCCCCCTGCCAGTGCCCACCTGCCCACCGCAGTGCCATCCTGAATGAAAGTAAGTGCCCCCCATCAGTGCCACCCAGCAGTGCCCATAGTGCCCACAGCACCACCCACAGTGCCACCCACAGTGCCACCCACAATGCCACCCACAGTGCCACCAACAGTGCCACCCACAGTGCCCACAATCTGCCGCAAAGGTGCTGCACCCCAGTGCCGCCCATCAGTGCCCAGCAGTGCCGCCCATCAGTGCCCAGCAGTGCTGCCCAGCAGTGCCCAGCAGTGCCACCTATCAGAGCCACCTATCAGTGCCACCTATCAGTGCCCATCAGTCCCATCTATCAGTGGTACCTATCAGTGCCCATCCGTGCCACTTATCCGTGCCACCCATCCATGCCATCTTATCTGTGCCCATCTTTGCCCATCAGTGCCACCTTATCTGTGCCGATCGGTGCCGCCTTATCTGTGCCTATTAGTGCCGCCTTAACTATGCCTATCAGTGCCCACCAGTGCAGCCTATCAGTGCCCACCAATGCAGCCTATCAGTGCCCACCAATGCAGCCCATCAGTGCCCACCAATGCAGCCATCAGTGCCGCCTAATCAGCGCACTTCAATGAAGGAGAAAAATGACCCGTTTGCAAAATTGTATAACAAACTATTAAAACATGATTTTTTTTTTTTTTTTTTTTGCATCTTTTTTTGTTTGTTTAGCAAAAAATAAAACTCCGAGCTGTAACTAAATACCACCAAAAGAAAGCTCTATTTGTGGGAAAAAAATGATAAAAATTTCATTTGGGTACAGTGTTGTATGACCGCGCAATTGTCATTCAAAGTGCATCAGCGTTGAAAGCTGAAAATTGGTCTGGGACTGAGGGGGGTTTAAGTGCCCAGTAAGCAAGTGGTTAATCACACCAACTTATCTACTCAATTTCCAGCCTTACCATATACACCACTTTTACCTGGCAAGATTATTTTATTAAGACAGATTTTTGAAGAATAGATAACAGGATAACCATGAAGAATGTACTTGTAATTACAAAATTTATTTCAAATATTAATGAAAACCAGAGGTGAAGAGCTGTAGGTAGCAAGTAAACAAATCACAATGTTAGCCAAAGAAAGGGGTCATAGCACATTCAACAAGGATATGTAATTCAGTATATATTTTTCTGAAGATACACACCCCACAAACCCTTTACCTAGTGTATCGTCACAGCGCTCAAATGACCCAAATTCTACACCTTAGCTGCCACTTACCATAAACTATCAAATATATAAAGGTGCATACAAAACTAGTACTAAAGTTACAGTTGACTAATTGGTTGCACCTGAAATATTATTCATTGTCACTGTCCCATGCGGGAGAATCTGTATACCCATAAGGAATTGCTAATCAATCCAATAAATTGAATGCAAATACTGAATAGTAGGTATATATAAATGTATCATAATATATAATACATGGATCATGCAACAAGAAGCATAATTAATTATAGTAATAATCATATTGACATATTTAATGTATATAATGGATAGACATAATTGGTACAAGCAATCACAATTAAACAAATTGAATGGACATACAGAACAGGTGAACATGGTTATCCTAATAAATATAACAATAAATTAATAAAAGAAATTCATGATTGTAGCAAACTTGGCTTGGCATCCCTGAGTATGGACTCTACGCGTTTCATGGCGATTTCAGCCAATCATCACTTACTACTTAGTTTATTTCATTTTATATACACTCACCTATTTGTAATGTTTATCACCTAGTCACTTCTTGATAGGTATTTAAGCCTAGGTGGACAGTGTTGTTTTTTGCAACTCCTCTTACTTCACACATATTTTATAACACGGGTTTGTGTTTTTTATTTTTTTTTTTTTCTCCCTTTAAAACATCACTATTCATCATAGCTTTTATCATCCAATTTTCATTTTATTTCACTACATTTATTTTTTCATTCATTTTATTTATTTATTCTTTTAGATTCTGATCTGTGGCCCATATGTGCATACCTCATACTCTGGCATTGTGGTGTGGCTGTTCGCTTCTCCCGTTGGCCGCTGTTTCCCACTGCCCCTTCTCCATTCCTCCAGGTTCCTTGGAGAGCTATGGCTTAGGGTGAGGGGGATGTGTCCCCGCCTCAACCCCGGGGGAGACGGTTCATTCAGTGCCACCATCCTATTCCCTTTTTGGGTCTGCTGGGTGATTTATCTGAACGTGGCCAAAGGTAATGCATTTACATTCAACACCTGCTCTCTTTTAGAAAGCAATAATTTTTCATTTGAGACTGTGACCGACCAATTTACTCATTTATTTCATCTCTCTATTTAGCGATTTTTTTGATGCATCCCACTCCTGATGATTGGCTGAAATCGCCATGAAACGCGTAGAGTCCATACTCAGGGATGCCAAGCCAAGTTTGCTACAATCATGAATTTCTTTTATTAATTTATTGTTATATTTATTAGGATAACCATGTTCACCTGTTCTGTATGTCCATTCAATTTGTTTAATTGTGATTGCTTGTACCAATTATGTCTATCCATTATATACATTAAATATGTCAATATGATTATTACTATAATTAATTATGCTTCTTGTTGCATGATCCATGTATTATATATTATGATACATTATATATACCTACTATTCAGTATTTGCATTCAATTTATTGGATTGATTAGCAATTCCTTATGGGTATACAGATTCTCCCGCATGGGGCAGTGACAATGAATAATATTTCAGGTATCCCAGACCATGTCAAATACATATCCATGCCTCATTTAAAGTCCCACAATCCACTTTCATTTTTCTTTTATCATTATAGGGATGGAGGCATGCTTATGTTGCATTGGGGTCCAAACAGGTCACGCGCTTTTTAATTGGTTGCACGTGGCGCTATTACCTGTGTACCTTTCAGTAAACGTAACCTCACCTCCTCAGTGATCCTATCTCAAACCATAAAATGTGTGGTAAATAACAAACAAATTATTATATAAATACTTATCACTCAGTGAATACCCAAATTTACATTTAGATTATATATACAGTGACAAATATAAGCAGATGTGAATATAGTCCATCCACCAAACAATATTAAAAATATCCAGATTACAGAAAGTCTTTCTATAAATGCGTGAACAAATCTCCAGTGTTTAAATTCCTTTTTACAAGTGACTCCTTCACCACACCATCCGTGCTTTATGATCCCCCCTTCGTGAAAACACTCACCGACTGATAAGCCTTACACTCTCGTGTGAGGCCAAAAGGGCTTTCAAAAAATCTCTCAAGATGTAATTCAGACACCAGCACATCCGATTTGATCTTCTCCACTTACGCACTTCAATGTATATATATATACCTCAAAGAGAAATCACAGAGGGAGACCCCAATAGTGTAATACTGCAATCACTTTTTAATGTTAAAAAATCTCACTCTTTATGCACTCACATGAACTTAAAAAAGTAAAATCACTTCAAAAGAGTAAAAAGACTCGCTTCACAATTCCACTCCACAGTACTATTCTGAATACGTCGGGGCATTGGTGGTCACAGCGGACTCATTAGATACGGTACTGGATCGCTTAATCTCACCCCTCCTCGTGCGTCCCGCCTGGTCCCACACAGCAGGTCCGTTCGAAAAGGGCGCCTTCAAGTCAAATGATTCAGTCCTCTTAGTCCTGTACCTCCTTCCCAGCTCCGTGTATGTCAGCTCAATATTCACCAGATAGCCACGCCCCCGACATGTTTCGTCATATCAGACTTAATCATGGGATTGGCTATCTGGTCTAGCATCCCACCTTATATTCCCCCATCGTCCAATCAACTTACTTCACTATCCATCTCTCACACCCATATTAATGGAGTGTGTACTAGCGTCCACAATACGCGCCGAAACCAGATCCCTGATTTGCGCATGCTCAAATCACAGCATTCGATATCCCCCTTTCGAAAACTGGTATTCGATATTAAATATTCGATTTGAAAATTCGCTGCGGTCTCCGGTGCGTGTGTCGAGATTTATTATGTGCGTCGAAACATTCGACCTTAGATGTTGCATTCGATATTATGTAGATTCCGCTCTGGTCTCAAAAATTTACACAGGCTGCGTACTTATAGGTCTCGCGTACGCCGAGATCGAGACTGCGTGTCCCCATCTCCACAATAATCAAGTGTTGGATTCCGTGTCCCCATATTCTGTCACCAAAAAATGTAGAACCATTAGCGCACTCCCTCTGGTGATGTCAATCCCCATCAGTAGTGTCTCTCCATCTAAGCGAGCGGTATCTTTCTACATTGTACACTATACTCAGTCAACTAATATTTCACTTAGTCAATGTGCCCCTACACAGTATGTAATCCAGTATGTTCACACCTATAAACTGGTACATTACTCTGCCGCCGTGTCACCAATGCGCCAACGTTTACAATGATGATTATCATACATCTTAAATTAACCAATTGGTGCACGTATTCATTACTATACTGGAGCATTCCAAATGCAAATCTAATTAAATCCAAATGAAAATGCATATATATCTAAAGCAACATCTATGGTGCAGATAAACTGATATATAAACATAACTCCAAATAAAAATTCTAAAAAATCTAAAATCACATAAAAAGTATATATTGCCAAACATGGATACTCATAATGAATAAAAAAATAAAGATAAAAACATGAGAAAGGAGAGAGAGAAAAAAAAAGGGAGAGAAAATGAAAGAAAGAGACATAGAGCCCTGACAACCAAACCGCTAGCCAGAGCCAGATTCATCCTCCTCTATGTGGTTGAACTTAAACAAGGACCTAGGGGGGCAGGGGGTCGATCAGTGAGGGGGATTTTCCAGATATTCCCATAGTTCCCCAACCCAATTATGTTTATTCGGGGAGTTGTTAAGGGAAGCAGTGAGGTATTCCATCCTCTTTACATCCTGGATTCTTTCGTGGAGTTTCATCAGGGAAGAGGGCTCTGTACATTTCCATTTGAAGGAAAACAGGCATCTAGCTGCCCTTAGTATATGCATTATAAATCTTTTGAAAGATTTGGAGAATGTATGGGGAGTAAACCCCAAGAAAAATGTTTTGAGAGAAAAGGGAATTCAAGACCCAAAGGGGGAATGTATAAGAGAATGGACAGCTTGTCAATAGGGGGTAAAGAGGGGACAACCCCAGTATATACGCTGTAAAGTACCCAATTCATAAATTGCCAACATCACTTATCTGCAGTCGGGTATATTGACCTGAGGAGTGCTGGGGTTATATACCAATGGAAAAGTATTTTGAACTGGGTTACCTTAAATAAAGTGCATATGGAGCTTTTGTAAGCCTGAGGCCATACGGCTTTCCTGGTTGGAAGAGGTAATTTACCTAGCAAGATTTAATTGCCGCCCCCTCAACTTCAACACCTGGTTAAACCTGGCCTTCAACTTGCTCAAACTGCTCCACAGTTACCCTCAACAGAAACACCAGCCACACCTGGCAAGTCTCCAAAACACTCTGACCACCACCCACACCTGGCAAGGTCCTGAACACTTCAATCACCATGCTAGGTTATTTTGCCATCCCTAAACACGCAACAACCCACACATAATGTTACTCTTTCTATCACTACATGCTATTTGTGGCAAGGCCCTCAACTACTCTTCCATGGGCACCATAACTATTGGTCCCATGTAGCAATCCCTCCATAAAAACAATGTTACCTGTGCAAAACAATTCCAAATGTGAAAGACTCTGTCCCCCACTGCTGCCTGTCACTTCAACCATTGTATACCTCAGGACGCACACTGAAACCTGCTATTACTTTCACAATTACCCTGAATGTATCTGTGTAATTCCTGGTATTGTAATCTTCTGCCATTGTACCCAATGAAAACAAATATATTCCATTGCTGCTTAGCTATATGTAACCAAGTACTACCACACTCATTAACCTTGAAATCAGGGTTTCAAAATCATGACCATACCATTGTCATGTCAGTACCCTACCCACTAAGCCACAGACAGAGATACGTTTTTAGTTTTCATGAAACAGGGTGAAACCTGGTACAACAGACAGACCACTGCAGACAGCTAGTCTCAATCCCTTGGCTTCACTGCTTTATTCAACTACTTGCTTAACCAACTGAACCACAGACAGACATAACCTACCCTGGGCAAAAATCCATGAATTGCAAAAGGTTTGAAATCTTTGTTAATCTTTGCTATAAGTGCATGGCAGTATTTGACTCCAAGCCTTCAAAAACTGCAATTGCAGGGCAATGGGATATGTCTAAGTAGACAGTTGATTACGGGTGTCAAAGTGTTGGTACTCACATACAAAGCCGTTGATGTTTTTCAAATTATGGATTCTCATATGAGCAGCTACAAACAGGTTTTAGTGGTTGGAAGAAAATTCCACTTGTTGCATTAACCAGATTCTCTCAATTGAATAAACAAAAAGTTTGAGACTCAAAATCAAGTTAGAATTTATACTTTAAAGTGACACTAAACAATATCATTATTCTCCAAAAAGAATCAAGACACATTCATTACTCATTGGCCCTGTAATTTAATTTACATAAAATTTTTGGTTTTTTTCTGCCTCCTTGTAAAACCCTCCATGAGCTTTTGAACCTCTCCATCACATCGTATTGTTTTGGAATAAGCAATTCACATTCGTTGTGGTCATGTGCGCTACTCTGAGCACACTACAAATCTCATAGTCCATTCTCAGGAGCCAGTAAGTGAGGGTGGCTACATACAGTGGGACAATGGAGAACAAATGAGGCCATGATCTAACAGGAAGTCATATCAGCAGCAAAAAAAAAGGAATTTGGAGGAGGCTGAAAGCAATAGATGGTACGTTACTAAGTTTAACATACCGTATATACTCGAGTATAGGCCGACCCGAATATAAGCCGAGGCCCCCAATTTACCCCCAAAAAACTGGAAAACTTATTGACTCGTGTATAAGCCGAGGGTGAGACATGGCTGTCCATCCCTGTGTGTCCGTCCATCCCTGTGTGTGTGTCCGTCCATCCATCCCTGTGTGTGTGTCCATCCATCCATCCATCCATCCATCCCTGTGTGTGTGTCCGTCCATCCATCCCTGTGTGTGTATCCATCCATCCATCCATCCCTGTGTGTGTGTGTGTGTGTGTGTGTGTGTATTCATCCATCCATCCATCCCTGTGTGTGTGTGTGTGTGTGTGTGTGTATTCATCCATCCATCCATCCCTGTGTGTGTGTGTGTGTGTGTGTGTGTGTGTATCCATCCATCCATCCCTGTGTGTGTGTGTGTGTGTGTGTGTGTATCCATCCATCCATCCATCCATCCCTCCCTGTGTGTGTGTGTGTGTGTGTGTGTGTGTGTGTGTGTGTGTGTCCAGCCTACCTGTGTCCCAAGCCTCCGTCCCGAGCCGCCGTCGTCCCGAGCCTCCTCTGTCCTGTGCCTCCTCCGTCCCGTGTCGTGCCGATGGATCGCCGCTCCAGGATCGCCGCTCTTCTCGGCGGCCATTCTACAATTCAAAAGCCGCGCCTCCGCCTCCGCCTGTGATAGGCGGAACACTCAATTTCCCAGCAGCCTGTGTTCCGCCTATCACGGACATCCTCTCATACTCGTCCGTAGTATGAGAATGAGCGGATGTCCGTGATAGGCGGAACACTGACTGCTGGGAAATTCAGTGTTCCGCCTATCACAGGCGGAGGCGGAGAAGGAGGCGCGGCTTTTGAATTTTAATGTCCGCCGTCTGTCTGCTCGATACGCTGATCGAGCAGTCAGACAGCGGTGACTCGAGTATAAGCCGAGGGGGCACTTTCAGCCTCAAAAAAGAGGCTGAAAATCTCGGCTTATACTCGAGTATATACGGTACATACTTTTAAGTTTAACATTATACAATAAATTCATACATTACTCATAATCTCATTCATAAAATTCCAATTCCAGTCCACCCCCTATCCCCCTCCACCTACTTTTACCCTCTCTCCTTTACTTATATCCTGCCTTTCTACTTCTACTCCCTTCCTTCATCTTCTCCTCTCCTTATTCTCACACCTTCACTATCCCAGAATATTTCCTTGTATTCTTAAATTCCATCCAACTTTTCTATGCCTTTGCAAACTTCCCTTTTCTATCTTCTTCACAATGATATAATTCTGCCAAATTAGATATAAAATCTACCCTTCTAAACCATTCTTTTAATGTTGGACTTTCCGATGCTTGCCAATGTTTTGTTATCAGGTATTTTGCTGCATTTATTAAATGAGGTATCACTTTTTCTTATATCGTTTTATTGCAAGGTTATTGCTATGAAATAAAAAAGGTTCTGGATTTTTAGGCATACGCACTCCTGTTATTTCTGAATCAATTGTATCACCTCTTGCCAAAATTTCTGTATTTTTAAACATCCCCATCATATGTGCCCAGTTGTTCCTTTCATCCCACAACCTCTCCAACAGAGCAGTGATTTCCCTGATTGATATTTATGTATTTACTAGGTGTTTTGTACCATCTTGTTAGACACTTATAATTCATTCCTATCATATTTACATCTATTGCTGTCTATAATTTCAGCATTTTCTCTTTCTCGCTCCAGTGTGCACCGAGTTCCACTTCCCATTTTCCTAGAAAAGTCGGTCTCATTTGTTCCACCATTGAATTAAGGATCTTGTATATCTGACATATACAGCAATAGATTTTCCCCTGACCTTATTGGGTATGGCAATGTTTTTTTTTAAAATGCCTATGCTGAAAATATCTTAACTCACATCAATCACTCATAATTTACTTTGATGTCTTAATTCCTGAATTGTGCATAGCTCTCCCTCTTTCATAATATCTTCTAATTGTGCATTTTTATCTTTTATCCATACTTCAAATAGCATCTCATTCCCTGGTAAAAAATAATTGGTCCTTGAAAGTGGAATTGGTGGTGATATATATTCCCATTTCTTTTGCTTGTGCATTCAATCCCAAATCCTAACTACATTCATTGTTAACACTTGTATCTTTATAAAAATTACGAAATCACCTTATGCAATAGTGTCTTACCCAATGTATTTTCTATTTTAACCCAACTTTTTCCTTGTGCATTAAATGTCCAATCTATAATTTGTGATAGAAAAAATGCATAATAATATCTTTTAAAATCTGGTAAAGCTAATCCTCCACGTCTGCGTTTTTTTTAACCATGTGATCCGCTGCGTCCAACACAGCTGGTCAAATGTAAACACGGAGATGCCGGTAATCGGCATTCCTTGCCTCACACTGACAGAGTGTGTGGCGAGGAGAGCCGATCAGCGACATTTCCACAAAGGAGGACATCTACACATGTAACCAGGGCACTGATCATCAGTGCCCTGATTACAATATAGCGCCAACTGTGTCACCAAACAGTGCCCACCATTGTCCACCAGTGCCAGCAATCAGTGCCCACCACTGCCCACAAGTGCCACCAATCAGTGCCCATTAGCGATGCCAGTCAGTTCTGGCTATCAGTGCTGCCTATCAATGCCCATCACTGCTGTTGATCAATGCCCATCAGTGCTCATCAGTACCGCCTATCAGTGCCCACCAGTGCCACCTATCAGTGCCCATAAGTGCAGAATATTAGTGCCTCATCAGTGCCACCTCAGTGCCCATAAGTGCCACTTCAATGCCCACCAGTTCAGCCTATCAGTGCCCACCAGTGCCACCTATCAGTGCCCATAAGTGCAGAATATTAGTGCCTCCTCATCAGTGCCACCTCAGTGCCCATAAGTGCCACTTCATCAATGCCCACCAGTTCAGCCTATCAGTGCCCATCAGTGTCGTCTCATAAGCACACATCAGGCAAGGAGAAACGTTACAAAATTTACAGACAGAAAGTAAAAAAAAAAAAAAAGTTTTTTTTGTAAAAATATTTAAAAAAACAGCAGTGATTAAATACCACCAAAAGAAAGCTCAATTTGTGTGAAGAAAAATTATAAAAAAATGTGTTTGGGTACAGTGTAGCATGACCGCGCAATTGTCATTCAAATTGCAACAGCGCTAAAAGCTGTAAAATGGCCTGGGCAGGAAGGGGGTGTAAGTGCCCTGTAGGCAAGTGGTTAAGTATTCTTGTGGGAAGTATATATACTGGGGGGCATCTGAAACTTATAAAGCATCTTTGGTAGGATTCCCATCTTAGTGATGTTTATACCTATCCAAGAGAGTGGCCTCATTGAGATTTTCCTTATTTCTTCTTTTATCTCATTTAATAATGAAATATAATTTTCTTGGTATATATCTTTAACCGTACTGTTAACATTATTCCTAAATATCTTATATCTGCCATGTAAATGGGAATTCTCCTTTAGGTTTTGTTTTTCTTTCCTATCCATATTGATATTTAACATTTCCGATTTGTAGGATTAACTTTTAGATTTGATAGTTCTCTGTAATACTTAAGTACTTTGAATATAATTCTTTTTAAATCAGAGTTAAGTGGCACTTTAAAGCCCAACTAAGTTTTCCATTTACATTGGCTAAATATATTCCAAGTGCATAAAAAACAAAAAAGGTATGCAGTTTGTTTTCCTTAGAAAGAAATCACAGTAGAAAAGTCCATCCCCTGCCAGCATTCTTGTGTGAAAACAGTTGTTTCTCTGAAGAGGTCCAGCACACCAACCCACCCACACCCAACGCATTTACTCAAGAGCTAAATCTATAATTCTACCACTTTACCAAACTCTGGTATGGCCGCATCTTGAGTATATGCCATCAATTTCTGGGCCCGAGTTCTCAGGAAGGATGTGCTGGAATTGGAGGAAGTCCAGAGAAGAGAAACCAAACTAATAAGGGGCTGGGGGACCTCCGTTATGAGGAAAGGCGACACACATTAAGCTTGTTTTCCCTGGAGAAAGGACATGATCACACAATATATAAATATCTAAATAATGATTCTAGCATAAGGAGAAAACTATTCAGTCACTGGTTGTTCAATGAAGTTGGATGTGAAGCTGTTTAAATTTAACCACTTAAGCCTCAGAAGGTTTATCCCCCTTCATGACCAGGCCATTTTTTGCGATACGGCACTGTGCTAATTTAACTGACAATTGTGCAGTCGTGTGACGCTGTACCCAAATACAACTGTCCTTTTTTTCCCACAAATAGAGCTTTCTTTTGGTGGTATTTGATCACCTCTGCGGTTTTTATTTTTTGCGCTATAACCCAAAAAATATATATTTTAAAATATATTTTTACTTTATACTATAAAACATACCCAATACAAAAATGTAAAAAATCTAATTTCTTCATCAATTTAGGCCAATATGTATTCTTCTGCATACTTTTGGCAAATAAAAAAAAACAATAAGTGTATGACACTGGCAGGGAAGGGGTTAACTAGGGAGTGCCTTCTAACTGCGTGGAATGGCTTAACTGGAGGAAAACAGAGATCAGTGTTTATTAATATTATTATACAGGATTTATATAGCACCAACAACTTGCGCAGTGCTTAACAAAATGAAGGCAAACATTACAGTTACAGTACATTACAATTTGGTACAAGAGGAATCAGAAGGCCTTAGCAGAAACACAAGTTCTCCATCTTCCTCTCTGACAGACCCTGTGCACAAAATTACGTACAGGTACATCTTAGCGTAACCAATATACAGGAATATGGGAAGTTTTAGAGACATAAATGCATACGCACAGCCACACAGGTGAAATCGTCTTTCTGCAACCTTACCAACTATGCAACTAACTACCATATCTTTCAGACCATAAAAGATGCACCTTTCCCCCCCCAAAAAATATGGGGGGAAAATGTCTCTGCGTCTTATGGTCCGAAAACAGAATGGCCACCCCCCCCCCATTTAACATACCGGGCCAGCGGCAGGCAGCCGCTGCCATAAGCTTGACCTCACGGGGGGTCAGACTGGTCCGCGGCGGCATTTTTTTCCCAGGAGCACTCCCGCACATATCATACAGCAAGGGAAGGGGGGCCCTTGTAGAATTAGCCCGGGAAGCTTTGCAGCAGGTCCAGTGCACACAACGTCATTACGTGTTGCTCCACGCACTCGGCCTGTGTTCTGTCATATTTTCCACAACCTTGGCCACTGCGCATGCGTGAGCGCATCCACAAGAACTTCAATCTGAATCACATCGTCTTTCAGATTGTCGTCTTACTTCACACTGTGCCTGCGGAGCCTTTCATTAACACGCTAATCCCCTGAATGCATTAAATACCTGTACATTAACACCATTAGCTGCTGCACTACTCCTGTGAAGAATGAAATTCAAAACAAAGCAATGCACGGTACACTAAGCAATGTGTGTCACCTACAAAATTCAAAACAATGCATACAAAACAATTCACAGTACACTAAGTAATGCACGTTATACAAAGTAAACCATTTGGGTCCGAATATTTTTTTTCTCCTCTAAAACCAAGGTATGTCTTATGGTCAGGTGCGTCCTATGGTCTGAAAAAGAACACCCACTGCTGAATCAGAGTTAGAGGCTCTCCAATCAGCCTGAAGCATAAGCTGTGCTGCAAATTTATAAGCCTGACTCGGCAGGGATGTGTGCCATACATCTGCAGAGAGACCACTGCTTATACACAGAGAGCCTGGGTCTTTTCTAGATAGATAATAGTGTAATACCCCGTACACACGATCGGACTTTCCGACAACAAAACCGTGGATTTTTGTTCGAAGGATGTTGGCTCCAACTTGTCTTGCATATACACGGTCACACAAATGTTGGCCAACAATTACAAATGTGGGAACGTGGTGACGTACAAGACATACGATGAGACGAGAAAAAGGAAGTTCAATAGCCAGTGCAGCTCCTTCTGCTTGATTACGAGCATGCGTGAACTTTTGTGCGTCAGACTTGTTTACACACGATCGGAAAATCCGACAACAACGTTTTGTTGGCGGAAAAGTTGAGAACCTGCTAGCAAACATTTGTTGCCGGAAAGTCCAACACCAAATGTTTGATGGAGCATACACACGGTCGGATGTTCAGCCAACAAGCTCACATCCAACATTTGTTGTCGGAAAATCCGTCGTGTGTATGGGGCATTAGAGTTTGCACACCTTTTTTTATGCACCTTCAATGTATTTAGGTAACGTAAACTGAAAGTGCAATTGGGATTTTACATAATTTCTTACATGCAAATACAAAATGAGCATGCATGGATCATGCATTCAAAAATATTATCAAAGAGGACGTGTAGCCTTTGCAACATATACATGCAAAACTATCAGCTAAAAGTAAATGATGTGTCAAAGGTTTTAAAAATGTATAGTATTCTTTATTTATATCTTGTAATTATATGTATACTTGTGGACCTCTTCTCAAGTTAATAGAAGGTTTCTTTATCCTCACCCATGGGCATAGCAGTGTACATGGATGACAATTCCTGGAAAACACTCTGAGACCCCTTCTGCGTATGGATGGAATTTTAGCCAGATCTCTTCTTGCACTTAGTGAGATTGTTTACCCTATAATGAGTATAATGAATTTACCACTATAATGATTTCTGTGTGACTGCAAGCTATAGACTTTTTACAGTTATCGTTTCAAAGACCAACATGATAGCCAAAGACAAGGTCATCTTTGTACTGGTAATTTGGTAATACTCCCATGTACCTTATTGATTCATGTGAATTGGGATTTTGTAATCATAGGTTCCAATTTAATCGGAAACCAAACTCACTAAGTGCAAGAAGAGATCTGGCAAAAATTCTATCCATATGCAGAAGGGGTCTCGGAGTGTTTTCCAGGAATTGTTGTCTATGTACACCGTTATGCCCATGGGTGAGGATAAAGAAATCTTCTAATTACCTTGGGAAGAGGTCATGCATTGAAATGTGTCAGTATTATCCCAAAGCAGAGAAGATGTGATCTTGATGGCAGCTAACGATCCCAGCCCTTTCCATCTTCAGTGCCTGTGTCAGGGTCCAGATCTGAACCTGAGACATGTGTGGTGTCTGGCTGTGATGAGATGCTGGACGGCTCCCTGGCTGATCTCTGAGGACAATCTTGCCTTGTCTCTTGTTTCTGGTGAACCTTGAACTCTTTGCTCCACTCATGAACTTCCTGATTTAAACCAGGTTTCTGCACTTCTTGTTTGCCGGATTATTGTGCTCTCTCCAGCAGATATCTTGCTCCTTTGCATACCTGCAGCTGTTCTCATCTCCACTACCATTTGTTATCGATTTTTGGCTTGTTCCTCGACTAAACTTTCTCTTAATCCCAGCCTGCAACCACTTGTTACTGAATTTGGCTTGTTTACTGACTATGCTTTTACTTGATCCCTACCTGCTACATCTGCTACTGGACTGCGACCTGGTACTAACACATGGTAAAACTTATCTCTATCATCAGGAGCTCTGGTGAGTATCGGTTAGTGCTTAGACCTCACAACTCAGGTGAGCCCATGTCATCTGCCAGATGATGTGCTTGTGTGCTCATCTTTTTGGTCAGTGGGAGCCTCTCTATTGCTATAGCTACTGGTCTCCAAGCCTGACTCCTGACCTAGTGAGCCTGTTTGGACATCCTTAACTTCCTGTGCTGTTCAGAAAGATGGCAAAATGTATGTGAAGAGACTTCTCTATACCTGCTGCTCAGTCAGTATAGTTTAACCACTAATCCTTTCTGTTGCTTACTCATGTGAATGTTACATTAGGTTACAGAACAAAAGTGATATACAAGCAAAGCAACAATCTCCTGCACTCGAGGTATCCAGCTGGTTGCTCCAGCAATGGAGGACCTTAGATGTTTGACAACTTGAAGCTGGGCAAGCCTTTGCATCTCCCTGAGGACTGGGGAAGCTCCGGGGAAGACTGGGAAGGCTATGAAGAAGAGGTTACCTACTCTTGAAATGTGTCAGCCATTGCAAGTGTCTTCCCTATATCAGAGAGTGTGAGTCACTATGGATATTGATGAGCTTCATATCATATGCTGTTTGTAAATACACATCTGTTGCATTTCTTTCATAAAATTTATTTTTAAGGTAATACGCAAGGCTGATGCGCCCTCTGGTTTTGTTTTTTGCAGCACAGAACAAAAGTGCCTACATGCCATTGCATATCAATAATTGCTGGTGCTTTTAGGAAAAAAATGTTGATTTTTGTAAGGTACAGCAAAGACACAATCAAACTTAGAACTGTATATAGTAAAAATAGGATAGATCTTTACTTTTATATATAATTAGTAATATGTAAATTTCTTCTTCCAGAGGCAGAAGTATTTGTAACTTTGTATGCCATTATATGCTTATTTTTGTGTTCATATAGCTGCAACAGCAGCAGAACAACACTGAAGGGTTTGCATGAATTAAAATCTTATGAAAAACAGCGGGTGTTACTGGAATAATGATTTAGCGGAGGTTTTATGCAAATTACAGTTCAATTAACTAAAATACATTCTGTTCCATAGAAAAAAGATATGTAAACTGTTACACAAGAGCCTCTTCATTGAAAATAAGGTGGAAGGAAAATGGTTTGTGAGTACCTGCAATAAATCTGACGGCGGGTTATCCAGCACATGGCACAGATTAACTGATCAGCGTAAGCAATGAATTTTTAGTGGATTACACTCCAATTGGGTTTTTTGTTATTGGTGAATAATGTTACCATCAATAAATCATAGTTGACAGCAGACAGTTTTACATTTTGAAATTTAAATGGTCATGTACCCATTAGTAATCTTTCAAATTATTGGCATTTCCATTGCAACTTTTTGGTTCTTAATATTTTTTAAGAAATTAAAGATCCAGGGGAGTGGACCCTTTTCGTTAATTACTGTGGCCAGTGTGTATACATGGCAACTCAAATGTATAGATTTAATTCTCTATCTTTCAATGAGATATTCTTTTTTAAGTTTGGAAACAAAAAGGAATACATTTTTTTTTAAATTGATGGATTTTTATCAGCTGATATAACTTCAGGTAAAATGGAAACTTTAAAGGGTCTTGTAACCATTAGTTATCCTTCAATGAATATACATGTATTGGTTTTTCCATTTCAACTTTTCAGTTCCAAATAATATTAATGGAAATAAAGATCCAGTAGAACAACGGGCACTTCATGTTACTACTGCTGCTGGTTTGCAGACTTGGTGACTCGGCTGGTTTTTAGAGATCTTGATTTTCCAATTTTGAAAAATAAAATAATAAAAAATGATCGATATCAAGTGATTAAAAATCAGAGTCATCCACTGGAACTCTTGAAACTCAAGGAATAAAATAAACTAGATTTCTGCCTGTTGTACTCACAAACTTGCCATTTTCACACAGTTAAAGAGGAAGTAAAGCCTCTTAAAAAAAAGAAAAATACACCCTGCAAGGCAAAGGTATAATGAACTAGTATGTATAGCATACTAGCTCATTGTGAATTACTTACCTGAGACTGAAGCCCTGGCATCGGCCCTCGTTCGTCTCCTCCAACATCTATCCAGGAGTGACTTCTGGGTATCGTGGCTCCAGCACTGTGACTGGCTGGAACCGCGATGACGTCACTCCCGTGCATGCGCGCTGGTGCCACCATTAACAGCATGATCACCGTTAGAAACGGCATGCTCAGTGCGCCTGCATCCGATGTGCTACGGCGCATGCGCCGTAGACATTGGTGCTGTTATTCTTGCAAATATCTCCTAAACCTTCTAGGTTTGGGAGATATTTCTTGCACCTACAGGTAAGCCTTAATCTAGGCTTACCTGTAGGTTAAATTGGTTGTAATGGGTTTACAACCACTTTAATAATTAGGGATGCGCCAATACCATTTTTTTTACGAGTACGAGTACCGATAGTACTTGCCGATACCTATTACCGATACCTGTGTTGTTTTCACTTCAGGTACAAAGCATTGAAAATTTATTTACAAATGAAATTAATTGATTTTTTGTTTTTCATTTTTCCCTTTTTCAATGTGAAATGTGTAAATATATGTTAATATATATGTGCAAAAATATTCACTAATAAAGCAAACAAAAAAAAAAGTTTTAATTATTTATCACTTATAAAATAGCCGTGAACAAAAAAAAAGCAGGAAATAATAATTAAATGGAGGAGAGTAGGGAGTAAATTAAGGCTGATTAGAGTAAATTGAGGGTTAATAAGGGGTTAAACAGAGGAACATTTGTTCATCCCTTTGATCTGCAGATGAAGAAACAGAAAGATACAAAAAGAAACAATGTTCTTTCTTTTTTAGTGTTTCAGCGGCTGAGCAATGTTGTTAATAAACATTGCCAGCTGCTTTTTTTTTTCACAGCTCCAATTACCGGACTTCTTTAACACTTTAGCTGTCAACAGGGGAGACCCACTGACAGCTCAAAGAACCGAGCCCCAAAGTATCGGTTTCAGGTATCGGTGCATTTGCATGAGTACAGATACTTGTGCAAATACTCGGTATTAGTATCGGTGCAACCCTATTAATAACCCTATTAATAATCATAAAGAAGGACATTAAATACATTTATATATACAGTATTTAGCCTCATCTACCATGGTATCCTTTTGAGAACTATCTATTTTTCCTCAAAGCAACCTATCGGACGCAAGCCTGTATAATACAAGTTAGATCATACAAACTCTTTTTTCTGTGGAAAAATACAGAAACGTTCTTATCCCAAAAAAGAGGCCTCCAGAAAAATAATGACTAAAATCATATGAACAAAAGCCATCAACTTATTGAATGAAGAAGTGGTCCAAAGACCCATAGAAACATATAGACAGATATAAAAATATAAATATATTACAGCTATAAATTCACCAATCCAGAAAATGACCTTGTGCTATGACCTCCAGAGATCAGACCCAAAGAAAAAAGACCAAAAAGGCAGCTGAGGGTTCAGCCAGTGCTACTGGTACCTGAAGCTTTGGGCCCCACTCACACCTGAGTTTTGTAGCTCAAAGCTCCAAAATGTTCAACTTCCAAAATACCATGTATATCAAAGGCGACTGTTCCCATAGGAGTCTGAAGCTCCATGATCTACTTTTGTGCAGATTTGGGCATTTCAGGCATTTTTAAAGTGGTTGTAAAGTCAGTTTTGATTCATCTTAATGCATTCTATGCATTAAGATAAAAAAACCTTCTGTGTGCAGCAGCCCCCCCAATACTTACCTGAGCCCATATCCATCCAGCGATGCTGCAGGAGTGTCTGGGCTGTCATTGGCGGAGATGGAAGAGTGGTTCTATTGGTTCCCGCTGCTGTCATAGTAAGTGAGCCAATGAGGAGAGAGAGGGGTGGGGCCAAACTGCGTCTCAGTGTCTGAATGGACACACAGAGCAGCAGCTCAGCTCATGCGCCACCATAGCAAGCTGCTTACTGTGGGGGGCACTTGGCAGGAGGCAGGGGCCAGGAGTGTCGGTGAGGGACCCAAGAAGAGGAGGATCTGGGCTTCTCTGTGCAAAACCATTGCATAGAGGAGGAATTTTCCACATTTTGTCATGTTACAACCAAAAAACATAAATGTATTTTATAGAGATTTTATGTAATAGCACGGGGGGGGGGGGAATCTGTCCACAGGGCAACTATTAGTCGTGCACAAATCTGGCCTTTGTGGAAGAGCAGCAAGAAGAAAGCCATTGTTGAAAAAGTACCATTTGTAGGTTGCGAGAAGCCATGTGGGGACACAGCAAACATCTGGAAGTAGGTGCTCGGGTCAGATGAGACCAAAATTTTACATTTTGACTGTTGCACTTTGAATGACAGTTGCGCAGTCATGCAACACTGATCTTACATGACATTTTTTATCATTTTTTGATACAGATAGAGCTTTCTTTTGGTGGTATCTAAATTACCGTTTTTTTTTTTTTTTGGTAAACAAATGGAAA
Organism: Lithobates pipiens; assembly: GCF_037356315.1. Taxonomy (NCBI): domain Eukaryota; kingdom Metazoa; phylum Chordata; class Amphibia; order Anura; family Ranidae; genus Lithobates; species Lithobates pipiens. Next base: position 187,092,834 of record NW_027507685.1, on the reverse strand, counting down.
AAGACTGAAAATTTTGAAAAAATATGTTTTTCTTAGCTTCTTTTATAACATTTTGCAAATAAGTCATTTTCTTCCTCACCAATGTGCACTGATGAGGTTGCCTTAATGGGCACTGATGAGGCTGCACTGGTGTGACTGCACTGATGGGCACTGATGAGGTGGCATTAATGAGGCTGCACTGATGGACACTGATGAGGCGGCACTGATGGGCTGCAATGATAATCAGGACACTGATGACTGGGAGGGTGTCTATGGATGCCCTCCCAGAACTATAGTACCGAGCTGTAGCCGTCTTTTGGCTATAGTGCTGTGCTAAAGTGGTTAAATATTAGTACAGACCTTTTTCCTTTAGTATTGCATAGAGTGGACAGGGATGCGATCACTTGTCAGGTTTTTATTGCTGTCTGTGCCCCTGTTAGGGAGATCCATCCTCTAATTGCCCTTTATTGATATCATGAAGTGAAAGTGAAGGTGAAAGAAATTCCCAAATGTCTGGTTGTCACCAGAACATTAATTGAGCGGAAATCTTCCTATGGGGACACTAGTTCTGATGACCCCCCAAGCTGGGTTCACACTTAAAACGGAGGTCCACCCTAAAGTGGACCTTCCGCTCATCGGAACCCGCCCCCCCCCCCTCCGGCGCCACAATTGGCACCTTTCAGGGGGGAGGGGGGTGCAGATATCTGTACAGTACAGGTATCTGCACCCACTTCCGGGATAGCTCTCTGCGGAAAGGGGCGTAGATTACGCCCCTTTCCGCAAGTGCCCGCCCCTTTCCGCAAGTGCCCCGCTGCCTGCTGGGAAACACACAGATCCCAGAGGCAGCGGGGACCGTCCTTATTGCGCAGCGCGACTCGCGCATGCGCAGTAGGGAACCGGGAAATGAAGCCGAAAGGCTCCATTTCCTGATTCCCATACCCAAGATGGCGGCGGCAGCACCAGAGAGACGATCTAGAGATCGGCTTCGGGTGCCGACATCGCGGGCGCGCTGGACAGGTAAGTGTCACTATTTTAAAAGTCAGCAGCTGCAGTATTTGTAGCTGCTGGTTTAAAAAAAAAAAAAAAACGCGGAGTCCCGGCGGACTCCCGCTTTAAATGTGATGTTTCTCACAGCAGAAGTCCGATGCGTCCCTGTTCTCCATTTCAGGGATGAATCAGGCCCAAATTTTTGCTTGAATTCAGACCTGAAATGGAGCCAAAGACGCACAGGACCCCTGTGCATTCCCCTCTGCAGCCACCAAGGAGAAATGTGAACCGGCTCCAATTCACATGATCTCCTGTTATGATCCTGTCGCATGATTGCTGTGTCCAATTCGCACTAATGAGAAGCCAGCCTAACTTTGTAGGGATTGTTTGGTGAGACAGGAAGTGAAGGGAAATCTCCCTATGGGACACAGATGAAAAAAAAAATGGGATCATACCCCTCCCTTTTTTTATCCAAAATGAAAAAAAAAAGTTTTGTGTTTAGTTCTACTTTAACCACTTTCAGACCGCCCACTGTAAATTTACTGCAGCAGGGTGACCCAGCTGCATGAAACAATGTACCTGTATGTAATTAGACACAGTAGGAGCCAATCAGCAGGTCCGGCGGATTCGATATTCGCTGGCCATCCAGTGATCTCTCCAGAGCGAGGCAGAATGGCAGTCTGTTTATGTAAACAAGGCAGATCCCTATTCTGACAGGGGGAAAAGATAGAGATCTTGTGTTTTTGCTAAGCAGGAACACAGATTTTTCTCTTCCCCCAGTGAAAGCATGAACCACACAGTTAGCAAGCACTCCCAGGTAACACATTTAACCCTTTGATCTACCCTGATGTTAACCCCTACCCTGCTAGTGTCATTAGTACCGTGACAGTGCATTTTTTTGGTTCCCCAAAAAAGCGCTACTTAGTATCAGATTTGTCCTGCTAAAAATTGCTGATTACTAGTAAAAATAAAAATAAAAATGCCATAAATATATCCCATCATTTGTAGACGCGATAACTTTTGCACAAACCAATATACGCTTATTGGGATTTTTTAAACAATAACATGTAGCAGAATACATATTGGCCTAAATTGATGAGGACATTTGATTTATTTTTATTTTTTTAAGTTTTGGATGTGTTTTATAGTAGAAAGTAAAAAATATTCAAAATTGTCGCTCTTGTTTATAGCGCAAAAAATTAAAAACTGCAGAGGTGATCAAATACCACCAAAAGAAAGCTCTATTTGTGAGGGGAAAAAAAGCACATACATTTTGTATAGGTACAGTGTTGCATAAACGCGCAATTACCAGTTAAAATAGCGCAGTGCCAAATTGCAAAAAAATGCTCTGGTCAGGAAGGGGGTGAAACCTTCCAGGGCTGAAGTGGTAACCTGGCCATAGATAGACAGATTGAAATTCGCCCAGTTTAGCAGGAATCAGCTGAATTTCAATCCATGTATGGCTGTTCCTGCTTGACAGAAGTCAATCTAATGATTGAGGTCTGTCAAATAAGAGTGTTGGAAAACTTTCGTCGATCAGGGACTGCAGCCAATAGGCTACAGCGCTGATCCGTGTATTTTGACAGTGGTTTAGTTCCGCTGTCAGAGTACTATGGCACAGGTGGAAGATTCCTCCATTTACTCTTATTGTGTGGATTAGGGAATCTGTTTATATTTTCTCAATCAGCCTGCTGGCTAATTGAAAAAATTTAAATAAGTCATCTATGGCCAGCCTTAGCTTCACACAACTGAATTCATCAAAATAGACCTTTCCATAAATAAAGACATCATTGCTGACCACCATGGACCTTGTATAGGATCAGCTTTCACTAAAAGTAATGGATGATGTATTCTTAGATTGGTGGGATGAGTTAGGCTGGACACTCATCTGTTACATTATCTTGACATTTAAACCAGTGACAGTATTTCGGGAAGTGGTGTGGCTTGTCTGGGTCAATCTAACGTCAATATCCCAGCAGAGGACACGTTTTTTTTCTTTGAACCCCTGACCTTTGACCTATGAATAATGGAGAATTTTTGAGGTGACCTCCAACACTGCTTATTTCTGCCCATATAAAGATAACTGTGCAGATAGACCAGTTAATTAAAAGCTATTGTACTGTATTGGACCAACGTTCCCCAGTATTATGGATTAACAGCTTGGCATTATTATTATTAAGGATATCAATATTAGAAATTAATAGATTGGCATTATTACATCATTATTATAGATTAATAAATAGATATAGATTCGATTAGATATAGATTAATAGATTGACATTATTATTTCCAAGGATGTCATTATTAGAGATTAATAGGTTGACATTATTATTTCTAAATATATCATTATTATAAATTAATAGGTTGACATTTTAATTTCCAAAGGTATCATTATTAGAGATTAATAGATTAATAATGATATCCTTAGAAATAATAATGCCAATCTATTAATTTCTAATAATAATATCCTTAGAAATAATAGTGCCAAAATCAATCTCTAGCATTATTATTTCTAAGGATATCATTATTAGAGATTAATAGATTAAAAATTATATCCTTAGAAATAATAATGTCAATCTATTAACCTCTAATAATGATATCCTTAGTAATATCCTTAGATATCCTTAATAATAGTGCCAGAGCTTAATAGATTGACATTGTTATTTCTAAGGATATCATTATTAATCTCTGGCATTATTATTTCTAAGGATATCATTATTAGAGATTAATAGATTGACATTAATCTCTAGTAAGGATATCCTAAGCCCTTGTACACACGGTCGGAGAATCTGCCGGAATGAGTCTTATCGGACCGTGTCGTCAGATAATCCGACTTTGTGTGGTATGCATCGAACTGATTCCGTCCGAATCTCCGTCCGACCCAATTTTCCAACATGTTGGAAATATTTCCCGACCAACTGGGCCGGACGGACCTAATCCGATCATGTGTAGAGCATTTTCATTGGACCAAGTGCCACGCATGCTCAGATCAAATTCCTACATCAAAGCTATTGGCTACTAGCCTGAATGTAGTCCCATCGTAACGAAATTACATCATCACGTTCTGAAAGATCGGATTTTTCGCCAACTTGACCCGACCGTGTGTATGCAACAGTTTCGGACACAATCCGTCGGATTTAGTCCGACGGATTTGGTTGGCAAAATCTCCGACCGTGTGTACGTGGGTTTAGAAATAATGGTACCAAAATCAATCTCTGGCATTATTATTTTTAAGGATATCATTATTAGAGATTAATAGATTGGCATTATTATTTTTAAGGATATCATTATTAATCTATAAATCTCTGGCATTATTATTTCTAAGGATACCATTATTAGATATTAAAAGATTAATAATGATATAATTAGAAATAATAATGCCAATCTTTTAATCTCTAATAATGATATCCTTAGAAATAATAATGCCAGAGATTAATAATGATATCCTTAGAAATAATAATGTCAATCTATTAAGCTCTGGCACTATTATTAAGGATATCTAAGGATATTACTAAGGATACCATTATTAGAGGTTAATAGATTAAAAATGATATCCTTAGAAATAATAATGTCAATCTATTAATCTCTGGCATTATTATTTCTAAGGATATTATTATTATAGATTTAACGATTAATAATGATATCCTTATAAATAATAATGCCAATCTGTTAATCTCTAATAATGATATTATATATTTGGGAAAAAATAATAAAAATAATAATAAAAACTAACCAGGAAAGTTAGCCCATTTTTTTTGTATAATGTGAAAGATTTTACGCCTCGAGAATCGTCAGAGAATCGTGAGCTTTTTATTCTAAGCCAAAAAATTGTGATTCTTATTTTGGCCAGAATCGTTCAGCTCTACAATTTGCGCGATCTTACAATACTGCTCCCCCAAAAAAAGTTAGCATTTTTTTCACACAAATAGAGCTTTCTTATGGTGGTATTTAATCACCACTGGGTTTTTTACTTTTTGCTAAACAAATGAAAAAAAGATCAAACATTTTGAAAAAAAATATATAAACTTTTCATAGTTTTAAAATTTTGCAAATAGGTAATTTTTCTCCTTCAATGATGGGCACTGATGAGGGACACTGGTGCGCTCTGATGAGGCTGCACTGATAGGCGACACTGGTAGGTGGCACTGATGGGCACTGGTAGGTGGTACTGATTGCCGACACTGATGAGGAGGCACTGCTTGGCAGCACTGGTGGGCACAAATTGGCAGCACTGGTGTGCACTGTTGGGACTGCACTGAGAATCAGAACACTGATAATCAGTGCCCTGATTCTCAGTGCAGATATCCCGATTATCGTCTCTCTTCTCCCTTCCTCATGCTTTCAGCATGAGGAAAGGAGTTCCGATAACCAGATTCTATTTACATTATTTCACATTTACATCCGATTGGACACAGCTGATCACATGATAAAGACCTGCTGATTGGATGTTTACCTCAATCTGTGATCAGCAGTGTCCTCTGTACACTGTGATCACAGAGTGCGCCACCTGCACCCCACAGCGGGCATGATCATGGGAGGCTGTCAAATGATGATGTCATCGATGGCCTCTCAGGGCTAGCCGTTCACGCTGTAGCCGTCATTCGGGTATAGCGCAGTTGGCAAGTGGTTAATCTGGTTCTCATCACCTATTAGATTGTAAGCTTGCAGGACCCCTAATCCTCTTGTACTGAATTGTATTGTTGCTGTATTGACTAAATCCTATATAATAATAATGCAGTATGTTTAGTCTATGGTAGAAACAATGGGTCAAACTAGCCAGCCAATCATCTTGCCCAGAGCCAGGACAAGCCTGTAATATGGGATACAGAGTCTATGCTTCTTCAGCAAGTAATTGTGCATGCAAAGGTTCAGAGCTTGGGACTATTCATAAAACTAGCTGAAGGTTGTCCCTGGTCACAAAATCAATGGGGCACAACCATGGAGAATATTCAACCAATTTTTCATATGTCATTATTGATTTTTATGTTCTATACAATTTAGCACATATTATCATGATGCAGCACTAACTCCATGACCATACTGCAGTAGAAGGACTGCAGACTAGAGGCTTTCACTTTTAACGTCAAAACCCCAGAGAGCAACAGATTTAACCCTTTTGCTGCCAGCGTCATTTTTTGCACTGTCTCGGATGTGTATGAAATCATTTTAAGCCTGAAGATTACAAAACACCTCCGAAACATTCTCCAGCAGAGGGCCTAGAAAATAAAATAGTGGTAGCTCCAATTGCTTTTTGGGCACACAATATTAGAGCAATGGTTAATCAAGAGCAACATTTCAGTAAAAATTACTCCAAAATTTATTTTAGGGCACATAAACGCAATATATTACCCAATGTTCTGGTAAATTATAAGGTTGGGGAGAGTAAATAGATACCCAACATGTCAAGTCTTAAAACTACATTTAATATGAATGACAAAATACAAAATGTAGGAACAAAAACACATTAAATATCATCAAGCAGGACAAAAAAAACAAAACAAAACAAAAACATAATTAATCTCCTGTATCAGCCAAAATGTACATGTCAAGGTCCCCAGCTGCTTCTACACCGCCTTTAGGGACAATTAAAGCCCTTCACACCAATCTGCGGGGAGCATCGGCGGTAAAGCAGCACTATTTTTAGTGCCGCTTTACTGTCATTTTAGCTGCGTTATTCGCCGCTGAAACGGATCAGCGTTTTGCTGCCGGTTTCACAGCGCTGCCCATTGATTTCAATGGGGAGCAGCGGTGGAGGAGTGGCGAGTTCACTGCTCTTTCACCGCTCCAAAGAAGCTTCTGGCAGGACTTTTTGTGTCACCCCGCCAGTGCAGCACTCCAGTGCGACAGCCCTCGGGCTGTCGCACTGGAGTGAAAGGAGACGCTTTTTCCAGGCACTATTTTTAGTGCTGTAGCACCTGAAAATCACTGGCAGTGTGAAAGAGGTCCTACTACCAACGTGCCCCAGATACAGTTTAACCACTTAAGGACCGAGCCTCTTTTTGTGATGTGTTGTTTACAAGTTAAAAACTTGTTTTTTTGCTAGAAAATTACTTAGAACCCCCAAACAATATAGATCAGACCAAAATGAGGGACAAATGAAGAGGAATGAGGGACCGGGGGAAATGGTTCCGAACTAGGGACAGACCCTTGAAATCAGGAACAGTTGGAAGCTATGCTATCATTGTTAAAACCTTCATACCAGCAATACCTTCAAATACCGAGACCCCTGCCAGCTTCCAAGACTGTGAAAATTAAAACAAGATAAATCCTGTAAATCAAAGTTATTGTAAACAACAAAAAGAAACTTGGAAAAGAAAAAGAGTAGGGCTTCAGGGATCGCTAGAGGTCCGATGACCGCTATATAACAGTTACTGAGACATCTAAAGATAGTAGGCAAACAACCGTGAATAACCCCATCCGGCTATACAATAATCCCAACTGAGGCCCTCCCATGGGCGGTTTCCAACAATGAGTCTACTCGCCCCAATCTATTGCCGCCTTATCTCACAACAACCTAGAGCCTCTAAAGCCCTTGTACACACGGTCGGACATTCTGCCGAAAAATGTCCGATCAGACCATGTTGACGGATAATCCGACTGTGTGTGGGCTCCATCGGACTGTTTCCGTCAGAATATCCGACAAAGTTTTAGAACTGGGCTATAAAACTTTCCGACAACATGATCCAATCGGACTTTTGTCCGATTGTGTGTAGAGAATTCCGATCGGACAAAGTGCCACGCATGCTCAGATCAAATTCCTAGACCAAAGCTATTGGCTACTAGCCTGAATGTAGTCCCGTTGTAACAAAATAACGTCATCACGTTACGTACGACAACTTTTTCCGACAACTTTGTCCAACCGTGTGAATGTAACAAGTTTCGGACAAAATCAGTCGGACAAAATCCAATGGATTTTGTTGTCGGTATGTCCGACCTTGTGTACAAGGGCTAATAGGCATAGGGCTGGCGGACTCGCATCAAGCGACCGGGAACCTCACAGAGACCACGGTATTCCCCCTAGAGCATGTCAAGGTGTTGATTTAAAGACAACTCATTCCAATTGGGGAACCCGTGATAACGACTACTCCATCTGGTTACTCAAAAGGATAACTACCCTTATTGAGATTTGATTATTGTAAGTTTATGATTTCATCAAAATGATACTTTCATCAACACATCTATACATTGTTTATGATAATATACTTATTCATTGTTTCTCTCATTCTGTACCAGTACGGTAATGTACTCCCTTAATACTCTTGTGCTGTATTGATCATGTTAATTTCTACGTGAATATTCAATAAACTTTGATTTGGAAAAAAAAATAACACCTAAACACCATTACCCCATATATGACTCAATGACTCAACTAGCTGTGTAGAGATGTTTCGGCATGCTATGTATCTATATATGCCCTGTTCAAATCTGCCTGTATAACTTCTTCATCAGGCTAATGGAGCCACTTCTGCCTATGTTATGTGTAAAAAAAAAAAATGTTCTACTCAATAAAGTCTTTATGGAGAAAAAAGAAAAAAAGAGTAGGGAGGAGGAGAAAAGAAGAAGTTAGAGGAGGGAGTGTGTGACACTGGCAAAGCTATGACTGACCCTTAGGATCCATGCACATTGGGGGGCTTAAAAAAAAAAAAAAACACCAGTTCTCTTGGCAGAATTTTTTTTTATCACATAGGAGTATTTAGTGTTTTTTTTTTTTTTTTTTACTCTCCGAAATAGGCAGAAAAACATATGCCTATAAATGTTCTAATGTGCATGGGCACATAGGATGGCACTGGCTGTCACCCTGAGTGCCCATAGCTGCTTCTACAGGAAAAACAGAACTCTTGTAGAAGAAGCCTTTTTTAAGCCAGTGTGCATGGACACTAGAATAGAAATCTATCTCCCACCAGTATACCATGATTTCTCTCCTTCCACCCCCAACCTCATTATACAGTGGGATTTTTGAAAAAAAATATTATAAAATACCTGTCATGGTTATGCAATAGAATTGGTCTGCTTACCTGTTTCCATGTGTTCATCTCTAGAGACCAGCCGACCCTCACCTGACTGCTTTTGTAATCCATCCTCTGGCATAACTCCACCCTAGCTCCTATCAGAGAACTCTATATTAACCTGTAGGCAGCCAACCCTGCTGATCAACCATTGTGTATTCCTTTGTGTGTTTAGCTTCCTGTTACCTGCCGTGCGCGCTTCTGTTGTTCCGTTACCGACTTTGGCGTGTCCTTGACTATCCCTGTTTGCCTGTGATCCTGACCTATTGGTGTGTCCCTGACTATTCCTGTCTGCTTGTGGCCCCGACCTTGGCTTTATCCGTCACTATCCCTGTCCTCCTGTTGCCTACTGTGGGTGCGAGCTGGGGGACCCTGGGGGTCGTGACCTGGAGCCAGTTGCAGCCAAGTCCATCCTCACCACTAGAGGCTCTGGTGAACACCTGCTGGCTCTTAGACTCCGTGCCCCAGGGAACCTTACGTTCTAACCTCGGTGGGATCTGCCTCCCGTCTGCAGCAGTCAGCCTTAGGGTCCACAACCTTGCGGTGCACTCCTGTTTGCATCTGTCACCTCGCCTCAAGGTGACCTGACAATACCTTTCTTTTTTTTTTCTTACTACAAGATCTGGCTTTGCAAATCTGGCTTTCTGGCCTCAGCAGCAATGATGTTTTCACCACCTGTCCGATGCCTCCTGGGATATTCACATCCTGCATCCCAGGAGGCATCGGGACTATCTACACAACACTGCATATGCCAGGCAATCTCCACCATACTGCACATCATCAGGGGGGCAGCTGCTATGACTAGGAAGAGACAGCCGGCCCCTTGATAACCTATGAAGAGATTGTGGCGTGCAGTGGGGGATTGGCAAATGAAACCAGACAATGCTGGATTCTCTAGCCATAGGAGTATATTTAAGAAAGAAAAAAATAAAATAAAATAAAATACAGTGGTAGTAAAATTCCTCTTTAAAATTTAAATCAGAGGACCCAAATAGAAAAATTATTGCTGTAATAAGGCCTGAGAAAAGAATTATTACCAAAATAATATAAAGATTTACAAAGACAAATAACGATGGCCATATAATAAAAGAAAAATGATAAAACAAAACACACACACAATAAATGTATTTGTTGCCATTAGTTCCTAACGTTGTAAAGCGCTGCACAAATTGTTGGGGCTATATAAATATATAAATCCTGTATAATAATAATAAATAATAATAATAATAATAATGTTTTCTTATTTGTAGAGCAGAAAATGAAAAGAAAATATATCAATAAAGTCATAATTAAAGTTCGAAACAGAAAATAGATTTATGAGCATCTTTGCAATATAATACTGCTACATGCAGTATACAAATACTATTTAAAGGGGAACTCCAAGCAGAACTTAAAAGACATAATTAAATGCTGCTTTGTATTCATAATTAATACATCAGGAACAGTTTTTAATGTTTTTTTAGTGCCTGGATCTGACATGGTATCAGCCTCTTGCAGCCCCTGTACAGCTGTGTAATTCTCTCTCCCCAGCCTGACACGTGCTCCAGTCCCCCATATGTGTCTGTGTTGTCAATCATAGTCTGTGTGTTTTATGACTCACCACCGATCTTGCTCTTGGAAAACCTAGGCTAGGTAGTGGATTGCCAATCCATTACAAACATAATATATTTATATACCGTATGTATGTATTTATTTATTTTCCCCTTTTTTATCTTATATTATTTTTTTTTATACTTATTTGAGTATTTATTTTTATGTATTTTTTTTCTTATTTATTTATATTTTATATTCTTGTTGTGTATTTATTTTTATACTTATTTGTGTATTGTATGTATAATATGTAATTATACTTTATTTATATCTTTTTCCTCGTGTATTCTTTCCTTATTTATTTTTTATACTTATTTGTTTATTTATTACCTATTTATTTCTTTCTTCTTATTTATTTCATTATTCTGTGTTTATATCTTTTTTTCCTTATTTATGTTTTATTCTTTTTTATTTACTTCTATTTATTTATTTTATTTACTTATTTATTTAGGTTGAACAAGATGTATTTGTGTCTTCTTCAACCTGACTAACTATGTAACTTTGTAACAAATAATTCCTAACCCAGGGGGTACGCAACCTTTTGAGCACAGTGTGCTGAAAATGTTTTCAAAGAAATTGAGAGTGCCGATTTTATAAACAAAAAAATTTAAACTTCACACCCTCAATCACAAAAAAGATTTTTTATAAAGTAAATGCTGAATACTACTTGAGTAGTAGTGAGAAATTAACACCTTGCACGCTCATGCCTCCGATTAGCCCCAATTCCTGAACCTTCACACGTCAGATCAGCCCCAATTCCCCTGTTCATCTGTCCCATCACTGTACCCCCCTGCTCATCTGTCCTACCACTGTACCCCCTCTGCTCATCTGTCCCACCGCTGTTACCCCCCCTTGCTCATCTGTCCCACCACTGTACCTCCCTGCACATCTGTCCCACATCTGTACCCCCCCGCTCATCATCTGTCCCACCACTGTAACCCCCTGTACACCTGCCCCACTACTGTACCACCCTGCTCTTCTGTCCCACCACTGTAAGCCCCTGCTCATCTGCCCCACCCCACTGCAACCCCTTGCTCATCGTCTCCACCACTGTAACCCCCTGCACATCTGCCCCACCACTGTATTATCCTGTGCATCTGCCCCACCATTGTAACCCCCTGCTCATCTGCCCCACCAATGTTCCCCCATTCTCATCTGCTCCACTGTCATACCCCATGCTCGTCTGTCTCACTGCTAAACCATATTCTCATCTGTCCTAACACTGAACTTATCTGCTCATCTGCCCCACCACTGTACCCTCCTGCACATGTTGTTGAAATTATTCCTGAAACTTTGCGTCACTTACTACTGAACCCCAGAACTCTGTGTCCCTTTAAGCCACAGGCAGTATTCATTGCAATGAAAATCACACCCAACTTTTGCTCCTCCTCTGTTCCCCCTGCTCTTCTGCCCCACCACTGTAAACCCCTGCTCATGTGTTTCACCTATGTACCTCCTTTCTCCTCTGTACCCCTCTGCACATCTGCCCCACCTTTGTACTACCCCTACTCATCTGTCCCACCAATGTACCTCCTTTCTTCTCTTCCCCGCCACTGTACATCTGCCCCACCTCTGTACCCTTTGCTCTCCTGCCCAACCATTGTAACCCGCCTGCTCATCTGTCCCACCAATGCACTTCCTTTCACATTTACCCCACCGCTGTACCCCCATGCTCTTCTGTCCCTCCAATAAACCCCCTTCTAATCCAGCCCATCACTGTAACTCCTGCACATCTGCCCCAGCACTGTAACCTTCCTGCTCATCTGCCCCAACAATGTACCCCTTTTCTCATCTACCCCACCACTGTACCTCCCTACACATCTGCTCCACCACCGTATCCCCATGCTCTTCTGTCTCACTAACGAATAACCTGCTCATCTGTCCTAACACTGAACCCATCTGCTCCTCTACCCCACCACTGTAACCCGCTTTCTCATCTGCCCCACCAATGTACCTCCTGCACATCTGTCTCACATCTGTTTCGCCTGCTCTCCTGCCCCACCACTGTAAACCCCTGCTCATTTGTCCCACCTTACACCCCCTTTCACATCTGCCCCACTGCTCTACCCCCCTGCTTTTCTGTCCCACCACTAAACCGCCTTCTCATCTGGCCCACCACTCTAACCTCCCTGCTCATCTGCCCCATAATTGTACCCCCTTGCTGAACCCCCTTCTCATCTCTACCATCTCTGTACTTCCCTGCACATTTGCCCCCCCCCCTCCCCAACGCTGTACCCTCCTTCTCTTCTGTCCCACCTCTGAACCCCTCCTGCACATTTTCCCCACCGCTGTACTCTCCTGCTCCATGCGTGATATGCAGAGTGGTGAAAAGAAGCAAAGATGAGACACATCTATCTGTCCTAGCACACCCATTCTGCTGATCCAACGCTCACATCCAGCCTACGTGTTTGTATGGGATGTATGTGATGTATGGGATGTCACATACAAGCATCTGGAATGGACGCGCAATATTATGTTTAGGTCAGGGGCATTTTCTGAAAGCAGTGGGCCTGTGTGCAGGATCATAAGTTGGGCCCCCGCAGCTGAGGAAAAGTGTGGCACTAAGCGTCACAGCAAAAGTTGGGTGTGATTTTCATTGCGCTGAATACTGGCGGTGGCTTAAAGGGACACAGAGTGCCGGGGTTCAGTAGTAAGTGATGCAAAGGTTCAGGAATAATTTCAACAAAATTCCCAGAAGCTCAACAGTAATTCCACAAACTGTCACCTGATTGGGGTTTTCTCAATCACAGTGAAATCCCTTCTTTCTGAGATTGGTAGTGGCAACCAAGCGAGTCATCTTTCTCCAGATGGTGGGCGGGGCTAGCAGTGGCCAATGACAGTTCTCCTCCTCCTGGAAACAGGGACCGCCCCCTCCTAGCAGAACTGCACCCAATCTCTTCCCCATCACAAAAACTGACGATCGCAGCTACAGCAAAGTTAGAGAACCAAACAGTGTTTCCCATCTTTTACAATGTGTGGGGACACAGTGCCTCCCCCTCAGTATAGGTGTGTTGTGGGAAATTCTGATATTGGAATGCATTCGTGTCTCACTGACACTTCCCTGCACTGCTCTGCTCATGGGGAGGGAGTCGAGTGCCAGCAAAAGAGGCTTTGAGTGCCACTTGTGGCACCTGTGTCGGGGGTTGCCTACCCCTGTCCTAACTAACCCGTGGTTTAAAAATACTGGTGTCAAGCAGTAGGCACAAAACAAACTTAGGAAAAAATTTGTGTAGCGCTTCAATATTAATAAGTGTAATCAACATAGATTATAGAATAATCAAATACAAAAATTCATATAATTAATAATTTGAGAAAAGAGTCCATAAGATGGGCACCAATTTCACAATGAAGCTGGTATGGAGATGACTGGACCGTCATAAAGCAAAAACAGGTCACTAGGCAGATATATTCATGTAGGCCAGCTTGTCTGTAAACGTCAAAAGAGGGTAGATAAATACTTCTTACCGGCTCTGTTGGACTCACAAAGTCATATGACAGTTGAGTCTGAAAAGGCTTGAGGTCTCACTCTGGGACCAGAGAGTATATGGAGGGAGGTCCGTTAGACTGGTGGAGGAACTTCAAACAGCTGTGTACTCAATGGCGTGTTTCACAAATGGAACATGGAGGTAGTTTGGAATCCAGCTCAGACACGGTCCATTACACCAATACTCCAATCACCCCAAGTGGGGAGGGAAATGTTTGGGGGTTTAAACCACACAGAAGGAAAAAAAGAAAAAAGAGCTCCACATGGTGCGGGTCAAACGATATAAAATGCGGATTTATTGAAGTCAAAAAGTTATTAATGACTTAGTGATCACAAAAGTAGAGTAAAATAAAGTTAAAAGCAATGTAGGGTGCCAACAGCTAGCCCAACGCGTTTCGACATAAATGTCTCCGACAGGGGCATGTTGGAGCCCGCCACATTGCTAACAAATATATAAGGGGTCAGAGACAGTTCCGCCTACAAAGGGGCGGAGACTCCTGTCACGGACCGCCTTTCACAAATACAATGAACAATTAGATCAGGTCAAGATAAATATGTTCAAACGCAATAATCAAGTACACATATCATCTAATATAACCCTTCTGTTCACATAAGTAGTTAGTTTAGATTTAGTGATGGTGGAGGATGGATCAAATAACCTATATACCAAGTAAATCAGTTGCATATATTGATCTAGGCCTCTTCCAAAGGAGTTTGATATAACCACAGGGCATGTGCAGAAATATATCTAACACTAATATGAAGTTATTAGCCATACAACATTACCTCAATATAGATTATGTTATACCATCGCCTGGGAGAACTGATTCACATTTATATTGTGTCACAGATGTAACTGAGGGAATCAAGAAGGAGGTATCTCATGATGATCGGTCGTTATGTAAGTTAGATGTTTCTTGCTTATTTGTTGGCGGTGTGCAGACGAGAATTGTATATTCGTAACCATGGTAACTGGTATTACGTATTATTTCATAGGCCAGAGATTCCGATCAGGTGACCGGAAAACGTCATGGCGTGCAGTGTAGCGGAGAAACCTCCACCAATCACTCGATGTACATATCACATGACAGGATGTGGGAGTGATTGTGGAGGGCGGCCGTCCGCAGAATAGGGGCGTATGCGTGTAAACGTCAGCTGGTCCATCGCCATGTAGGCATGCGAGAGCGGGGAGGGGCGTCCAAAATTGGCGCCATTTCCCCCTAGTGTACGTCACACGCCGCGGGGCATGGCGAACGGCGCCGGAGCGAATCTCAGCGTTCAAATGTGTGACGACATTACGCATGCGTCATGGCTTGTGACGTAACTACGTCACGTTATGCGCCGTGATGTGCAGAGAGTCCTATGCATCCGGGACAAGCGAAAAAATATGTATACAAAGGGCGCAGTTACGTCAAGCCGAACCAAATGACAGGTCACGGCGTAACCATGGCGACCAAAAAACGTCCTGCATTTTAAAAGGCAGAATATAATAGAGTGAAAAAACAAAATTAAAGAAAAACAAAAGGGGACTCAGACTTCTTACCAAGATTAGCATGGAGCACTAATGATAGATAAATATAAAAGGTTTAAAAAATATTATGGGTCAGATATTATGCGTTTGAAATACGCACCACTTAGTAAGACAGACCCTGGGGCATCTCAGTCCCTAGGTTGGACTTGGAATGTAATAAATGTAGTATATACACAGATCATACCAAATAAACAGTTAAGAGAACCAGGTGTGAATATATGTTTCACAGAGGATGTATACCCCTGTCATTTGGTTCGGCTTGACGTAACTGCGCCCTTTGTATACATATTTTTTCGCTTGTCCCGGATGCATAGGACTCTCTGCACATCACGGCGCATAACGTGACGTAGTTACGTCACAAGCCATGACGCATGCGTAATGTCGTCACACATTTGAACGCTGAGATTCGCTCCGGCGCCGTTCGCCATGCCCCGCGGCGTGTGACGTACACTAGGGGGAAATGGCGCCAATTTTGGACGCCCCTCCCCGCTCTCACATGCCTACATGGCGATGGACCAGCTGACGTTTACACGCATACGCCCCTATTCTGCGGACGGCCGCCCTCCACAATCACTCCCACATCCTGTCATGTGATATGTACATCGAGTGATTGGTGGAGGTTTCTCCGCTACACTGCACGCCATGACGTTTTCCGGTCACCTGATCGGAATCTCTGGCCTATGAAATAATACATAATACCAGTTACCATGGTTACGAATATACAATTCTCGTCTGCACACCGCCAACAAATAAGCAAGAAACATCTAACTTACATAACGACCGATCATCATGAGATACCTCCTTCTTGATTCCCTCAGTTACATCTGTGACACAATATAAATGTGAATCAGTTCTCCCAGGCGATGGTATAACATAATCTATATTGAGGTAATGTTGTATGGCTAATAACTTCATATTAGTGTTAGATGTATTTCTGCACATGCCCTGTGGTTATATCAGACTCCTTTGGAAGAGGCCTAGATCAATATATGCAACTGATTTACTTGGTATATAGGTTATTTGATCCATCCTCCACCATCACTAAATCTAAACTAACTACTTATGTGAACAGAAGGGTTATATTAGATGATATGTGTACTTGATTATTGCGTTTGAACATATTTATCTTGACCTGATCTAATTGTTCATTGTATTTGTGAAAGGCGGTCCGTGACAGGAGTCTCCGCCCCTTTGTAGGCGGAACTGTCTCTGACCCCTTATATATTTGTTAGCAATGTGGCGGGCTCCAACATGCCCCTGTCGAAGACATTTATGTCGAAACGCGTTGGGCTAGCTGTTGGCACCCTACATTGCTTTTAACTTTATTTTACTCTACTTTTGTGATCACTAAGTCATTAATAACTTTTTGACTTCAATAAATCCGCATTTTATATCGTTTGACCCGCACCATGTGGAGCTCTTTTTTCTTTTTTTCCTTCTGTGTGGTTTAAACCCCCAAACATTTCCCTCCCCACTTGGGGTGATTGGAGTATTGGTGTAATGGACCGTGTCTGAGCTGGATTCCAAACTACCTCGATGTTCCATTTGTGAAACACGCCATTGAGTACACAGCTGTTTGAAGTTCCTCCACCAGTCTAACGGACCTCCCTCCATATACTCTCTGGTCCCAGAGTGAGACCTCAAGCCTTTTCAGACTCAACTGTCATATGACTTTGTGAGTCCAACAGAGCCGGTAAGAAGTATTTATCTACCCTCTTTTGACGTTTACAGACAAGCTGGCCTACATGAATATATCTGCCTAGTGACCTGTTTTTGCTTTATGACGGTCCAGTCATCTCCATACCAGCTTCATTGTGAAATTGGTGCCCATCTTATGGACTCTTTTCTCAAATTATTAATTATATGAATTTTTGTATTTGATTATTCTATAATCTATGTTGATTACACTTATTAATATTGAAGCGCTACACAAATTTTTTCCTTTGTATGCTGAACTTTGTTTGTTTTTAGTGTTAGCTGCTGTTTTTGGCTATTGAGGCCGCTTTGTTATATGTTTAACTTTAGCGCAGTGTTTTCCCCTTAACTTTACAAAACAAACTTACATTACATAAAAAAAAAAAAAAACACACCCACATCCTCCATATATACTCAATAACTCAATTCAATTCAATTCAAGTTATGACCCTGTAAACACTGCCATGTATTTTTTTTATCTTTTTCTTTTGTGATCTCATGCTTCCCAGCCTAGACGCGGGATGTTTGGTCCTATAGACCCCACATCACTCCATAAAGAGGTCCTATCATGCCCTATTCCTATCACAAGGGATGTTTAGATTCCTTGTAATAGGAATAAAAGTGATAAAAAAAAAAAATTAAGGGAAAGTGTAAAAATAAAAATAAAATTAACAAAAACAAAATTTTTTAAAGTGCCCCCATCCCCGCGTGCGTGCAGGCAGAAGCAAACGCATACGTACGTCACACCCACATATGTAAACGGCGTTCAAACCACACATGTGAGGTATCACCAGGGACGTTAGAGAGCAAGAGCAACAATTCTAGTGCAAGACCTCCTGTGTAAAAAAAAAATGTAAAGCATTGCCTATAAAGATTTTTAAGTACTGAAGTTTGGCACCATTCCATTAGCGTGTGCAATTTTAAAGCATGACATGGTAGATATCTATTTACTCAGCATAACATCATCTTACACATTATATAAAAAAATTGTTCTAACTTTAGTGTTTTTTTGTTTTTTTTTAATTCATGAAATTTCCCCCCCCAAAAAAACGCATAAGAAAAATAGCTGCGCAAATACTGCGTAACATAAAAAGTTGCAATGAACGCCATTTTATTCCCTAAGGTTTCATATATAGTGTTTGGGGGTTCTGAGTAATTTTCTAGCAAACAAATCATGATTTTTACATGTAGGAGAGGAGTGCCAGAATTGGCCGGTATGGAAGTGGACATCTTGATAATACCAAACATTAAACATCTTCCAGGTTTTAGCACAATGCATGGCATAGATAGGCATTGTTTTAATTTTTCTTCAGTGTGCATTAGCTATTACAGTAGCTTGAGTGCTCTGTTTTTTAGGTTTATTTAAGGTTTGTCTGTTTTTTTTATCCTCTACACAGATACAGCAAACCTTTTAAAAAAAAGTAATAACCGCGATAGTAACAGTAAATTAACAAAATAGTTTTTACTGCTATTTGTATTCCGCTGTGAAACACACGACAGCAATTCCAGCGTTGTGTAATATATCAAAAGAGACAAAATCTGATTTCTGAATAAAAGCTCACCGCAAACGGAAGATAGGTTCTTATTTTTAGACGGAGGTCAGCTGTTATGTTAACACAGGGGCGAAGCTGGAGTAGGCAGTAAGTTACATGCATAACCTTTATCAGTAGGACATGGGGGAATAATTTGTCGGTTCTCAACAGTTGGAAAAGATTATATAGAGCATGTGCACATACGTGCACACATATGTACACATTTTTTCTTCTTAAGAGAGCACCGTAGTAAAAAAAAAAAAAAAAAAAAATTTAAACAAGATAATGTAGTCACTGCCTTCCTTGAATTTATTTTTTCAGCATAATTAGCCTTTAGTTGTCTTTGTGCAGTGCGACTTCAGAATCCTTTGTACGCCAAAACTAGAAGCATTTCTCAGGGGAGCCCCAATTCTGCCTTCTAAATGTACCTAAACTCTGCCTGACCTCATGTGCTGTATTAATAGTTGCAGCATCCAGAGCCAGTGCATGACATAAATTTTATGCTGCCACTATCCCCTAAATACTGATTGCCTGGTTGTCTTTTTTACGAGTCACTGGTAACTAAAATCAAAGTCAAGTCAATACTCTTGATCTGTGTTTTTTTTTTTTTTGTTCATTGAATTAGAAAGTATTGATGCCAAAGACAGCCGGACAATTTTTAGAAGGAGGTCAGCAATGGCAACTTTCTCTCAGCATGTTTCGACGATGCAAGCAAAAAATCCCATCAAGCGCTGGTGTGGTAGAGGCACTCGTGATATCTTCTTGTGATATTTATGGAGCGGTGGCTAAAACTGCCACTTACTCAATGTATTCATGTATCTACAGTAAAACCTTAGAGTGTGAACATAATTTGTTCCAGAAACATGCTTGTAATCCAAAGCACTTGTATATCAAAGCGAATTTCCCCATAAAAAATAACGGAAACTCCAATGATTCGTTCCACAACCATTTATTCATAAGTCTTTTAGTTTTGTGTTGTTTAGTCCATATAAAAAGATCATAGCAATGTGATAAGTTGTGCAACCATAAAATGTCCATTTACAAATGGCAACCTCCAGGGTGATTAGAAGCAAAATCCAGGACTCTCTCACCTTTTTTGAAGGCTATCAATTTACAGACACTTCTCCTAGCAGAGGTTTTCCTATTCGAACTATATACATTGCAATTTAACACAGAAAATTCCATAGACAAGAGGAAATACATTTTCAATATGAACATATATAACCAATGACCCCTGCACGCTATCTAAAATGTTGTGTATTGTATAGTTTATTGTCCTAATTGTTGTGTAGATCCCAACTATTTTATTTTTCCAACTGTACACTGTACTTATGCGAAGATCAGCAGGCAGATCCGTTGAAAGCCGGGTTGAACCCATTAAAGCTGAGTTGAGTGTCAGAGATTGGCACTCCCAGGAGTGTCATTTTTTTTTTTTTTTTATAGCAGATCTTGGCAGGAACAAGGCATAATAGCATGGGCAGTAGAAAAGCGTAAAAAGATCTGATGCCTTGGTGTCCTGAAGCAGAAGGTGTGTATGAATCATTACAGAATTAATGCTCATGGAAAATGTTCACTGAGGGGTTTACACATGTACACTGGTGACTGGTCATTGAGGGATTAATGTTTCATTAGAACAGTGGTCTCCAAACTGTGACCTGGGGTCCAGATTGCTTTTATCTGGCCCTTGGGACACTATTCCTTTCACTGATACGAGGCATTATTCCTTCTACCGACATCAATAATGGGGCAGTATTCCTCCTACTGACACCAGTGATGGGGCACTATTCCTCCCACTGACACCAGGGATGGGGGCACTATTCCTCCCACTGACACCAATAATCGGGCACTATTCCTTCTACTGACATCAATAATGGGGCACTATTCTTCTCACTGACATCAATAATCGGGCACTATTCCTCTCACTGATACCAATGATGAGGCACCAATCATCCCACTGACAGCAATGATAGGGCAGTATTCCTCCTACTGACACTAATAAAGGGCCACTATTCTTCTTACTGACACCAATGATGGGGGCACTATTCTTCTCACTGACATCAATGATAGGGCACTATTCTTTTCACTGACACCAATGCTCAGCCACTGCTCCCCTTACTGACACCAATCTTGGGGCACTATTTCTCCCAATGATACCAATGATGGGGCACTATTCCTTACACGAATACCAACTATGAGACACAATTCCTACCACTAACACTAATGATGGGGCTCTATTCCTCCCACTAATATCACTAATGAGGCAATATTTTGCCTACTAACCACAGTGGTGCAACATATTTTTCTTTTTTACTTCCACTGATCACCAAGCTTGAGGAAATATCTACTCCCACTGGTCACAGCCCCCCCAAAAGTCAGCCCTTTATTTAGAAGATTTGGAGACCCTTGGATTAGATTATTTTTTAGATGAAACCACTTATTCCCCTTTGGTGAGCCATCGCCACGATCAGCCACCAATTTCCCATGCCTTTGAGAAAAAGAAAATACACTTCCATGTGGTCTAGTAGCCTCTGAACAATTGTATAAACTAACCGAAGATACATCCTGATTCTGTTCATTATCAATTCACTGCAGATCCCAATGAAAGGATGTCATCATACCCAAGATGAATACCTAACCATTTCTTGTCTTCACCATACAGCCTTCAAAGACCCTGCAATTACAAGCTGCCATAATCAGGTATATGCTACATCCAGAAGGAAACCTGCCCCCTGCCAATCCAAGTTGGGGATTGGTCAGGGCTCCTCAAAACAGACAGCTCCACCCTTCTTCCCCACCTTCCTTCTAGAAGCCTCTAAAAGCAGAAGGGAGGTAACCAAAAGATAAAACTAGCTGTGAGTCACCAGCCTACTTCTTCAGGCCACTCCAAGCCCACAGATCAAAACAAACAGACCTAGCTTTTAGCTAGGCCTGCCTAAATTTACCTGCCCTACGGAAAAATCTCACTCTAGCACCTACACTAGGTAGAGGGTGCTACACATCCATGCCACAGCCTTCCAATATCATAAATGCCTTTTACCTAACCCCCCTTTAGTCATTAAACCCATTAACCAATTAAGGTCTGAGCCTCTTGTTGTTTACAAGTGTAGCGGATGACATTTTGGACAAAATGTCATTACGCATGTAAATTTAGTTTTTGCTTCACAACAGTAGGGGTTCTGAGGGTTAATTACGTAGGTTGACCTTGACATCAGTCTGGCCGGGCTGTGTTGGAAGTTCTGCCTGGTCATGTGAGCAGTGACATGCACATGACAGGCTAGAACCAGGCCTGGTTGGACGTTTTGAGTATCAACCTTCTCTGAACCAATCAGTGGGAGTGCTGGGCCCCGCTGGGGTGTCTGGGAAGGGATACTTAAGATGTGTGGGTCACATGTTGAGGGGAGAGGAGTTTGTGAGGCCCGTGTGGTCTGTTCTGGTTCCAGGACTGGGGTAGCCCCGTGAGGGGTCCCAGTCACGGGGTGTTCAACATCCTGCAACATGTTCCTGTTAGAGGCCCCTAACAGACCTCCCTGGTCTGGGGTAGGGATCCGTCTGTTCCCGAGTCTTGGAACCTGATAAGGCCTCCCTGCAAGGGTTATGGCCGCTACACAAGTTAAAAACAATTTTTTTTTGCTAGAAAATTACCTAGAACCCCCAAAAATTATACATATTTTTTTCTACCACCCTAGACAATAAAACGGTGGTCGTTGCAATGCTTTGTCACACCATATTTGCGCAGCGGTCAAACACACTTTTTTTGAAAAGAACACACTTTTTTTGAAAAGAACACACTTTTTTTGAAAAGAACACACTTTTTTGAATAAAAAAATAAAACAGTAAAGTTAGCCCAATTGTTTTATATTGTGAAAGATAATGTTACGCTGAGTAAATTGATACCCAACATGTCACGCTTCAAAATTGCACCCGCTTGTGGAATGGCGACAAACTTTTATCCTTAAAAATCACGTATGCGTTCGCTTCTGCATGCGAGTTGGTCAGGAGGGGGCGCGTTTAAAAAAACAATTTTTTTTCTTATTTATTTTACCTTTTATTTTTACACTGTTTTGAAAAAAGAAATTGTCACTTTTATTCCTATAACAATGAATGTAAACATCCCTTGTAATAGAAAATAGCATGACAGGACCTCTTAAATATGAGATCTGGGTTCAAAAAGACCCCAGATCTCATATTTAGACTAAAAAAAAAACGTATTTAAATTTTATTTTTTTTTTTAAATGGCCCTTTAAGAGCTGTGGGCGGAAGTGACGTTTTGACGTCGCTTCCGCCCAGCAATTGTATGGACACAGGTGGGGGCCATCTTCCCCGTCACTCGTCTCCAAACTCAGCTAATGACAGGACGCGATCGCCTCCGCTGCTGCCGACGGCTCCGGTAAGCAGTGGAGGGCATTGGATCATGGCTGGAGGTGGGGGCCCTCTCCTGCCACTGATAAAGTGATCTTGAGGCGAATCCGCCACAGAGACCACTTTTATCTTGTAGCGGACCGCCTGCTGAAGAAGGGGATACCGGGGTTATGGCAGCTAGCTGCTGCCATAACGATATCCTCCTTCAAAAAGCCGACGTGAAACTGCGGTGGGCGGTCCATAAGTGGTTAAAAAAACAATTATAACAATTATAAATCATGTGAGTTGCTAAATGTTGTACCTTCAATAAATGTAACCATATTGCTACACTTAGAGGCGCCTCTCTTCTCTTTTATGCTCTGAAGCTCCTGCTGGATTTTGCTTCTATACCCCTTGTGGGGGCTTCAATTTGTGGATGGACATTTTATGGTTACACAACCTGGTCACATTGTTATAATTGTTTTATATGGACTATAAACTGAAAGACTTATGAATAAATGGTTGTGGAACAAATGATTTGAGTTTCCATGATTTCTTTTGGGAAAATTCACTTGGATATAAAGGTGCTTTGGATTACAAGCATGTTTCTGGAACGAATAATGCTCGCAATCTAAGTGATGGATGGTCCGGATGTGTCAGCGTTCGAATGTGGCCCCTTGAGGGCATACACTGTTTTCTGGGACAGGTGAGCGTAGCCTTTATAAAGGCAAAATGATAGGTGTAGTTTAACCTCAAAACTATCCATACAGCTCGAACTTAAAATATTTGGGTCAGAGTTTTTTACTGATATCTACAGCGTATTAATCTGTATTCTCCAAATTATCACAGAACATAATTATAATGTACCGACTTTTGCTGCAGTGAATCATTTTGTTTCCTATGGGTGATCTGGTTTCCTCTCTCTGTTCTAAGAAGTACTGCTAATTAGCTGTTAAATAATGGTGAGTCCAAAATTGTGTGCGTGTGTCAGGAAATTCGATAATGATCTTTTGGGAGAGGGATTGGTAATAGATAAATAGATAGATAGATAGATAGATAGATAGATAGATAGATAGATAGATAGATAGAGATGAAAAAACGTAAATTTATTTTATTGGGATTTTATGTGATAGACAACACAAAGTGGCACATAATTGTGAAGTGAAGTGGAAGAAAAATGATAAATAGTTTTCAACATTGTTTACAAATAAAGATCAGAATAGTGTGGCGTGCATTTGTATTCAGCCCCCTTTACTCTGATACCCCTAACTAAAATCTAGTGGAAATAATTGCCTTCAGAAGTCGCCTAATTAGTAAATAGAGTAGACCCGTGTGTAATTTAATCTCAGTATAAATACAGCTTTTCTGTAAAGCCCTCAAAGGTTTGTTAGAGAACCTTATTAAACAAACAGCATCAATGAAGGCCAAGGAACACACCAGACAGGTCAGGGATAATGTTGTGGAGAAGTTTAAAGCAGGGTTAGGTTATGAAAAAATATCCCAAGCTCTGAACATCTTACGGATCACCATTCAATCCATCATCTGAAAATGAAAAGAGTATGGCACAACTGCAAACCTACCAAGACAAGGTTGTCCACCTAAACTAACAGGCTAGGCAAGGAGAGCATTAATCAGAGAAGCATTTGAGAGGCCCATGGGAACTCTGGAGGAGCTGCAGAGATCCACAGCTCAGGTGGGAGAATCTATCCGTACGACAACTATTAGTTGTGCACTCCACAAATCTGACCTTTGTGGAAAGAAGAATGCCATTGTTGGTAGAAAGCCATAAGAAAGTCCCATTTATCGTTTGAAAGAAGCCTCTGGAGAACACAGTTAACATGTGGAAGAAGGTGCTCTGGTCAGATGAGTCCAAAATTGAAAATTTTTTGGCCTAAAAGCAAATGTGTGGTGAAAAACTAACACTGCACATCACCCTGAACACATCATCCCCACCATGAAACATGGCAGCATCATGTCATGGGAATTATTTTATTCAGTAGGGACAGAGAAGCTGGTCAGAGATGATGGGAAGATGGATGGCGCCCAATACAGGGCAATCTTAGAAGAAAACCTGTTATGCCGCGTACACACCATCGGAATTTTGGTCGGAAAAAGCTCTGATGGTTTTTCCGACGGAATTCCGATGGGATTTCGCTCAAGCTGTCTTGCATACACACGGTCACACCAATTTCCAACCATCAAGAAGGCGGTGACGTACAACATGTATTACGGGACTAGAAAAAGGAAGTTCAATAGCCAGTAGCCAACAGCTTCCATCTCGTAGTTCAATCTGAGCATGCGTGAGTTTTTGCGTGTTGAAATTGCATACACACGATTGGAATTTCCAATAGAAACTTTTTCCGTCTGAAAAATTGAGAACCTGCTCTCAGTCTTTTGCTGGCATAATTTCGGCCAGCAAAATTCCGATGGAGCATACATACGGTTCCTTTTTCTGACGAAAAGCTGTCATCTGTCTTTTGCTGGCCGAAATTCCGACCATGTGTGCGCATTAGAGTCGGCAAAAGACTTGAGACTGGGGCAGAAGTTCACCTTCCAAAAGGACAACGACCCTAAACATACAACCAGAGCTACAATGGAATGGTTTAGAATGATCAAAGCAAATTAATGTGTTAGAATAGCCCAGTCAAAGTCCAGACCTAAATCCAATTGAGAATCTGTGGCAAGACTTGAAAATTGCTGTTCACAGATGCTCTCCTTCCAATCTGACAGAGCTTGAGCTATTTTGTAAAGAAGAATGTGCAAAAATGTAATCTGTAGATGTGCAAAGCTGGTAGACATACCGAAAAAGACTTGCAGCTGTAATTGCAGGAAATGGTAGTTCTACAAAGTATTGACTCAGGGGGGTCTGAGTACAAATGAATGCCACACTTTTCACAAGTGCAATCACCCTTATCAATCAATGAAAATTAATCTCTGACCTCCTGCCTATAGTCAACTGAAAACTGATTGGGTGTTGAAAGTTTCAGATGCATTATTTTAAAAAAATGCCTTTCCCACTGACATTAATCACTTTTATGCAACCTCATGAACATGGGAATGAAAAAGATGTTGCATGAAAGGTTTAATTTTAAAGCATTCATTTTATTTTTAGCATCTAAATCATAATTAATAAATGTGTAGTACTTTACTCCATGTTCCAAACCCTATGGATAAATAATCTACTAGATTAGCCTCTCTCAACTTTTCAACCCAGAGGAACCCTACAAACATTTATTGGGGTCAGTGGGAAGAATGCAACACTTACAGTGGTGGTAAGGATGCCTCCATTACAAACAGGTAAAAAAAAAAGGTAACTGGTGTCATGCAGCTGGCTCTGCCAAGTGGTGTTGGACCTGAAACTACCCAGGCCTTCAGATGGAAGGTCAAGGAACCCCCTAGCAACCTCTGGAGGAACCTTAGGATTCCACAGAACCCTGGTTGAGAATGGCTGTACTAGATATAATAATAGCATAAAAGGGCATGTCATCTTTCAGGTGACATACACACACATATAGTTTATGATACTCAAACTTTTAGGCATAGCTAAAATGCAGTGATCGATCAGGTCACCAGTCATAATCACTTGTTTGCTGGTGAATGCCCATTAGACCTTGCCATTTTTATATAGGGTATTTGTTGAATCAAATCACATTCACTACATATCTTGAATGCTCATTCTTTATTGTCTCATTAGCATAATAGCCATATTTATACTAAGATGGTTACAATGACTGGCCATATATCGCAAATGATTCCTACTGAAGACCCACCAAGCTCACCCTGCTTGCCTACCTATTGTGAAACATGTGTACATTATATCCCCCCGTCCGCTGACATTTTACACCATTTTCTCCAATATATCCAGTCAGCTGACTACAAACAAATGTAACAGACTTCTCTCCCCAGCACTCCCCACTCCTCTCCTACACATACTTGCATATACTTACATAGTTAGGTTGAAGAAAGACACATCTAGTTCAACCAATAAGTACTAACTCATACCCTCCACACTTTTCTGCAGATATTAGCAACTGTTATACCCTCCGCATTCCTCTAGACATATGCCCATTGCCATACCCTTCACATTTCTGTTGTACAGCTACAGTGTGCCCATTGGTATACCCTTTGCATCCTCTCTTGCACATACTGCCCACTGTCATACCTTCTGCACACCTCTCCTGCACATAATGTTTACTCTCATACCTTTTGCTCTCCTCTCCTGCACATACTGCCCACCGTTATGCTCTCTGCGCTCCTCTCCTGCACATACTGCCCACCGTTATGCTCTCTGCACTCCTCTCCTGCACATACTGCCCATCGTTATGCTCTCTGCGCTCCTCTCCTGCACATACTGCCCACCGTTATGCTCTCTGAACTCCCCTCCTGCACATACTGCCCACCATTATGCTCTCTGCGCTCCTCTCCTGCATCTCGTCTTCTGTCATGCCCTTCACACTCCTCTTCTGCACACCTGTCTTGTACATACTGCCCTCTGTCATAACCTCCATACCCCTCTACTGCACATTATGCCCAATGTTATACCATTCTAACTGCTCTCCTGCACATACTACCCACTGTCATACCCTTCATATTCTTTTCCTGTACATATTTTCTGCTGTCAGACCCTCCACATTCCTCTCCTATGCACACTGCCCATTTTCATACCATATGAACTCTTTTTCACATAGTGCCCAATGGTATACTCGCTGCACATCTCTCCCGCACCTAATGATCAATGTTATGCCCTCCATACTCTACTGCACATTCTGCCCATTGTTATGCCTCTCCTGCATATACTTCCTGTCATAACCTCTACACTCACTCCTGCACATTGTGCCCTTTGCTATACCCTCAGCACTCCACTCTTACCACATAGTGCCCATTGTTATACATCTTCATTTCTCTCCTGCGCATAATTTCTCTTTAACATTCTTTGCAACAACCCTAACTTTGCCCGTTTTAGAATGGGCAAACTGTTTCTATTTTTATTTTTTTTAATATGCCACTAGATATTAATAACATTTCAAAATTACAAAAGTCAAGGACTTGGTTTAAAAGAAAGTCAGCCTTCAAGAGCAGGAGATGATGATTTTGTTGTGCACATATTATACATCTGTTCACACAGTAGGAGCCCACACTGTCTGATCATTTGAAGAGTAATTATTGCATGGTAATGGCTCCCCATTATTAATGAGATGTCTGCTGTGCATTTTCCAATACATACAGAAAACAAAATGGATTGGAATGCTGCCTGAAAAGTAGCATATTTATATTATTTCAGACTTTGCCGGGTAGAAAACTATTAAAAAAATACACAACTCGGCATGTGGGGTATATATATAAAAATCTCACTTCACTGAGAACTTCTGTTACATAAATAATCAGCTTTCCCCAGGGAACAGTGTGATGTATTTGCATATACTGTACAATCTGGAACAGCATTAGTTCAAGAAATTGGAGCGGATTTAAAAAAATAAAAATAGAAGGGCATGTTATATAAGATTATTACTACAAAAAAACGATCTATTTAGAAAAAATTATAGTGAAAGAATAATAACAACTGCCCACCAATAATTGTTACAAAATGTGCATCAGCTGAAATCTGTCTGTGATTGTTATTTGGTTATTATTGTAGTCATTATTTCTGTATACTAAATATATGGTTAAAAGTCATTAATTTTCCAGCATGCTGGATACTTTGTCACCACTGCTAACAATGTTCTTGTTATTACTTGTTTGCCAAGTCATTCACTTCTGAACTTTGGTCAGAGACAGGTGAACCCACTGCAAACTTTATTAACCACTTGCTTACTGGGCAATTAAACCCCCCTCCTGCCCAGAACAATTTTCAGCTTTCAGGGCTGTCACTCTTTGAATGAAAATTGCGCAGTCATGCAACGCTGTACCCAAATTAAATTTTTATCATTTTTTTCACACAAATAGAGCTTTCTTTTGGTGGTATTTAATCACCACTGGTGTTTTTATGTTTTGCTAAACAAACAAAAAAATACGGAAAATTTTGAAAAAAAATAAAAATAATCATGTTTCATAGTTTGTTCTAAAATTTTGCAAACAGGTAATTTTTCTCCTTCATTGATATGCACTGATGAGGCGGCACTGATGGGCACAGATGAGGCGGCACTGATGGGCACAGATAAGGCGTTACTGATAGGCACCAATGGGGACAGATAAGGCGGCACTGATAAGATGGCACTGAAGGGCAGCACTGATTAGTGACATTGATAGGTGGCACTGTGGGCACTGGTAGACAGCACTGTTGTGCACTGGTAGGTGGCAATGGCAGGTGGCACAGGTGGGAATAAATGAGCTGTTGGCTGCTCTCCTTGATTGGGACGAATGACCCTTCTTTTTTTTCTCCTCATGCTATAACCGATTACGGGCTCTGTTTATATCACATGATCAGCTGTCAGCTGATCACGTGGTAAGGGGTCGGGATCGACCCCTACTCTAATCTGTGATCAGCCGAGTCTCATAGACTCACTGATCACAGAGCGTCCCGGAAGGGGGCGCACAGGTTGCTCGAGCGCAGGAGGACGTCAATTGATATAATCAGCATTGTCAGTCTAGGGGAGAGGGTAACATTAGATGGACTAGCAGATGTAAATGGACTTGACTAGCAAACAAAGCTTATCTCCAGCTAACAATTTTTAGCAGTTACAGCATTTTTTTTCCTTTTCTGATAAAGATTTTACATCAAGCTGACCATTGTCAGTGGTAAATGTTTGTCCCAACCCTCCAACTTCCACTTTTGCTGGAAAGCTTGGTCTGTTGAAGGAAGTTGAAAAATAACAGATTTACCAGGTGAAAATAAAGCAAAAAAAAAAAAAAAAAGAAACCTAATGCAGCCACCACATCTAAGAACCGGCAAACTGCAATATATTACGTTTTTGCTTTGAGGTTTAAATACACTTAAATTTTTGCCTTCATTGACATGACTTTTGATTACTTGATAATTGTCGTTTTAAAGTGTTTAAAAATGTAATTTGCTTTCAACATTAGATTTTGAAACAGCAAATGCTATTGTTCACGCAAGAAAATTTTCCATCCTGCTCCTTCAAATTTACTCGTCGCTGCGGTCAAAAATGAGCGTCAATGTGACCCCACAAATGATTTGATGATTGAATGAATGTTCTTAAAACAAAAAACTTTTGAACAAAATTTTATTAGTGAATGGTCGTTTTTATTTTTAAATAATCAGTTCTAGTTAGGGGTGCACCAAATGGAAATTTTGGTGCTGGTGCCGAAACCGATACCGAAAATGAAGGATGCACTAGGGCGAAAACCGATACCGAAAATTACAGTTTTTAATAAATATTTATAATATGTTTATATATAATTGTATTCAACTTTCTAATTAATATCAATTTAAATTAATATGAATTTATTGTTTGTCATATTGGCACCTTTACTTAAACTAATGCAGGCCATACATGGTCGAATTTCGAATGAATTTTCTCTTCAAAATCAGATGAAAATTTTTGTGAACTGATTATGCCACCATTGATTTTCGAAATTCGGCCGACCAAGCCTACAATGTCACCTCATGTTGCTACAGAAAATAACTTTCTTGGCCGGGAATCTTCTTTTCTCTCCGTAAATTTTCTTTTATCTCCATAAATTTTCTTTTCTTATTACATTTCTCGCACGATTCTCCCATCATTGATTATAAAATCGTTTGTTTTTCAAAAAACTTCCAACATGTCCGATTCCTCAAATTTTATTTCCGCACGAAAATCGGCTGTTGCTGCAGCCCACTAAAGGTGCGAAATTCATACGAAAATTCTTATATACGATTTTCGAAAGAAAATTCTTTTGAAATTCGAACCGTGTATGGCTGGCATTAAACACGTTGCTAATAGTATTAGCAAAATTTCCATTTGATGAACCTCTAGCATATATGATACAGAAGATGGTGAGAGACTGCAGATATGATACAGAAGATGTTCAGAGATTGCAGACAAGATACAGGAGACGGTTAAAGAGACTGCAGACAAGATACAGGAGATGGTCAGAGACTGCAGACATGATACAGGAGATGTTTAGAGACTGCAGACATGATACTGGAGATGGTCAGAGACTGCTGACATGATACCGAAGATGGTGAGCCACTGCAGACATGATGCCGGAAATCGTCAGAGACTGCAGACATGACACCGGAGATGGCTGAATGAAAAAACACAGTTTTTTGACAACCATTTTTGGTTGCACCACTAGTTTTAGTACAAACCTAAGAGTTCTTCCTTCTTGTCTATGAATGGCCACCAGTGCCAACTTGTAAGGACTCCTTGTTTATCATTCTTTTCTCTGATTCATTTTGTGACTTATGTACTTATGAAGCTTAAATAGTCAAAATTGTTGTCCTGGGCCCCGTCACACGGAATCCCCCCATCAGTTTTTCAGGTGGACTTGATTGGAAACCCCATGCTGGTGTATGAGCACTTGCCTGCCTGCTCCCGAGTGCACATTTTTTTTTTGTGTTTCCAGACCTAAATGTGAAGGATCAGAGGGTGCCTGATGTTCATTTACATCTGGCAGCCCATAGATTCAACACAGGTCCACTATCAAAATGTGGACAAAAAAAAAACCGGAATGTGCATGGATATCACAAAAGTGATATTAATCCAGTTCTTTTCCAAATCAGTAGGCTCCCATGCTGGGCGGAGTGGAGTGCATGTACGTGAAAGTACATACCAGTCATACATGGTGCCTGATATACCGCAAGAATCGTGAGAGAATCGTGATCTATCTTCTAAGCAAAAAAAATGTGATTCTCATTTTAGCTAGAATACTGCAGCTCTACTCCATCTTACTTCTACATTTTTTGATTCATGTAACATTTACTTCCTGGAATACATCTGCCCTTAGCTTAAGCATGCATGCAGGGAGTGTGCTTAGCTGAGAAACCCCCCCCCCCCCCCGAAGACTCCTGCCATGTATGACATCATTTGCCTAGGCAAGAAACCAGAAACCAGCAGAGAAATCTGTAAGGTGAATTTACACAGGACCCCCACCTCATCGAACGCGCCCCCCCCCCCCCCCCCCCAAGTCCCGCTGACCTGAATGGTGGTGATCGCCTGTTCTGAGCCCCAGTATAGCCGCCTCATGGCTCCGGGGATCTTAGAAATCATCTCAGCTCCCTCTTCTTCTTCCTCCCCACTGAGAGGATGGGCTACGCAGCTTCCGTGCCGCCCATGTGACGGGTGACGGCGCTGACCAATTAGAATGCTCCTAAATGTACCTCCAGACAGGGTACGTTTAGGAGATTAAGCTCCGGGTATTTCTAAGCTGCGAAGTGGCAATACCAGGGCTCAGAATGGGCAATTACCACCTTTCAGGTAAGCGGGACTGGGGGGGGGGGGCAAGGTGGGGGTACTGTGTAAGTTCACCTTAAAAAAAAAAACTTTCTGCAAAGGTGAACTTACCCTTTAAGAAATGTAAAAAAAAAAAAAGTCGAAAAAACAAGTAAACATGATATACTTTCTTATCTATTTAGTAAAGCTAGCAGCATGGGGATTAAAAATAATAAATGTTGATTGGGAGAATGGATTTCCACTTTAAGTACCTGCAACAAGTCATGTTTAGGGAACTTCCCTTAGGCCGCGTACACACGCGCGGACTGTTCGCCCAACTTTGTCCGCTGAACAGTGTTTGGGCGGACAGTCCGCTCGTGTGTGGGCTTTCAGCGGACAGTTTCAGCGGACAGTTTGACGAACAAGGTTTTTCGGAAATTCCGTAAAACTGTCCGCTGAAACCTTGTTTCAGCGAACAGTCCGCCCGTGTGTAGGCTTGTTCATCAAACTAAGTTCCGCGCATGCTCAAAGGATTTACACGCCGAAAGTTATAATGCAGTGTATAGGACGTCGTATTTTTCGTCCCGTCGTACGTGCCGTTCACGTCATCGCGCACGGTTTCAGCAAACTGTTCGTTCGTCGTGTGTGGCCATGTCCGTCCATGCTAATTTTGAGCGGACTGTTTGCCGAAACTGTTGGACGGACAAAGTTGGGCGAACAGTCCGCGCGTGTGTACGCGGCCTTAGATAAAATAGCTCTGATAAATACAGAGCCAGTGCCATTGATTTAAAGCATCTCAGAATAGTGAAGGAAATCCTAAAACCATGATTTTTAGGGTAATTGAGAACTGATGATGGAAACCACTTAGTGTTATCTGATGGCACACCCCAAAGAGATGGTTCCTTGGCACCTGGAGCTCCCAAGAAACTCGCATTTTAAATGTATTGAAAGCAGTCCTTGCCCTCAAACAGCCTACAATCTAAGCTCCCTATCACATATGCAATTAGACAGCCAATTAACCTACCAGCATGTTTTTGGAGTGTGGAAGAAAACCCATAGAAAACCCACGCAAGCACAGAGAGAATATGCAAACTCCATGCTGATTGTCTCCTGGCCAGGACTCAGTCAAAAAGAAGGGGAATTAACTTATCAGAATCTGGAGTTGGCCTCTTAGCCATCCATAGACAATTGATGGCTGTCACCAGACATGTACAGCTTCTCGAGTTCTGCCTGGTATCTCTGCATTGTGTCAACAGACAGCTCCAGACAACTTGTCTAAGAGGAAAAACCCATCAAACCACATGATAGGCTTTCGTTCCCCTGGGGTATGTGTGGCTCCTGGCATGTTTGCTGTCTGCAAATTCCTAAACCCCCCAACAATAAT
Organism: Lithobates pipiens; assembly: GCF_037356315.1. Taxonomy (NCBI): domain Eukaryota; kingdom Metazoa; phylum Chordata; class Amphibia; order Anura; family Ranidae; genus Lithobates; species Lithobates pipiens. The sequence continues at coordinate 187,058,997 of NW_027507685.1, read as the reverse complement.
CCTAATCTCCTCTTCCATAATACTGATCATTGATCATTGCAGTCAGCTCTAGTATGATCTACAGATTATTTCTTTATTACAGCTGTTTATATAATGCCGACAGTTTACACAGCACTTTAGGCTAAGTTTAGACTTGTGTCTGAACTAACGCATCTCTGAACAGCGAACGCATTCAGATTACTTTTCAGAGGCATTTGACAGGCAGTAAGGAGGCATTATGGCACCTCCTAACTGCTTGTTTTAATACCCTAAATATCACACCAATTTGTAATCAATTGTTTTACAATTGTCCTAAGAATGTTCATTTGAAAATCTAGTGGATGGCCAGCTTGAGGTCCCTCACACTAACACATACAGTGCCTTGAAAAAGTATTCATATCCCTTAAAATTTTCAACATTTTGTCATGTTACAATCAAAAACGTAAAGGTATTTTATTGGGATTGTATGTGATAGACCAAAAAAGAGTGGCACATAATTGTGAAGTGGAAGGAAAAATAAATGATTTCAACATTTTTTACAAATAAATATTTGAAAAGCGTGGGGTGCATTTGTATTCAGCCCCCTTGACTCTAATACCCCTAACTAAAATCTAGTGGAAATAATTGCCATCAGAAGTCGCCTAATTAGTAAATAGAGTCCACTCATGTGTAATTTAATCTCAGTATAAATACAGCTGTTCTGTAAAGCCCTCAGAGGTTTGTTAGAGAGCCTTAGTGAACAAACAGCATTATGAAGACCAAGGGACACACCAGACAGGATAAAGTTATGGAGAAGTTTAAAAGCAGGGTTAGGTTATAAAAAAAATATTCCAAGCTTTGAACATCTCACAGAGCACTGTTCAATCCATAATCCGAAAATGGAAAGAATATGGCACAAATGCCAATCTATCACCTAAACTGACAGGCCGGGCAAAGAGCATTAATCAGAGAAGCAGTCAAGAGGCTCATGGGAACTCTGGAGGAGCTGCACAGATCCACAGCACAGGTGATTGAATCTGTCCACAGGACAACTGTTAGCCGTGCACTCCACAAATCTGACCTTTATGGAAGAGTGGTAAGAAGAAAGCCATTGTTGAAAGAAAGCCATAAGAATTCCTGTTTGGAGTTTGCAAGCGTGGTCACGTGGGGAACACAGCAAAGAAGTTGTAAGAAGGTGCTCTGGTCAGATGAGACCAAATTTGAACTGTTTGGCCTAAAAGTAAAACGTTATGTGGCAGAAAACTAACACTGCACATCACCCTGAACACACCTTCCCCACCGTGAAACATGGTGGTGGCAGCATCATGTTGTGGGGATGCTTTTCCTCAGCAAGGACAGTGAAGCTGGTCAGAGTTGATGGGAAGATGAATGGAGCCAAATACAGGACAATCTTAGAAGAAAGCCTATTAGAGTTTGCAAAAAGACTTGAGACTGGGGAGGAGGAGGTTCACCTTAGAGCAGGACAACGACACTAAACATACAGCCAGAGCTACAATGGAATGGTTCAGATCAAAGCATATTTATGTGTTAGAGTGGCCAGTCAATGTGCAGACCTAAATCTGTGACAAGCCTTGGAAATTGCTGTTTACAGACGCTCTCCATCAAATCTGACAGAGCTTCAGCTATTTTGCAAAGAAGAAGGGGCAAAAAATGTCATTCTCTAGATGTGCAAAGCTGGTAGAGACATCCCCAAGAAGACTTGCAGCTGTAATTGCAGTGAAAGGAGGTTCTGCAAAGTATTGACTCAGGGGGGGCTGAATACAAATGCATGCCACACTTTTCACATATTTATTTGTAAAAATATTTTGAAAACCATTTATCATTTTCCTTTCACTTCACAATTATGCGTCACTTTGTGTTGGTCTATGACATAAAATCCCAATAAAACACATTTATGTTTTTGGTTGTAATATGACAAAATGTGGAAATCTTCAAGGGGCATGAATACTTTTTTCAAGTCACTGTAAATACACATAATATGGCCAATATAGACAGGATCCAGTTATCCTAGTGGCATGTCTTTAGAGTGTGAAGAAACCCATACAAGCACAGGGTGAATAAGCAACCTCCATGCCAGGGGTGGCCCGCCCATTAAGCAGGACGCCGGATACATGAATTCCAATGGGGGGGGAGGGGGTTTTGAAGGGCGCAATTAGAGCCAGAGGCTCTAATAGGCTTCAAAGAAGGGTAGGCTTGGGGCGCAGAGCACTGCGAACAGAGTCCACCCAGTTGTGTGACAATCCGTGATGCCCATGGAGGAGAGCAGGGGAAGGGAAAGCTGCCCGCCGCCCATGATGCCCGCTGCCCTGGTGAACCGCTGCCCACCATAGATGGGGTAAGTGCTCCGGACCCAACTAGGCTGGGGGGGGGGGGGGGGGTGAATGTGGGTGCGCTGTTTGCCGCAGATAGTGACAACCTGGGACCCCAGTGCTACAAGGCAGCATACAGAAGATTAACCTTTGGGTTAATGGGGATCACAGAATTACAGGTGAACTCCAGGGAAAGGAGAAACGAAGTCTGCCTCCGCACTACAAGGGTTAAATGCTTAGGTTACCCAGCAACTTCTAATACATACATAGTACATACACATAAGAGGGGACAATTTTACCAGAATCCAATCAACCTACAGGCATGTCTTTTGGCATGTGAGAGGAAACCGGAAAAAACCCACGCAAGCACAGAGAGAACATGCACACTCCATGCAGACAGCATCATACTGGGAGCCTAGTGCTACAAAGCTGCACACTGAAGAATAACCTCTGGGGTAATGTTTTACACATTCAAATTCTGGATGAAGAAGTGGCATCATATATTAGGGGAAGGTCCAAGGCACAGGGATCACGTGATAAAAGCTGAACTCCGGGGAAAAGAAAAATGGAGGCTAGCCCTGCATTGAAAGGGTTAAATGTTGGTCTAGGTTGGTCTAGGTTAGTTGGCCATTTCTAAAGCATAACTACACATACTAGGGCCAGTTTAGACAGGATCTAATTAACCTACTGGCATGTCTTTGGAAGAAAGTCATGCAAGCACAGGGAGAGCATGCAAACTCCATGCAGATAGCATCCTGGCCAGGCTTCGAATAGGGAACCTTGTTTCTGCAAGGCAGGCATGCTAACCACTATGCCACTGTGCTGCCCTAGTATTAGCATGCTACCCTAGTACTTTACAATATAAGGGCCAGTTCACACTACATGCAGTCTAGTGCATTTTTTTTTCTGCATCAAAAATGCATGGAAAGTAGGTTATATGGTTTTCAATGGCTTAGGTCAAACCAGTGCGGTCAGTTCCAATGTGTTCCAGTTCCTAAAAAAAAAAAAAAAAGTAGAACATGCTGCATTTTTCCTCCACGGGAGTGTACTGGAATGCAGTAAAACATATAAAAACGCAGTGAAACGCATCAGAAACGCATTGGACCCTAGTATAGTGGGAAGAAAAAAAAACTGAAAAAAAGAAGAAAAGCACCTGCAATACATGCGGAAACATATCAAAAGCGCGCTAAAATTCTCTTGCAAAAATGCATCTGGTGTGTGTTTTTGTGGTGTGACCGAGCCCTAAATGGAGACAGTATTGTTACAAGACTAGAAGGTTAGTAGGACCCTGGTCATAAGAGCTTACAATTTACAAATAAAAGGGAGTCAGTACCATTGCAATACAAGACAAGAGGTTTAGTAGGACCATGGTCATAATAGCTTACACTCTAAAAGTGAGCTAATACGTTAATAGCATTTCTGTCTTTACGGCGGCTCGGGAAGAATGCTTGTGGAGGTGCAGGACTTAAGTTTAAATGCTCTATAGTATACTATTACAATACAAGGCAAGAGGGTTAGTAGGACCCTGGTCATAGGAGCTCACACTTTGCAATATAAAGAAAGACAGTACTGTTATGCTTTGTACACACGGTCGGACATTCCGACCACAAAATCCGTCTGATTTTTTCCGAAGGATTTTGTCCTAAACTAGTGTTGCATACACAGACATGGTCAGACAAAGTTGTAGGAAAATCTGAACGTTCAGAACAAGGTGACGTTCGTTCATTACAACGGGACTAGGTTAAGGCTAGTAGCCAATAGCTTTAGTCTCGTAATTTGATCTGAACATGCGTGGCACTTTGTCCGATTGGAATTCTCTACAAACGATCGGAAAAAGTCCAATCGGATTTTTTTGTCGGAAAATTTTGAATCCTGCAATATAATCCGATCTGACCTTTTCCATCGGAATTTCTGACCATGTGTGCATGGCATAATAAGAGAAAGGGGCTAGTGAGACCCTGGTCATAAGAGCTTGCACTTTACAATATAACGGGAGACAAGCACTGTTGCAAGACAAGAGGTTTAGCAGGACCCTGGTCACCAGAGCTTGCACTTTACAATATAAAAGGGAGACAGTACTGTTACAAGACGAGGTGGTTAGTAGGACCCTGGTCATAGGAGCTCACACTTTACAATATAAAGTAAGACAGTACAGTTATAAGAGAAAAGGGCTAGAGAGACCCTGGTCATAATAGCTTGCACTTTAAAATATAACAGGAGACAAGCACTGTTGCAAGACAACAGGGTTAGTAGGATCCTGGTCATAAGAGTTTACAATCTGAAAGTGAGCTAATACGTAATAGTGTTTCTGTCTTCACGGCGGCTTGGGAATGATGTTCGTGTAGGTGTAGGACTTAAGTCTGATCGCTCTCTAGCATTACAATACAAGAGAAGCGGGTTAATAAGACCCTGGTCACAAGAGCTTACAATTTACAATATAAAGAGCGACAGTTTTTTTTTTTACAAGACTAGAGGGTTCCAACCGGACCCTGGTCAAAACAGCTTACAATTTACAATATAAAGGGACTAAGGGAGACAGTACTGTTACAAGACAAGAGGGTTAGTAAGACCCTGGTCATAGGAGCTTGCAATTTACAACATAGAGACAGTACCATTGCAATGCAACACAAGAGGGTTAGTAGGACCCTGGTCACAAGAGCTTACAACTTACAATATAGATGGAGATAGTGCTATTACGAGACAAGAGCGTTACTAGGACCTGGGTCACAAGAGCTTACAATTTACAATATAAATGGAGACAGTGCTACTACAAGACAAGAGGGTTACTAGGACCCTGGTCACAAGAGCTTACAAGGGAGACAGTACTGTTACAAGACAGGAGAGTTAGAAGGTCCCTGGTCATAGGCGCTTGCAATTTACAACATAAAGGGAGACAGTATTATTACAAGACAAGCGCATTAGTAAGACCTTGGTCATAGGAGCTTGCAATTTACTATATAAAAAGGGAGACAGTGCTGTTACAAGACAAAAGGGTTAATAGGACCCTGGACACAAAAGCTTGCAAGTCACAATATAAGAGGAGACAGTACTGTTACAAGACAAGGAGGTTAGTAGGACTCTGGTCAAAAGAGCTTACAATCTAAAAGTGAGCTAATACATTAATAGCATTCCCGTCTTTGTTGTGACTCAGGAAAAACGCTTGTGTAGGTAATTAAGTTGCCCTCTAGTAAAACTTTATTTTCTCCCAATTAATACCAAATTATACTGACAAAACACACTCACCCCTCTGGCTGTAGGATCTATTAGTGTTCTGGAGGAGCAATACAATGTCACACCAATCCAATCTCTGACCTCAGGCACACACTGACACATTTCCATTTAAACTTTTAAAGCAAGCCATTGTATTTCTGCAGCAAGTTTTCATCCTTATCTGTCCAAGTGTTTGCCTTGCACAGATAGTCTATCAGTTGTGTTGACAGCAGAACAATTCCCCTTACCTTCCCAATGTGAATGGAGAGGATTAGGTCCTCTGTTCTGGCATCTGTGTATGTAAATCCAAGAATTAGGAGAAGCTTTGTAGATCCAGAGCAGGTAAAAGGGAAAGGCTGATCTGCCCGGGGTCTGGTGTAGTTGTGTGTTTGACAGCAGAGTGACGCTCTATTACTGGGAGCTGCATGAAGGGTGGAAGGGGAGGAGGAGGGCTGGTGCATTGTACAGGGGCTGGCAGATACATCGCATAGCTCACCATTTGCTTTGCACAGTTCTTGGCTTTTCACAACTCCTTTAAATGGTTTTAACGCAGAAAAGAAAAACATAAATAAAAAACAAAAATAAACATTTTTTAAATGTGTATATATATATATATATATATATATATATATATATATATATATAGTGAGAGACTGATTGATCTCTATATATATATATATATATATATATATATATATATAAAAAAGTTACATTGATGTTTAAACCAATCACATCAATATTAATCTGTACAATAAATCAGTATTAATCCCAAAAAAAGAAAAATGTAATATATTGCAACTTGATTATCCTTAACCCCTTTCTTCCCAGCCCCCCTTTAAAATGTTTTTTGCACCCAGGGGGCGGGAAGAGCTACCCAATGGCAGGATTACTGTGATTGGCTGTCGCAGTGGTTTCATAATCAGAAACCAGTCAGTTTTCATTAATGCGGGTGGGAGGGGTTTAAAAGATCAAAGGTACCTAAAGAGGAAGTAAACCCTAATGGGTTTACTTCCTCTTTTTTTCCCTGCAAAGGTAAAGCATAATGGACTACTATGCATTGCATAGTAGCTCATTATGTGTCACTTACCTGACACAGGAGCCAGCGAAGTCGCCGCTGATCCCTGTAGTCCGCCGCGTCCATCTTGCTGGTGGCGTCTCGCAGCTCCGACCAATGACAGCGGCGAAGCCGCGATGACGTCACTCCCGCGCATGCGCACGGGAGTCGCGTCTCGCAGCTCCGACGCTGCCATTCGGCGAAGCCGCGATGACGTCACTCCCGCGCATGCGCACGGGCGTCGACAAATTAGGCAAATCCATTCTTGGACTTGCCGCATTTAGTGCGCCTGCGCGCCGCTGTCTACGGCGCATGCGCCGTAGACAGCGGTGCCCATTTTCGGGCAAATATCTCCTAAACCATATAGGTTTAGGAGATATTGCTTGGACCTACAGGTAAGCCTTAATCTAGGCTTACCTGTAGGTCAAAGTGGTTTGAAGGGGTTTACTTCCTCTTTAAAGCAAAATTTGTTTCATTTGTGATTTTTTATATCTACATGGAGGTAGCGTACATGGTTAAATGTGTGTTTATACATTTGTAAAAAATAAATAAATAAATCATTCATTAAAACATTCAATCTTTCCATCATTGTGTCAACTAATTTTGTAAAAAAAAAAAAAAAAAAAACACATTCACAGTAAGGCATTTTACAACCTCTCCTGTACAATTTATCTTGACAGATTGTAAGCGACGTTTACATGCCGCGTTTGTGTTTAGAAGCGCATTTTCTTTTTCAAATAGTAAAAAAATAAAGACACCTGTAAACGAAACGTCACAAAACACGACATACCGCGTTTAGCAGCATTTACAAGCTCTTATATGCGTTTGGTGTTTCAAATGCCTCTGAACATCCGTTCTGAGTGCATTTTTTTGCTTTCCAAAAAATGCTTCTAAACGCAACTGCCTAGAAACAACCCTTTGTATATGTACTGATAAGATAACAGAGGAGAGTTCAGGGGTAGCTGAAAAAAACGCCCAACTGCTCCTAAACGTCCGTTTACCAGCAGCAGCGTACATGAAGCCTTGACACAAAGTAGTCTTTTGTTTCTCTGTTATTTCTTTCCTTGTGTTTGTTTGCTTTGTTTTGGGTGTGTTTGATCACTGTTTGTGTACTGTTGTTTTTGTTTTTTTATTTTACTTTTATCACTCTCTGTGTTTTTAGGCTTCATTCATGCCACAGGAATGGCTTTAGCCGCTGGCAGTAATCGCACGATAAAAACCCAGACATCACTGCCTGACCTCACAAATGCGCTTCTAGAAGAATGGTCAAACATTCCCATAGACAATCCTAAACCTGGTGGACAGCCTTCCCAGAAGAGTTGAAGCTGTTATAGCTGCAAAGGGTGCGCCAACTCAATATTGAACCCTACAGACTTGGGTCTTGTTCACACCTATGCATTTTTTAGTGTATTTTCAGTTTTGCAGAAATGCACTACAGTCCATTTACCATGGTTTTTTATGGGTCACGTTCACATCTGTGGATTTTATGGAAAGGGCCCGGGACTTTTTTTCTGGTTCCATAGACTTCAATGGATCAAAAACGTGTTTCGAAAAGGTCATGAGTAGAAAGAAAAGATCTAAGTGCTCACTGCTTAAGTATAAGATTAAATTTTTGTGTTCAAACACAAACTACTCACATAAAGATGATAAAAACACAGCATTTAAAGCCGGCAATCGTGTTAGTTCCGTAGGGCAGCAGTGGGTGACGTCATGTGTAGCTCCTCCCCCGTACGCGTTACGTTCAATCAGAACTTCAACATCACTGGACTCCTCCTGTCCGGGGATGTTGATGTCTGTGATGCCACTGGATAACCGACGGAACTCCCTGAAGACCCACAAGCCGGTGGAGAGGTGAGTACCGATCAACAGAAGTTTGATCGATTAATCAAGGAATTAATCTTTGATTTTCACAGCCCCAATAAATTATATATTATATATCACGTGCTACACTTGAGCTAAATAACCCCCAATATTACAATATATGCACACACACACTATATTGTCAAATGAATATAGATCGAGATAGATATATATTTGAAAAAATTTAGATATATCTTCTATTTTGTTTTATCCAGCTGTATTTACTCAATGCAGCTTATAACATCCAAGTAAAAGATATAACACCAACATGTGAGAATAAAAAAAAGAAAAAAAAAAAAAAAAAAAGAATGTTGAGGTGCCCATCTTGGTAAGAACAGGGTTTTGCTTCCTCATGTCAGAGCCTCCAGCAAGGAGATCTCACATTGCGTATATTCAACTATGAGGCTCTAGGCACACTTACATTCTGTGTCGAGGAAGTGAAATGCTATTTTTCAGAAGACAAAAGGTCAAATTTTTCAGTTTCCTCCAACACTCCAAAGACATAGTGGTAGGTTAATTGACTTCTGTCTAAATTGGCCCTAAGGCTGTTCAGGTCCACCTGTCAGTTTTTTTTACGTGGACCTGAATGGACACTCCATAGACCTCTATGGAGTGTCTGATGTCAGCGGTGACATGTCCGCTGACATCCGACCCGCTCCGATCCGAAAAAGTGTGATGGAGCAAAAACCTACTTTTCCATCCGTCTGCGGATCGGATCGGGTGACGACGGAATCTACAGTCCGTCCTCATCCAATATCCCATAGGGGAAAGCAGCGCTCTAACAGGTCGATCCCTGCACAGTGTGCAGAGACGGACCTGTCATCTTCCTGCTCAGCGGGGATCGACGGAGTGATCCCCCGCTGAGCAGAGCGTGCTCCGTGCACAGACACATCCATGTGAAAGAGCCCTTAGTATGAATGTGAGTTAGAGACCTTATATTGTAAGCTCCTTGAGGGCAGGGACTGATGCAAATCTATGTTAAATATGTAAAATGCTGTGTAAATTGACGGCGTTATATAAATACTATATTACTATAGTAATAAATATTGACAACATACAGGATTTTTTTTTGACTGAATGGTGTCAGCCATGCCCAGTGTCTTTTGCTAAGCTACTTAATACCTCCCACAGTACTCATCTCCACAACATATGGTCCAATTGTTCTGCAGTCCAAGATAAGAACTGGGAGGGTGACAAAAACTCCAAGAGAACACATGAAGCATGCACAGTACAGCCCTGGATTTCTGACACGATTAACAGGTATTTTTTTGCATGTATAAAAAACAGACACTTTTCAAATGTAAAAAAAACAAAAAAAACAGACACAACAAAAAGATTTTAATGGTATTAGAAAAGTTATCAAACATGCCCTTTCCTTTTCAATCTGCAGCACTGTAATTTTCTGTAAAATGCAATATAGCAACCTGATAACTTGTGTACACAGGTGGTGTATAGAACACGCCCCAGCCCCAGAAATGTAATTTCCTGTTTGTGTGATTGGCTCACTGATTTTCCCTGAAGTCTGCACCAAGATATCAGATTTTGGGAATCCTCTGCAACAAAAGTTACATTTTTGGTGAGATCCTTACAGGCTTACACTTTACAATATAAAAGGAAGACAAGTACTGTTACAAGAGAAGAGGGCTAGTGGGACCCTGGTCGTAAGAGCTTGCACTTTACAATATAGCAGGAGACAAGCACTGTTAGAAGACAAGAGGGTTAGTAGGACCCTGGTCTCCAGAGCTTGCACTTTACAATAAAAAGGGAGTCAGTACTGTTACAAGACAAGAAGGTTAGTAGGACCCTGGTCATAAGAGCTTACAATCTAAAAGTGAGCTAATACGTCAATAGCGTTTCTGTCTTCACAGCGGCTCAGGAAAAACGTTTGTGTAGGTGCAGGACTTAAGTCTGATCGCTCTAGCATACAATACAAGAGAAGAGGGTTAGTGGGATCCTGGTCAAAAGAGCTTACTATTTACAATATAAAGGGAGACATTACTGTTACAAGACAAGAGGGTTAGCATGACACTGATCATAGGAGCTTACAATTTACAAATTAAAGAGCCAGTACCATTGCAATACAACACAAGAGGGTTAGTAGGACCCTGGTCACAAGAGCTTACAATTTACAATATAAATGGAGACAGTGCTATTACGAGACAAGAGGGTTAGTAGGACCCTGGTCACAAGAGCTTACAATTTACAATATAAAGGGAGACAGTACTGTTACAAGACAAGAGGGTTAGAAGGACCCTAGTCATAGGAGCTTACAATTTACAATATAAAAAGGGAGACAAGTACTATTATAGCCATTAGGGTTAGCAGGACCCTGGTCACAAGAGCTTGCAAGGGAGACAGTACTGTTACAAGACTGGAAAGTTAGTAAGACCTTGGTCATAGGAGCTTGCAATTTACTATATAAAAAGGGAGACAGTGCTGTTACAGGACAAGAGGTTAGTAGGACTCTGCTCAAAAGAGCTTACAATCCAAAAGTGAGCTAATACATTAATAGCATTCCTGTCTTTGTTGTGGCTCGGGAAAAACGCTTGTGTAGGTAATTAAGTTGCCCTCTAGTAAAGCTTTCTTTTCTCCCAATTAATACCAAATTATACATACAAAACACACTCACCCCTCTGGCTGTAGGATCTATTAGTGTTCTGGAGGAGCAATACAATGTCACCAATCCAATCCAATCTCTGACCTCAGGCACACACTGACACATTTCCATTTAAACTTTTAAAGCAAGCCATTGTATTTCTGCAGCAAGTTTTCATCCTTATCTGTCCAAGTGTTTGCCTTGCACAGATAGTCTATCAGTTGTTGACAGCAGAACAATTCCCCTTACCTTCCCAATGTGAATGGAGAGGATTAGGTCCTCTGTTCTGGCATCTGTGTATGTAAATCCAAGAATTAGGAGAAGCTTTGTAGATCCAGAGCAGGTAAAAGGGAAAGGCTGATCTGCCCGGGGTCTGGTGTAGTTGTGTGTTTGACAGCAGAGTGACGCTCTATTACTGGGAGCTGCATGAAGGGTGGAAGGGGAGGAGGAGGGCTGGTGCATTGTACAGGGGCTGGCAGATACATCGCATAGCTCACCATTTGCTTTGCACAGATCTTGGCTTTTGACAACTCCTTTAAATGGTTTTAACACAGAAAAGAAAAACATAAATAATAAACATTATATAATTAAAAAATAAAAATAAAATTATATAATAGACATTGTTGTTACCTATTTTTAGTCTCCAATGCCACTTACTGTGATAGCCAGCTATAGTGGAGGGCGGTGGCAAGTTTTTGTTATATATATATAATAAAAAGTAACTTTAATGTTTAAACCGATCACATCAATATTAATCTGCACATTAAATCAATATTAAACCCAAAAATTAAAAATGTAATATACTGCAACTTAATCCTTAACCCCTTCCTTCCCAGCCCCAACACAGGGTTTTCCCACCCGGGGGGGGGGGGGTGAGGCGGCAAGAGCTACCCGATCGCAGGATTACTGTGATTGGCTGTCACAGTGGTTGCATAATCAGAAACCGGTCAATTTTTTTTTTTTAACGTGGGTGGGAGTTTAAAAGATCAAAGGGCATTTCCCATCCCAGCCATCGTCAAATGACATCCGCAGGAAGGATCTCCCATCCTGAGCGAGCGTCTTACGACATCCTCGGCTTCCCGGATCTCCGGGGGGGGGGGCGCCAACGTGTCACTCGGAAGCTGATAACAGAGCAGGACTGTGGATCTGTGTGTGTAAACACACAGATCCACGTCCTGTCAGGTGAGAGAAGAACGAAGGTGTGTTTCCAGTATTGAGGAACACCGATCGGTATCCTCCCCTTGTGAGTCCCCTCCCCCTACAGTTAGAATCACTCCCTAGGTAACGCATTTAACCCCTTGATCTCCCCCTAGCGTTAAACTCTTCCCTGCCATTTACACAGTAATCAGTGCATTTTTATAGCTCTGATCGCTGTATAGAGGTCAATAGTCCCAAAATAGTGTCCGATATGTCCACCGCAATGTCACAGTCACAATAAAAATCACAGATTGCCGCCATTACTAGTAAAAAAAAAAAATGCCATAAAACTAGAACTAGCCCCTATTTTGTAGACTCTATAACGTTTGCTCAGACCAATCATTATACGCTTTTGTGATTTTTCCTACCAAAAATATGTATACGAATACAAATTGGTCCATGGTAGAATGATAGTAAAATGTAAGTCTTAACAAGTCTTAACACGTTTTGCGCCCTTATAGCCGCTCATCAGAAGCATAAACCATGGAAAATATCTAAAAACAAAAAATATTCATTATAAATGGTCAAAAAGATAATTGATTTAGTTTAGTAAAAAAATTGTATAAGAAGGTTTGTTACCAGGTTGCATATTGAACCTACATCTCCATTTGCACAGGTGCAACCCTGCAGGTGCAGCAGCTGGTTGATAATTATAAAGTCGCTCCCATTCACATTTACTTTGCTTCAGAATAACAAAAAGGTAGGAATCTGCAACAAAGTTTGTTACAGTCCTTGCAATGTACACACATCAGCCAGAGGGAATGATTTTTACAATCAAAAGTGGAGTTACTCTTTAAGCCCTATCTTTAAAAAGGGCTTTACACAGCCATGCCTCTGTTATACCTTTGTGATTTTTTTTTTTTTTAAATCAGCATTACACCGTGTGTAAAAAAAAAATGAAATTACCATTTTAACCACTTCCCGACCAGCGCACGACGATGTACGTCGACAGAATGGCACGGGCAGGCATATTGGCGTACATGTACGTCCAATATTCGTTGCCGCCGTGCCATCGGGAGCGCGCCGCCGGCGGCGCGCTCCCGCGCTGGTCGGAACCCCCGTGAGTCCGGTCGCGGGACCCGCGGACTCGATCGCCGCGGGAATCCCCGCGATCGTCTCACGGAGCGGCCGAATGGAGGAAATGCTGTATAAACAACATTTTTCCATTCTGCCTAGCAACTAGTGACGCTGATCTCTGCTCCATGTGATTGGAGCAGAGATCAGTGTACACTAAATGAAAGCCCAACCCCCCCACAGTTAGTAACACACCCCTAGGAACACTTAACCCCTACACTGCCACCCACTGGTTAACCCTTTCACTGCCAGTGTCATTTACACAGGAATCACTGCATTTATATAGCAGTGATTACTGTATAAATGACAATGGTCCCAAAAATGTGTCAAAAATGTCCGATGGGTCCCCCACAATGTCGCAGTCACAATAAAAATCGCAGATCACCGCCATTACTAGTAAAAAAAAAAAATAATAAAAAATTATTAATAAAAATGCTATAAAACTATCCCTATTTTGTAAACCCTATAACTTTTGCGCAAACCAATCAATAATCACTTATTGCGATTTTTTTTACCAAAAATATGTAGAAGAATACGTATCGGCCTAAACTGAGGGAAAAAAATGTTTTTTTATATATTTTTGGGGGATATTTATTACAAAAAGTAAAAAATAATGCGTTTTTTTCAAAATTATCGCTCTATTTTTGTTTATAGCGCAAAAAATAAAAACCGCAGGGGTGATCAAATACCACCAAAAGAAAGCTCTATTTGTGGGAAAAAAAGGACGTTAATTTTGTTTGGGAGCCACGTTGCACGACCGCGCAATTGTCAGTTAAAACGACGCAGTGCCGAATCGCAAAAAGTGGTCTGGTCTTTGACCAGCAAATTGGTCCGGTCTGAAAGTGGTTAATGTAACAATTGGTCTAAAGGTATAAGAGGATAGAATAGTAAGAGGATTTAACTACTTTAGTTGCATACTCCTTACAGACTTGAGCAATATATACATTCAACCACTTCCTGACCATACGTTGCAGTTGTACTGTGGCAGGTTGGCTCCCCTGTGCGAGCCGTCGTAGCTATACGTCGGCTCGCGGGGTCGGGATAGCAAGCACGCGCCCGCTGCACAGCAGGGGTCCGATGCTCGTGGCTGATGGTCACAATGACCGACGGCCACGAGCGTTCATGACAAGGGGACACAAAGCAGGCACGAGTGTGAGTAAACACACACTTCCCTGTTTTGACAGGAGTGACAGATCGTGTTCCTAATAGCTAGGAACCAAGATCCGGCACTTCCTCCAGTCAGTCTCCTCCCCCTTCAGTTAGAATCACCTCCTAGGGAACACAGTCAACCCCTCGAGCACCCCCTAGTGTTAACCCCTTTACTGCCAGTGAAATTTTTACAGTAATCAATGCATTTTTATAGTATTGATCGCTGTATTAATGCCAATGGTCCCAAAAATGTGTCAATATTGTCCGATGTGTCCGCCATAATGTCACAGTCACGATAAAAATCACAGATCACCGCCATTACTAGTAAAAAAAAAAATTGTAAAAACACTAACTTTTGTGCAAACCAATTAATATATGCTTATTGCGATTTATTTTTATACCAAAAATATATAGATGATTACATACTAAACTGAGAAAAAAATAGCTTTTTAAAAATAAAAATAAAAAATGGGGATATTTTAATAGCAAAAAGTACAAAATAACGAGTTTTTTTTCAAAATTGTCACTTTTTCTGTTTATTGTGCAAAAAATAAAAACTGCAGAGGTGATTAACCACTTGCTTACTGGGCACTTAAACCCCCCTCAGTCCCAGACCAATTTTCAGCTTTCAGCGCTGATGCACTTTGAATGACAATTGCGCGGGCATACAACACTGTACCCAAATGAAATTTTTATCATTTTTTTCCCACAAATAGAGCTTTCTTTTGGTGGTATTTAGTTACAGCTCGGAGTTTTATTTTTTGCTAAACAAACAAAAAAAGATGCAAAAAAAAAAAAAAAAAAAATCATGTTTTAATAGTTTGTTATAAAATTTTGCAAACGGGTCATTTTTCTCCTTCATTGAAGTGCGCTGATTAGGCGGCACTGATAGGCTGCATTGGTGGGCACTGATGGGCTGCATTGGTGGGCACTGATGGGCTGCATTGGTGGGCACTGATAGGCTGCACTGGTGGGCACTGATAGGCATAGTTAAGGCGGCACTAATAGGCACAGATAAGGCGGCACCGATGAGCACAGATAAGGCGGCACTGATGGGCAAAGATGGGCACAGATAAGATGGCACGGATGGGTGGCACGGATAAGTGGCACGGATGGGTGGAACGGATGGGCACTGATAGGTACCACAGATAGATGGGACTGATGGGCACTGATAGGTGGCACTGATAGGTGGCTCTGATAGGTGGCACTGCTGGGCACTGATGGGCGGCACTGCTGGGCACTGATGGGTGGCACTGATGGGCGGCACTGGGGTGCAGCACCTTTGAGGCAGATTTTGGGTGGCACTGTGGGTGGCACTGTGGGTGGCACTGTGGGCACTGCTGGGTGGCACTGTGGGCACTGCTGGGTGGCACTGTGGGCACTATGGGCACTGCTGGGTGGCACTGACAGGGGGGCACTTACTTTATTTCAGGATGGCACTGCGGGTGGCAGGTGGGCACTGGCAGGGGGCAGGTGTCCGTTGAATTGCTGGCCGTGATCGGGACTGATGTCCCGAACACGGCCGCCGGCGATCGGCTTTTTTTTTTTCTCCTCGCGCTGTCAGCGCGAGGAGGAATACTAGCCGATTACCGGCTCCGTTTTATCACATGATCAGCTGTCATTGGCTGACAGCTGATCACGTGATAAGGGGTCGGGATCGACCCCTTACACGGATCGGTGATCAGGCGAGTCTCACGGACTCGCCGATCACAGAGCGCGCCGCGTGCGCCCCTCAGGGGGCGCGCAGGCCGCTCGTAACCGGGACTACGTCAATAGACGTAGTCCCGGCAATCTAGGTCCGCGCTAATGCCGTCATTCGGCAATAGCGCGGATCCCAAGTGGTTAAATACCACCAAAAGAAAGCTCTATTTGTGGGGAAAAAAAGGACGTCAATTTTGTTTGGGTGCAACAATTGTCAGTTAAATCGACGCAGTGCCGAATCTCAAAAAGAGCTCTGGTCAGGAAGGGGGTAAATTCTTCCAGGGCTGAAGTGGTTAAGCTATAACCTTGTAATTACTTATGTGTATTTCTGAAAAAAATTAGAGAGCTATTCGTATTGTGAAACTGTATGTACATTTGTTCTGTGCAAAATCAGATGTTATTTGACTGATTTCTCTTCAGGTCGAATGTTCTTCATGGAGTGAATAGTGAAAATACTGCATAATGGTCACTAGATGGAGATAGTGACAATAATGCTGTTATTTTCCTAATTCACTTTATTTTGTATGAATAAAGAACATTTAACCTGGAGAGAAAATAACTGAATGACATTTGATTTTGCTACAGTTGTACAAAACAAATGTATATGCATTCTCAGGCCGGGTTCACACTTGTACGACAAACTGCAAAACACTCCGGCTTTTGGGGCTCATGTCGCATGATGTGTGAAAATCAATAATTCCCTATGGGAACCGTCTTAACTGGTCTGACACAAGTCGGTCCGACTTTGAAAATGCTCCCTACACTACTGTGGTCCAACTTTGATCCTACTTCAGCTCATTGAATATCACTGAAGTCAGTTCAAAGTCAGATGGCTGTCTTAACTGTAACTTATGCTCTGATGATCTGGAAGGGCAACTCGAAGCCAAAAAAAACGGCATGGGTTCCTCCTCGAAGAGCACATCAGGCCCTTTCGTCTGGTATGGATTTTAAGGGGAAGCCCCAAAATGGCATAGGGTCCCCCCAGAATCCATACCAGACCCTTATCCGAGCACACAGCCCGACAGATCAGGAAAGATGATGAGGATAAGCGAGCGCCCCCCTCCCTCCTGAACTGTACCAGGCTGCATGCCCTCAACATAGGGGGGTGGGTGCTTTGGGGCAGGGGGGGACCTGCCCCTCCACCCCAAAGCACCTTGTCCTGATGTTGATGAGGACAAGGGCCTCTTCCTGACAACCCTGGCCATCAGTTGTCGGGGTCTGCGGGCGGGGGGCTTATCAGAATTTGGAAGCCCCCTTTAACAAGTGGGCCCCCAGATCCAGGTCCCCTACCCTATGTGAATAAATATGGGGTACACTGTACCCCTACCCATTCACCCAAAAAAAGTGTAAAAAATAAAACCCAGTACACAGGTTTTTAAAGTAATTTATTAAGGCAGCTCCCACGTCTCTTCCGACTTCTTCTTTCCTCTCCGGCTCTTCTGCCTCCTCCGCTGATGACTTCTAGCCCTCTCTGGTTCTTCTCCCTCTGTCCGCTGTCTTCTGCCTCTGCCGGGTCTTCTCCGCAATCTTCTTGCTCTTTTGCCAGGTCTTCTCTGCTCCCTCTGTTCTTCTTCTGATGTTGACTCGACGCTTTCTCCCGCTCTAATTCTGGGTGCGTGGTGGGCCACTACTTATATTGGCATGGGGCGGGGTCAAACGGTGACGTCATCTGAAGGTCTGCCCCTTATGTCATCTCCTGGGGCATGATGGGCAGTGATGTCATAAAGGGCGGGCCTCCGGGGACCTTACCCCATGCCAATATAAGTAGTGGCCCACCACGCACCCAACATTAGAGCAGGAGAGAGCATCGAGTCAACATAGGAAGAACAATAGAGGGAGAAGACCCAGCAAAAGAGCGAGAAGACAGCGGACACAGAGGGAGAAGAACCGGAAAGGGCTAGAAGACAATAGCGGAGAAGACCCAGAGAGGGAAGAAGAACCAGTAGAGGCAGAAAACACAAGTGTAGGAGGCAGAAGAGCTGAAGAGGCGGAGAAGAAGTTGGAAGAGATGCCAGAGCTGCCTTAATAAATTTCTTTAAAAACCTGTGTACTGTGTTTTATTTTTTTTTATTATTTTTTTTAGGTGAATGGGTTGGGGTACAATGTACCCCATACTCACTCACATAGGGTGGAGGGGCCCCCTTGTTAAAGGAATCTGGAAGCCCCCAATAAGCCCCCGCCCGCAGCCCCCGACAACCAACAGCCAGGGTTGTTCGGAAAGAGGCCCTTGTCCGTCATCAACATGGGGACAAGGTGCTTTGGGGTGGGGGGCACAAGGCTCCCCGCCCCAAAGCACCCACCCCCCATGTTGAGGGCATGCGGCCTGGTATGGTTCAGTAGCCCCCACCCCCCCTTCCTGACCAGGCTATGTGCTTGTATAAGGGCCTGGTATGGATTGGGGGGCCACCACGCCTTTTTTTGGCGTGAAGGTTCCCTTTAAAATCCATACCAGACTTTAGGGCCTGGAATGCTCTTGGAGGGAGAACCCATGCCATTTTCTTTTAAATTTTGCGTGGAATTCCCCCTAAACATTCATACCAGACACAGTGCCTGGTATTGTCGAGGATCAAAGTCGGGTGCATGTCGGACTTCAAGTCGTAGGGCAAAGTCGGATCCAGAGTGGTACGACTGCCGCGTCGTACCAATGTCAACTCGGCCTCAGAGGTCGAATAGCTCTGCAAGTTTTTCTTTTTTTAATAAATATATATTTTACATAACATCTCAAGATGGCTATTAACAGATTGCTTAATCAATGTCTATCAAAAGGGACGTATTGGAAAATTTTCCATCAACAGGAAAGGAATGGAGGAGTCAGTTTTTTTTAATTATTAATATTTATCTCAATTTTTAATGGTAAATGCAGATGGGAAGCCGGATTTCTCATGCACACTATTAAACAGTGTTGGTGGAGGTAGAAAGGACAGAACACCACATTTAGGGTTGAAAATATATTTATTATATATTTATTATCAATTTCACATATAACACAGTGAAAAACACGAAAAATAACAATCCAGAGACAGTCGCACGTAAACATGGGTAATAAGTCAGCCCAATGGCTATCGACCACAGCTTGACTCCTATTCTCAAACATTGTTGCGTTAGGGTGCAAGACCATCCTCTGTTACAAGGAACAAGTCTGGCTAATGAGCCTTGATGTTCATAATGAAAAACAACACATGTAAGTTTTAGAAAATAAAAAGGGAAAACCAAGTCAGAGAAAATAGAGAAACAAAGGCAGAGAAAAGAAAAAAAGGAGGGGAAGAGGTGACCCAGAGGGGTGCGTGAAGAGAGAGAGAGAGAAATAAAGAAGGGGGGAGGGAGAAAGTCACAATGGAGCGAAAGGGCTGCTTAGGAGACATTTGCTTAGAGATGTAGATGTTAGGATAGAGGGTGGGGGACTAGTGGGTATGTGCACCCCGTGGTTAGGATGTGCGTTAGGATAACCCTGATGGGTTTGACAGAATGTTCGTGGGGGTATCTGAGGCAAAGACGTGGAGCCAAATAGACCACAGCAGCTTCTACGTATCATAAGTGTCAATATCAAAAGCCAACATCTCCTCCATTCTCATGGTGTCATTCATAATTGAGACCCAACGTGACAAGCGGGGAGTGGTGGTTGTCTTCCAATGTGATGGAATGAGCTGTCTCGCTGAAGACAAAGAATCGTAGGAGGTTCCATTTCTGTGCTGTTATAGAGCTGGATTGTATGGAAAGGAGAGCAATCTTTGAGGAGGTCGATAGCGTTTCTTCATAAATTTTATTAAAACACCTGAGTCCAGAAGGGGCAGATCCTTTCACATTCCTACAAGACGTGTAGACAGGTCCCAGTGGAGGAGTTACATCTCCAACAGGAATCTGGACAGGATGGTAAAATTGTGTAATGTGGAGGGGTCCCTGTACCACATGGACAGAATCTTGTAGTTCTTTTCCTGACAGTTGCAGGATACTGTTGACTTGTGAGTAAAATAGAATGAGGTCTGCCAGTCTGGTCTGGAGATGTCCTCTCCCAAGTCCGCAAACCACATCCTGGTGTACAGAACACGACTTTTACATCATTCCACTGATCTCGTGCAGATACAGCAATATGCTGTCAGACAAAAGGTCTGTGGGTGGAGCTACAAATGGCTATTTACTGAAAAGGCTCCCATTGGTGCAAACATCTGTGACAACACAGCAGTGATTTCACTGCAAAAGCAAGAACGTTGTCACTCATTCAAGGAAGCGTCTAATGCTTTTACTGTCAGGATCAACAAAATGTTCCAGGGGTACTCACACGATAAAGCACAGCCTTACTGATACGGCCAGCCTAAATAACATACGGTAAGTGATTTTATAGTTTGATCATAGTTATGATATAAAGTAACAAATACATATAATATAGTTTTTTCCTTGGACTTTCTTTTGTGTTGCAAAATAATTTTTTCTATTTGATTTAAATCTATAGCCAAAAAAGATAACACAAAATAACAGCAAAAAAAAAATAAAAAATAAATCGTTTTAAAACAACTAGTGTTACTGTATTCTAGAATTTGTCCTGTTTATGAAAAAAAGAAGAGTGGGGAAAGTGTGTGGGCGGAGTTAAACAGCAGTCCCATTCTTGTTGAGTTAAAAAAAATGTACATTGCAGATATTTTTACAAACATTGTCAGATAGTCTGGTTGAAAAAAAGTCCATCTAGTTCAACCAAAAAAAAAATTATACAATCCCATATACACAATACTATTGCCACAGTTGATCCAGAGGAAAGCGAAAACCCCCAGGAAAGCATGATCCAATTTGCTACAGCAGAGGAAAAAAATTCCTTCCTGATTCCCCGAGAGGCAATCCAATTTTCCCTGGATCAACTTTACCTATAAATGTTACGACCCAGTTATGTTATATACATTAAGGCTTGGTTCACACCTATCCATTTTTTTGGGCGTTTTTTGTTTTGCAGAAACCAACTACAGTCCATTTAACATGGTTCCCTATGGGTCATGTTCACATCTATGCATTTTATGGAAAGGGCCAGGGAGTCCGGACTTGTTTTTGGTTCCATAGACTTCAATGGCTCAAAAATGTGTATTTAACCACTTTCAGACCGGACCATTTTGCTGGTCAATGACCAGAGGTCTTTTTACAATTTGGCACTGCGCTGCTTTAACTGGTAATTGCGCGGTCATGCAATGTTGTACCCAAACAAAATTTGCGTCCTTTTCTTCCCACAAATAGAGCTTTCTTTTGATGGTATTTGATTGCCTCTGCGATTTTTATTTTTTGCGATATAAACGTAAAAAGACTGCAAATTTTGAAAAAAAATGATATTTTCTACTTTTTGTTATTAGAAAAATCCAATAAACTCAATTTTAGTCATACATTTAGGCCAAAATGTATTCAGCCACATGTCTTTGGTAAAAAAAAAAGTCAATAACTGTATATTTATTGGTTTGCGCAAAAGTTGTCACATCTACAAAGGTACGTTTTCTGGAATTTACGCAGCTTTTAGTTTACGACTGCCTATCTCATTTCTTGAGGTGCTAAAATGGCAGGGCAGTACAAAACCCCCCCCAAATGACCCCATTTTGGAAAGTAGACCCCCTAAGGAAATTGATAAGAGGCATGTTGAGCCCATTGAATATTTTATTTTTTTGCCTCAAGCGATTGAATAATGACAAAAAAATTTTTTTTTTACACAAAGTTGTCACTAAATGATATATTGCTCCCACATGCTATGGGCATATGTGAAATGACACCCCAAAATAAATTCTGCTGCTTCTCCTGAGTACGGGGATACCACATGTGTGGGATTTTTTGGGAGCCTAGCCGCGTACGGGGCCCCGAAAGCCAAGAACCGCCTTCAGGTTTTCTAAGGGCGTAAATATTTGACTTCACTCCTCACTACCTATTACAGTTTTGAAGGCCATAAAATGCCAAGATGGCACAAAACCCCCACAAATGACCCCATTTTAGAAAGTAGACACCCCAAGCTATTTGCTGAGAGGCATGTTGAGTCCATGGAATATTTTATATTTGGCACAAGTTGCGGGAAAATTACAAACTTTTATTTTTTTAAATTTTTTTTTCACAAAGTTGTCACTAAATGATATATTGCTCACACATGCTATGGGCATATGTGAAATGACACCCCAAAATAAATTCTGCTGCTTCTCCTGAGTACGGGGATACCACATATGTGGGACTTTTTGGGAGCCTAGCCGTGCACGGGGCCCCGAAAACCAAGCACCACCTTCAGGCTTTCTAAGGGCGTAAATTTTTGACTTCACTCCTCACTACCTATTACAGTTTTGAAGGCCATAAAATGCCAAGATGGCACCCCCCCCCCAAATGACCCCATTTTGGAAAGTAGACACCCCTAAATTTAGGGGTACACTAGTGAGACTCACAGGTAAAAAAGCACCTAGGCTGTCAGCGACTGTATCAAAACGCTACAAGAAAAACTGTTAGCGAACGCAGGGATCAGGCCTGACTCTGCGAACGCTGCAGTTATGTGTGTTGTGTTTTGTAAGTGACAGTGATCGATCGATACTGCACTTGGGTGGGCTGGTCTGGGCTTGGCGGAGGGGCTAAACGCAGGTGCTAGCAGGTATCTGGGCTGATCCCGCTAACAATGCGTTTTGGGAAACCTAAACTGCTGGCGACGCTAATATAGATCTGATCAGATACTATATTACTAAGGGAGGTGTATGCTTTGTGCGTGGGTGTTAGCGGTACTGACACTAACCTGACGCTGCCTGGGGCGACACAGACCTTATCTGACCCTCAAACTTATATCACCCGCCGGGTGATCAGGGGGTTAAACCTTTATTAGGTAATAAATGGCGGGTGCCCTGAAACTATAAAAAAATAACTAACCAACCAGCGTCACCTGTAACAGTTATATGGTGATCACTGGTGAAAGGATTAACTAGGGGGCAATCAGGGGGCTTTATGCGGTAGTATATGGGGGTCCCTGGCGCTATAAAAAGCTGCGGCGAACCTAAATACCTACCTGCCTAACTAGCGTCACCTGTGACACTAATACAGCGATCAGAAAAACGATCGCTTATTAGGCTGGGTTCACACTGGAGCGATGCGGGAACGCCACGAATCCGCGGCGGGTTCCCGCATCGCATGCCTCCCGGCGGCAGTTCACACTGCCCTATGCGAACTGCTGGGAGTGTCAGTGAAATGTTAATGACACCCCCAGATCAGTTTGCATATCGCAGTGCGATCTGCAAACTCGGATCGCATGGTGTGAACACCCATGCGATCCGATTCTGCTGCAGACCAAAAAAAGGGTCCCGTGCGAGTTTGCGGCAGGTGCGGCGGGTGCGACGCGAATTCAGCCATACTATCTGTATGGCTGAACTTGAATCGCACAGAGATCGGATGTGATTTGCACTGCAGTGCGAATCACATCCGTTCTCATAAACCGCTGCAATGTGAACCCAGCCTTAGTGACACTGGCGACGGGGGGTGATCACGGGGTTAAACCTTTATTGGGGGGGTTAGGGGGGTACCTTAGAACTAAAGGGGGCTAACCCTAACTGCCCTAACAGTTATTACAGTCACAAATGACACCAATGCAAAAAAAAAAAAAAAATGCAATTGGTGTCACTGTGACTGGGGGGGGCAGGGGTAATTGGGGGGGATGATCGGGGGGTGAAGGGGGGTGTGAGTGTGCCTGGCATGTTCTACTGT
Source organism: Lithobates pipiens (assembly GCF_037356315.1). NCBI lineage: Eukaryota > Metazoa > Chordata > Amphibia > Anura > Ranidae > Lithobates > Lithobates pipiens. Next base: position 187,035,185 of record NW_027507685.1, on the reverse strand, counting down.
GTAGTGTCGTGTTGGTGCAACTCACCGATCCTCTCTCCTCGGTGCCGGAACGAAAAATACCGACATGGAGGAGAGATTACATCACTTCCTCTGCCTGTGTTTACATTACAGGAGAGGAAGTGATGTCACGCCTCACTTCCATTCGTCAGGAGCGATCGCGAGGGTGTGGCCATGAACGAATGCCTGCCCCCTCATCCCGGATCGCTCCTGAACAGATACAGACTGTCGCTGGCACCGATCGGGCCCCCCACCCTCGGGAAGGCAGGGACGTATATATACGCCCATATGCCTGCCCGTGCCATTCTGTCGACGTATATCGTCGTGCGGTGGTCGGCAAGTGGTTAAAAATGCAAAATGCACCTGGAACATATAAACTGCAACCTGCATAGCTGTGAACCAGGCCTTAGGAAAGAATCCAGGCCTTTTTTAACCAGTTCCCGACCAGCGCATGCCGATGTACGTCGGCAGAATGGCACGGGCAGGCATATTGGCGTACAGGTACGTCCAATCTTCAATGCCGACTTGCCATCGCGGGCGCGCTCGCGTGCTGGTCGGGAGCCCCGTGAGTCCGGTCGCCACGGGCATACCCGTGATCATCTCACGGGACGGCTGAATGGAGAAATGCAGTTGTAAACAGCATTTCTCCATTCTGCCTAGCAACTAGTGACGCTGATCTCTTCTCCATGTGATTGGAGCAGAGATCAGTGTTCACTAAATGAAAGCCCAGCCCCCAACAGTTAGTAACACACCCCTAGGAACACTTAACCCCTACACTGCCACCCACTGGTTAACCCCTTCACTGCCAGTGTCATTTACACAGGAATCACTGCATTTATATAGCAGTGATTGCTGTATAAATGACAGTGGTCCCAAAAATGGGTCAAAAATGTCCGATGTATCCGCCATAATGTCGCAGTCACAATAAAAATCTCTGATCGCCGCCATTACTAGTAAAAAAAAAAATTATTAATAAAAATGCCATAAAACTATCCCCTATTTTGTAAACGCTATAACTTTTGCGCAAACCAATCAATAATCGCTTATTGCGATTTTTTTTACCAAAAATATGTAGAAGAATACGTATCGGCCTAAACTGAGGGAAAAAAATGTTTTTTTATATATTTTTGGGGGATATTTATTATAACAAAAAGTAAAAAAATAATGCGTTACGTAACATTAAAAATGATCTCACCAAGTGGTCTACTGGAGTCTTTTCCTGGTTTGGCAGAGCTGCTATTATGAAGATGAACATCCTACCTAGAATATTATACCTTTTTCAAACGATTCCAATTAAATTACCAAACTCATTTTTTACTACCTATCGCAAATTGTGTTCAGATTTTATTTGGGGAACAACGAAACCTAGATTAAACTATGAGAGACTTACCACCCCCAAACTCAAGGGGGGTTTGGGTATGCCAGATATTAAAAAATACTACCAGGCATGTCAACTGACTAGAATTATAGATTGGAATGTTCATTCTGCACAAAAAGCATGGGTTAAAGTTGAAAATTCACTATCCTCAATACCAATAGCCCAATCTCCTTGGTTACTCAGGAAACACATCCCTCCAGTATACGTAAATCATCCAATTATATCCCCGACATTGAACACCTTCCGACAACTCTGTGACAAATTCAACCTTTCTTCTATCATGGGACCCTTGACTCCGCTTAAGATGAATCCTGCATTCGCACCCGGTATTCAACCCTCTTTTCTACCAGATTGGCCACACAACACGATCCGGGCTGAACATTTTTTTGACACCAACCGCCCAATTTCTTATGCCACCCTTTTGCTTAAGCTGAATGCCTCTAATTTTTCATCACAGACATATCAACAAATTAGACATTTTCTAAACATAAACGCCAAAACCTATGAATGGACGAGACCTAAAACCCCCTTTGAAATAATGTGTCTGAAAAACGAACCGCAAAGGCACCTTATTTCTTTCTCTTATAATCTTCTATTCCCTACCCAAACCAGTTCTGAGAATTGGGTCTTAGATAAATGGCAAAAAGATCTTTCCATTAAGCTTACGGAGAAAAATTGGACGCATATCTATACAGTGATACATAAAGGATCTATGAATGTTTATGCTCAAGAGAATGCATTCAAGTTATTGTCTCGATGGTATAGAACACCATCTAAATTGCATCACATGTACCCAACCACTTCCCCACTCTGCTGGAGATGCAATATAGAGGTTGGATCTTTGATTCACATATGGTGGGCATGTCCCAAAATCCAACCATTTTGGAAGGAAGTACATAACATTACCCAAAAAGTAACTACATTTTCTCTTGAATACTCCCCGGCACAGATGTTATTACACTTCCCATCTCCCACACGATCATACCTCAGATCCTTGACCATGCACATGATCATGGCAGCGAATATGTGTATACCCAACAGATGGAAATCCACTGAACCTCCATCCCTCAAAGAATGGTTCATACGCATAAATAAAACAGCTGAAATGGAGGAACTTATCCACCAGGCGAAAGAAACACAACCTAAATTTACGCAAACATGGACCTGCTGGTTACAGTTCCGTACAACAGCGACATATACTAGGATCCTCACATGAATACTCACTATGATATCTTGATAATATACAGATGCATTTTAATTGACCTTAATTTTCCCTTATCCTTTTAGTATTCTATAATTTGATTACTTAAACTACTTTTTTTTTTTAGCTATATGATTTTTGCATCCACAGATACTTATATAGTTTATGAAAGTAACATAACCAGACATACTGTGCTCATTTCAACATTATATATTGTTTAATATATCTTTTAACTATGTCTTATAACAATTGGATGTATTTTCTACTATTGATCTTTCTCTGTTATGTATTTTCAAAAATTTCAATAAAATGTTATACGATAAAAAAAAATAATGCGTTTTTTTCAAAATTGTCGCTCTATTTTTGTTTATAGCGCAAAAAATAAAAACCTCAGGGGTGATCAAATACCACCAAAAGAAAGCTCTATTTGTGGGAAAAAAAAGGACATAAATTTTGTTTGGGAGCCATGTCGAACGACCAAGCAATTGTCAGTTAAAGCGACGCAGTGCCGAATCGCAAAAATGATTTGAACAGGGGCAAAATAATCTCTGTCTCTCTGGAGTCCATACCTCTCTTAATACAAGAAAGGACTTTGCTGGCTTTGGAAACTGCAAGTTGGCATTGCATGTTATTATTAAGGCAATGATCTACCAAAACCCCCAGATCATTTTACACTATGGATCCCCCCAGTTGTACTCCCCCTAGGATTATATGATGCATGCATATTCTTAGCCCCCAATTGCATAACTTTTACATTTATCAACATTAAACCTCATTTGCCACTTGGTTGCCCAATTAGAGGTCGGCTTGTAAGTTGGAGACATCCTGTAAGGACGTTATTCCACTGCATAGCTTGGTGCATCTGCAATGGTGTTGCTCTGAATAAAAAGCTGTGTCTTCCACTATGTGTTTTGGATGCTGGTATTGAATGGGAGTGACTAATTTGAATCAGCTGGTGCTCTAATGAGAAAAGCTGTTTGTGTTCCTTTAGAAATGATTAACCCTTAGGGCCAGTTCACACCACAGAAACGTGCATGCCCACAGTGGAGTGCATGGTACAAAAGTACCATGCAATCCGGGTGCAGTGCATTCATAAAAGTTTTGGTGCAGTGCAGTTTCAACCCATTCAAAATGAATGGGGCTGAAATTCGCACTGCACAGGACTGCATGTGAATCGCACAGGAATCCATAGTGCATTTCTGTGTGGGTATGGTATGAACTGGCCCTTCCAGAGTATCGCACCAAAAATGTAATTTTTGTTGCAAAGGATGTCTAAAACCTGACATTTATCTTAGTGCTGAGTTCTTCACAAAAGCAGGAAATTATATTTCTGGAGGCGTTCTGAACACAAACTAGAGTAAGCCTCCAGAAGCCATGCTGCATTGAATTTTTTACAGCTCTGCAGTTTAAGGAGTATCTTGTGTGTACTGGTCATGGGTGTGTGAGTAAGGAGCAGTGATGGCTGGTGCTCAATATTTGGTGGGGGTGCGGCAAACAAACCTGCCCCCCTCACTCGCACATACCGCCACCCCTCCATGCACAGGCCAGCCTCCTCACTCTCCGTACCAGCTCCCGCTCATCCTCCCATCTGCAATCAGGACAAGCCATACGCTCTGTCTCTTCCCTCCCGGCCAGCTCTCGTTACAGGCATTGCTTCTCCTCCCAGATGAACAGGAAGTGGGCCCTGAGACCAGATTGGCCTGGTCTCAGGACTGGGTGGGCTGGGGGCGCAGTGGTCTGTGCCACCAGCCCACCCTTTCTTGATGCCAATTAGAGCCTCAGGCTCTAATCATCTGGTATGGATTTGGAGGGGACACCCCCAGGCCAAAATAAAAAAAATTATGTGGGGTCCCCCCCAAAATCCATACCAGACCCTTATCCAAGCATACAGCCTGGCAGGTCAGGAAAGGGAGGGGATGAGCAAGCAACCCCCCTCCTGAACCATACCAGGCCGAATGGCCTCAACATGGTGGGGGGGCTCTGCTGCCCCCCACCTCAAAGCACCTTGTCCCCATGTTGATGGGGGCAAGGGCCTCTTCCCCACAACTCTGGAAGGTGGCTTTTTTTTTTTTTTAAAGGGACAGTGTAAAAAAAAAAAAAAACAATCTTTAACACGCCCCGTCCCCATGTGCTTGTGCGCAGAAGCAAGGGCATATGTAACTTGTGCCCGCATATGTAAACGGTGTTCAAACCACACGTGAGGTATTGCCATGATCGTTAGAGTTAGAGCAATAATTCCAGCAAAAGACCTCCTCTGTAACTCTAAACTGGTAACCTGTAGAAATTTTTAAATTGTTAAATTTTTAAATGTCGCCTATGGAGATGTCAAATTTTGTCGCCATTCCACAAGCTTGTACAATTTTGAAGCATGACATGGGTATCAATTTATAAAATTGGACTAACTTCACTGTTCTCTTATTTTTTTATTTAAAAAAAAGTGTATTCTTTCCAAAAAAAAATGCATTTGTAAGACTGCTGTGCAAATTCGCTGTGACAAAGTATTGCAAGGACCGCCATTTTATGCTCTAGGGCAGGGGTGCCGAACCTTTTAAAGAGCGAGGGCCACTTAAGCGACTTAGTAACCAGTCGCGGGCCATAATGAGTGGAGCGGGCGGATGACAGGTCCATGTCCACCCTACATATGTACATATATATGACATGGCTCACTCTACTCTGTGGGCCGTCAGATCTGATCTGCCATGATGGAATGGGACGGATCCCCCTTCTGTTTTTCTTTAGTGGATCGGATTGGAGGTAGGTGGGTTTATACAGCCACAAGTGCTTTTACATCTGTGGCTCAATAGAGGTGAATGGAGGGTCCGATTCGGTCAGACCATTCATGCCAAGGGGCCTAATGCTGCTTTCACACTGACACGCTGCGGTTTACCTGCACTGCAGGTGCAGTGCAGTACACCTGTGGCTTTCCTGCGGGTTATCTGCACTTTGCCTTAGACTTCTATTATATCTTATATATTCTATTATATCCTGCAGGTGTGGTGAACTTTCTGAAAGTGCACCAAACCCACAGGTGATAACCGAAGTTTATGGCTCAGTGCAGGTAACCCACAGGTGTTCTGTGCTGCACCTGCGGATCAGTTTGAAAGCAGCCCAGTAACCACTGCAGAAGGGATATGCCCATATATACACTGTGATTTAAGTAATAAACTTACCTTTAATAACAATCTTCCTTTCAGGTATCACCGGCTGTTGCTGTCCCAGGCAGAGTGCATTTGGTATCACTCCGCCTGTGCCAGGAGGCAACGATATACAGGAAACATTGGTTTATGCAGCTCTGTAGCCACTTACTTTCTCTACTGCCAGCTTCATTAACCACACTGATGCTCTGGGATGGCGGGTCGGCAACCCACAATTTGGGCTTGCCAACCCACCATTCCAGAGCAGGAGGTCGCGGGCCACATCAGAGGGCTCCGCGGGCCACTGGTTGGGCAACCCTGCTCTAGGGTATCTGAAAAAAAAATAATAATAATGTTTGAGGGTTCTAAGTAATTATCTAGCAAAAAAAAACAAAAACAGATTTTAACGTGAGAAAGTTTAATCTTTTAAAGGTCCATACACCTATATACAGTACCTTGAAGAAATAGTCATACCCCTTGAAGTTTTCTACATTTTGTCATGTTACAACCAAAAACCTAAAATTTCTTTTATTGGGATTTAATGTGATAAACCAACACAAAGTGGCAAATAATTGTGACGTGGAAAGAAAATGAAAAATTGCTTTCAATTTTTTTTAAAAATAAATATCTGAAAAGTGTGGTGTGCATTTATTTTCAGCCCCCCTGAGTCAATACTATGTAGAACCACCTTTCACTGCAATTACAACTGAAGTCTTTTGGGGATGTCTCTACCAGCTTTACACATTTAGAGAGTGACATTTTTGCCCATTCTTTTTTGCAAAATAGGTCAAGATCTGCCATATTGGATGGAGAGTCTGTCAACAGCAATTTTCAAGTCTTGCCACAGATTCTCAATTGGATTTAGGTCTGGACTTTGACTGGGCCATTCTAACATATGAATATACTTTCATGTAAACCATTCCATTGTGGCTCTGGCTGTATGTTTAGGGTTGTGGTCCTACTGGAAGGTGAACCTCTGTCCTGTCTCAATTCTTTTGCAGACTTCCCTGTCCCTGCTGGAGAAAAGCATCCCTGCAACATGATGCTGCCACCACCATGTTTCATGGTGGGGATGGTGTGTTCAGGGTAATGTGCAGTGTTAGATTTCCGCTAAACATACCGTTTTGCTTACATGCCACATGTTTGCTGTGTCCCCCACATGGCTTCTCAAAAACTGCAAAAGGGACTTCTTATGGCTGTCTTTCTTCTTGCCACTCTTCCATAAAGGCCAGATTTGTGGAGTGCATGACTATTAGTTGTCCTGTGGACAGATTCTCCCACCTGAGCTGTGGATCTCTGCAGCTCCTCCAGAGTTACCATGGGCCTCTTGGCTGCTTCTCTGATTAATGCTCTACTTGCCTGGCCTGTCAGTTTAGATATACAGCTATGCCTTGGTAGGTTTGCAGTTGTGCCATACTCTTTCCATTTTCGGATGGTGGATTGAACAGTGCCTTGTGAGATGTTCAAAGCCTGAGATATTTTTTTTTTTTAGAACCTAACCCTGCTTTAAACTTCTCCGCAACTTTATCCCTGACCTATCTGGTGTGTTCCTTGGCATTCATGATGCTGTTTGTTCACTAAGGTTCTCTAACAAACCTCTGAAGGCTTCACAGACCAGCTGTATTTATATAGAAATTAAATTACACAGGTGGACTCTATTTACTAATTAGATGACTTTTGAAGGCAATTGGTTCCACGATTTTAGTTAGGGGTATCAGAGTAAAGGGGGCCGAATAGAAATGCAAGCCACACTTTCACATATTTATTTGTAAAAAAAGTTGAAAACTGTTTTCCTTCCACTTTGCTATTATGTGCCACTTTGTGTTGGTCTATCACATAAAATCCCAATAAAATACATTTATGTTTTTGGTTGTAACATGACATAATATGGAACATTTCAAAGGGTATGAATACTTTTTCAAGGCACTGTATGTGGTAGCACCATAAGGGAAGAGGCAATTCAAGTGAGGCTTTAACCAAGTGGAACCAAAAAGCAGCCCCAAAGTGGGAAAAGCATTAATTGACCTGTTACTTGGCAGGACCACCATTTGAGGTAAGCGCTGATGAACAGTGATGAGAATCACTATGCATGATATTATATAAAACAGAAGAGGTGGAATACAAGTAGTGATGGGTGCAGAGAATTATATATTTTTTTATTTATATTTTCCTACTATGAAGAGACTAGGATTATTATATGGGGACATTTTAACTTGGATATACATTGGTGCAAGTTAACATTGTGATATTTGTATATTGACACAATAACTATATTGTTCACTTGTATTTTGATTGCTTTATAAGTTATTGTACATGGTATTGAGCTAGAGTGTATATTTTGTCATTATAATAGTTTAGGTTCATGTATTAGTGTTGTAGTTTATATATGCATAGGCATTGTGATTGAAGGCATTCCTTGGCATTGGTATAGGCGCTGCATTGCAATATATACACATAATATATATATATATATATATATATTTATTTATTTTTTGTACCAGTTGTGAGCCCCAAGAAGTAGTAACAAAGTTACTTCTAGCTGAGTCTGAGTCTTTCTCAACCTTTCTACCCCAGATTAACCTGCATAGATTACACATCCCAAAAAGACTTAATCAGTGACATTGGCATCAGGGGCTTCATAGCTGGTAATCCAGGACGGTTTCATTTTTATAAAAGTCAAACGGTCCATGGAGTCTCTGGACAGATGCATTCTATGATCAGTAACGAAACTTCCTGCAGCACTAAATGCCCATTCTGAAAGCACGCTGGATGCAGGGCAGCCCAACAACTCAATAGCATACTGGGCAAGTTCTGGCCAGTGATGTATTCTCATAACCCAGTAAGTCAGTGGATCAACAGCTGGAAAGCTCTGCATCATTGTTTTGGCCCAGAGGTAATCACTCACTATGTGATGCAGATGCTGCCAGCCCTGGGCGGCGAGGACTAAAAACAATTCAGAAATGGCTCACTTAGGCGGACGCCTTCTCCAACGCTCCTCTCTTTACCAAATGAAGACTCAAAACAACGTTTTCCACAACACTGTAACCTATTGGAGTCAGGAAAAACATTCAATAAAATCATCTTTAACGCGTCTTCAAACGTTTTTATCTTCTGCACTCTCTGTAGGGATGGGATGAGTTCTGAGACCTTCCCTTTATAACAGTGGTCAAGGAGGGTTGCCAGCCAGTAATCATCCTTCTCCTTTATGCCACATATTCTTGGGTCCGTCGCAGGATTTGAAGCATGAGTTTGGCCATGCACCTCAAATTTGCTGAGGCTTGAGAAGCAGACTCCTCGGGGTCACTGAGGATGACAGCACCTGGAACTTCCTCCTCCCAGCCACATACTACTCCCAAGTGTCCTGGTGTTGGAAAGCCATTGCTTACAGACTGACGCATGTCTTCCTCTTCTTCCAAGCCTATGAAAGTGCCAGAATCCTCCTCATCCTCCTCCCCTCTCTCCTCCTGTGTGTTCTGTGAGATAGGAATGATGGTGTCTTGATAAAATGGGCCTTGAGAGGAAAGGAAGTCATCCTCTTGCTCCTGCTGCTCTGCCTCAAGTTCCCTGTCCATAATGCCATGCAGAGTCTGCTCCAGCAGGAACACAACAGGGATTATGTCACTGATGCATGCACTGTCATGGCTCACCATCCTTGTGGCCTCCTCAAATAGTGACTATTCAGTGCATGCTTCTTTACTCGTTGACGGCCCTCTCCTGCACGTATAGCCCCTGCAGCATTCTCAAAGTTGAGTTCCACCTGGTGGACATGTCACAAATCAGATGGTATACGGGCAGGTGGAATTCCCACTGAATTTCAGCCAATCGAGCACAGGCTGTGTATCACTGCCTGAAATGGCTACAGACTCTTCTGGCATGCTTTATTACATCTTGCAACCCTGGGTACGTACTTCGGAAATGCTGCACCACCAAATTGAGGACATATGCCAGGCATGGCACATGTGTCAACTTTCCCTGTCTAAGTGCGGACAGGAGGTTTGAGCCATTATTGGATACAACCATTCCTGGCTCCACCTGGCCTGGTGTGAACCACCTCTGGGCCTGTCTCTGCAGAACTGCAAGAATCTCTGCTCCGGTGTGGTTTCTGTCCCCTAAACACACCAGCTGAAGCACTGCATGGCACCTTTTAGCCTGACTCTGGGAATAGCCCTTTGAATGCTTAGTGGGTGCCTGATATTCATAGAACAATTCTGCAGAGGAGGGCATGGATATGGCGATGGAGGAGAGGGTAGAGCTCACAGGTCTCGCATCATCACCACCAGCTGTATGGAGATGTGGTGGCACAACAAGTTGCAGCACCAAGCCCTGTCCTGCATTCTTTCAAGTTGCAAGCAGCGTTACCCAGTGTGCTGTGAACAAAATATATATCGTCCCTGCCCATGCTTGCTGGTGTCAGCAGTAAGGTGGATTTTACGGCTGACTGCCTTGCCAAAACTATATGATGCTAAACTGGCAGTAACGCACACAAAACTATATGGCGTTAAACTGGCGGTAACGCACACAGAATTATATGGCGTTAAACTGGCAGTAACGCAATCAAATAGACTGTGTTCAACCGTCACTACACTGATGCTATCTGAACTGTCCCTATTCTAGCTATACACTAACGTAAAAATTACTGACACTGTCTCACTACACTACAGTGAAACTATCTGAGCTGTCCCTACTCTAGATGCACACTATGCAAAGCTGAACGATGGTCCTCCTCACTACACTCACATTAACCCTAGACTGACAGTAAACTAATATTCTACACTGACAATTGAAGCAAAATAGCACAGTATAGCACTGAACAGAGCCCTGTTTCATCTCTCTCCCCACGCTAAAATCATACAGAAAATGGCTGCCATTGAAAGAATACTTTTATACTGTTGGGTGGGAATGAGCCATGATTGGATAAAGTCATGACGACAGTGTCCAATCATGACTCTGACAGTGCTCTGTGCTCTGATTGGCTGAAGCTTTCACTGCTTCAGCCAATCAGGGCTTGCAATGCACTGTTCACTGCCACAATGCATTGTGGTCAGTTTGGGGGTGCGATCAAATGGTCGAACTTTTGTTGTTCAGCAAACAGCTGAACAAACGGGACGTTCGACCGTTTGATCGGCTGTTCAGCAAACGACCGAACAACAAAAGTTTGGTCCGAATTTATGCTCGGGCCAAACCAATCACCCATCCCTATTCCTCAGAACCTGGTTGAGAATGGCTGCTCCAGCTGATGAGTTCCTCTGTTTCTTTATTCCTACAGTATGTAGAATAATTCAGAAAAGTGTGACACCAGCATAGAATTTGGCAATGGCCTTGGTTGCAAGGACATGAAACTGATGGTAAAAGATTACTTTCATTGGAATTCCCAGGGAATATGGGAAGACAGCTTATGGTTTAACTTCAAAGCAACTACATAAAAACTCAAGAATCAGAGTTGTGTTTTTATATGCACTTTTTATTTGGATGGAGTTCTTTCATCTAGGATGTTTTTGACCACATTGAAAGTCACAGATGTTTCCTGTACTTGGTGAAATAGAACACCACCATGTTGCAACCCCTTGTCCTAGGCTTCCAGCCACCTGCAGATCCCCTATCCTCCCACAGCGCCTCCCATCTCTCGTAGTGCCACCCAAGCTTCCATAGTGATCCACGTCCACCATACCCCTCAACCACCCACATTGCCCCCAACCTCCCATAGTGAGCCCCCAGCCCTCTGCAGTGCCCCCTTCAATTGCTCCAAAGCCTCCAGCCCCCCCCCCAATAGTGCCACCAACACTCTCACAGTGCCCCCAGTCTCTACCCACAGCTTTCTTCAGAGACCCCACCCCTATCACATTTGCACCTAGTGTTTTTTTTATTATTGAGGCGTGGAAGGTTTTTAAAGCAGAGTTCCACCCAAAAGTGGAACTTCTGCTCATTGAGGGTGTGGGTGATATAGGACAAGCATTTTTATCTATTATATTTTGTTTTGTTTATGTGATTGTTCATTTGTTAACACACCAGGAGGACACTGTTCGGCCTAGATGTCCCTCTGGTGGTGATATGTAAATTTTGTAATTTATAATAAAAAATTGTGTATTATTTTGTGTACTTGTGTCTGGTGTTGATGGTCCTTCAAAATCCCACCCATTTTACCGTATATACTCGAGTATAAGCCGAGATTTTCAGCCTCTTTTTTGAGGCTGAAAGTGCCCCCCTCGGCTTATACTCGAGTCATCGCTGTCTGCCCGCTCGATCAGCGTGTCGAGCAGACAGACAGCGGCCATTCTGATTCAAAAGCCGCGCCTCCGGCTCCGCCTTCGCCTGTGATAGGCGGAACACTGAATTTCCCAGCAGCCTGTGTTCCGCCTATCACGGGCATCCGCTCATCCTCGTACTACGGACGAGGATGATACGACGTCCGTGATAGGCGGAACACAGGCTGCTGGGAAATTCAGTGTTCCGCCTATCACAGGCGAAGGAGGAGGCGCGGCTTTTGAATTTTACAATGGCCGCCGACGAAGAGGGCACGGGACGGAGGCAAGGCAACGCACGGCACGGGACGGGACGAAGGCAAGGCACGACACGGGACGGAGGCTCGGGACAAAGGCTCGGGACACAGGTAGGCTGGACACACACACACACACACACACACACACACACACACGGATGGAGACACACACACACGGATGGATGGATGGATGGAGACACACACACACACAGGGATGGATGGATGGATGGATACACACACACACAGGGATGGATGGATGGATGGAGACACACACACACAGGGATGGATGGATGGATGGATGGAGACACACACACACAGGGATGGATGGATGGATGGAGACACACACACACAGGGATGGATGGATGGATGGACACACACACACACAGGGATGGATGGATGGATGGACACACACACACACAGGGAGGGATGGACGGACACACAGGGATGGACGGACACACAGGGATGGACGGACACACACACAGGGATGGACAGGCATGTCTCACCCTCGGCTTATACACGAGTCAATAAGTTTGCCAGTTTTTTTGGGGGTAAATTGGGGGCCTCGGCTTATATTCGGGTCGGCCTATACTCGAGTATATACGGTACTTTTTTTGTAAAATTTAACTGGGATCGGACCACTTCGCCGAAATTTGACCCATTGGTAGTTCCTTTCTCTGTCCATAACTTCTGCTCATCTGTCTCCTCTCCCCCCTCCGGTGCCACAGTTGGCACCTTTACGGGGGAGGGGGGACAGGATACCTGTCTTTGACAGGTATCCTGTTCCCAATTTCAGGGGATCCAGATTGTGAAGAGAGAGTGGGGCCTCACGCACGTGCAGTAGGGTTCCCGGCGTAAAGCCGTAAGGCTACACTGCTGGGTACCCTTAGCGGCAGCAGCACTCAAAACTGATGGAAACATCAGCATCAGTGCCGAAATCGCTGGGCTCCAGGACAGGTAAGTGTCCTATTGTTAAAAGCCAGCAGCTGCAGTATGTGTAGCTGCTGGCTTTTATTTTAGATTTTTTTGGGCGGAACACCGCTTTAAAGACTTTATCAGGCCCTGGTCTCCATCAGGTAGAGAACTGCTGAACTAAAACAAAGACAAGCACATTCTAATATCACAAATAAGATCTGCATATCTATGGAGTATCTCATAGGAGCTGCACTAAGACATCTTGAATGGAAAATGTTCAAACTCCTGATCCTGATTACAGATTTATGCAGCAATGTTTATCATTCCATTATAGTTTGCACTGATATCACTGCATCTCCCCAACCACCAGTTCTGCTAGCGTTCCAAACAATTCTGTGTTACTGATTTAAAAAGAAAAAAAAAAACATTTCCGGAGAGAAAAATAAACAGCATGACAAAATGCACTTAAAATTCTGAATATATTGAAGTATCTAATGTCTGGGAGCAAATATGTTGCCAGATAAGGTCATGTTTTTTGTGGCCAGCTCCTGGCACAATTCAAATAACAACTCTCAATGGCCTCTATCCATAAGTCCTCTCTAAGGACAGAATCTGTGACCCTGTCAATTTTTCTCTTTCTTTTAAATCCCAGTATGAACTACAGTGACGTACGGGGAAGGTCAATTTTCCTTGTGTAGAACTGATAAGAGTTTATGTAATAGTTATAGAGTGGGGTGCCATGTCCTGCAGCAATCGTTCAGAAATTCGCTTTAGTTCATCTCTCTATTTTAAGTTGCTAAAAAATGTTTTATGATTGGTAGGTAGAGTGCCTGACTGCTTACATGACCATAAGTACAGGGGGCCAATGGGCTGTGCATTAATGGCAGGCACTGTTCAGGGGCCCCGGGGTTGCAAAGTTGTTATGGATTGAAAACCAAAATGGAACGGGCGGGGTTGGGGTGTTACCACATGATTAAACCAGCATCATGTAGCTATAATGAGGATGCTAAAGGAGCAAGACATTCATTAACCAATTCAGGTCCTTAGGACATTTTAAGACATCTTGGACCTGAAATGGCTAAAACAAGCTCATGGCTCTACAGTCACTTTTGCAGTAGTGAGAAAGGACACCAGACCTGATGAGCTTGATTAACTGCAGAGGATAGTGGAGACATCAGGGGTCTGCCAGATCCCCCCCCCACCTAATGCCCTAAACCCTTCTACTGCTACCGACATATGTCGATTTGCCACCTCATCCCTTTAAACCCAAATACATATTGATTACACCCGTTCTGAGGCTAATTTACTGGAGATAAGGCACCAATTGAGTTTGATTACCACCTTAATCAGTCACAGAACCTGTAATTAACATGTGTTTGGGTTTAAAGGGAGGAGGTGCTGCAGCAGCCGAATGTGTGTGTTTACTCAACGTAATTTCTGATTTCAGGTGTCCCTTTCCAGGACCACTTTGGCCAGGGAAGAAAATAATGAAGTGCCATGTGCATGCTATTAGCTTTAATGGAGGGCAGTTGAAAAAGACCCCTTTACTTCCTGTCCCATAGCCAAAACAGGAAGTGAGAGGAAATCCCTCCGAAGTGAGCAAATCACCATTGAACATTTCATCTCTATTCCTATTCTAGGGATTCTGGGATCTTCTCACATTTTTACTTAAACAGAAAAAAAGGACAAATGGAAGGGGAGAATCTCCCTAAGGCCGCGTACACACGGGCGGACTGTTCGCCCAACCTTGTTCGGCAAACAGTTTCATCAAACAGTCCGCTCAAAATTTGCATGAGCGGACTTGCCCACACACGAGCGGACTGTTTGACGAACAAGGTTGGGCAAACAGTTCGCTCAACTTTTGAAATGAACGGACTCGCCCACGTAAGGAGGAGGCAAATCCGCCCATTTCGAGCGCGTGTACAGGTAGGCGGGGCCCGCGAAGGAGACGTCGCGGGCTCCGCCGCCTGGAATGGGCTTAAAGGGGAACCCCAACGCCGAAAAAAATCGGCGTGGGGGTTCCCCCCAAGTCCACACCAGACCCTTGTCCGAGCACGCTACCCGGCCGGCCAGGAAAGGGGGGCGAGCGAGCGCGCCCCCCCTCCTTAGCCGTACCAGGCCGCGTGCCCTCAACATGGGGGGTGCCTTGGGGAAGGGGGGGCCCCGCGGCCCCCCCACCCCAAAGCACCTTGTCCCCATGTTGATGAGGACAAGGGTCTCTTCCCGACAACCCTGGCCGTTGGTTGTCGGGGTCTGCGGGCGGGGGGCTTATCGGAATCCGGGAGCCCCCTTTAAGAAGGGGGCCCCCGGATACCGGCCCCCCACCCTATGTGAATGAGTATGGGGTACAATGTACCCCTACCCATTCACCTGTGAAATAAAGTACAAATAAAAACACAACACAGGGGAAAAAAATATTTTATTGCACAGCCGGGGGTCTTCCGTCTTCGGGGGTCTTCTCGCCGGACTCCTCCGCTATGTGTGTGTAGCTCTTTTGCCAGCGGAGGAGTCCGGCTTTCTTCCTCCCCGCCGCCGGCCTCTTCTCCCGACTTCGGGGGTCTTGTCCCCCTCTTCGGTTCTTCTGCCGGGCCACCGCGCCTGGTCCGGTGGCCCGGTCTTCTGTCGCCGTCTTCCGTTCTTCTGTCGCCGCCTTCGGTTCTTCTGCCGGGCCACCGCGCCTTCTTGTAGCTCTTTTACAGGCGGTGGCCCGGTCTTCTGTCGCCGCTGTCGCCGCTGTCGCCTTCCGTTCTTCTTCTTGTTCTTCTCCAGGAGATGTTGACACGTCGCTCCCTCCGGCCGGAATGCCAGAGCCGCCCTGCGCTGTGACTTATATAGTGACAATGGGGCGGTGTCACATGGTATATGTCACATGGGTTGGTCACATGGTGACCCCGCCCCCTTACGATGTCATAGTCCCCATGTGACATCAACCCATGTGACCAACCCATGTGACATATACCATGTGACACCGCCCCATTGTCACTATATAAGTCACAGCGCAGGGCGGCTCTGGCATTCCGGCCGGAGGGAGCGACGTGTCAACATCTCCTGGAGAAGAACAAGAAGAACAAGAAGAACAAGAAGAAGAACGGAAGGCGACAGCGGCGACAGAAGACCGGGCCACCGCCTGTAAAAGAGCTACAAGAAGGCGCGGTGGCCCGGCAGAAGAACCGAAGGCGGCGACAGAAGAACGGAAGACGGCGACAGAAGACCGGGCCACCGGACCAGGCGCGGTGGCCCGGCAGAAGAACCGAAGAGGGGGACAAGACCCCCGAAGTCGGGAGAAGAGGCCGGCGGCGGGGAGGAAGAAAGCCGGGCTCCTCCGCTGACAAAAGAGCTACACACACATAGCGGAGGAGTCCGGCGAGAAGACCCCCGAAGACGGAAGACCCCCGGCTGTGCAATAAAATATTTTTTTCCCCTGTGTTGTGTTTTTATTTGTACTTTATTTCACAGGTGAATGGGTAGGGGTACATTGTACACCATACTCATTCACATAGGGTGGGGGGCCGGTATCCGGGGGCCCCCTTCTTAAAGGGAGCTCCCGGATTCCGATAAGCCCCCCGCCCGCAGACCCCGACAACCAACGGCCAGGGTTGTCGGGAAGAGGCCCTTGTCCTCATCAACACGGGGACAAGGTGCTTTGGGGTGGGGGGGCCGCGCGGCCCCCCTTCCCCAAGGCACCCCCCATGTTGAGGGCACGCGGCCTGGTACGGCTCGGGAGGGGGGGGCGCGCTCGCTCGCCCCCTTTCCTGGCCGGCCGGGTAGCGTGCTCGGACAAGGGTCTGGTGTGGACTTTGGGGGAACCCCCACGCCGATTTTTTTCGGCGTTGGTGTTCCCCTTTAAGCCCATTCCAGGCGGCGGAGCCCGCGACGTCTCCTTCGCGGGCCCCGCCTACCTGTACACGCGCTCGAAATGGGCGGACTTTCCGAGCGGGAACAGTCCGCTCATTTCGAAAGTACAGCGGACAGGCCCACACACGGGCGGACTGTTCGCTCAAACACAGTTTCAGCGGACAGTTTTTCGGAATTTCCGAAAGACCTTGTCCGTCCAACTGTCCGCTGAAACTGTCCGCTGAAAGCCCACACACGAGCGGACTGTCCGCCCAAACACTGTTCAGCGGACAAGGTTGGGCGAACAGTCCGCCCGTGTGTACGCGGCCTAACGGGAACACAGACAGCAATAAACATCCACCAAGTGTTCTAAACCTTCTCCCCTCTATCCAAAACTAAAAAAAAGTTTTGCCTTTAAAGTATAAGTAAACCCTTCTATTGTTTTCAGCCAAGAAAGCTGCCATCTTTGCCTCTGTTTAATCTGCAGCTGCCATGATGCTGCACATGTGATCAGTTATGACACCAGCCATTGGATGGTTTGACAGTTTGGTTGAGAGCACAAACAATGGGAGTGTTACATTTCCGACACATGCCGGAAATGAAACTGTTTTTTGGATGGGTTTTACTTCCGCTTTAAGTGATTGTAAAGTCTTGTTCTTTTTTTTTACTTAAAAATAACAAACATGTTATACTTACCTGCTCTGTGCAATGTTTTTGCACAGAGCAGCCCTGATCCTCCTCTTCTCGGGTCCCTCGTCATTGCTCCTGGCTCCTCCCTCCTGCTGAGAGCCCCCACAGCAAGAAGCTAGCTATAGGGCCACTCGAGTTGAGTCACATCTCCTCGTGTCCATTCAGACACAGAGCCATGGCCCACCCCTGCCCCCTTTCTCTTCTCGTTGGCTGACTGACTTTGACAAGAGCCAATGGCACTGCACTCTCAGCCAATGAGGAGGGGAGCCCAAGGCAGTTGAGACATTGCTGCAACATCACTGGACCTAGAGGGTGCTCAGGCAAATATTAGGGGGGGGGGGGGGGGTGCTGCACACAGAAGGTTTTTTATCTTATTGCATAGAATGCGTTAGGATAAAAAAACTTCTGCCTTTACAACCACTTTTAGGCTAAGTTAAATGTATAACTAAATTGCTGCTCCTCTGAAAATCATTCAGATTGCTTTTCAGAGCTGTTTGACAGGCAGTGAGGAAGCGATTCGACACCTTCCCACCACCGGTCTTAACCCTTTCGCGCCGAGCGTACGCATATATTCGGCCTCAGCTTTTAGGGGTTATACCGGGACGATGCCCGCAGCTGCAGGCATCATCCCGGTACCATTTTTTAGAGTGGGCAATCGGCTTTCCAGGGATAACAACCAATGCAGCTAAAAGCTGCTTGATTATTATCTTGGGGGAGCGGGAGGGGACACCTCCCGCCACTCTTACCGAGCCTCCCGTCCCACCGGTAGACCCGATCTGTGATGCGCCACTTCCGGCACCTAGAAACAGACTGGAATGAAGCCATAAATGGCTTCGTTCCACTCTCCTGAATGTAAATACGGAAGTGACGTGACAACGTCACTTCCTGTTTACTGGAATGCCAATGGTGCCGGATATAAAAAAAATATACAGTATTCAGAATACTTTGAAGTGCAAAGGAGGGAATGGAGGTATTTTAGACCCCTGATCCCGCCATAAAGAGTACCAGTCACCACCTATTACTTTCACAAGGGATGTTTACATTCTTTGTGACAGCAATAAAAGTGATCACTTTTTTTTTTAAACACAATTTAATAATATAAAAATTAAATAAATAAAATTTATTTTTACATTTTTTTTTATTTTTTATTTAAAGCGCCCCCGTCCCTGTGAGCTCGCACAGCTAAGAAACGGCTTATGGAAGTCACGCCCGCATAGGTAAACGGTGTTTAAATCACGCATGTGATGTATCACCTCAATCATCAGAGCGAAAGCAATAATTCTAGCACTAGACCTCCTCTGCAACTTGGTAACCGTAAAAAAAAAAAAAGAAAAGAAAAAAGAAAAAAAACTTAAAGCGTCCCCATGGAGATTTTTAGGTACCGTAGTTTGTTGTCATTCCACGAGTGCGTGCAATTATAAAGCGTAACATGCTTGGTATATATTTACTCGGTATAACATCATCTTTCACATTATACAAAAAAATTGGGCTAGCTTTACTGTTTTTTTTTTTTAATTCATGAAAGTGTCCCTTTTCCGAGTTGCGTTTAAAACCCTGCTGCACAAATACCTTGTGACATAAAATTAAACTAAAGCATTGCTTCCGAGGCCTGTGAACACCCCAGTCTGCTGCCTTTGCAGCTTAACAACTTGACAACTGGGCACTTAAACCCCCCTCGTGACCATACCAATTTTCAGCTTTCAGCGCTCTCACACTTTGAATGACAATTTTCTCAGTCATGTAACACTGTACCCAAAATGATTTTTTGTCCTTTTTCATACAAATAGAGCTTTCTTTTGGTGGTATTTGATCACCTCTGGGGTTTTTTATTTTTTGCTCTATAAAAGAAAAAAGACCGAAAATTTGGAAAAAAAACTAAATTTTTCTTTGTTTCTGTGATAACATTTTGCAAATTATAAATTTTTCTTTATAAATTTTGGCCACGATTTAGTTTGCTACATATCCTTGGTAAAAATAACCCAAATTAGTGGATATTATTTGGTCTTTGTGAAAGTTAGAGAGTCCACAAGTTGTGGTGCAAATCATACAAAATTGATCACATATGATGTACTGTGGTCTAATTTCTTGAGACCCGAACAAGCCAGGACAGTACAAATAACCCCCAAATGACCCCTTTTTGGAAAGTAGACATTCCAAGGTATTTAGTAAGAGGCATGGTGAGGTTTTTGATGTTGTCATTTTTTCCCGCAATTCTTTGCAAAATGAAGATTTTTTTTCCCACAAAATTGTCATTGTAATAGGTTATTTCTCTCACATGGCATGTGTATACCACAAATAATGCCCCAAAATACATTCTGCTACTCCTCCTGAGTATAACGATACCACATGCGTGGGACTTTTCCACAGCCTAGCCACATAGAAAGGCCCAACATGCAGGGAGCGCCATCACGTGGTCTAGGAGCATAAATTACACATCTAACTTCTTGACTTCCTACTGTATTACACTTTTGAAGGCCCTGGAGCACCAGGAAAATGACATGTGGCACTGATGACAGATGGCACTGATAACGTGACACTGATGACACATGGCACTAATACGTGGCACTGATGACAGATAGCATTAATACGTGGCACTGATGACACGTGATACTGATGACAGATGGCACTGATACGCGGCACAGATGGCACGTGACACT
Source organism: Lithobates pipiens (assembly GCF_037356315.1). Taxonomy (NCBI): domain Eukaryota; kingdom Metazoa; phylum Chordata; class Amphibia; order Anura; family Ranidae; genus Lithobates; species Lithobates pipiens. Next base: position 187,014,886 of record NW_027507685.1, on the reverse strand, counting down.
GACGACACGTGACACAGATAACAGATGGCACATGACACTGACAGGTGGCACTGATGACAGATGGCACTGATATGTGCCACTGATGACAGATGGCACTGATGTGGCACTGACGACAGGTGGCACTGGGGACAGATGGCAGTGAGGGCAGATGGCACTTTATTTTTCACTAACCGCTGCAGCGGTTCATCTCTCCCCCCTCACACGATGCCTCTGTGTGGGGAGGGAGAGCCGGCGATGAGAGATGATCTTATATGTTTACATATGAAATCATCTCTCATTGGACACGCCGATCGAGCTAAATGGCCGCTGTGATTGGCCATTTACAGCGATCTGTGACTGGCTGTGTCCAAGGGACACGGCCAGCACAGAACTTCCCCGATGCGCACTTGTGGGAGAGCGCATTGCAGAAGTAAACAGGAGGATGTCCAGGGATGGCCTCCTGGCAATAGGCGTCTGCGTTGCAGCCATCTTTCGGCTATAGCACGCACGCCTAGTGGTTAAAGGGGTTGTAAAGCTTGGTTTATTTATTTTCTAAATAGGTTCCTTTAAGCTAATGCATTGTTGGTTCACTTACCTTTTCCTTCGATTTCCCTTCTAAATGTTTTTTTTCTTTGTCTGAATTTCTCACTTCCTATTTCTCCTCTGTAAACTTCACACCATCATCAGAGCGGTGTTTAGTCAGCCAGAACAGCTTACTGAACTGCAAGTGAGAAATTCAGACAAAGAAAACAAAGAATAAAAACATTTAGAAGGCAAATTGAAGGAAAAGGTAAGTGAACCAACAATGCACTAGCTTAAAAGGAACCTAGTTAGAAAATAAAAAAACAAACCTTTACAACCCCTTTATTGGAGGGGTTTAAGGGTGCTAACACGGCTCAGCCATGTGTTTTTAACATCCCCCAACCACAAGTTTAAATGTGCCCTTCGTTTTATTTTAACCACCTCAATACCTGACACTTTCACCCCCTTCCTGCCCAGGTCATTTTCAGATTTCAGCACTGTCACACTTTGACAATTACATAGTCGGGAAACATTGTATCTTTTGAGACTGATAGATTTTTTTTGGTGGTATTTAACCACTTCAATACTGAATTTAGGATTTCTTGCCCATTTTCCAGAGAATATGAATGATAACACAAAAACTTTTTTCACTCAAGGTTAGTTTTTGGCTGAAGCCATTTATTATCAATCATCTGTGTTTACTATTTTTAAATCATAATCACAACTGAAACTACCCAAATGACCCTAATCCAAAGTTAACATAACCCAGTTCTTAGTACCGTGTATTGCCCCCTTTAACATAACTGACAGCTTGAAGTCTTTTGTGGCATTTGTGGATGAGTTTCTTTATCTTCTCAGATGGTAAAGCTGCCCATTATTCTTGGCAAAAAGCCTCCAGCTCCTGTAAATTCTTGGGCTGTGTTGCATGAACTGCACATTTGAGATCTCCCCAGAGTGGCTCAATGATATTGAGGTCAGGAGATTGGCTGGCTACTCCAGAACCTTCACTTTATTCTGCTGTAGTTAATAACAGGTCGATTTATCCTTGTGTTTTGGATCCTCGCCATGTTGGAATGTCCATGTCCCATGCGCAGCTTCCTGGCTGATAAATACAAATGTACCTCCAATATTTTTTGATAACATACTGCATTCATCTTGCCATCAATTTTGACCAAATTTCCAGTGCCTTTGTAGCTCACACATCCCCAAAAGATCAGCGATCCACCTTTGTGTTTCACAGTAGGAATGATGTACCTTTTATCATAGACCTTGTTGACGCCTGTCCAAATGAAGAGTTTATGGTTGTGGCCAAAAAGCTACATTTTGGTCTCGTAATTCCAAATGATTTTGTGCCAGAAGGTCTGAGGCTTGTCTCTGTGCTGTTTGGTGTATTGTAAGCGGGATACTTTGTGGCATTTGCATAGTAATGGCTTTCTTCTGGTGACTCGACCATGCAGCCCATCTTTTTGTGCATCTTGAAACAGCCACACCACATGTTTTCAGAGAATCCTGTATTTCACCTAAAGTTATTTGTGGCTTTTTCTTTGCATCCTGAACAATTGGGCAGTGGCTGCAGTATTGGAAACATGTTACACCCTAAAAATGGTTGGAACACGAAACATGTTCTCAAAGGTGAACTTATTCTTTTAGGAAAGACTTTAGTACTTCAGGGTGATGCCACCCCCTTGAAGTATATTGAAGAGCAGTACCAAACAGGAATTCCTCAACAGGAATACAGCCTTGAGTGTACAAAATAATGGCTGCTAATCTCCCAGAGGAGCAAGGAATGTCCTTAGGTCCAGAGGACTGGTACTCACTGTCTCATGATCTCCAGGCAGCTATGTACAGGGTCAGCAGTACTTTAGCAGCCTATATCCTGGGTCTTTGAGAGGCTTTCTGAGAATGCTCCAGGGGTATAGAACAGAGTTTCCCCAGCCCAAACTGCAGCTGCATCCTTACAAATGTTCTTGCAGTCCCAGGTGGATCTCCCCAGGATGCCACAGCCCTCAGGCTAGGTCATACTCCCCCAGGAACAATAAACTTTCTGCTCTGGACTTTGGCCTATTTATACCTCACTCAGCCTCCTGCTGGTCACCTGCCATATTGACCAGGGATTGGCTGGGGAGATATCAACATGCAGGCTTGGGTCTTGATTTTCTTACCCACTATGTCCCAGGATGCCCTAGAACAGTGGTTCTCAACCTCAGTCCTCAAGTACATAGGACATGTTTTGGGAATTTTTCTATAGATAAAATAGCTGTCCAAAATACCAATGCCATTGACTCTGATTTAAAGCACCTATGCAAGATAAAGGAAAACCTGCAGACATGACCTGCTGGGGGGTACTTGAGGACCAAGGTTGAGAATCACTGCCCTAGGAGACAAGATGAAGTAAATGAGCCCATGTCTCTAGAGCCCAGAGCAGACCTGACTAATCAAACAATGCCTCACTGATTACAAGAATGCCAAAAATGAAATTTAGAACAGTAGCTCTGTGGGGCACTCCACCTCTTTTCATCAGATCTCACCCTGCAGTTAATGTAGCAACACGGGCAGACAAAATTACATGACAACCTTTACTTTGACTGGGAATATGGATTGCCTGTTGCATTACATTTCAGTCTGGGTAGAGTTCTCGTCTGGGTGCCTTTCTTGGAGAGTAAAATATCTCTAGCAGGTTGTAATTTAATCTCTATTTGGGAACAGTGTGACCCAGCAGTACTGTGTACAATAAATTAGTTGTCACTCACTGTGACAACTTGAGGAAGCTGTATGCTAAACCTGTTTTTTTGTTTTTCTAGTAGTAATGCTGTGTAAAGGAATTCACTTGCCCCAAGTAAAACATCTGGAGTGCTAGTTCTATCAGTATGATTGATATGGAGGTGACTTTGATTATGCTGTTTGATGCCCATATCTGGGACAAATGAAATCACTAAAACGATATAAATATCTCCCTCAGTACTATCCCTTAGTCTAAAGCCTCATACACTCAATCGGATTTTCAGAGGGGAATTGTGTGATGACAGGCTGTTGGTGGAAAATCAGACCATTTGTACACTCCATTGGACAATTGTTGGCCAACGTTCCCTGGACAAATGTTGGATGGCAGGTTTATAAATTTTCCACAGACAAATGTCTGTTGTCAGATTTCCCGAGCCTGTGTACACAAGTGCGTCGGATAAAAGTCCAAAGTACAAACCCGCATGCTCAGAAGTAAGGACGATCCAGAAGCGGTCGGTCTTGTAAACTAGCGTTCGTAATGGAGAATTAACTTTGTGGCGCGGCAAATTATGAACTGTAGAAATGCAGTGCACAATTCTTTTTTTTTAAATGGGATAATAATGAAGTTGCTTTGCTGGTGATACTGATGGAGTTCTGCCAAGCGTATTTTGAAAGGCCTTTTTTTTTCTAGTGATATCAAGCATAATATTATTATGCTTGTTTTTTTTTTTTTTTTTTTTTTTTTTTTTTTTGGGCAACAACACCATTATTATACACTGTAGTTTTTAAGATCAAAGATACAACTATTTTGGTGTCCTTTGTTAATTTTACATTGTATTTTTTAAAATGTAACTGCCTACTCCCAAACTGTCATTTGACGTAAAAAACCCGTAGCCAAGTATCATTCTCCGCAATTTTTTTTATTGTGCATTAAAAAAAAGAAAACAAATAAAATTAGACATGCTATCTGCCAATAGAACGTAACCAAAAAGTGCATTCTATGCATCCAAAAATATAGAAAATATACTAAATAAAATCCATATTATTTAACCAAAAAATAAAATAAATGTCTCATGCACGTGTCCAGCTTCTTAATATAGGGGGTCAGCAATGCCAAGAGTTGGTGAAAGCAGGGGCCCGTCATCCGGAGATAATTTCGAAAATCATCATCTGGATTATTCCCACAGCAAAGGCATATGACATAATTGGTCACAATTAATAAAGTAACCAATTTTTGGTCCAAGAAATCCTCCTCCTCCTGTTCCTGGCATGGACTTGGGTCAAAGCAATAACTTCAAGGCCAATAATAAATAAGACGATATCTCCTCCGATTCCGCAGTATGTCTGGTTGACGAACGTCCATTCAGAAACTAAAGCCCCGTACACACTATCAGATTGTCTGCTGAGTTTTTCCTTCAGATTTACCAAAACCATATAATATGAGGTCAAACCTTAGGGGTTTCAATGTGTATGCAATCAGGCAGGCCCTTCTACTACATGGTTTTGGTAAATCTGAAGGAAAAACTCAGCAGACAATCTAATAGTGTGTACGGGGCTTAACTGAAAAGCGCTAAATCAGGGGTGTCCAAACTTTTTTCAAAGAGGGCCAGATTTGATGAAGTGAACATGCTCGAGGGCCGACCATTTTGCCTGACATTCTTTGAACCATTGAAAATTCGGTCTAAGTGTGTCCATCCGAGCGCTAATACACGGCCCAACAAGAATTCTCTTGCCTTTGTCTCACTCTTTCCCAACACACAGACGAATGCTCTGCACTTTAGGGGGTACCATTAATTCTTAATGTTACCCCACACATTGGAAAATGTAGGGTGCTTTTGGTGCAGTGCAATTTAAAAAAAAAAAAAGCTTGGGAACTTCTTTCCCTGCATTTTTGTGAGTAGGGAAGTCCATTGAAATTAATGGGCTGCCCTACACACAGTACGCAGCCACACAGATGTTGCATTTACGGGCTTAAAACAGGTGGTGAGGAGGCAACATAATGCCTCTTTACCGCCATTCAAATGCCTCTGAAAAGAGATCTGTGCATGGATTGCTTTTCAGAGGAGCAGTAGTCCTGGCTAATATCACACCAAGCCCTACAAAAGCAGTTTTGATGGTATAAGAATGGGGGGGGGGGGTCAGGATTAAAAGTAACATACACACAGACGCAAGCACACACATGCAGACACACATACAGACAAATGCACGCCGCACACACATACAGACACATGCATACACATACATGCAGACATACATGCACACACATACAGACATACGGACACATGTGCACACACACATACAGACACATACAGACACATGTGTGTACACGCACACATACATACAGACATACATACAGACACACATACAGACACATGTGCACACACAGATACAGACATACATACACACACATACAGACATACAGACACGTACACACACACACACACATACACATACAGACATACATACAGACACACGCACATGCACACACACACACAGACACATGTGAACACACACATACATACAGACATACATACAGACACACGCACATGCACACAGACACATGTGAACACACACATACATACAGACATACATACAGACACACGCACATGCACACAGACACATGTGCACGCACAAAGACATACATACAGACACATGTGCACATACACATACAGACACATGTGCACACACACACGTACAGACACATGTGCACACACATACAGACACGTGCACACACACACATGTACACACACACACGCACACGCAGACACACACATACAGGCACATGTGCATACACACACAGACACATGTGCACACACACACACACACACACACACATACATACAGACACATGTGCACACACACACACACACACACACATACAGACACATGTGCACACACACACATACAGACACATGTGCACACACACACATACAGACACATGTGCACACACACACACATACAGACACATGTGCACACACACACACATACAGGCACATGTGCACACACACACATACAGACACATGTGCACACACACACACATACAGA